>NC_141092.1:12290418-13030418 GCF_041138505.1 Cibotium barometz
GGTCTTCTCCTCCTGCTGGCCTGTCCACGTGGCATCCAAGTGTGCCAAGGCCCCCAATGCCTGGCCGACCATAGCCTAGCCCCTCCTTGGGCAGTTGGCTACTGGGGCAGTTGGCTAATGGCCATGGGCTTCTTGGCCCGTTAGGGTGGCCTAAAGCCTACCCTGTTCTTAGGCGAAGGATGCCAATCCCTGCCTGGGGTAGCCCTCTTCTCCTACGTGCATCTACAAGCTCCTACACAGCTGCTTGGTACTATAGTGCCAAGTGGTCTCATCATCGCTATCAGTGAGAAAGGGACCATGACACTAGATCTTTAGGAAGGCCTCTTACCGCTTCTGCATGCGGTTTGAGCAACCCTGAAGCTGCCCCCACAACCACGGAGGATATGAATGATACTCTGTTGGTGGGGTGAGGGTGCCTTCGATGGCTTCGCTGCATCAAGCTCTCCATATGTGACATGCAGCTATACTACTGCAAATCTCCCATCTCTGGCAAGAACCTGGTGACGTGTGACCTGTGGATGGAGTTGGGTCCGGCTCTATAGAAATGTGAAGGTGAGAGACCTGAAGGGCTAGTCTTCCCCTCATATGACGCGAAAACCGCGGCCTCAGTGGTACAAGCAATTGTGTCCCACGTATCAATACGGCGGGGGGCCCGATCCATAGTGAAAATCTACCAAACTTGTTGAGCCTTCGGGCAATCCCAAAGACAAGGACGTTGAGACTCTTGGGGATGGCCACATGTCGGATATAATGGTGGTCTACCCCCAATGGCCAACCACGTGCCAACTACCAAAGTCCTATGTGCCAGTAGCCACATGAAAAGGGTTATCTTCTACAGCCGAAAACTATCCCACAACCCCTTCCCAAAAATCTGATGGCGGGAGGCAAAGCTGAATTGTAATGTCATTGATCTTTTTAATGATCAAAAAGAGTCCAAAGTTGCAAAACGGCAACTATAGATGTTGCATGCGTGGAAGCCTTACTATATTGATCCATAGTCCTAACCTTGATTAACAACAAGATGCTGAATGAACATGATTAAGATAAAGGAGAGAAGAGAGGGAGAGATAGTTGGCGTTAGATTTTCTTGTATTATATGGTTACAAAAGGTGACTGAATGTCT
This sequence comes from Cibotium barometz, assembly GCF_041138505.1. Taxonomy (NCBI): domain Eukaryota; kingdom Viridiplantae; phylum Streptophyta; class Polypodiopsida; order Cyatheales; family Cibotiaceae; genus Cibotium; species Cibotium barometz. The sequence goes on from NC_141092.1 coordinate 12,291,542, forward strand.
GTACATTGTCAAGGTCCTTGGTCTACCCCAAAGGGGTGACCTCTGGCCTTCTACATGCTTTTTTTAACTTCTTCAAAAGATTGAATGATGATGAATGCAAATGATTTACTTTATGCTTATATACATGCTAGAGGTTGCTGGTCAGCGGTCTACATCCCTCCTGTCGGCCTGCTGCTGGACAAATAATATGCAATAAATACTCTTTTAATGCTGCGCTTACATCAATGCTCTGCCCATGTGCTGGCCGACTAGTTGTAGATTGGCTGCCTGCCTACTTGGATGCCCTGCTGGCTGTGGACGGTTGTTGAGAGCTTTGCTCGCTGCCGACTGGTTACCCATGCCTTCCATGATGCTTAATATGATGATGATGATGATGATGATGCTGGTGTTGATGTTGTTCTAATTAGGGATTATGTTGTTCATGCTGAGGACTATGCCATGGCACGGGTGTGCACGTGACATAAGAGCATCACTTGTCCACTTGTTTAAGCTTGTGCTTCATATTCTTGAGATAAACCGAGCCTCCTTCTGAAACTTTTTGATGTTTGTTGACTCGTCATATATTAGTCTCCTATGCTTTTTGCCAATCTTTTCTCTACAAATTCAGTAAACTTTGTGGTAAGGTTGTGACACCTGGTTGGCCTCTGCTGATACCTGCATCAATATGGTTGTCCTAATGCGATCTCATATGATGTCTTGTCAATGGAAGATGAATAGGAATCATTTAGAATTGTTTGAACCAATGGTGGAAAATGTTTCCATTTGCCTTGTTGGTCATAGACGTAGCACTTGAGGACATCAAAGGCAAGTTGGTTGTAGATTTCTGTTTGCTCCTCTGTCTAGGGGTGGAATGCACTAGAATTGGCATTGAAATTAGCAAATAGAGCACGCCGAAAATGTGAATTGAGCTTGGTATCTCTATTTGAAACAATTGATCTTCTTTGGTAGATGGCTGGCTGCAATTGTATGGGAGGGGGTTTGTCGAATTTGAAGAAGAGGGTGAGGAATTCCCTTTGATGTTGGTAGCCTTTTGTGCGGTGGTGGGCGTCATCCTTTGCTTTATTCAGCCCTACGGCATTCTTTCATGGTGATCCTGGCTGCTTCCTCTACTCAAGGCAGTCCTCCCTTTGCTTCAGGTCAATCTCGAACTCCGACCGAAGCCATTCAGGCTTCATGATCCATATGTGCTTTGTCTCGTTGGTCTTCTGTTGGTTCTTGGGTTTTCAGTAGCAAGAACAATTGAAGAAGGGTTTGTAGGTCCAATTGTATGGGTACAATTGGTGCCGTAAAGGGTAGGGATATTGGTAAGTTCTCCATGGTGTGAGATCCCTAACCCTCTTGTGGAATTGAGGATTCCTCCAAGTGACTCATGGTGGGTTGCTTGCTTGAGTGTGTTCTTACCACCATTCAAAAATCTTGTTATTGGGTGACTCTTACGAGTATTTGAAAAGCCCCAAAATTGACCAAGATTTGGTGATGAACACACTCTCTAAGTGGCTAAATGGTAAGGACATGTCCACGTCACAGTGTTAGAAGGTATGCACGTGACATTCCCTCTTGCTTAGGGTGCACGTGACATTCCTTTGCTCCAAAACGATGTCTCTGTCATTGCCTCCTCACGCATTGGAACTGACCCCTTTCTCTTTGGATGCTCTGCTTGCATGGTAGATTCCACAAAAAAATGGGGAACTGTTGAAGCACTCCACCGATCCTCCTCAACGGATTCAGAGAGACATGTCTGAACCTCAAAAACTAGTACGAGATCTAAGATTGGGCTGTCCTTCCTCTTCCGAAATCAGCTCCTCACTTGGGAACTGTCTTTGATGCCATGAAGGCTGTATGGCACACTCAGACAATCCCTCTTGCTGAGCGTCCTCTATGGGTGGACTCACCATTGTATTCGTTGCTTTTCTTGCTTGAATCTCTTGTTGGCATGCTCTCCAAGTCTTCCGGCAATCATCATTCCAGTCGATGAACTCCTCCCTTATATTATGGAGAACATAAACTTGATGGTCTGCTTCAAAATCACCATCCATCCATTTGATGGCTTTCATACTCAGCTTGTTACTGAACTTTAGCCAACTGAAACTGACCTGAATTGGCTGATTTTGATTGCAACGTATGTCTAGTACGAGTACACATACGTAGGCACTGCACTACCTTATCCATTTCACTCTGGAGTCTAAAGTGCATTAACTTGCAGCCTGAGGAAGACCTGCATTTTCTGCTCTTGGGGCTCTGCCTAACGATGGGTGATTTGCTCCATATGATGGCTTGAATTGGTGCTCGACTTTGCTTGACCTTGGAAACCCTAGGAATGACCTAGAAACTAATATAATCCAAAAAAAACTCTTGTTACGCAAAAACCCAAACCCTAATGCAACACTCTTAGCTTTGCAGGACCTTTTGTTGCACGCTCTGTAACCAATGTAACTTGAGTGCTTAACTTAATGTAGATTAATGCAAAAACACAGATTATAATGCAAATCTCCCTATGCGGGTACGTGAATAAAAGCATGCAATAAACAAGACCTAATCTACTATCTTTTACTAACATGAATGAATATTTAAAATGATTATTTATGATGAGAACTTGATGATGCTCATGCTATGTCGGGTGTGCCCACCACTGTCTCGAAGCATAGTCTTGGAGCATAGCCTAAACTTCTGAATGTCCTCAGTCTTAGCTCTCTTTTATAGTGCATTATGGGCTAGTTGGTTGGTCTTTAGGGTTGGTTGGGGCTGCCAACCCTAACTTATTAATAATAATGTGCAAATATAATAAAAGTGTCCACACTTGGTTGCTCATTGGGCTTTTGGATTGAAAAGCCCCAAAATTGATCAAGACTCAGCCACGAACACGTCCTCCCAAGTGGCTAAATGGTTAGGACATGTCCATCTCACATTGTTAGAAGGGGTCGTGAGCATCTGGCTGTTGTTGGCCTGTTTTGGGCTGGCCGACCAGCAGCCTGGGGCCATATAAAATGGCCCTTGCCCCCCACACTTGTCATTGTACCATTACCGGGACTTTCTTGTGTATATACAGAGTTTATACAGCTTCTCTCTCCCCCTCTCATCTGCGTTTTGCTCTCTACAGCAGTTGTCTTCATTTCCGTTGTGCATTTTGACATTCATTTAGTACAAAAAGGTATATGATTTCTGGCAGCCATAGGCATGCCCCAAAAAGGTGGAAACCCTATCCTACCTATACTACTATAACCCAACTCTTTTAGAGAGTTAGATGATCTACTATGAGCAAAGAGATACCTTTTATAGGCCTTAGAAGGAATAATAAACTGTCCGACCTGCTGTCGGCTAGTTCCATGGACATGCATAAATCTTTCGCTGTTGACACCATCAGATAGATGCTCAACTATTGGGCCGATAGGGTCTTGGTCCACACACCATGCCTTCCCATGCCTGGGACAGCTGCTACCACTCCAAAACCTAATCTTTTATGTGTTGCAAATCGGGGATTAGCCTAGGATTAGCCATGCCCATGTGCATGCACATGACATCCCCCCTTGCTAAACTTGATGACGGGATTCCAACTTTTGACCTTGGATGATGTCATCCTCCGAGAGCCTGATGCTCTAATACCACTGTCACATGCAGAAGCTCCTTTCAGCCCTAAGCACTGCGTAGGAACACTTGACGCAAGAACAAGCAACATAGATAGAGAAAAGAAAGAGATGGCTGTGTATTTCAGTATATTCATATAGTACAAAAAGGTACATGATTTCTGGCAGCCATAGGCATGTCCCAAAAAGGTGGAAACCCTATCCTAACCATACCATTGTGACCCAATTCCTGTAGAGAGTTAGATGATGTACCATGAGCAAAGAGATACCTTTTATAGGTCTTAGAAGGAATGATAAACTGGCCGAGCGCAGTTCCATGGACATGCATAAATCTTTCACTGCCGACACCATCAGATAGACGCTCAACTGCTGGGCCGACAGGGTGCCTACCGCTCCAAAACCTAATGTTTTATCTGCTGCAAATCAGGGATTAGCCTAGGATTAGCCATGCCCATGTGCATGCACATGACACCACAGGAGATAATAGAGGAGGATGGTATTATTGTGTGACCACACGTTGGCATCGTGTAGCACCACATGGCTGTACTAGCTTATGTAGCTATTTTTTCGCACAGTTTTTTCTTTTCCATGGTTCATTATGATCATGGATTCCTTGTACATTTGGTCTTATAAACGCTTGAGATCTTTGATAGACATTAGTATAACTTTCTGTCTGTCTTTCTGCCTCAAGAGTTCCTCCTTCATTCATATACTCCATGGCCTTCTCAACCTGCAAGCTCTACCACCCATCAGCTTTATCTCAATAGCAAAAGCCAGCCTGACATGGAATGTGAAATGCTGGAGAACTGCACACATGAAAAAGGAGGTAGGACAGAAGCAACTTAGGTGGTCGGGAAGCAGAGCAAATGACATTTGTTATTGCAATGGGTTCATTTGAAAGGCATAGCAGGGAGGTCGATGTTGGGGGGTGGTACACTATTTTTGGCTGTCATAACTAGCTTTTGTGACTTGGGTTAAGGTACGCAAGTCAATGTGCGGGACACAATGCTAATGTATCTCATGTGCTTTCTCTATCGTCCCCCAGATTATGCCACACCAACATCCTGGATCTTCTCATAGCCTCTGTACCATCTCCCTGCTGCTCCACTCTTGACATCCTTGTGTCCAGGCTCCTCGTGACTTGTTTGTCTGGCGCACAATTCTCATGGCTGCCTCTGTTTTTTGCACTGGATGGTCAACCCCTTCTACAGGTCTGTACAGCTCCCACGGCAGAGCAGTTCTAGATCTCTAGCAAGTCCCCAATTGTATGTGTCCTCTACTTGAATAGCGTTCAATACTCTCCTGCTTGTCAGCATGCTTCGTCTTCTTCTCCCACACTAACTGTATAAACTCATGCCACTTCTTTACATTTGCCCCCAGCCACCTCTACCATTTTGGAGGCCCACTTTGTCTGCTGGACCTCCAAACTGGCACTCCTAATTGTCACTCTTTCTTATCACAGATTAGGATGACCAGCAGGTCCCCTCAGTGGGCTTCACTGCTCCTGCTAAGCCCATGGCATCAACAGGTCTCTCCAGATATAACCTTTCTAAGACACGCCATCAGGCCATGCAGAGTATGTTTATCTACCCGTTTGGACCATTTCTTTTTTCTAAACAGTAGAACCAAAGGTTCAATCTTACTCATCGAGCATGTAGGTAATTAATTTGGGAGAGGGGATGGGGGTGGGGGGTTGGGTGATTTGTGTTTCTTGCTATACTCTTAGTTTGATGGAATCATGGATGTACAGATAGGGTTGGCACTCGAAATTTTGTAGTTTGAGAAATGTTTGCTGAAGCATTGTTACCTGGATGTTTCTTGCTGAAGTAATTCTGTTTTGACAGCTTGGATTTATGCTTCTAGCACTTATTTGGCAGTTCGATTTTCCTCCATTCATGGTTCTGATCATTGCCATTTTGAATGATGGTAAGCAACACCTGTATTTCAATTTTCATCGAAACCTTATATTAACTAGTCTGCTTCACAGAACTAACATTAACTTGATCACTGTGAAGGCACAATCATGACCATCTCCAAAGACCGTGTAAAACCATCACCTTCACCAGACAGTTGGAAGCTTTCAGAGATCTTTGCCACTGGGGTTGTTATAGGTAGCTATCTGGCTTTGATGACTGTCATTTTCTACTGGGCAGCTGACAAGACCGACTTTTTCCCGGTTTGATTGCTTAACCTTGATCATGAGATAATGTCATCGTTTGCCAATGGTGTGGAATGGGTTTTTATGCTTTCGTCTCCTTGTTGCAGAGAGTATTTGGGGTAAGAGAAATTAGGGATAACCATGATATGATGGCTGCTGCTATTTATTTGCAAGTCAGCACGATAAGTCAGGCACTTATTTTTGTCACTCGCTCAAGGGGTTGGTCTTTCTTGGAGCGACCTGGTCTGCTTCTTGTGACTGCATTTATTATTGCCCAAATGGTATGGATCTCTCTCTCTCTCTCTCTCTCTCTCTCTCTCCCCTCCCGCCCGGCGCCCGTGCCCCCCCTCTCCTCCTTTTCTTCTGCTGTTTGGCCCCTTTTTTCCCCTCTCCAACCCTGTATACAATAATGACTTGAGCTCCATTTGAGTTTATATCCTGTTGTATTTTTGCAGATTGCAACGTTTATTGCAGTTTATGCGAACTGGGGCTTTGCAATGATTAAAGGCATGGGTTGGGGCTGGGCTGGTGTTATTTGGCTGTACAACCTCGTCTTCTACTTTCCTCTTGATATCATCAAATTTATCATTAGATACACCTTGAGTGGAAAAGCTTGGGATCTTGTGATTGAACAGAGGGTCTCTCTCTCTCTCTCTCTCTCTCTCTCTCTCCCTGTGTGTGCGCATGCGCGCGCAGGACAATGCCTTATCTAGATTGACAAGTTTGTTAGCATTTTCATGTTGTTTAATGCTCTCGGTATGCTGAGCCATGAAGCAATTGCTAGTATGAGATTTCTTTTCTTCTATTTGTTTGCATGTGTCTTTTGTAAGGGTCTTTTGTGTACATTCAGGCAAGTGCGTTCTTATGCTGGGCTTACCTATAGATATTGATGGCATTGTCTTCCTTCCAGACGGCCTTTACAAGGCAAAAGGATTTTGGAAAAGAGGCACGAGAGGTGAAATGGGCCCATGCCCAGCGAACATTGCATGGCTTACATCCCAAAGAGACAAAGTTTTTCACTGAGAGAAGCAGTTATCAAGAACTAAGTGAGATGGCAGAGCAGGCAAAAAGGCGTGCTGAAATTGCTCGGTAAGTTTAGTTGGTATTATCCCATAGCAACATGTAATGCCTGAAGATGAGTTCATGTTGGTTTCGTTTCCTTATGCTATGCTCTTTACTAATTTGAGTTAGTGATCTGCTCAACAGGCTCAGGGAATTAAATACATTAAAAGGACACGTGGAGTCAGTTGTGAGGCTCAAGGGCTTAGATATTGACACCATTCAGCAATCATACACCGTCTAAGTTTGTTGTGCTTGCTATTTCAAAGTAACGATGCACAGAGGTTGTTTAGTAAAAACCTTTAATCAGCTGGATCAAAGGAGAAGTTTTGATCATAGATCAAAATAAACTATATAGACCATCTGGGCCTCTGGCAGCTGTGGGAAAACACAATGGTATGCTTGTTTGTAACTAGAGCTACGTAGTGTCCCTGATGAGAGAATGTCTTTTACACCTTCCAAGAATGCCAACTGACAATGAATCTAGTGCTAAGTAACGCCCCTGATGAAAGACTGTCTTTTACACCTTGGAAGAATGCCAACTGACAATGAATGTAAGGTCAGTTTTGTTTTGGGGCTTTATGTAATTTGAAGGCTAACCCTCCTAAAATAAGCTGTTTAGTGAGCACAGATGGGCATACGTTCCTGATCTACGATGTTCGAAAATGACAAATAATTCAATCAACAAGCAGCAAAGCAAAATGTCTTATCAATATGGTTCTCAAACACTTGCACGAGCACGCCTTTGTCTGTTACTACCTTTAAAAGCTGGTAAAGTCATCAAGAAACAAACCTTAGAATAGATATGTAGATGAAGACTCTTTTGAAAAGAGAAGTGTAGGAGCTAGAGGTGGTGTAGGCAGAGCTGTGAATGTGAAGGAGAGTGACTCTAGGGTGTGCCCATCATCATATCATTCTTCATGAGTACGTCATTCGACATTAAGAGATCACTGAACTGCTCTAAGTACTACAATCATCTTCGGCTTCATTGTAATAAAGTAATGTGGGACATGGCTACAAACCAGAAGCTATTTTCATAATTGAGAATTCAAATGTAGGCTGATTCCTGCACATGTAACGTCCCAATTCTCTACAAATATAAAGTTTTATCACAAACATATCAAGGAAAAGAAATACCTTCTCAGGTGAACGCATGGGTTCCACAAATTCATGCTCTTTGAATATTGCCAGCCACGAAGGAGGCTCAAATTTCAGCTGGAGTACAAGGAGCTTTTATCATATAAATGTCTGCAGAAATCCTTGCATTCAAAAGATGAATTGAAAAAGCTTGTAGTGGAATTTAACAAACCTGAAAGGAAGCTTTTTGTAAGCTGCTTTGAGATTTCAGGGAGAGTACTTATCCTTGGTGATGCTTGTGTGTTGAGCCTGCAATGTACATCCCTCCGAATTGAACACTTGAGTATTGGCGAAATGGAATAAGGAGAGCAAAGAATATCGATAAGAACTTTTAACCTGAACTAGTGTGCTTGGCTAGCGGGTATTTGTAAGTCAAACAATTGAAGCTAAGTTTATTAAGAACTACTATGCGTATTGATTCTATGACACCAACTCGAGATTTTTTCCGTATCTCTTCTCTATATTATCTTAAGGAAGAGTTTCACAAAGCTTCCACAAGAGTTTGGAGGTTCGGAAAGGGGAGGAGGAGGTGTGAGGAGGTTTGGGTAGAATTTGAATTTGGAGTCTCAAACGATATGTGAAGCACGGGTTGCCCACTAGTGAAGTTAAAAACCTCAAGAAAAAACTACGTATCCTTATTTTTAAATCAATTCTATGATACCAACTCGTGAAGTTAAACACCTCAAGATAAAACTGTTCATTGTATTTTTTATTGATTTTATCATACCAACTCTTGTAGTCAGAAACCTCAAGAAAAATTCGAGGTACATGTGTACATAGAAATTTTGGGGGGGGGGGGGGGGGGGGGGTGGTGATGGTTATCCAAGGCACCATGGGACCTTGGATAGTATTCCCAACTGTCACCATGGGGGGGGGTGGGGGGGTTGCTCATGACAAGAATGAGTAAAAGTTTCCCTCTTGCAAGAAAATAGTTTTTTATATTGCATAGCTAGATTCGTCGTATGGGCTCACCCATATGAAAAGATGCATTTGACATAACCACAAAAAGAAACCTATTAGAACAATCTAAAGTAACTTTAATGCTAGAGTGTTTGTTCTCTTTTAGCTTCTTTGAGGACCCTATCCCTTGAATATACTATAAAGTTTAGCAAAAGTTATTATTCGGGTAGAGTAACTCGAGGCCTCTCCTTATGATGGGTTCAACTCATCCTAGGAATGGGTAAAAGTTTCCCTTTTTCAAGAAGATAGTTTCTTATGTTGCATAGCTAGATCCACTGGATGGGCTCACCCACATGAAAAGGATACACTTGACAGAATGTAACGCCTCCGCTACGGCTGCGTCTTCCTCAAGCCGCCATAGCCTAGGCGTGGAGAAGAAGAGAGGGTGGAAGTCGGTTCACCTCCCAACCACATAATGACGAGTTAGGGTTTCTCGTTGGGTTTTATACCAAAATCCTGGCCTGTGTCCACACCTCCTAGCCCGGCCGCCCATCTTACTTAAGAGCCGTGCTAACTTAGATGTGTACACACATCGACCAAACCCTGCAACTTTAATTTCTTAACTAATGCATAGTTCAAGAAATTGTGCGTGGCACCATCATCAATGAGAATACGTACTCGATGACCATAAATGGAGCCATGCATACGGACGAAATCATGTGGTCCAACTGTCTCTTGCCACATAGATGCAGTGAGATTACACTCATGCATCTCGGCAGTGTGCGAAACCTCTACCACAGAATACTTAGGATCAGCATCCAAGGGAAGTGTTTGCACCATGTGTACAGCCTTCTCCTTGACCTTCTCCTTATCCTTATTCTTGCGAGGCAACTGTGGACAATTTTTCTTCTCATGATCACTACCTAAGCAATGATAACATAGTTTCTCCTTCTTGGCCCGTTCAAAATCTTGTGGAGACAACGGACCACTTGACCCTTTAGACTTCTTTGTGTTTTCAGTAGAATTGCTGGCAAGTTTACGCTTATTAGCATTAAATTGCGAGCCATTGAATTTGGCCGGTCTATCCATGCCCTTCTTATCCATAGTGTCATCAAAGATAAGGGCACTTTGGATAGCCGCTTCCAAAGTTTTAGGATATTGGGTTTTAACCTTTGCCTGATATTCTTTATCAAGGCCTCTAACAAACCCACGAACCTTTTGAAAGTCGTCCAAACCATCTAGCTTGAGAATGACTTCACGGTATTTGGACACATACTGATTAAGTGTAAGACCTTCCATCTTGCACTTGTCCCAGGCTGTCCAACTCCGATCTTTCTCGTTTTGCGGTAAGAACTCCTTTTTAAATGCTGCCGCAAACTCCTCCCAAGTCTTAGGGCGAGTTTCAATAGGTAGACTCATCCACCACTTGTAGGCTTTACCTTCAAGTGTGAGACTCGTCTCAGTGACCATAACAGCAGCGGGAGTGCGGCGTAAGCGATGCAAGTCCGTCCACTTGTGTAAAAATGTATGGACCGCATCCTTGTTACGATCGCGCTCCTCTCCCTTAAACACAGGCGGCTTCACGTTTTTCAACATAGCCTCTTCTTGCGTTGCAGATGGTGCAATAGATTCTACTATAGGATTTGGAACAAGAGGAGGCATAACTATCGGAATAGGCCCTCCACTTGTCGCCGATCCACTTGCAAAACGTGCCATAAATTCAGTAAAAAGCGTGCTCATGTTTGTGAGATTGGTATTGACATTTGTTATAGTGCGCTCAAGTGCAACTACCCTTGAAGTGAGACGCCCAAACTCTACCGTGTCTACCAAACCATAATCATCTATTGGACTCGCACCCCCTTCGGCATCGGTCATGTTGTCATCCCGATCAGGCGCAACGGCCTGTCGCGAATCACCCACACCACCACCCAAAGGGTGTGCCTCACTAACATCATGCATATCATTCTCAAAATCGAAGTGAACATGAGACGGTTCCGCTGAGGCCATGGTATGCACGTGTTTACAAATAGAGAACGGATTACCTTCAAAAGCGAACTCCAATTGAAGCGTCGTAGAAGAATTCCTCTTGCATGCACGGAAATCGAGAAGAAATCACCACTTGAGTCTTCAATCAACACATGCATGCAAAAAAGTGTGTTGCATGTAGCATGTCGTTGAAGATCCGTCCACCAAAAACTTCCAAACTTGGAGCATAGAAAACTCCTCTCACAAATTGAAAGAAGGAAAGTTGAAGGTGAAAAGGTCACTTTCCTTGTAGTTTGTGTCACTTTCCTTGTAGTTTGTGTCCTCCCTTGAAAGAATAAGTAGAGCTCTTTTGAAGAGAAGAACAACACAAGTGAAAAGGTGAAGTGGCTAGCACACTTGCCTTGGAGCTTGAGGTTGTGGGTTCAAAACCCCACTCCTTGGATGGTGAAGCCTCCCCCTTGTGCCACTCAAGTAAGGGAGAATTCTCGCGCGCTCGCCAACGGCGCGCCAACGATCGCTCACCGATCGCCTTCGAGGACTGCCGGTCTGCCTTGGTCGCCGCCTTAGGCGTCCGCTGTGGTGGACGGTCGCGTGTAGGCTGCGCTCGTGCAGGTCACCGTACGTGGTGGACGGCGGTGCTCGCTGTGGGCTGTTCACGTGGACGGTCGCGTGTAGGCTGCGCTCGTGCAGGTCACCGTACGGGCGGCGGCGCTCGTTTCTTTTTGCTGCAGCGTCGAGCTCTTTTTCTCGTGCAGGTCACGCCGGTCCGCTAACTCTGATACCAGTGTAACGCCTCCGCTACGGCTGCGTCTTCCTCAAGCCGCCATAGCCTAGGCGTGGAGAAGAAGAGAGGGTGGAAGTCGGTTCACCTCCCAACCACATAATGACGAGTTAGGGTTTCTCGTTGGGTTTTATACCAAAATCCTGGCCTGTGTCCACACCTCCTAGCCCGGCCGCCCATCTTACTTAAGAGCCGTGCTAACTTAGATGTGTACACACATCGACCAAACCCTAACGCCCATTAACCCCTGAACCCCGCTAGCACTAATAATACTCTCGAGACTCCGAAAGCTATTAACTTATGCTAGGGTTCGACTTCCGTAGGACCATAGTCCTGACACAGAACCTCAGAAGAAAACTTGTTAGAATAATCCAAAGCCTAACTTTAATGCTTTAATGCTAGAGTGTTTGTTCTCTTTTAGTTTCTTTAAGGACCCTACTCCATAAATATACTATAAAATTTACAAGGAGTTTCTTTTATTTGGGTAGAGTAACTCACTTGGGGCCTCTTCTAACGATGGGTTTAGCTCATAGAAATGGATAAAAGTTTTCCTCTTGCAAGAGAATAGTTTCTTATATTGCATAGCTAGACTTTAATACTAAAGTGTTTGTTCTCTTTTAGCTTCTTTGAGAAATCTATCTGAAATATACTATAAAATTTAGCGGAAGTTGTTCTTATTTGGATAGAGTAACTCACTCCGGGTCTCTCCTTACGATATCCTAGGCAAAGGTTGTCCCAGTAGCTTTGCATGCCTCACTAGGAAACACCCTTGCCTAAGAAAAGAGAAGGGTTTCTTTGGATTGTCACCAATCCTAAGATTTTTCCCTACAAACTCTATCAAGGCTAGTTACTTGTTGGCTCTCCAAGGCTTAACAAGCAAGCAACCACCAACATAAAAATTGAGGAGGAAATCTCCAAGACTCATTATTAGACTATGGTCAAGTCTTAAGATATTCTCAAGTTAACTAATTTGGTCAAACCTTTAGTTCTCTTTTAAAAACATTTATCATATCCAATAGCCATGCCTAATCCCATCCAACCTATGGGTTAGCCACCATGCGACCACACAGACATGAGATTCAATTCAATTTAAAGATGGATTGTGTCTGGGTATAGAGGGTTTCTCACTCCTAGCCAGTACTTGAAACAGGCATATAAATCAGTCATACCATCAATAAAAAGATTCATATAAAACCATATAGAAGTGTCTTTATTACATAAAATGTCAAAATAAGTTATTCTCCTTTCGAGTCTATTGGTAACTATGGTTGCTCTCATCTCATCAACCCTCGATAAAACCACCATTAGCTTGCCATGGATTTGATCCTCGATTACTACCAACGGCTTGCCATGAGAAATCTTCCTTGATGGTAGTAACCGAGGATCAAATCCATGGGATGGGTTCAACTCATTGCAAGAACGGGTAAAAGTTTCCCTCTTGTGAGAAAATAGTTTCTTATATTGCATAGCTAGATCCACCTCACCCATATGAAAAGATGCATTTGACATAATCACAAAAAGAAACCTATTAGAACAATCTAAAGCCTACCTTTAATGCCTTAATGCTAGAGTGTTTGTTCTGTTTTAGCTTCTCTGATCAAACCCATGGGTTACCACTACCTAATCACATAGACATGAGATCAGATTCAATTTAAAGGTGGGTTATTCTTCGGGTACAAAGGGGTTCTCAACCAAGTCCCCTAGCCAGCTGCTGCAAAGAAAGGGATTTAGGCAAATCTCAACCATAGTGATAGATTTGGTGTCATTACGTTGTGGTAACTCAGGCATGTTATCCTCAAAGTTGATGGCTATTTTACAACAATCATCAAGCAATGTCGGCTTTGCCAACAACAACTAATCATGCATCCTCATGTCCCTTACTCCCTTAGAAGCATGGCAACTCATTTGTGCATCTCCCTAGGCTTACACCTTGAGTATTACCCATGATACTCGATGCTATACCTGCCCCTAAGATCATGTCCACATGATCTAGCTCACACACATCAATACCACATACATCATCATCATGTGCACCATGTCATATGTGTCAATGTCATAATCATGTGCATGTGTATCAATATCATCTCATAAGTATGTATGTGCGATACAAAATCATGTGTATATGTATACAATACATCATCATTTGTGTTCAAGTAGCCTACATCCCCAGGAATATAATCATGATGTCTTAAGAGTGTAGGAGGACACTCATGCAAATCTCCAAAAGAAGAATCATCCCATGCTAACAATGCTAAACCATATGTGTAGAGGTAGCCAAGAAATGTATCAATGAATTTATCGTATGTGAACCATTTGGACTATCTGGCACAACTATCCAGCTCATCAAAAGAATGCCTCAAGTGAGTAAGCAAAAAACCCACGAGCTTGAATATCCAACCATGGCATGGGTATGGTGCCTCACCATAGCATGAAGTCAGCGAATGAGAATTTAAAGGTCTAAGCCTCAAGTGCCAAGGGTATGTGTGTGAGTTTGGCACAAAAAAAATGTGATCCGAGACACGAGATGGTAAGCACATAGCCACAATGATAATGCATCAGTATGGTTCTCCTGATTGGAGAATGGTATCAAAATAATGTTAATGAATGATGTGAGCTTAAACCATGGCGATCAAATGAAGGATAGAAATGGTAAGAATAACCCATGGTGAAGCACGTGAACAATCTCTATAAAACTCATCACATGCCCACAGTTTCCAGAATATATTGTCCAGAATATGGACTGCATGTGGAATAGTCCCAATTACTTAAGTGGATAAAAGAAAAGAATGTGAAAAGGGTTGGAAACCTAAGGTTTTGTATTTTTAGAGTTTATCACTTCATTTTACCCCTCACAGTCAACTATGCCTTCTTCCTCGTTTTTCCTCACGATACTATGAAAGACCATATTAGGGAGTTTGGGAAAATCCCATTACTTTGGGAATTTTCTTTTCAATCTACTTTTTGGTGTTTGAGCATACCAATTCCATTTTTTTTGAGAATATGGATTTAAAACCTATTCTTTAAGATCTTTCCAATGATATGTCATGTGAGGGGATTTTAACAAAATCTTAAAAGGGTTTACAGTGTCCCCATTTTTTGATCTTGCAAAATGGGAATTGGGATTTTCCTAAAATCCCTAATATGGTCTTTATGGCATAAGCCTTCATACTCCTTCCAGAACTCCACAAACGAAGATCTCTTTTGAGCTTGGTGATGTTACCCCAAGGTATAGCAGCCTCCACTATGCCTTCTTCTTCCTTTCTATGATCCTACCTCTACTTTCTCTAAAGGAGAGCTATGGCTAGCCTAGAACTCTTAGGCTCAATGACTTCTGGCACATAGTATAATCTTGCTGGGTGGCTAGTGTTTATCACACAACTCTCTTGGGCACTCTCATCTTTTAGCCATGGATCATGGTTTGTTTTCTCTAGGATCATTATGCTTTGCTTGCATGCTCGTGATTCTCAATAGTCCTTATATTAAACCTTACTTCCATGCACCGACTATGTTTCACGTAATATTCTTGTTTGTAGGTGCTTACTTTGTTGAGGATTTGTGGTTTTTACCTCTGTGATGATTACCCAAACTTCATTTTCTTTGTTTTATCTGTAAGATTCTATTGTTGCTACAGTATAGTATTATGATTTGCAGATGCTTGCAGCTAAGGATATATGTGGTTGCCTTGCTCAGAAAATGCCTATATGGTGTTGTCTTGCTACTATTCGGCTCTATGTAGAACGCTTTTGTTCACTGGTGGCATCTCTCTATGTGTAGTTCTTTTTTTTGTGTGGTCAAATACTGGAGTCTTTATAAACGAGGTCTCTATGTGTAGTTCTTTTTTTTGTGTGGTCAAATACTGGAGTCTTTATAAACGAGGTCTCTATGTGTAGTTCTTTTCTTGTGTGGTCAAATACTATAGTCTTTATACAAAATGTCTCCTTTCTTGAATCTTTAATCTATGATTAGCTTTTGGAGACTCCACTCCGATATGTGATTTTCTTCTAAAGTTTCTACCATCCTCACATCATCTCAAATCATGAGATCCATGTGCATATTATATAGACATAAAGAAAAAAAACCAGCTGTTGAATTTGATCCCATGCCACCTCTCCCACTTGGTTGTGTATCACCATTGCATGCTAGCATTTTTTAAAACCTTTTTTCTTACTTGTGATAACCAGTTTGTCTTTCTGTGTTGTTAGTTGTGTATCACCATTGCATGCTAGGATTTTTTAAAAACTTTTTTCTTACTTGTGATAACCAGTTTGTCTTTCTGTGTTGTTGCTTTCGTGTATGTAACACAAATTGCCTATTTCCCGCTTGTTGCTTTCTTGTATATATAACACAATATGTTTGTATGTTTACATTGCTTAGCTTCTTTGAAGTTATTTATGAATGGTGAACCCCTTAAAGTATACATTTACCTACACCCTCTAGATCAATTAATGATCTATATATTGCTTCTCTAATAGCCACCAACACTCCTAACCCTGTGGTGTAGTAGATTGGGTTTGATTCCTAGTAGGGTTAGTTAGTTATACATGTAACTTAGGGCAAGAAACATGCATTACATGTCTCACATGATATTTGACCAAGATCCATCAAGATTAGTTACTAATCATAAGATTAGTACTAATTAGCTATTGTTAATCAATATTTTATCATGATGTTATCAATCTTTGTAAGAAAACTATCTTAATGTCTTTTATCAACAAAGGTTTGCAAGATTTATCCTTATCACCTATTGATGTGATCTTTATCACTAATCACATCGTGATGATTAATCCAAAGTTCAACTTAACCTTACGTAATCACACCAAATAGACTTGTTATCTATGGCATGTTTACTTTTTTCTCAACCGTAAACTACACATAAATATGTTTAAATATACAACAGAATTGTAATCTTCACATAAATCTGCTTAAATATGCAAATAAGACTGCAATCTGCATACTTTCTGATAAAGTCTACACCAAGCTTTGCATAACTAATAGGCAAATGTTGAAGGAAACTAGTTTTTATAAAAAGATTTGATGAAAGAAATCACTAATAAAGGAAATTATGCACTAAACTCAGAGAATAAGGTTTTTGAAAATAGTGATTAGCATATATTGAAAAATGAATTTTGAAAATAGTAATTGGCATATATATTTAAAAATGATTAATGCTAATATTATTACTAATCCACATAAATCAAGATAAAAGCAATCCTACAAATTTGTCTAAAACTTAATCAAAAAATGATTAAGTCTTAATCACTTCCACAATCAAAGCTAAAAGCTATCAAGATCAAAGAAAAGCTCTGATACCAATGTAAGTAGGGGACATAACCAAGTGGATATTTGGGAATAGATCGAAGCCATATCCATGAAAAGCCATGTGATAAACCATACATAAGAGATTGTGAGCCACCTCTCCCATGGAAGCCAAGGATGAAAGTACCATCATAGATTCAATCATCATAGGGAGTAGCACCTAGACATGGAAAGACTACCATGAATCAGATATCAAATGATCAAAAGGTATAAAAAATTAGTCAAAAGGTTTCAAAAAGTAGTAAATACATAGGTCATGTGCCTTTTATAGTCCTAAGGTCACATGTGCCCTAGTTCCATATGCCTAAATGTACCCCCAATGTGCCTAGGCCAGGCCCCATGTGCATGTGCATCCTAAAATCACTTTGTTACACATTTGGAAATCTAGCTTTCCCCACCAAGGTATGTGAATTGAATCTATGCTTTGTGGGCAAGGCCAGTAAATGATTCGTCACATTGATTCCTATAACTAATGTAAATTTAAAACTCTGAAGATTTCCCTTTATCTATGGATTCTTGAGACAATGCCCTAGGTGAAGTGTTGTAATAGAACTCTATAGGATAGATTCCTAATGTAAATTTAAAACTCTGAAGATTTCCCTTTATCTATGGATTCTTGAGACAATGCCCTAGGTGAAGTGTTGTAATAGAACTCTATAGGATAGAGTGAAAGTCTGAGGAAACCATACAGAGTCACATCTTACAAATGAAAACCCTAAGCTCATAATGTGAGGATTGGGAGAAACTTAATGATTCATAAATGAAGCAATGTTTTCTCATGGGATTAAAGAAAAGAACTTTGCAGAATTTAATTGTAGTCTCAAATTTAGATTCATTTGATCAACGTTGTAAAGAAGAAATCCATTTAGATGATAACATGATGAAAGATACTATTGAGATGAACTCTTCCGCGTTTAAGCTAGTGAAAGCAAGGAGAAAAGAGACATTGATCTCTAATATGTCCATAGCAGAATTCTACAATGCCTTGGTTGAAAACTTTGGAAATCACTATGAGAAAGGGGGTAATCTACATTGTCAACAACATTTATGACCCCTTTCTTTTGTAGACCTAATGTGATGTACACATTATGGGCAAGAACCACCATCCCAATTTGCATTACATGTACCCTAGGCCATTCTTTCTATAGTGTAGTCATTGTAAGGCTTTTGGCCATGACATCTCACACTGTGTGTATTTACATACAACAAGTGCACAATAATCACTTCAAAGCAAAGGATCCCCATGTATAAAGTTTGTCTCCTTGACTCAAACAAAAACAAAAAACCAGGGAGAGAACATTCTAAGGAAGTAGTTAAACAGACATTGCAATGCTTCTATTGTTGTGGACCACACAAAGTTATAGACTATCCAATGTGCAATCCCTGTTGATACCACATAACCCATGTGTGATCAATGTGCCATTGATCACATGTTCATAGACTACTCGAGGAGAGATGCTTTATTGAAAGCTAGCACATTGATCACACATGGGTTATGTGGTATCAATAGGGACTACCCAATGTGCAATCCCTTCTAATACCACATGACCCATGACCCAATGTGCAATCCCTTCTAATACCACATGACCCATGTGTGATCGATGTGCCATTGATCACATTTTCATAGAATACTCGAGGAGGGATGCATTATTGAAAGCTGCCTTGTAATACCCAATACTCAGTATCTTAAGTGTGTAGAATGGACACATCCACAATTTTATTAAATGTGCTCACACGTCTTCTGCAAGCCAAGGTACGAGCAAAAGTCGAAAAACCTAGAAAAGAGGAAAATAACTCGAAAAACAAGAAACAAAAAAAGATTTACAACCTCCTAAACCCAAGAAATCCAAAGCTACACAATCTGAAGAGTTTAGGACTAAATCTTAAAACAAGGAGAAGATGTCTAAAGAGAATCTAAGCCTAAGAGAGGTTAAGGAAATGTAATGCACAAGCATTGACTCCAAGGACCCAACGTATGCGATAGTTGCTACAAGTGCTCAAAATAAAATTTATTCTCGTCGCATGGAAAGGAGCAATGGGAACCTCATGGTTATCCATGAAATATCCAATGAAGACATGGGGTCTAGCACCTCATCTAATGAAGACATGGGGTCTAGCACCTCATCTAATGAAGACATGGAGTCTAGCACCTCATCTAATGAGACATGGGGTCTAGCACCTCATCTAATGTAACTGAAAGTCATATCAAGGCACTAAGATCCAATCCACCCTTGGGATAAAATCACTAAGACCCGACCCACCACCCCAGGAATAAAACAAGAGTCTTAGCCAACAACATGCTCAAGAGACCATGCTCAAACTAGTCGAGGTGTTGAGATTGGATCACCAATTAACGTCAAACTATATCCTATTAAACCTTAAAGGATTTCCAAAAACCAACACAAAGAGGTGTATCAATTCCGTTTTCAAGAGGAAGAGTCATGGTGTACCAAAATCAATCCATTGAACCAAGGTGATGATAAAGCAAAAGAAGAATCTACGAATGATACTACAAGTCATCATTTAACTGAGGATGAGATTGACAAAACCAAGGGTTATTCATATGTCACACGTGAATTCCAAGGTCTTCACATATTTCTAATAAACAAGTCTCAATAATCATAGTAAGGGGTTCTTCAATGCCATTGTTCACCTTGAGTGTAACGAGAATGTAACCTTAGATAATCTTGAGAACGTTGAGAGCTAAAATGAGAAAAACTATGTTTTAGACCATCGACTCTTTGGGAATACATCAAAGAATGAGGATTCCATACATCCATCCCAAAGTTCATGGGAAACTGAAACTAAAATTGAAATTGAAATGTCCATGGTTCCATTTAAGAAGCCTATGAAAGTTCAGCTAGATTTTCCTATGGGAAAGAATATTCAAAACGGAAACGAGCAGTGCTTAGTCCTAAAGCTAGTCATAATAAGTGGTCGTATTCATGTTCAACACCTTTGATTAATCAATATAAATTGTGACCTTAGAACACACTGAGTATATTCACAATGCTCTTGAGAGAAGAGGAGCTATTGCCCACAAATGGAACCTCTACCAAAGTAGCTAAAACTATGGAGCTTAAAACCCTAGATCCTGAAGTTGACCCTACTCTAAATATTCCAAGATTTGATGTAGGATTGAATGCCTTGGAAATACCAACATAGTTCAAGCCCAACATTATCCATGTTGTGGACATGATCTCATGACCCTTGAAATATGGAAATTATTAGGCCAACCTACACTACAAGCTTATCTTGAGTGGATCCCTTTCACACAAAACATGAAGATGCCATGTATACATAGGGTACTTTGAACATACATAATCTACATGCATCTCACCCCCTTAACTACAAGTTTATTGTGATTGAGTTTGTATTGAAAGTAGACTTAGTTTTTGGATGGGAATGAAATATTGCTACCAGTGCAAAACCATGCTTTAGGAGCACTCTAAATGGACTCATTGTATATCTAATTGTAAGAGCAATAATATATTAAACATCAAAAATATTAAAAGCACACAGGATGAAGAATATAGGGACATATCCACTTCAAGATCATCTAACAAAGTCCTGCAATCACAATAAAAAAAGTAACAACCTTGAAGCTACATTTGCATTGATTCAATGTATCAAATGATGAACTGATATTTATTCTTTTATTCTCATGATTATGCCAACGTTCCTCTGGATCCCCCATCTCTTCTCCTCCGTTGCTAATAAGTGTTAGACTTTGGATGCATTAGATGATCATGAGGGTCTATTAGAGGATTATGAGAATTCGATTGTTGATGATGCACTGGATGCCCATGAGTATGTGATTAGTGGTGCATCCACATTGCTACACATGGGTTTGATGATACTTCACATGTGGGTTCATGGGATATCTATGAGCATGTGTTAAACCATGAGGAGCATGTGGGTTCATGGGATATCTATGAGCATGTGTTAAACCATGAGGAGCATAGGCCTAAGTTTCTTGTGTTAGATGTATTAGGATACTCTTTTAGGGTTTTCACATGTGAAGGCATTCATGATTCATCCACTACTCCTAGTTCTCATAGCTTTAGGATACTCTTTTAGGGTTTTCACATGTGAAGGCATTCATGATTCATCCACTACTCCTAGTTCTCATAGCTTTCCTAGTAGTATTTGTGTGGATATAGTTCACGTGTTTAAGGAGTCGGGCGTTATACCATGAGGGTAGTGATAACTTTACTAAGGTGAGGTCAAGGCGGGATTATGCACATGAACCTTGAGATCTTTGTATTTGATTTAGGTGTTTTCTTAGATCCACTGATTATGAAGGTTGGCCTATCAGGGGATATGCATCATATATGGGCACCATTAATGGAGAGAGACATGCCTATGATGATGACTTGAGAGACTATGAGAGTGACATGATCAGTGAGACTTGATGAATGATACTACTTATTTCTCATTGTAAATACCTTGTCAGTGAGACGATCATCCTGTTGATCAAACATTTACTTTGGATGATCACACACATATGAATGGTCTTGCACATGAGGATATGCTACATGGCATGGATCATGCTCATACATATGATGATGTAGTGGACCATGTCTTAGATGGTTCAAGTGATGCTACATAGGACAATAGCCTTGATTCACATTTGTTCTCACATGAGTTAATTTCATTTGGCTTCCATGCATGTCGACTATGAGTTAATTTAATTTTCCTTCCATGGATGTTGACATGATCCTATGTTCTTTGGAGCCAAGACATTTGTCTTTGGATGTATTGTATGCCACTTGGGATGCATGGTACTTGATTGTGTGGCATATCTTTTGAATGTACATCTTGGTTTGGGCTGACACGATTGTTTTTTTCTACCTAGACCACTTCACATTCTGGTCACACGAGTTATGGATTCATTTGGTGGATACCTTGGATGGAAAATTCACACTATACATAGGGATGGACTTGTGAGCTTTCCCTTTGACTGGAGATCTAGTACTACATTGATTTTAGGGTTCCGTGATGTATACCATGGTTCTCTATATTTCCAAGTCATTATGGAACCATTGTCTTGGAGCTTGGATTTTCCTTTGATCCAAGTGGTTGCATGGTTAGCCTCATCTTTAATAGTTTCCATTTGATCTCAGGGGACATAGACTTTGGATTGATTCACATTTTGGCACTTTGGTCTTCTATTCGGTTGTGGCATTGATACCTAGTTTTTGGTCATTTTTTTAACTTTTATACATAGCCTTTTGTATATGTTGTTTGTGCACATGTTGTTTGTACACAACCACCTTCAATTTTGAGGACAAAATCATTGTAGAAGGGTATCGTTTGTAATGAACTAATTTTAGGATACACATGCACATGGGGCATGGGCCTAGGCACATGGGGCTTAGGATATTTACACATGTGGGCACATGGGCCTTGGGACTAAAAAGGCACATGCCTTATGTATTTGGTACATCAAATACAAACAACTACAAGTACCTCAAGTGCCCCAGCTACCTTCTACATGGAAATAGTTATAGCTTTACCTACACCACTTGGGCAAAGGCATGCACTAGAGGAAAATCTATTAAATGTGCAAAACTAGATGAGGGGAATGCATAGAGTAACCAAAGTGCCTATACCGCCACCTATCCTACCACCACAGCCAACTAGCATCTCACACAACTCAAATTAATTAAATGATCATTAAAGAAAGGTTCTAGAAGAAGGAGAATATGTACAAGAACCTTGGAAAACCATGGAGGAGTTAGATGACATTTGGGAGGTAACCCTGAAGTATTTTATGATGCAAGGGAACACACTAGTGCTAGTGTTTAAGACTACAACACAATGGAAGGGCAAGGAGATTAATGTTACAACAAGGAGAGCCCTGTTGTAATGCTATCATCATTGCCAACGACCTCACAATGTGGTTGAGTGTCCTTTACAAGAGGTTAATGCAACGAACCCATAAAATACTCAAGTCAACACACACCTAGGATTGAGTTGTGCAAAATGTAGAATTGACCATCTAATCAAGGAATGTCCATATCAAGGCACTGGAGAGTCTTCAACAACCACTAATCCAACCATGAGACTCTGAAGGATTGGGCTGTGATCAAGGGCGGTGGAAACAACACTTAATGTTATAACTCATTTGTAAGCACTAAAGATCTCAAAAAACAAACAATGGAGAACGGTTAGCTAAATCTTCTACTCGTGCAATGGGAAGGAGAAAAGAAGAGAAAAGAAGGTGGGATGAAGAGACTCTACATTGGTGGTGATTCAAGATGGTTTTAGTAGATGAGGGAGCAATAGTCGATATACTGTAACCACCCACTGAGTCAAGCCAAGATAATGTGCTAATAAGGCGGAAGAGAAGAGGAGAAGCGAAGGCGGCTGGCCGTCTCTGCCTCACCCGCAGCAGAGAGGGCGGCGAAGGTGAAGGTGGAGGCGGCGAGGAGAAAAAGAAGGCGTCCGGCGAAGTTGACTGCAGGCTGAGGCGCAGAGGAGGAGGAAGAGAAGGCGTTAGCGAAGGCGATGGAGAGGTGGCCGGCGGCGAAGGTGAAGGAAGGTGAGGCTTCAGCAGAGCGAAGGCGAAGATAAGGTTAGTATTTTATTTTTTATTTTAGCAGAGCGAAGGCGACGGATAAGGCGAAGATAAGGCGACGGAGAAGGCGAAGGCGAAGATAAGGTTAGTATTTTATTTTTTATTTTTTATTTTTTATTTTTTATTTTTTAAGGCGCATTAATTTTTAATTTTTCAAAATCTGCATACCAATTTTTATGTTTTTTGCATTTTTAAAAAAAAATAATAATAATAATAATAAATAAATAAATAAATAAAATAATAAAAATAATTAATTTTTTTTATAAATTATATGTTTTATTTTGAGTCCATATTTTTTGCATATTCTGTATTTTTTTAAATTTTTATATATTTTTTTTGCATAATTAGTGTAATCTGCATAATTAGTATTTTTAACATAATTAGTATTTTTGTGTTATTAGTAAAAAATTAAAAAATAATAATAATAAATAATTAAAAAATAAAATAAAATAATAAATATGTATTTACACACATATTCATGTTAGTTGCATTTAGTGGTTAGGTAGGGTTTATATATATATATATATATATATATATATATATATATATATATATATATATATATATTAAAAAAAATAAAAAATTAGACACTGCAACGTGCTAAAAATAGCGTATGCATCTACGCTCGGAAACAATACTAGGGGGACGTAACACTAGTGCACCATCTAGGGTAACCACTCAAGGGAGCGGCACTGAACTCGGTTGTTGGCAACTTGGAGAGCATTCTCGAGACATCTTTGGAGTCTCAAACAGAGAGCCTCTCAAGAACCGAGAGTGATATTTCAATGGACGTAAACGAGTCATTTGGCATGAATAGACCATCCACACCCATTGGTATGGCAGATTCTGCTAATCCATTTGAAATCCCAGATGGAGAGTTGATTGACAATATGAGACTCCATTTCTTGTATACAAACGCGCATGGCGGTGAGATCTACAAAGATCCAATGAGCCGGTTTGTTGTTAAATTTGCAGACATTCATTTTGCATTTGAACCAATACCATGGGTAAACTACCAAGACGATATGTACATGGGTAGAAATGGAGTACGCTACGAGGTCACCAAAAATCCTAAACAAGTGGATGCTTTGGGTGTACTTCAACCTAGCGCACAAGCAAAGCAGAAAAAGGAGCTTCCATCTGACCCAAATGTGCCAGGAACATCGCGCAGACCTGGTACACCCATTTCTTTACTTGAATTGTTTTCTGACAGGAATTGAGAGGATAGAGAAAGAACGGGAAAAGAAAAAGAGACCAAGAAAAACCCATGGGACATAGTAAAAGAAATTCCAGTAGTTAAAATCTATCAAGACGACCCAATTAAAGAGGTGTATAGGGATATGGTAGAAACCTACTATGCAACCACTAAGCACCCAAGCTTAGAGCTTCCAGTCATGCATACAATAACTGTAGAGCATCTAGAAGGTTTCACGAAGCGTGTTCATGATAGATGGGGGAACGACTTTAGAACCCTTGAATGGCCAGAGGTTAGGGAAATGACATGGAAAGGAAGGCCCCTTTTCACTGAGGTGTCTACCTTAGACACGGCACGTCTAGATGAATCTGCCTTTCGAGGAGAAACACTAGCACCACCATGGGCTAGAACCCCAAGTGTGGCTTGACCAGCACCTTCCATGCGAACAACTGCTCAAGGACCAGTCTTTCCAACGATTGATCCTACGAGGAGACCCAGGGCTCTTACAGAATCTAGGGGAGAAGAAGGACCACGAGCAAGTGGATATGTACCTCCAAGAGAACCCCATAGACCAAGATAACTGACATTTGAAGAGCCTAGAGTTAGAGGCCAAGACTCATATAGGAGATATGACGATGAATATTCTAGAAAAGTGAGACCATCTGCACTTCAAAAGCTTGTCAAGAAGTATGACGGATCCGGAGACCCATATGACCATATAGCAGCTTTTAAGCAAGCTATACATGCGGAGCAAGTCACGGATACGCATACGCAAATCGAGGGATTCGGCTTGACGCTAGAGAGTAAGTCTTTATCACGGTTTCAGACTTTAGAGTCTGAGGCAAAGCGATCTTTCAATGGGCTGGAAAAGAGCTTTATAGCTGCATTTTCAAAAATGGGAATCAAGCACAATACGGCAGCTCAAATTTACGCCTTTAAAGCAAAAAGATCAAGAATCTGTGCGAGATTGCGTAAATAGGCTAAAGCAGTACATCAATCGATGCCCTGACGATGAGAAGCCAAGCCAAGGGAGATTAATTTCTATCTTCCTGGAAGGCTTACGAAACCAGACGCCTCACGCTCACTTGTACGCAAAGAAGCATGTCATCTTCAATGAGTGTTGCATGGATGCCATGGATTATGATGATAACTTTGACATGACTGGCATGGGAAACCAAGATAGTCATCCGGATGATAAACGTAGCTCTGGGAAGGGCTCTGACTCTAGTGTGCCATTAGTTAATCCAGATCAGATTGCCGAGATAGTATTGAAAAAGATGGGGCAATACTACAAACCTTCCTATCGACCCCAACCATCATACATGCATACTGTACCTACAGGCCCCTACGTCTGTGGAGGATGTGGAGGTAGCCATAAAACCGAGCAGTGTCCAACCTTCTCACCATTGGTTCCAACAAAGAAGTGGTGCCAGCTTTGTAAATGGAACTACACACATGTGACTTCGGAGTGCAATCACATTGCAAGGATACAAAGGGAACAAGCAGCCAACTCTGCACCTAGACCACAAGTTGTGAACCATGAGAGAACCTTAGTTGCTCAAGAGCAAGCACGGCCAGTGCTGCTAGGAGCTCAACCTCCTCCACCTGGCACAACAGCTTCTTTTAGATATGTGGAATATGAGAATCCTGAATTAGGTATGGAGATGGTTAGCTCTCAACCATACTACATCGAACCCTACTTTGAGAACCCAACCGGACCAAGCCTAGTTCATGACTTTAATGGAGCATCCTCTTGTCGAACCCTACTTTGAGAACCCAACCGGACCAAGCCTAGGTCATGACTTTAATGGAGACCCAAGCTCTTTGATGCTTATAGGATCTCAGCCAACTAAGACTCAAGGTTATCCAGGACCATATCCTACAAAGAGACTATACCCCACGCAACAAATAGGACCATGCTACGAATGTGGTGGACCACATTGGGTGAGAGAATGTCCAAACAAGAAATGACCCCTCTTAGCTAACATAGGCACAACATCTACGTTTCCACCTATAGAGAGGTTTTGCCAAGGGTGTAGCATTGACCATCTACCAAAGGATTACTTGTTGAAGCCTGCGGATCCGGCAGCACAAAAAGCTAAAGCACCCCTCAACTATGTTGAAGTGATTCCATCACCCACGACATCTGAGGAGGAGAACGAACTAGTGTCGCTAAGAGTAGTGACTAGAGCCCATGACTAGAGCCCAAGCGCAAAAGAATGTCAAAGAGGTTGTTGAGAAACCCTCTGAGATTAAGGTTCTATCCAACGATGGAAAAGAGAGAAAGAAATCAACTCGACGTAAACCACGCAGCAAGGGGAGTAAGAAGTCGAAGGAGCAGAAGAGCTCTGATGGAGGAAACTCTATCCCAAAAGAGCTAGAAGGAATGTTGAAAATGAAACAAATCGGAGAGAAAACTCAAAATGAGCAAAAGGGAAAAGCATCCGAGTCCGAGGAAAGCTCAGGAGGATCAGTCCTTGTGGACAAGGTGTACGAGCCTTTAGATGCAACGCTTCAAGCATATAATAGTAGGATCATAGCTCTGACCGAGCTGCCTAAGAAGCTGCAAGAATATCTCAACCCTCGTGAAGAGACAATCAACTTGGCTATCCATAAGCAGTTGATTAGGGATACTCAGACTCTAATAGACGGCCCACCACCTATGTACGCAAGAGGACCTGCTTCTCTGAAGCCTAACTTAGAGACGATACCAGAAGCCATGCCAAGCATGGAAAAGGGAAGTGAAGTTGTATCTCTACATTTCCCAGAAATGCCTGAAGGAGATGACTTACCTCATATCAATGCAGACAAGTCAAAACCATTGACTACCGCAGATTTTGGAGATGAAATTCCTAAAATAGAGGAAGCAATAGCAAGCGAGATGTGGGAAGCGGTGCAAAAACAAGTTAAGGATCTAGCATCTTCTGACAAGTCACCACCGTTCTCTATAGTAGAAGTCTCGAATCAAAGGGTTCAAGAATTAGATGCTTTATCTCTACCAGATGATGCTCAGACTGTTGTCTCAGATCGGAGCAACAAGCTCACATGCAAGACACTGCCCTCATATTTAGGACTGTATGAAGCACATAGCCAAATCATGTGAGTACCATCAATGACACGACAACCTCATTAGGAACGAGACATAGGGAGTTTGCAAGCTTTAATGTCGGCACCAGTTACGTGTACCATTCCACTCGCTGAGTTCTTAAAGCTTAGGCCAAGATTGTGGGGAGAAGTGGCTACACAATTAACTGAGCAAGGTTTGTGGAACCAAAACATCCAGGTTAAGGAGTTGTTGAAGGCAAAGGCTTCTGAGTTGATGCTTAAGCAAACAATTCCGGTTCCTGTGAACAAAGTTGGTAAGTATTGTGAAGATGACAAAGGAAATACTACGCTTCCTGTGGAGATCAACAAGATTGAATCTATAGCTATTCTAGATAGCGGAGCAGGGGTGAGTATAGCAACAAAAACTGTCTGGGAAATGTGGGAAAAACCTGCAATTAGAAGTACAAGGATGAGTTTGCAATTGGCAGACGGAAATCTAGAGAGTCCCATAGGATTACTTGAGAATGTTATAGTCAAGTCATGTGGCATTGAGTACGGACATACCTTTGCTATCGTAGACTTTGGCAAGAACACAAATTACGAAGTGATCCTAGGAAGGCCATTCATGCGCCAATTCTAAATGATCCAAGACTGGGGTTACAATTACTTGTACCTCAGACATGAGAATGTAACCACGAGGGTGAATGTGAAAAACCATGCTTATCGAGATGTGACGCACTCTCCTATGGATGAGTTTGATTCTACCTCTTCAGAAGCATTGGGAGCAACTATGTCTAAAGAAGGAAGAGCTGATCTATGGATCTGTGGAGCATCTTGTCGAGACTTGCAACCTAGAAATGTTACCATAGACAGAAGTGTGACGGATGAGGCGTATATCCCTATACCTTTTCCTGAGAACTTGATAGACCCCTTAGAATGGAACCATGTTTTAGCTGCCACCCATAGACACTTGTGCATTGCCAAGGCAAACACAGTTCTGTGATCCAGATGGGTATGACATTATTCCCGTAAGAATGCTAAGACTGATCTATGCAGAGGAACCTCAAGAAGCCCCTAGGTATGAAGCAAACAAATCATTATTGCTAGGAGATATGGTGTCTGTAGAGGAAGTATCCCCTCTTGAGTATAGCTCAGCTGACGAAGGAGATGAGGATAGATGCTTAGAATCCTTTGATGGGAAGGATTCTGATGATGATGCCATAGTCCCTGAATCAGAGTTAGAGAAGATAAGATTGTTGTTAAAGGGCAGAGAGGTCTTGCTGAGTATTCCTAGGTGACAAACCGAAACATAAGTTTTGCATGTCACCGGAAGTTTCGCAAACAGAAAGTCAAGGAAAAGAGGCAACAACAACAAAAAGAAAGAGAAGATGTGGATAAAGAGGACTTTATTCCACCTCCAACCTTTGTAGGTAAGAACGAGTACTTGTACTACTTGGGAGCTGATGATTGCATCAAAGACGAGATGAAATGGAGATACCGCTTTCAATTAGTGCAAAAGCTAAACGAGGAGGAGAGTGACAACCCAAAGAAGAAGAGGAAAAGGAAATCGAAGCTAAAATCTAAGGCTTCAGTGCATTTAGTCAAGACTGAACAAAGCACCATGATGACGAGAGTGGAGCGTAAAGCTCTAGTGCAAGAACGGAAGAGAATGCTAAAAGCAGCATGGTCTTCCATGAGTGATGACTCAAAGGAAGAAGAGGATACCACAAATATCCCCTCAAACTTCAAGAAATTCACCATACAAGATCGGAAAATAGTCTTGCAACAACCTATTCGACAGAAACCTGAGGAACCAGGCGTTTCCTATGATGGCCCTGAGGATGCCAAGAAAATAGACCTGGCAGAACCAAGCGAAGAGCCACGTAACGTGTGGATTGCCACAGACTTAACCCAAGCTGAGGAAGAATTTCTAATCTCTACTCTGAGAGAGTATCGAGACATATTTGCTTGGAGTTACAAAGACCTTAAGGGGGTTGATCCCAAAGATCTGCCAACATACAATTCCCATGCGAGAGGATGCCAAGCCGTCCAAGCAGCGTCCTTAGTATAACGATAATTTTGCCAAAAAGATCAAAGAAGAGATTGACAAGCTGTTAGCAGCTAAATTTATTTATGAGATTGAACATACAGAATGGGTTTCACCGATTGTGGTAGTACCTAAGAAGAATGGAAAACTACGAGTATGTGTCAATCTAAAGAAAGTAAATGCTGCTACTGTCCAAGACCACTATCCGCTTCCACTCACTGATAATGTATTGGAGAGGGTAGCTGGTAAGAAGGCATACAGTTGTCTTGATGGATTTTTGGGCTACAACCAGGTATCTATTGATCCCAAGGATCAACACAAAACCACATTTGCTACAGAATGGGGAGTGTTTGCATACAGAGTCATGGCTTTTGGTTTGACTAACGCTCCAGCCACCTTTCAGAGGTTGATGAGCCATGTGTTCAAAGAATACCTGCGATTATTTCTTGAAATATTTATGGATGACTTGTGTGTGCATTCCATAAACAGAGAAGAACACATAGAGCATCTCAAAAAAATCTTTGAGAAATGCAGAGTATATCGCATATGCCTTAACTCCCTGATAAATGCAAGTTTATGGTTAGGCAAGGGAAGATTCTAGGTCAGATTGTGTCTAGGAATGGTCTATCCGGATGCGGAAAAGATAGCTGTTATTGTTGAGCTACCTAGACCTTACAATACAAAAGGGGTACAAGTTTTCATGGGTCATTGCGGCTACTATCGTAGATTTATCTACATGTACGCTAAAATAGCACGGCCATTGTACGCACTCCTTGTTGTATTTGAATGGACAGAGAATTGTGAAGAAGCCTTCGAAAAGCTGAAGAAAGCATTAGTGATGGCACCTATTCTCAGGTCGCCAGATTGGGATAATTTATTCCACGTACATATAGATGCTTCGGCTTTTGCACAATTGCTGTATTTTAGCTCAACAGGCGAGAACAAAATGGACTTTCCAGTCTCATATGCTAGCCGCCAGTTGAATAGTGCTGAAAAGAATTACACCACCACGGAAAGAGAAGGCTTAGCTGTGATCTATGCTCTATGATCTATGCTGTGAAGTTTCGGCATTACCTTTTGGCCAACAAATTTACATTCTTCGTAGATCATCAAGCTTTGCTTTACTTAGTGAACAAGCCATGTGCAACCGGAAGGATTGTACGCTGGTTTGTTATTCACTAACTGAATTGAACTGATCTGACCGAACCCGTAAGTCCCATAGTCAGATCAGGAAAAAGATTGCACTTGGATCATAGAGACCAACACTTTTTTCCTCATTGAGAGGCACAGCCGTTGATTCTTTTCCATAGAATAATTTTTGTCCGGGATTTACTTCATCTATCGTACCATATCAGAATTGAGTCTCATTTTAGGGATCCATCAGTCCAGCCTAACCCTATCCAGTCCCATGGGTTAGCCAACCGCCCAACCACTGTAGTGATGGGATCCAATTAGGAATTTGGTTAGGTTTTGTCCCGGGTACTAGTAGGGAAAAGAGTTCCCAGGCCCCCTAGCCGGATATTCATGCAAACTTAAACTAGTCGCACCACTTACACACCCAATATGAAATTACCTTTTTCACAGAAGTAGCTATCTTTAAAAATAATCATTTAATGAAACCATGGTGTCACTGATCATAATCCTCCAAATCTCTGGTTAAATCCTTATTTCCAATCATTCCATCATCGGTGTACCTATGGCATCATTGGCAACCAGAACGCTCACCACCTGTCCACTTAGGGGCCTTTTCGATAGTTCCTAGCTCACAGTAACCGACAATATATTCACATATCAAAATGGAATCTCCGTTGAAGATCAGCAAGATCAACCAACGGATCAATATAAAAGAGCCATGGACTCATCTTTTGAGGACTAGCAAGGTCAATCAACCAGATCCATGCCTGAATTTAGAAAACAACTCTTACTCCTTATTCAATATCTTCCACGATGTGCTTGTGGGTATCTTCGGTGACCCAGAGCCCGAGCACCGTATGGTCAGCACCCTCTAGGATCCTTCGCAAGTCACCTAGCGCTTCACTCATAGGCCGCTTCCTTGGTCCCTCATCCAGTGTACCGGAAGCTCACCATTTAAATCGAACTGAGGCTGGTCAAGACCGCGACCTTGCTATGCGAGATGTCCTCCGTTGACTCTCCGCCGTCAGCTATTGCAACTTTATCAGCTAGGTCTCCATGACCTCATTTACAAGACGGTCAAAATGCTTCCCCAGCATTCTTGACATAAAATAGTCATTTAAAAATAGGTCATAAATACAATTTCTATAACAAACTCTCGTCTTTCCACATTAATCCACATTCATTTCATATAAATTCCTATGCTCATCCAATCACATCATTTTTCATCTCATCACTTCTTTCCTCAAATATCCTCATCAGATCTCATCCACTCGTATTTATCCATATCCACATCTTCTCACATCACATTCATTCACATCTCATCCATTCAGACCACATCACATTCACTCACATCACATCTCATTCAGACCACATTCACATTCACTCACATCACATCTCATCCATTCACTCACATCACATCTCATTCAGACCACATCACATTCACTCACGTCACATCTCATTCAGACCACATCACATTCACTCACGTCACATCTCATTCAGACCACATCATATTCACTCACATCACATCTTATTCAGACCACATCACATTCACTCACATCACATCTCATTCAGACCACATCACATTCATTCACAATACATCTCATTCAGACCATATCACATTCATTCATGTCTATCCTGATTCACATCCCATCACATCCATTCATATCCCATATCATTCATTCACATCCTGATTCACATGACATCACATCCATCACATCCCATACCATTCATTCACATCCCAATTCACAGGTTATCATATTCATTCACGTCCCTTTTCATTCATTCACGTCCCTTTTCATTCATTCACATCCTCACTCACATGCCATCACATTCATTCACATCGCATATTATTCATTCACATCCCTTATCATTCATATCTATCCAATTTACATCACATCTCATCGCCTCTATTCTCATTCATATTCATCACATTCACATCACATTCACATCCACATCTATTCTTTCACCTACATCTACATCCATCCTTTCACATACATACATCCATTCTTTCACATATATCCACATCCATCCCATATCATTCATTTACATCCTGATTCACATGACATCTCATCACTTCTATTCACATCACATCTATCCATCCATTCATTCACATTTATCTGATTCACATCACATCTATCCATCCATCCATTCACATTTATCTGATTCACATCACATCTATCCATCCATTCATTCTTTTATAAAAATAAACTTCAGTGGCAATAACACTTTTATAAAAATCCTTTTTTACATCTATTTATGCATAAATTTAATTTTAAGGAAAATAACACTTTTGAAATAAAAATAAATCCTTTATGCATCTTTCTGTGCATAAAATAAAATTTAATGAGAATAACTCTTTTGAAATAAAAATAAATTCCTTTATGCATCTTTCTGTGCATAAAATAAAAATTAATGAGAATAACTCTTTTGAAATAAAAATAAATTCCTTTATGCATCTTTCTATGCATAAAATCAAAATTAATGAGAATAACTCTTTTGAAATAAAAATAAATTCCTTTATGCATCTTTCTATGCATAAAATTTTAAAATTAAATGAAAACAACACTTTTATAATAAAAAGACCCGTAAGTCCCATAGTCAGATCAGGAAAAAGATTGCACTTGGATCATAGAGACCAACGCTTTTTTCCTCATTTTGAGAGGCACAACCATTGATTCTTTTCCATAGAACAATTTTTGTATGGGATTTACTTCATCTATCGTACCATAACAGAATTGAGTCTCATATTTTAGGGATCCATCAGTCCAGCCTAACCCCATCTAGTCCCATGGGTTAGCCAACCGTCCAACCACTATAGTGATGGGATCCAATTAGGAATTTGGTTAGGTTTTGTCCCGGGTACCAGCGAAAAGAGTTCCCAGACCCCTTAGCTGGATATTCATGCAAACCTAAACTAGTCACACCACTTACACACCGAACATGAAATTACCTTTTTCATAGAATTAGCTATCTTAAAAAATAATCATTTAATGAAACCATGGTGTCACTGATCATAATCCTCAAAATCTCTAGTTAAATCCTTATTGTCAATCATTCCATCATCGGTGTACCTATGGCATCATTGGCAACCAGAACACTCACCACTTGTCCACTCAGGGGCCTTTTGGTGGATAGTTCCTAGCTCATAATAACCGACAATATATTCACATATCAAAATGGAATCTTCGTTGAAGATCAGCAAGATTAACCAACGGATCCATATAAAAGAGCCATGGACTCATCTGTTGAGGACCAGCAAGGTCAATCAACCAGATCCATGCCCGAATTCAGAAAACAACTCTTACTCCTTATTCAATATCTTCCACGACATACTTGTGGGTATCTTCGGCAACCTAGAGCCCGAGCACCGTATGGTCAGCACTCTCTAGGATCCTTCGCAGGTCACCTAGCGCTTCACCCATAGGCCACTTACTTGGTCCCTCATCCACTGTACCGGAAGCTCACCATTTAAATCGAATCGAGGCTAGTCAAGACCTCGGCCGACCTTGCTACGCGAGACATCCTCCGTTGACTCTCTGTCAGCTGTTGCAACTTTATCAGCTAGGTCTCCATGACCTCATTCACAAGACGGTCAAAATGCTTCCCCAGCATTCTTGACATAAAATGGTCATTTAAAAACAGGTCATAAATATAATTTCTATAACGAACTCTCGTCTTTCCACATTAATCAAGATTACTTAATCCACATTCATTTCATATAAATTCTCATTCTCATCCAATCACATCATTTTTCATCTCATCACTTCTTTCCTCAAATATCCTCATCAGATCTCATCCACTCATATTTACCCATATCCTCATCTTATCACATCACATTCATTCACATCTCATCCATTCAGACCACATCACATTCACTCACATCACATCTCATTCAGACCACATCACATTCACTCACGTCACATCTCATGCAGACCACATCACATTCACTCACATCACATCTTATTTAGACCACATCACATTCACATCACATCACATCTTATTTAGACCACATCACATTCACTCACATCACATCTCATTCAGCTCACATCACATCTTATTTAGACCACATCACATTCACTCACATCACATCTTATTTAGACCACATCACATTCACTCACATCACATCTCATTCAGACCACATCACATTCATTCACAACACATCTCATTCAGACCACATCACATTCATTCCCATCTATCCCAATTCACATGACATCACATCCATTCACATCCCATACCATTCATTCACATCCCAATTCACAGGCTATCATATTCATTCACATCCCTTATCATTCATTCACATCCCATACCATTCATTCACATCCCTTATCATTCATTCACATCCTGACTCACATGCCATCACATTCATTCACATCCCATATCATTCATTCACATCCGTTATCATTCATATCTATCCAATTTACATCACATCTCATCGCCTCTATTCTCATTCACATTCATCACATTCATATCCACATCTATCCTTTCATCTACATCTACATCCATCCTTTCACATACATACATCCACATCCATTCTTTCACATACATCCACATCCATCCCATATCATTCATTTACATCCTGATTCACATGACATCTCATCACTTCTATTCACATCACATCTATCCATCCATTCATTCACATTTATCTGATTCACATCACATCTATCCATCCATTCATTCATCACATCTATCCATCCATTCATTCACATTTATTTGATTCACATCATATCTATCCATCCATTCATTCACATTTATTTGATTCACATCACATCACATCTATCCATCCATTCATTCTTTTATAAAAATCAACTTCAGGGGGAGTAACACTTTTATAAAAATCCTTTTTTACATCTATTTATGCATAAATTCAATTTTAAGGAAAATAACACTTCCGAAATAAAAATAAATTCTTTATGCATCTTTCTATGCATAAAATAAAATTTAATGAAAATAACTCTTTTGAAATAAAAATAAATTCCTTTATGCATCTTTCTATGCATAAAATCAAAATTAATGAGAATAACTCTTTTGAAATAAAAATAAATTCTTTTATGCATCTTTCTATGCATAAAATCAAAATTAAATGAAAACAACACTTTTATAATAAAAAGAATTTCCAATATGCATCTTTTATGCATAGAAATTAATTCTAATGAAAATAATGCTTTTATAATAAAAATATTTTCAATATGCATCTTTCTATGCATAGAAAATAACTCTAATAAAAATAACGCTTTTACAATAAAAATATTTCCAATATGCATCTTTCTATGCATAGAAATTAATTCTAATGAAAATAACGCTTTTACAATAAAAATATTTCCAATATGCATCTTTCTATATGCATAGAAATTAATTCTAATGAACATAATGCTTTTACAATAAAAATATTTCCAATATGCATCTTTCTATGCATAGAATGAAAATAACACTTTTAGAATACACAAATGGAGGGGATTACTCTTTTTGAATAACATAAAGATAAAACTTATTTCTATAAATTTTAAGAAAATTTTGCCATAATCTCCTTTATATGGCTGACCATTTTTTAATTTTTACACTCTAAATCTACTTAGAATTTACCCATTCTAATTTAATCAATTCCTATTTTTTAAAGAGAAAACAATACGAAAAGTTTAACTCTATTTATTTGATTACACATCTTGGATGAAGAAGGGCTGAATTCAATGAAGAGAAGGGGGAAGCCTTTCCATCAAGGCATAACATCCAATTTCAATTTAAAAGAAGCAAGAAATCATAAAACCATAGAATAGAATTAGAAAAAAATAGAATTTCTAACTTACATGGGGTTTTGTGAGCTATCCTTTGGCTTGAGGGATTGAGGGCACTCTTGCTTGGATCAAGAGTGGCCACCAATTCTTTGTAGAGGAAATAGTCAAAAACAAGTGAATTATCAATGAATTCAATGTTTTTGGCTCTGGGGAGGAGTAGAGTAACAGTGCATAAAACACTATTAACCTTTACAAAGGGGGAGGCTTCTATTTATAGGAAAAAGTGAGCCTCTAACCAAGCAAACTGATTCTAGAATTTTCCAGATCAGTTTGGTCACTTTTTTGCCCATTTTTAGGTCAGTTTAGCTTACTTTTTGGATCTAGTTGAAACAAGAGAGAGGAGAGATAAAAATATCTCATTATTTGTGAGTTTAAAACTCATCCACACATGTGAAATAGGCGCCTCCTTCATGAGGGAAATTACCCACGCTGAGGTGTCAAAAATGCATCATTTCCTCTAAATATCTCTTCTTTTTTAACTAATAATCTTGTCCTTAGTCAACTCTTCATCTTATGTGAGTATTTACTCATTTTTGGAAGATTTTTCTTTTATTCTTCAATTTATCTCCTCCTCACATTTGGATTAATCTTATTGGTCCATAGGAACCTTAATCCAAAATTTTCAGAAAATCTGGACCCTTAGGCTAAGGTCCTTTTTACCTATTTTCAATTTATTCTAATTGCACACTGGAAAGTTCTTTTTGAATTTCTGTTCAAGGAAAATCATTTTAATAAGAAGGGATATTTTTCCATCCAAAGATATCTAGAAACTGAATTATCTCTCTCTAGAATATTTTCTCTCTCTAGGCCAAAACAGATAGAAACAAGATCTGCTATTATTCTGAAAAGGGGATTGATTATAGGGAGAGAAATTGGACATCTTGAGGGGCTGGGAGAGGAATCTGGGAGAGAAACTGGACATCTTGAGGGGCTGGGAGAGAAACTGGACATCTTGAGAGAGGCTGGGAGAGGAATCTTACATTAATCAGTACTAATCACTGTATTTTGGTACAATTAAGGGTTCAAATTAATCATTGGGTATTTGATACAGACCCCTATAACTTCAGATTGCAATTCGGAGATGGTTTGATACTCCAACCATTCAGTACAGATTTGTTACCCTTGGTTTAATATAATTTCTGGTGAATTTATGCTGGTAAATCTGTTGTAATCATCACCTAAACACCAGATTGAGTTGTAAAAGGGTAGACACTGTCCTTGAATCTTGAAATTGGATTAAGAGGTAAGACCCTCTTCACATCATCATGAGCACGGCACAAGAGTTAGCCAAATTTAATGGGGAGCAGTTTTATACATGGCAAACAAAAACCATGTATTTGCTCATGAGGAAAAATCTGTGGGGGCTAGTTGAGGGAAGAGATGAATGCCCAGAGGTGAGTGGGAAAAATGAGTGGAAGAGCAGGAATGAGAAAGCACTAGGACTTATTGCACTCAGTTTAAAATGATGAAATCATTCATCACATCACAGGGATACAATGGGCAAAAGATGCATGGGATGAACTCAAAAAATTATTTGGCACTCAAGCAAAAAATTCAAAGATAAATCTGTTAATGCGATTCTACAAACTTGATATGAAGGAAAGTGAACCTTTAATCACACACTTGAACAAATATAAAAGCATTAAGCTAGCCATTGGCAAAAAGGTAGAAGATGATGAGGCACTAGCAGTGCTTCTGAAGAGTGTGGACAAAGGTGAATATGAAAACATTGTAGCAACCTTAAAGAATGTACCTGAACTGAAGCTGCATGAGATAGAAGGAGCTCTACTAGAGCAAGAGACCAAGGTCAAAGAGAAGAAATGGTTGGACTCAATAGCTGGAGAAGAAAAAGCAGTCTTCACCCGAGGAGGATTCTCTCGAGGACGAGGACAAGGAAGAGGCAGAGTAGGAGGAAGGACCTTCACTTGCCACAACTATGGAAAGCTAGGACACATGGCAAGAGACTGCTACAACAAACCCAGTCGAGAAGGAACGGCATCGACAAACTTCATGGAGGCTCCTAAGGAATTGGAGTCAGATCATCTTTTCTGAGACAGAGAGAGAGAAACCCCACAACCTAATGTAACCTGCCCCAACAGAGTAAAATCACCTCTGAGCCACCCATGATGTAGGCCATGTGGTAGATGTATGTGTGAGCACTTTAGTCAAGGTCATGGGCACTTGTAGTAGCCTTGGACATATAGAGAGAGAGAGAGAGTGTGTCAAGGACTATGAGTTTAGGGACTTGAGGCACTGGTTGTGGGCTACCAAGTAAGAGGAAAACTTGGTATAGGGTCCAGGTGTGCTAGGATTATTCACTTGAGGGGAGGTGTTGAAATATACACGTGAATAGGGTGTGTGTGGGAATAAGCCCTTAGTAGCAAGAGGCTGTAAAAGAGAATCTATAAATGAGTGAGAAGTTGTGAAAAGGTGAGAAGTATCTACTGGGAGAGAATAAAGTGTAGCATGAGAAGATTTAGGATGTTCTAGGAAGAGGTGGAGAGAATCAAGGAGAGATCAGTGGGATTAGATGCTTGGATGTAAACTCTATAAATTGAGGCATTGGCCTAATGCGATATTTTAGGAAGAGGTGGAGAGAATCAAGGAGAGATCAGTGGGATTAGATGCTTGGATGTAAACTCTATAAGTTGAGGCATTGGCCTAATGAGAATTTGCTAGTTTTTGATTATCCATGTTTACATGTTAAGCTATCAGTTAAATGCTCACTAATCTCATCTAATCTCTTTGTTAATGATATTGATTCTAGCATTTGATCCACCATAGCTCATCACATTGCTGCAAATTTAACAGATTACAAAGTCTCTCATTCAACCAGTCTGGCACACACTTCCTCTTGGAGCACTCTGCCTCAATGTCCTCCCCTTGACGCTTCATCTCATCCTCATTCTCAGCCTCTGGATCCTAGTCCCCCCATCCATTCCTCTCGCTCCCTCTTCCTCACCTTGATGCCATCCACTACATGGCTTCACCATGCAAGGCCCGAGTAGTAGACCACCCGTTGACGTACTAGGGACATGCACTTGCTCGTGCGGATTAAAAGTGTCACTAACCCACTACTCACCTACATGTGCCACATGTCACACTCGAATCGATCCGCTCCTCCACCACTCCGTATGAACTCCATGAGCCCATTTTTCTAAAGAGAGGAAATGTGAAAATCCTTAAAAGCCAAAAATGAAAGTCCATATTTCTCGGAATGTTAGTTAGCATGAATTACTCTGGGCATAATGGAGAGTCAAAGAAAGAGTCGAGAAGGGCTAGTAGAACACCTTTGCCACAAGATTGCAAGGATAAGAGGCGTGGAAACGACTGGTGGCCACGGTGCATAGCAGGCTCTCAATCGTTTGGCGCTGTTCTCTCCGCAGCTACCCGCTGCTTTCCATCATGATTGGCACGTAAACCCTGCTTAGCCTTACTAACCCCACCACCATCACTGGCTTCTTTTAACAGCACTAGCCTCCAAGTCGGCGCTGGCTTTTAACAGCACTACCCTCCAAATTGGCGTGGCACGCACAAGGGCTTGCTGTAAGGCGTGGCTCTGTCCGAACGAGCCACAGCCCTCCAACTCTCCATCACAAGATTGCAAGACTGTAAGGACAAGAGGCGTGAAAATGATGATTGGCCATGGCGCACAGTAGGCTCCCAATCGTTTGGTGCTGTTCTCCATAGTAGCTGCTCGCTGTTTTCCATCGTTGGGTGGCTTAAACCCTGCTTTAGCCTGTACTAAGCCACCCTCCATAGCAACGCTACCCTGTGCTCTTGCCTACCAATTGGCTGCGCCTTCTTCTTCCCTCCAAATCGGTGTTGCAGGCTTGCTTTTATCTATAATTTCTCTCTACAAGATGGATGAATGATTAAGGAATCTTACTTTCTAAATTATCTCTCTAATCAAAGATTAGCCATTGCCTTCTCTTTTAATCACACTACATCTCTAACTTTTCCCTGATTTCTCTCAACCAATGATTTGATAACTATCTTAAGGGTTGTAAAACAAAGAGGACCGTTGTGTGTCTTGATTTTAGTCTTGATTAATCTCCATGTGTGTCTAGATGAGACCCACCCACTCACTGGCTAAGATCTATGGGGTAGTTAGGTTGATGGTTGTCTATTGTGCACCACACGATAGACATGTGTGTCTTGTAAAAATTAGGGTTACACATCTGAGAGTGGGAATAGATGAGACCCACCCACTCACTGGCTAAGATCTATGGGGTAGTTAGGTTGATGGTTGTCTATTGTGCACCACATAACCATTGAAAGTGTTGAATGGCTAGTTGGTAAGGAGAGAGATCAATTATTAATCTTTTGCTACAAATTAGGGTGGGAGTAGATGAGACTCACCCACCCACTGGCAGGGAGTTATTATTGATTAGAGTGTCAAGTTGTAGTTGATTGCAGCACACTAATTGCTTGTGGTTGGTACTTTGTCTTGTTGTA
The DNA here is from genome assembly GCF_041138505.1 of Cibotium barometz. Taxonomy (NCBI): domain Eukaryota; kingdom Viridiplantae; phylum Streptophyta; class Polypodiopsida; order Cyatheales; family Cibotiaceae; genus Cibotium; species Cibotium barometz. The sequence goes on from NC_141092.1 coordinate 12,332,711, forward strand.
ATGGTATGACAGAATATTTTGTGGTGTCGTGTTTGTGCATTTAATTTCTTCATTTACTAACATTGACATGACAACTAACATTTGATGGTGGAAGTCTGGGTCTTAGCTTCACGTGTCTTACTTAGCTTCACGTGGGTCACCTCATGACTATGAGCCTCACGCCTCTCGGCCTCTTGTGTATTGTCTCTAAGGTATGGGTCCTCTGTCCTTGGACTTCAGTTATGGGCTTGCTTGTGTGAGCCTCATATCTCTTGGCCTCCTTAGTATTGTCCCCAAGGTGTGATCGTGATCCTTCCAAATCTACAATGATGCTAATTCCTTAATAGCTCTACTTGTCAGGTGTGTTACTAAGTGAGATTGTGCTTTTATCTCTTAGACTCCTTAATATGGCTCTTGAGGTGTGAGCCTCACAAGCATGAACCTCACATGGGCATGCACCTTCACAAGAATGAGCCTTATGGCATGAAACTTCATAAGCGTGAGCCTCATGGGCGTGAACCTTCACAAGCATGGACCCTCACGGGCATGAATCTTAACAAGCATGAGTCTCACATGCATGAACCTTCACAAGCATGAGTCTCACATGAACCTTCACAAGCATGAGTCTCACATGCATGAACCTTCACAAGCATGAACCCTCACACAGGCATGAATCTTAACAAGCATGAGTCTCACATGCATGAACCTTCACAAGCATGAGTCTCACATGCATGAACCCTCATGGGCATGAACCTTCACAAAAGCGTGAGCCTCATAGGTGTGAACCCTCATGGATGTGAGCCTCACAAGCTTGAGAAACATCGGTGTGAACCTTCACATAGTGACCTTCACAAATGTGATCCTCACGAGTGTGAACCTTCACAAATGTGATCCTCACGAGTGTGAACCTTCACAATTGTGAGCCTCTCACATGGGTCTCAACCTTCACAAGTGTGAGCCTCATAGGTGTAAAGCTTCACGGAGTTTGCCAAGTGTACATATATTCATAGGTGCTTCACAAACATAGATCCACGTTCACATCACTCACTTGAACCTCACTCACATCCATTGTCGAACCCATTGATTGAACTACACATTGATCGAGGACAAAACCATCTAGATTGCACTGGATTAGAGACCACTTAGATTGTGAACCACACCATCTTTGGGCATATTCTTACAATGTGCTTTTTGCTTTATCTTTTCTTGCATCCACATACACTCACACACACTCACACATGCCTACCATACATAACTAAACCTGTTGGGAGAAATTGTATGCTACTTTGGTCCTCATTCTTTTATCTTTAGTTTGTCATCATTATTTGTAGCTTTCTACTCATTGCTATGACATTGATTGAAGTAGTAAAATATGTGATTCTTGAGATTGACAAGCTGTGATTCTTGTTGCTTTTAAAGCATAATTCAATAGAGTAAAGCCCTACCTCGAAGGAAATTCGCTTATATATGCATTTAGAATAGTTGCATTTCACGCACATAGAAAACACAAAAAAACGTCAAAAAAAGTATAAAATAAAAAACAAAAACAAATGAGACACATTGAAAAGAAACACGAGTACACAGGTTACTTAACCTTTGTGAGGTGGAACACGGAGCCGCACTCCTATTCTCCTCAACCTTCCTTCAAAAACCAAAATTGCATCTTGCAAACATTCTTATTACTAGGAGATATCTTTGTGAGGAGGTCGACTGTATGCACTTGTTGTTACGGTCTAGGAAAATGGTGGTGTCATTACCACTAACCCGCTACTTGCCTCATGTGCTCCCATCACGGCAAGTAGCGTGATGAGAATTGAGAAATTTCTAACCTCACATCTCCTCAAAAACCCTTGCTTTGTCCTTGATAGTTTATCATCCAGCAAGTGAGGACTTCATAGAACCACCAATGGTTACGAATTGGCCCATCGATGAATTCTACTTAGCCAACAGTGGTCTAGACCTACCCCTAGATTCAAGAGTAATAACCACACTCTCAAGTGGAAAAATGGTGATCTTTAATATAGATATTCTTTCTCGTACCTGATCGGAGGAATACCATAGAACCTCAATGCCCACACAGACAGGTGGTGCATCCACATCCTAAATAGATGAGCAATCCAATCACACATAAAGTGGAATATGTTGATGATCACCACCAGATCTACGAGATCTTGCAACCCGAAGGTGTAAACCAAGAAAATATCGTTGAACCTTTAAACCCTAAGGTGCAAAGATTTACAAATAGGGAAAGGTGTAGAGTGTACACGGACACTTATGGGAACATCTACTACCCTAAGATTCTCACAGGACAAACCCCTTAGCTCACTTAGAAAGAGGGTCCCCTTTAGTGTCAACCCATTTGAGAGAACTCTATTGGAAAAGCTAGATCCTCTTGCCTCAAGCCACCCACCCTTGATTGAAGATTATTCTCGTATGGAAGTGCCAATTGTCTACACCACATTACTAAAGCATATAACCATTCCATCAAGTTTGAAATTGCCTCATATGTCTCAACTTAGCAATGAGCCTCTGGACTTCTTAAGAAACCTAGCAAAGACATCATCACATCAAGACCCCATTTAGAGGGCACAAACCTTTAAGAGTATTGTGGGACACTCATGAGAGACCTGGAATATGCCAAGAAGTAGCGTGGTTGTCCCTTCACTAAGGACGGTTCTCATGCCTCAACAAAGACCACCACTTGTCATGCCATTCGTATGCCTGTAGTATTGACCCTCTATTTCCACAAGAACCTTTAATGGATCCTCGAAGACCAGTGGTGGGGATATCTCCAAAAATGTTGGCTTTTGCCAAGGCTATGATGGGAAGGGGTTTAAGGATAGGAATGATGCGTGCTATTCCTAGAGAACCATGTAAACAATTTTCATATCCAAGGCCCAGCAAGGTCAAATATTGATGAACAAGTACAATGGCTATGGGAAGGGGTTTAGGATAGTAATGATGTCTAGTGTTCCTAGAAACCTCATGAACAATTTCAATCTAAGGCCCAACAAGATTGATGAACAAATGGCAAGTTCCAAGATTGACGAACAAGTATAATAGCAAGCACGAGGGTACACAGGACATTGTGGATGATTTGAAGGTTTTTATGCAAATGTGTGAAGGAGTAGATGTTAATGAACGAGCCTACTGAGATCTTATTTTTTGGAGTAACTCTAGATGGAGTAGATGTCAATGAACGAGTCTACTTAGATCTTATTTTTTGGACTAACTCTAGATGGAGTAGCTGGATGAGGGTTTCGAACCCTAGACCTGCCTTATAAGGCCACTTATATTACCTTAAAGAATACTTTTAGGGTAGAGTTCTCAAAGACTAGTCCCAAATGAAGTCATGTACACCAGCTCTAAAAAATATCAAGCAACAAGAAAGTGAGTCAGTATGGGAATACATTCAATGAGCTTAAGATATCACTACTTAGTGATGAGAAATTGCATCAACACTAATTGATTTTAGTGGTTCTTGAGAGCTTGAAGGATCAAAACTTACACAACTATCTTTATTTGTAAAGGCAAACAACCTTTAATGTGAGCACTGTAAAGATGCCTTAGACTTTGATTATAATATGGATGGTATAAGAGGGTTGAAAAGATCAAGAATACCATTCAAATCCCCTCATAGCACAACCTCCAGCAAGAGATCAGATAAAATGAGTGTCAAGGACATGGATTCTTCTACTATGCTCAAAAAAATGGAGGAGAATTGGAAAGTGCTTCCTAGGGATTCTAGAGCTTACTCGAGGAGAGAGGGAACATGGTGTCCTTTTTGTTGAAGAAATCACACTCGTTAATGAGTGTCCACTCAATAGGGGATGGATGGGCTTGTGGTGCGTGGAAACACTAATCATGATACCATAATTATAAGTACAACCTAGCAAATCATAGTATGCATGTATCGGCTCTTCTTGGCACCACCCAACATTTAGCACTCCTCGCTCCACATAAATTGGGGGTATTGGAGACCTTGTGCCCCCTAATGGGGGGGGTAGTGGAGACCTTATTTCTAGTCAAATTGATCCGACTCTTGGACTTGGACCAGACGATATGATCCTACTAACAAAATTGAAAGGATTCGATGGAAATGATCCCACTTTATGGTGATTTCTTTCCTTGGTTTTGTACCTGGCACTTAGATTTTACCAATGATTCCAAGATGGTTATTGTAGAATGCAAATATTAAAGTTCCCAACATATGAGTGTGCTCATCACATGGGAAAAAAACCCATGCTAGCACATGGTAAAAAGTGCCCATGTGTAAGACTGTTCACATGAGGACTTCCTAGAGGCCAAAGGCTAACAAACCCCCCTAAAGTAAATGGTGTGAACGTGTATAGGGTGTAGCAAACTACCTTAGTAGAGGTAATAAGTTTAAAGCTTTGCGAAAAACTTCAAACTTCTCTCTTGAAAGAGACTTGGTAAACCCACCTACCACATTGGCGTGTGTAAGTGTGTAAGTCAAGGCTATCTCTCTTGTATGGAGCCTCCCTGACAAAATGATAATGGACCTCAATATGCTATGTCCGCACATGAAAAATGGGATTCCACACCACTGCACTCTGGCTTTGTCAGTGTGTGAAAGTGGTGGTAGAAGGCTGCTGCCTAATACCAAGATCTACCAATAGACGGCGGAGCCATACACACTCCATAATAGTGGGGGTGAATGCTACCATGTACGCTGATAACTTTTATTTTTGGTACCAAAATAGTATTAACAAAGTATTCTACATCAGTAAAAGTAATTATTTTATCAATATTTCATGGTATTTATGCCTTTGTAAAAACCTTATTGTCATATCTTTTTACATTTGTAAGTGATTGGCTACTATTTAGTGGATCCACAAATTTGTAAAAGCCAATGCACATTTAAATTTTCTCCTTTCTTTGGTACTTGCATAGAAACCTTAGTCAACTAGGAAAATGAAGCCTCAAATCGAAACCTTAGGACAAGTAAAAGTTGTATGCTTTTTCAATTTAATAAAATATCATGAAAAGGTGGTTTGGGTGGTTCATTAGGGGAAATTTGGACTCAACTTTGGGCCCTCTAAGAAGTGCCAACTAAGCTTAGAGAGAGATAATCCAAAAAGCCTAAAAAATAAGGTGAAATTGATTTTAGCGTATTTTCTCTTAGCATTTTCATGAGATATAAAAGATATATTTCTATTCTTAAATGTACATAAAAATGATAGAATATTGCTAGTTCTCGAAGTCTTCAATCCATTCATGTACTATATGTACTACGTGAACAATGAATTGGTCAATTCTCCATATATATCTCAAAATCTCTATGTACAAGAAATAGAATATTTCTTGAAATTTGAACCAAGGATCATCCAAAAATAGTTCAAGTTCCCTCCCTATGAAACTTCACCTCAAATTTCAAAGGTTTTCGAGTTCCCTCCCTGTAAGAAACTGCACCTCAAATTTTGAAGGTTTTACATATCAACGTTTGCAGGTACTGGTACCTTTAAAATCAAGGTTTTTCTTGCAAATTAGTTCGACTCTTTACTTCTTTTTACTATTTTGGCACCTTTCTCTTTCCATTCAGATTTTTCTACTGATCAAGAGCAAGGAGGAACATAGAGAGGATCAAGAGGAAGGAGGAACATAGAGAGGATCAAGAGGATGGCAGAGGGATCAAGAGAAAGGAGGAATATAGAGAAAAGAGACATCTACAACCTGCACATCGAGCTTGAACATGAATATGAACCTCTAAAAGTAAGAGAAATAGACCTAATACTTTGTGTACTGCTTCTAAAGAAATGTTGAGGATGCAAGGGAAGAAAACATAGATTGATGGATTGATAGGAGGTTATATCCAAAAGACCCTTTTACAAACTCCACACCCCCATTTAGGAATATGATATCTCTGCTTAACTTTGTTGGAGATGGCTATAATGGACTCCTAGGATATACACATCATTTGGAAGCAACAAGCAATGTTCTTAAATTAGAAAGAGATTTGTTTGAGAAGGAGAACATTCATTTGAAGAAAACCATGGAGCATTGTGTGCAGAAGTTATTAAAAGCGATAAGGAAACCATTTTAGCACTTGAGAAAAAAAGACATAAGCAGACCTCATTAGGTCTCCGTATAGACGATAAAAAAACTAGGGATATTGAGCAAATGAAGCTAGGACGTGGTGGCATCAAGAAGAGAATACATGCAGTCAAGTAAGCTCCTTTTAACTGGTTTATTGTTTCTATTGTGATATTTTATGAATAGCAATCATTATTGCATATGTTCATGTGTATCAATTTTTGCATTTCAATCTGATATCAGATCATTATTGCACACCCTGATAAAGAATCAACGACAAAACCTTCTGGCGCACATTTACGTCTTCGTTTAGATTGCCAGTATGCAGAAGCACTGATGAACGAGAAGAAATATAAGGAGGTCTCAGAAAAGCAAATAGACGACTTTTTCAAAGAGAATCAACTCAATCCACAGGCATCTAGGCAATACTTGATGAGGCTGGTATATCACATAGAGGGTACTCAGCCATTTATAAGACTTTGCAAAGATGAATGATTCTAGTATGAAAGGATCATTATTGCCAAATCCTTCTTTGGTAAAAAATATGCGTAAACAAGTAAACGAAGAGGTATTGCAAGCACTGGGAACCCCATTTCATATTGAAGACACCTATGCTGCACCAATAGGAGATGTGCTCTACAATAGATACAATAATATTTTCTACGACTTGGAGGCCTTACAATCATATGCTACTCAATTGTTTGAAGTTACTCCTGAAGAATGTGATGGTGTCCTCAAATTTGTGCTAAAGCTTGATGAGTTTTAAATTGTGAAGGAGAGAAAGTTAGAAAGGGTTACCATCACACTGATGAACAGGGCACTTGATATATCTATTCTAAAAGATGATCCTAGATTGTTTAGTGTTCAATGTGAAAACAATATATTGTCTTTGGGATCATTTGAGGGTAAAATTTTTTAAACTCGGATATGTTTGTGAAAAAAGAATTACATATAAAAAACGCTAATGGGTGTTGCATTCCTATGTTTCTTATGTATTGCAGGTAGAATCATAGAATTTTGATGTTCTGCATTGGGTCTTTCATAAGACATCGATACCCGAGATCATCAGCGGCGGCGACATTGGCAGAGAAATGGTAAAATCTTGGATGTGGAAGGTATGGGACAATATAAGGTGGAGTGGCATATGGCGGGTGATCTTAAAACTCTAAAATGTATGCACAATGTGTCAAAGGGTGCCAATTCAAAAAGTCCTTGCTTATATTACATGTGCAGTGCAAAGGTGTTTGATAAGAGGTATTGGAAGAAGGCACTGGATAGGCACTTGAAAGACCCAAACTTCAAGCCAATTCTCGATATTCCGTTGTCAAGTGTCCACATTTGTACAATGCATGCTCTTTGCAGAATCATTGAAAAAATCTCGTTTTTATACATATGTTTTGCATGGAGTCTACAACCCAATACAGCAAAGGTTACATCCATCAAAGCACTAGAGAAAGTTCTATCAGACATTGGTTTGCATGGTGGACATGCAAAAATTGAACAAGATGAAAAAAGGTCTAAGGATGGGAAGAATGTACCTAAGAAACCTTCCATTGGGGGGGTGTTAAAGCAAGAAGGTTTCTATTTGAACCAACACCAGAAGGTCGTAGAAGAAGACGATCAGTGCAGATTGTAAAATACAATAGATGGAAGTGCGTTCACAATGCAATAGTAGACCATGCAGACAATGGTCAAGCAAGAACACAAAGCTAAGGTGTGGAAATCTCTAGACACTATGTTCAAGTTCTGTGACAAGAAAGTGTGGACGGAGGACCATGAGATATTTCAAACAGTGCTAGATGAGTTCAAGAGATCAATGATTGATGCATGGATGGATCAACACACCACACCCACTATATGGTATTAGATTGATTATGCATTGAACTAGTTTTTATACTGTATATTGAAAAATATACTAATTAATGTATTGTTTTATTCTCTTGAAGCATATTATATACCATCATACCCCTTGGTTTGCAAAGAAGTATGGTAGTTTATCAATATGGTCAACCTAGGGAATGGAGAAAACACATTATCAAGCATATTATCAAGCACGCTCTGGGTATTTCAATCATACAAGCATATTATATACCATCATACCCCTTGGTTTGCAAAGAAGTATGGTACTTTATCAATATGGTCAACCTAGGGAATGGAGAAAACACATTATCAAGCACATTATCAAGCACGCTCTGGGTATTTCAATCATACAAGACATGGTGGAGGAGCAGAAAAAGCTAACAGTTTAGAGAAATTACATCAGTGGACATATAGGAAGCTTGTATACAAAGCCAAAAAGAAGCAACAATTCAAAGCATCCAAAATTAATCAAGTAGTAAAATTAATCAAGCTTGTACACAAAGCCAAAAAGAAGCTTGTACACAAAGCCAAAAAGAAGCAACAATTCAAAAGCATCCAAAATTAATCAAGTAGTAAAACTTGTGAATAAAGAAATAAAACAAGATATATGGAGGAGATCTAATGCAAGTATTAAGCATGAAAAATAGAGAGGAACAAAACAAAGAAATGGAAAGATTTGGATACCCATAGATCCATGATTAACATTTCAAATTCAGAAATGATCATATGTAAAAGTGTCATGACATTACACGAGAGAGAATATTACTACAAGAGATAGGAATATAATACTACTCCTTAACTTGCTCACTAACATCCTCGGGTGCATGAAGCCTTTCCCTTTTCGAAGGTGGCTATGCAACATCCTGTAACTGTAAAACTGGAGGAACCCACGATTTTGTGAATCTGAGAAGCTCCCTTTTGCCATAATCACTTAGCATATTGGGATCCTTAATCCCACATGCCAATCCATAAGTAGTATAGGCTAAGTAATATTTACTTCTTAGTGTATAGACTCTAGGGACCGGCCCAAAGATTTGCAATGCTAATTGCTTCTCCAAAAACATGACTTTGCCTGCATTCCACCTGTGAGGACGGGATATGCCCCAAGGTATCTAGATAATTTCTTGATTGCAAACAAAGGAAATTCTGCATTGTCTTTCAAATTTTTTTTGTGGAATATAATGAATTGTGGAAACTTCAATTGGTTTATGTACTCTCCCACAGTACTGAGTCCATTCTGAGTTCTCCCACGCATTTGCCTACTTCGCGCGCCCGAGAAACGCATCCTCAAACACAACCAGCTGCTGCAAAACACTATTGTCGAGATGAGCCAACACAACAGATAGAATAAGCTACTCATCAGCACGATAAAAAATCATTAACAAGTAAACAAACCTTCTGGTTTTTGTCATTAACAAGTAAATCATCTGTCCATATATTGATAGATGAGTTGGTGTCTTGGAGCGTTGATGAGGATATCCCTTCCCTTCCCATGTGTGAAATATTGTCTTTGTTGAATAGCCTAAAATTCCTCTTCAGTGGTTGGATTCATAGCTTTTTGCATCCTTGTACATCATAGATAATGTGTCCGACAGCAAAATGGAACTCACTGTCCTTGACATTTGAATCCAATAAGAGATACTTATCCAAATCTGGATCGACAAAATCTTCATCTTCCTCAAGATTCTCTCCAATGATGGCCAGACAGTAGTCTTCCCTTATGTCAAACACAGCTTGAATATCTGTAGTTAACAAATAATCTTTGCCACCCCAATAGGAAATGTGGGGAGTAGTGGGGTTGGAATGTCCCCTGCTTCCTCTATCATAGAGGGCTGCTTGTCACCTGTAACCACTAAGTGTCTTCTCTTCTGAGTGCGTTAATATCCAACTGCTCACTTAAGTCCCTCTCTGTAGCCAAGTTTATCTCCTCTGCAATCTCTTGAACTTCATCTTCTGCTCTTGGAGGTTCCTCTGCCTTCTCCTCAATTTCTTTATTTGCAACTTTTTTATCCTTAAGTAGCACATGCAGGTAGCATATAAATCCATAGTGGTACGCAACGAGACGACACTTGCGATTGTGAATGGGACACTTACTGTGTGTCTTCTTATTATCATCTGGCACCTTTAAAACATCCCTATTTAACTTTTGTCTTAGCGTTGTTGAAGGCTCAATATCATTTACGTGCACGTACTGAATGCCATCAAACATGACTGTACCACTTGAAGTGATCTGCTAAAATTACTGCTCTTTCTCCTCAAGATACGAATGAGCAGAAATGATCATGTCTTTGATGGAGAAATTGAAATTAAACATGTGTGAGATTTTAGGATGGCGATGATGCTGTCGAACTTTATAAAGGAAGTCGAACAACTTTTCATTTGGGGTTTCTTGAAGGCCAGCATCAGACTCAACCTCAATCCCGAAAGGTTCCATCTACAAGCCAGGAAATATGTCACAACGACGACGAAAGTTATGTGTAAGACAATAAAGGATTAGGCAAGATCAGTATAATGCGATAAGCATTGGAGAACTCTCACCGACATCTCTAGTCGCGTTGTAGTGATTTGATGAAATATTAGTGAGAAAATGAAATTGCAAAGAAAAATGTGCCAAAATCACTACAACGTGATATGTGTGGGAGAATTCCCACCGAGCCCTCTCTTCACGTTATAGTGATTTGATGCAATATTTCAAAGGCAATGACAATTGTAAGAAAAATCACTACAAGAACGACAGTAGGAAAAATCACTATAACGTGATATGGGTGGGAGAGTTCTCACCGAGTTCTCTCTTCGCGCTGTAGTAATTTGATCAAATATTTGTAAGAAACAAATCAATTTAGTAAAAATATAAATGCCGAAATCTTTGAAAAAGCAAAAAAAGAATGGCAGTAGGACAAATCACTATAATGCGATATGCTTGGAGAGTTCGTACCAGACCTCTTCTCACGTTGTAGTGATTTCAAGAAATTTATGCAAGAAAATTATCATTGTAGGCAAAATCACTACAACGCGATATGGGTACAGTAGTTCTCACCAAGATCCCTCTTCGCGTTATAGTGATTTGATGCAATATTTGTGAGAAATAAATTAAATTCTTAAAAATCTAAAAGGAGAAATCTTTGATGGAATATTTATAAATAATTATATAATTTTGACCAAATTAAAACACAAAAATATTTGAAAACATATCGTGAAATTCATTGGGAGAGCAAGAAACAACCAACGAAATTGACTGTAGGAGAGCAAGAAGCAACGTGAAGGTCACGGCTGCGAGAAAAATTGCACGAGAGCAAGAAGCAATGAATAATGAATGTGGGTCACCTTTATCCCACGCGAAAACTAACGGTTTGTACACGTGGCTAACATGCATGATGGCAGACCACGTGCTCTATGCACGTATGATGACACGTGTTAAAAATGGATTGATCGTAATCATCATGTATTTAATGAGTACGGCCCCACATCCTCCTTCGCACGTGTTGACATGCACTTTCACACGTGTGTTGTACTTGTCCTTGGTAAATGTGGTACTTGTCCTTGGTAAATGTCAAGTGTCCTTGTCTTTTGCCCCCGTTTTGTTTTGCCTCCTTCAGCTGCATGAATTCCTCTACCGTGATTCATCTACACCATCTTTGCGATTTATCAAGCAAGCGTACATCTGCTCAACATTTTTCCTGCATGATTCTTTGGTGAGTTATCAAGCAATCACTAATGGTCTTAAATGTTATATTCAATCATATATATCATGTTTTCCCTACGTTTCATTAGATATTGGGTCAAATGAAAGGCAATGTCTGATAAATCACTACGACATGAAGAATAAATTACGATTTTTTCTAATGTAGCCATATCGTGTTATAGTGTTTTGGACATACTTTCTTGTCCTATACATTGTTCTGTGTCATGTATGTTATCTATGACTTATTTTCATTACTTTGTGAAATGAAATGCTATGTGCAAGAAATCAATACAGCGTGACGAGGGTATGACAATTAGGTCTGATGTGCCTATATCGCGTTGTAGTGATTTGAACCGATTTTATCATCATAGGTATTGTTAGGTGTATTGTTCATGTGTTATTTTATCAAATGAAAGGGTCTTTTTGAGAAATTACTACAATGCGAGGAGTTGATCGTGTTGTAGTGATTTGAAGCTATTTCGTTATCCGAGTTAACTTTTTCAGTAGTTTTTGTATCATTTTGTGTTTTGAAGCGCCAAGCGTGATAAATCACTACAACGCGAGGATTGTGTTGTGATTGTATTTGATATGCCCAAATCGCATTGTAGTGATTTGTTGTTATTTTATTGTCCTATGTATTTATTGAGAAACTTATCATGTAACGTTATGACTGTGGTGCATATGAAGAAATTTTCAGCCTAAAAGCGAGAGCCAATTTGCTCCTATCGTATCCAGTGACATCAAAATATTCCTCCATGGCTTCAACCCACTTCTCCACATCCTTGCCCAAGTTCTCCCCTTCACCTTTGAAGGGTCTTGGCTGAGTTCTGTGAAGAGCCTTGCGAATGTCGGGGTCAAGCTCTTCTTTATCTCAGTGAGAGGATCTGGCTGACGGCCACGGTTCCCTTGCCTCATGATTCTGCCAAAAATGATACATTATTAAATTTTTATTTTGATTTCGTCTACGAGATCCTAAGACTTAAGAGGTTCGAAAAATAATTTCTTAAACAAGATAAACGATCTTATTGGAGATCTATGACATATGTCCGAGTAACAGATTTTGCTTCATCAATTCGTCATATAATAAACAATCACTTATACAACAGAGAATTTTTTTCTACAAAACGTTTCTTTATTTATATAAAGGTTGCAATATGTACATAGAGCATCTTGGCTCCAGAAGTCAAAATATCCTCGGGAGACGCATAAGACGGCGATATTGTGACAGACATGCCTTGATACAAATGTTCCCTTATACTGCCAATGGAGCTTCTATCTTCTCCTTTTAGGAATAAAACAATTAAGAAGTCTGTAGATATGGCTTGAAAGTATGAAAGCTTGAGGCATAGGGTGATATAAAATAACACCATGTATCACTTTTAGCCTCATCAGAATCATGGTCAATGAGATATTATTTTACCTCAGCATCGCGCGGCGCTGGTCGCAAGAGGCATGGACATATTGCCCTGCAAACCACTTGTGCTGCCATCTCTCCGCTAGGTCAGGGAAATATAAATTCTTGAAATGGCCTGCGAGTCTGGCTCGGCTTGTTAAAGTTGTAGCAGAAGAGATGAGATGCTCGAAGCCGAAAGCAGTCATATCTTATGATTGGGTGAGATCGGGAACACCAGATAAGTGTGGAACTTCCATCTATAAAACCAAATTCTTTGATTAAAAAACTTCATTAATGAAGTTTAAGGAATGAAAATACAATGCATAAATGCTCTTTTTGTTTTTTTAATTATAAATTTATGACAAGAATTAATTTTTCCTTATTAGCTTTTCAACAACAAGGCTCTGATACCAGCTGTGAGACCCCCTCCCCCTCCGCGGTGTCCCCTCCGAGAGGGCGCTGGTAGCAGAAACAGCGTCAGCCTCTTGCGTGGGGCAGGGATCCACACTCGGGGCCTCGCCCACCACCACGGATGTCCAGACAAGATATTAGCCCGGCAGTTCCTCCGAAACCGAGCTCGGAAAAACTTTCCTCGCTCGGAAAGCACGGGCGATTCCATTAGGAAAATCATCTAATGGGAAAATTAATCTAACGAGTCAAAGTCTTAACTATTCAAACTTATCCGACCGAACCCGAAGTCACATGGTCAGATCAAAGAAGAGACTTGCACTTGGTCCATATACAATCACCACTTTTTCCTCCTAACGAGGCACAGCCACTTATTCCCTCCCACACACAGAACAAGGGTCTTCCTAGGACTTAATCTAACTAACGTAACTAATCGTAACTTATTTGTATCACAGGAATCCCCCGATCTAGCCTACGGCCCATGGGTTAGCCAACCGCCTAACCACTGTATTGGTGGGATTTCTTTATAAAAATTTGGTTATGTTTTGCTTGGGTACCAAGGAAAAGAGTTCCCAGGCCCCCTAGCTGGCGCTTCAAGCAAAATTTAAAATAGGCAAACCACTTACACACCCAATATGAAATTACCATTATAACAGATTCGGCTGTCTTTAAAATAATCTTTTAATGAAAATCATAGTATTACTGATCATAATCCTCCATTATATGAAATTGCCATTATAACAGATTCGGTTGTCTTTAAAACAATCTTTTAATGAAAATCATAGTATTACTGATCATAATCCTCCAAAATATCGAGTCCATCGTATTACAAATTATATCATAATCTAGACTCTCCGTTTGAAGACCAGCTGCTCAACCAACGAGATCCAATATCAAAATTCGATTCACAAAAGTCATTCTTTTCAGTTCATCTGAATCTTCCTCGACGTACGCATGGGTGTCCTAGCAACCGTGAGCCCGTGCATCACCTGGTCAGAACCCTCTAGGATCCTACTTAGGTGTCCTAGCACTTCACTTAGGGACCGCTTTGTCGATCCTCGCCCATCATATCGGAAGCACACCATTTTAGCCATACCGAGGCAAGACCTCGGCAGGCTTTGCCCCCCACGAGCGACGTCCCTCGAAGACTCCCCGCCAGCTGTTGCAAACGAGCCTCTTCTTAGTTAAACACATGCCAAATGCTTCCTCCAGCATTCTGGTGTAAAATAGTCCTTTAAAAGAAAACAGAGGTTCTATGCAAGTAAAATTCCCAATTTGAGATTGGTTCCACAAAACCCTTTTTCGTTAATCTATATTTTCTTAATGAGAATCATTGATCTCTCATCAGGGTAATCTACCCATCATTCGACTGAATGTTCAACTAGATTCTTGGTGATTTCGGTCAAGGAAAAACTAGGTTAATTCAACGACAGTCTATTCTTTGTATTAAGAACTGGAATTAGTCTCACGAAGTTTTTGCTTGATTCAGATCGAGAGATGGGCAAGTAGTTACTGGCCGTCCCTCTCACAGTTGTGGTCTAACCAAAATCATTCGGTTTATTTCTAACTTTGATTCAAAGGATTTTCTTCAGATAAACATCTACTAAACTTCTAACCATAAGAAAATTCCAACTTTATGAATTTCATTCTAACCATAATAGATTAAGAAATGGTTTTATATGAGAATATCGGCTTTTTATGAAAATATTCTTCTTCTATTTAATCTAATTTTGGGTAAATATCACTTTGGTGATTTATCCACATAAAATATCTAAAGATATTCTTTCTACCAATTTAATTTATCATCCCTAATTCTCTAGGTGGGATTATGGTGAAAATTCCTCTTTCGTAACCAAAATTTAATTCAAATCTTTCTCTACTTAAATACCATTAAAATTCTTCTTTTAACTAAATACAAATATCCATTTTTTTGAATAAGCTTAAAATTCATCTTTTTCTCATTTAATGATTGAATTCCAAATGTCATGGGAATTCCTCTTTTATCATTTAAAATTTTCTCATGCATAAAATAAAATTATCTAAAATTTCTCTTAAAATTAAATAAAAATATCCATTATTTTAATATATCAAAATTTGTCTTTTTCCATTTAATTACATGGATCTCCATTATCATAGGAATTCTTCTTTTTGCATAAAATTACCAAAAATTTCTCTTTTCTTTAATTAGTTATTTATGCATAAATACTAAAATTTAGTTTCTCATGAATATGATGAAAATCATTCTTTTAGCATAGGATGTCCCATCCTAAAATATGGTAGGAAGTCCTCTTTTAGCATTATGCATAAAAATAAGATATGTATTATTTTCTAAAATTTTTACCATAGCTTTGCTGCTATTACAGATAATTTTTAATTTTTCTAGAAAAGAATAAGACATTGCAATACAATTATGATAGAAGATCTATTCTAAAACTAAAATCTAATTTATGAAATTAAATCATAAATTTAGCCATAATCATAATCTTAATTATGATTAATCTACTAGATTAGGCTATTTCTACTATTCTTCTTTTTCCAAAATGATATGAATATCTCTTTTACATTTAGAATCACTTAAAGTAGTTTTTTAACTACTTATAAATAATTTAAAAGAATTTACCATTACTTTCTTATCATCATAAAAGCATAAAAATGCCATTTTCTTAACCTCTAGCTTAACAAACTTAGAGTTTGATTTTTGAATTAAGAATTTATGAATGAGAAGCATTCATTTTCTAAAGAATTAGCCATAGGAATGACTATTCTTTTGGGAGAGAGAGATATACATAAAAAAGCATTCTAAATAAGCATAAAGATTAAATTTTTTGTGATTAATCATTAAAGTTCTTAGAGAAAGCTTGATTTGCATTAAAAACAAATAATTAGAAACTGCTTAAGCTTGAGAGGGGTTGAGAAGTGAAATCATTTGAGAATATTAAGAAAAACCATGAAATTCCTTCTTACCTCTAGGTTTGGCTTGCTTCTTTATAAAGAGTGAAGCCCCCAACCAATCAATTTGTTCAGTGAATTGAGAAGAAAGCTCCGAGAGTTGTTGAAGAGAGAGAGAAGCTCCAATCTCTCCAAAAGTAGAGGATTTTTAAGGGATAAAAGAAAATATGATTATTTTAATGTAATACTGGCATGGTATAGCTCACATATGAGAATACAAAAGAATGAGGGTCTATTTATAGGTGAGGGAGGCCACTAACTGAGTCCAACTAACTTCTAGAATTTTCCAGCTTCAGTTTGGCTGAATTTGGACAAGATTTGGACTAGCTCCCATTTTGATCCAGTTTGATCTAGGAGAGAGGAGAGAGAAAAATATCTCAATGTTTTTGAATTAAAAACCCTCCCACACATGTGAAGGAGCCGCCTACTTCAAAGGTCTCCCTCTCCTTACCAAGGTGTCAAAAATTCGTCATTCCTCTAAAATATCACATTTTTTTAGTAATATCTCTTAATTTTTAACTAATAGACCTTGTACTCAGTCAACTCTTCATCTTATGTGAGCATTTACTCATTTTTGGGTATTTTCTTTTATTCATTGGATTTATCTCATCCCAACACTTGGATTAATCCTATTGGCCCATAGGAACCTTAATTGGACCATAATCCAGAAATTTTCTGAAAATCTTGACCCTTAGGCTAAGGTCACTTATATTATTTTTACTTGATTCCTAATGCACCTTGGAGAATTTATTTTGAACTTCTATTTCAGGGAAATATATTTTTGATATTAGGAGAATTTTTATATAAAAAATATCTCACTATTGAATTATCTCTCTCTAGAATTTTTCTTCTCTCTAGACAAAAACAAGGAAAAACAATATTTTCTTGTATTCTAAAATAGGAAATGATTACAGGGGATTCACGTAAAAGCTTATTCATTATTCAAGCTGAGGAGGAATCTTACATCATCACATTGGGATTTGATCTTCCATGTGCACACGGATGCCAGTGCAATAGCAGTAGGAGCAGTACTAGTGCAACCAGATGTGGATCTAAAGATGGATAGGCCTATTCACTATGCAAGCAGGTATCTCAATCGAGCTGAGAGAAACTACTCCACCACAAAGCGAGAGGGTTTGGCCATAGTCTACTCATTTCAGAAATTCAGACATTACTTTTTAGGGCATCACTTTGTGGTGATCAATCACGGACCATCAAGCACTGAAGTATTTGTTGAATAAAGCCCAGGTCACCAGCAAGATCTGGAGATGGCTCCTTCTCTTTCAAGAATTTGACTTTGAGATTATGGTCCGGCCGCTCAGGGAAGGACCATGTCATGGTGGCTAATTATCTGTCCAAATCCCAAGTGGGGAGCTAGCCTCCTCGGATGAGGGGATTTATGATGATCTCCCGGACAACATGTTGTTTGCTGTAGATGCCACCCCTACTTGGTATCAGGACAGATGCTATTGAGCACAGCACTATGCAAGCAGGCAGCTCAATCGGGCCGAGAGAAACTACACCACAAAGCGGGAGGGTTTGGCCACAGTCTCTCATTTCAAAAATTTAGACATTACTTATTAGGGCATCACTTTGTGGTGTCACGGACCATCAAGCACTGAAGTATTTGTTGAATAAATCCCAGGTCGCCTGGCAAGATCTGGAGATGGCTCCTTCTCTTTCAAGAATTTGACTTTGAGATTATGGTCCCCACCCAGGGAAGGACCATGTCATGGTGGCTGATCATTTGTCCATAATCCCAAGTGGGGAGCCAGCGTCGGATGAGGGGATTTGTGATGATCTCCCGGACAGCATGTTGTTTGTTATGGATACCACCCCTACTTGGTATGAGGACATTTTGATGCTGCTGAGCACAACTAGGTTTTCCCGGAATGCCGATGCCAAGGAAAAGAGGAGGCTTTTACTTAAGAGTAGGATTTATCTGCTCATTGCTGGAAAGTTCTACAAGAGGGGCAAGGATGAAGTGTTGAGGAGATGTGTCAACCCTTATGAGGTTTCCTCTCATCATGGAATATGCACATTCCGGACCAGGTGGTGGTCACTCGTGTGGCCTTGTTACCGCCCAAAAGATCATGCAGTCTGGTCTACGGTGACCCTCCTTATTCTTTGACTGCAGGAAGTGGGTGCAACAATGCAACATATGTCAAAGGTCTGGACCCAAACCAGATAGTAGTAGGCACTACATGCCTCTCCATGCTTCACCACCCTGGGAGCCCTTCGAGAAGTGGGGCATTGATTCTATGGGCCCCATCACCCCAAAGTCCCCACCCCACTGGTTACAAGTACATTTTGTTGGCCATTGACTATGCGACCAACTGGCAGAGCCACTCGGGACAACACCGCTCTTACAGTGGCCAAGTTCCTGTATTAGAGCATCTTCACTAGGTTTGGGTGTCCCATAGAAATCATCAATGATAGAGGGAAACATTTTGTGAATGAGGTCATAGATACCTTGCTAGAACATTATCAAGTCTTACATTGGAGGTCCTGTTGAGATTCAAGCTCGATGTCAGCATGTGCCAGCTGTGCTATGTGCTGGCATGTTAGGTAGCAGCATGTGTGAGACATAAATGACCGCGTCCAGCTGGTCATAGTGTGTGGACATTAGCTAGGGTTAGTAGAGTGTGGACACAACACAGTGTGTGTCTTGTGTATTATGGATTATGGCTTTATGCATTGTGTGAGAAGGGAGATGGCTTCCCTCTATGGCTAGGGTTTGCAATATATATTAGGGTTTGCTCCTGTGTGTGTGTCTCCTCTCCCTCTACCTGTTTTTCATCATGGTATCAGAGCTTGGTGCTCTCTATTAGGGTTTATGAGTGAGTGAGAGAAGAGGGAGAAGAAGCTGTGAAGCTTGGAGCACACCGATTTCTATCAGATCTGAGAGCTTGGCCTACCAGGTAAGGTCTACTAAACACCCTTGAGCGGATTGCACGTGATTCAAGCACAAACAAAGCAAATTAGGGTTGCCCAAAGCAAAAGAAAATTCTGGTTTTTTGCAAGCTTTCCATTGAAGCTTGGAAGCAGTGATGTATGGTGAAAATAGATGCAAATCTGGCAAAGAAACATGTATGTGACAAGGATGAATGTATTGGCAACTCATGTGCAAGCCGTACACTGAATTTGGAGCAAATATGATGCATTAAAGTGATTGAAAATTACTGGTTTTGAAGCTCTCACAAAACAGAGAAAAACAGTCACTTGGTGGATGAAATTAGAGCAAGTTTTTGGCAAAAACCAGACCATTGATGGGTTACACACATGCCTTGGTGTGTTAGGCAATCATATGTACTATCAATTGACACTACAAAGCTCCCAAATTCTCTCTACAGCAGGCGGCGCAGCTCATACATGGAAAACAAAGCATTTTTTGATATTTGCTAAAGAGGAGGACTCAAATCAACTGTTGTGATTGATAAATTTCAAAATTGGCTTAGCAAATTTGTGATTCACACGAGGAGGTTGCTACATGATTGGTTGGAGCAATTATGATCTATGGAGCTGGAAATGAGCTGATTAAACAGGCTATCTACTGTCATTAGTGAAACAGAGTGTGATTAATCGACTAATTACTCTCTCATCTTAAACAATTGGTCTTTTACATGGAGTTAGTGAACATCATTGCTAAGCTAATGAATGCCTGGTCTCTCAATTTAGACAAGAATTGAAGAAATTAGAGCCATTTTACTACTAGTTTTTCTAGTTTTTCTGATTTTTCTCAAAACAGAGAAGGGGGTTTGACAAAATTGGTATGTATGCACCTTGGTTGGTGTTGATATGCAACATTGAGCTTGTTTAGGTGTCAATGCAAGTTATACACACTTGATTGAATCACTACATTGCAATTTGAAGCCTTGGAAAGCGCGTCAAAACAGGGTACCTTGGACTGCGTATGCCAGTTCATTTTGGATGCATACAGTTTAATTTTCTACATCAAAAGTGAAGTTCATTGACTACTTTGGAGTATCTCAAACACTCATTAGAGTGTGGTTGAGCTGAGGAAGGCTCGTTTACAGATTTGGACGTGTGCGAAAGGTGCATTTGCATTGAGAAAATATGTCGGATAATCCAGTACAAATTGTGGGTGAAAAATTGGATAGGAAGAACTTCCAGGCATGGAAGTACAGGATTAAAAGTTTTCTAAAGGGAAAAGGTTTTTGGAATCTTATTACAGGTGTGGAGCCAGAGCCGGAACTACCCCGACAACCTACACAGCAAACAGGTTATAGCTCATAAGCAATGGTCAGAAAGAGCATACAAAGTTTTGCATTATCTGTCTATATGTATTTCGGATGCTATACGCATACATATACATAATACTGAGAATCCCAAGGATGCATGGGATACATTGGTAAAGCTGTTTGATACAGACACTAGTGCTCGCAAGTCTCAGTTTGCGACAACAGATTCAAAATGTGAAATGGAATAGAAAGAGCATCCATGATTATGTACAAGAGATAAAGAAGTATGCAGATGCATTGGCAACAATCAATGCCTCCATGCTTGATGATGATTTGGTAGACATTACCTTGCGTGGTCTTGGCAAGGAGTATAAGTCTTTTGATACATCCATCTCAGTTCATAGTACACGTTTACCAGACTTTGATGAGTTGGTTTCACTCTTGCTTGTTGAGGAAATCAAACTCAGTGATTCTTTTCATGATGCATCTACCAGCCATGATGATAATGGCAGAAATTAGGCTTTCTATTCACAAAGAGGTTTTCGAGGCAGGGGGAGATTTGCATCACGTGGCTGTGGTAATGGTCGTGGATGGCAGGACAGGTCACCATAACAGTATTTTCAGCCTACATATGGTGCTAGAGGTGGTTGCGGATATACACCTCAGAGAGGTAGAGGTAATCCTCGTGGTAGAGGACGTTGGCAAGGCCAACAAACATCTATGCAAAATGTGGAATGCCATTACTGTGGGAAATTTGGTCATATGGCACGTGATTATTTCTGCAAACAAAATGATTTGAGAGGGGGTAGAGCACAACATGGTGGTCATTATGCACAACATGGTGGTAGAAATTATGCATCAGATGGCAGTGCAAATCACTTGTTTGCCATGAAACATGTTGTGGGATCTATGATGTCAAATGGTGAAAATGATGACACTTGGTATATGGACTTTGGAGCATCAAACCATATGACTTGTCATGGTGAATGGTTTGAGCATATGAAGCCTATGGATGTGAAAGGTTATGTGGAGACAGGAGATGATACCCAACATGCCATCACACATGTTGGAAGTGTACCATTGGTTATGCACAATGGTGAAACAAAATCTATGGCGGATGTCTTGTATGTGCCTTCTATTACAAAAAGTTTGGCCTCAGTTGGTCAAATGGTGGAACAGGGATCAGAGATTCGTTTCAACGAGCATGGTTGCTTCGTTGAGGATTTCAAAAATGGATGTAGAGTCATTGCCAAAGGCAAGAAAGAAGGCAGGTTGTTTAAGCTGGATGCTAGGATTCCTGAGTTGAAATCAGCCATGTTCTCTAAAAGCCGAATGTGGTACAAGACATTGACATGTGGCATAAGAGGATTGGACATGTGAATATACAAATGTTAAAGAACATGCAGGCAAGAGGCAATGTTAAAGAACATGCAGGCAAGAGGCATTGTTAGTGGGCTGCCTAGATTCAAGTATGATGAGAATATGCATGTTTGTGATGCTTGTCAGTTTGGAAAGTAGGCAAGGTTGCCATTTCCTAGAGAAGGCAACATGAGTAGCAGGCCACTTGAGATAGTTCATAGCAATGTATGGGGTCCTGCACAAAACCCATCCATTAAAGGCAGTTTATATTATGTGACATTCATTGATGATTTCAGTAGAATCACTTGGATTTACTTTCTCAGAGAGAAAAGTGAAGTGTTGGGAAAGTTTATGGACTTCAAAGCTTTTACAGAGAAGCAATATGGCTCTTGGATAAAATGCTTGAGGACAGATGGAGGTGGTGAATACACCTCACATGCTTTTGAGCATTTCTTGAGAAAGCATGGCATAAGAAGATAGTTAACTTGCAGGTATACACCTCAGCAAAATGGTGTTACTGAGAGAAAGAATAGAGTCATTTATGAAGTGGCCAGGGCGATGCTCAATGAAAAGAGCATGCCAGATTATTATTGGGCAGAAGCGTGTGCTACCGCAGTGTATATACTTAATAAGACACCCGTAGTGTATATACTTAATAAGACACCGCAGTGTATATACTTAATAAGACACCCACAGCAGCCATACATGGAAGCACGCTAGAGATGCGGCTTACAGGTTTTAGGCTAGACATTGGACACCTCAAAGTGTTTGGATGCATAGCTTATGTACATGAAGGAGGAAGTTGGATCCTAAGGCAGAGAAGTGTGTGTTTGTTGGTTATGCACAGGATCGAAAGGCATATAAATGTTACAATCCACAAACTAGGCAAGTGGTTATCTCACGAGATGTAGTGTTTGATGAACTTTCTAGTTGGTACAAAGCAAAGGATGAGGGTGTCATTGATTCCCTTGATGCTGATGTGCATGTGAACTGGCCACAAGCAAGTTCTATTTCTATGTCTGGGCTAGCAGAGTCTGAGAGTAGCATTATACGTCCATGGTCAGGACGCTTGAGGCATGAGAGTGTGAGCATTGGGAGTAGTGCTGTGGATAAAGGGAAAAAGAAAGTTGAAGGAATTGGAATTACAGGTTATGAGTCGTCAAGTTCAGAGAGTTTGGATGAGGAACTTGGAATACCAGTTTTACGCACACCTGGTGCAAGGCAGGATAGATATGTGCCTCCACATGCTAGAGTGACAGGTGTTCAGAGTGATCCGCATGCATTGCGGAGATCCCAAAGGGTCAGGTATCCAGTTGATAGGTTGACATATCGTGATTTTGCTATGCATTATGCATATATGACCTCTTTGGTGAAGCATGTGGAACCTACATGCTATACAGAAGCTATTGGAAAGCATGTATGGGAGAAGGCAATGGATGTTGAGATGGACGCATTGGTTCATAAATGAAACATGGGATTTGGTTGCATTACCAAATCCCATGGTTCATAAATGAAACATGGGATTTGGTTGCATTACCACTAGACAAAAATGTTATTGGTTGTAAATGGGTTTACAAAGTGAAATGCAAGTCAGATGGTTCCATTGAACGCCATAAAGCGAGATTGGTAGTTAAGGGTTATGCAAAAACCCAGGGCTTGGACTATGATGAAACATTTAGTCCAGTGGCAAAGATGGGAACAGTGAGAGCAGTCATTGCTATGGCTGCAGCAAATGGTTGGGAAATGCATCAAATGGATGTGAAAAATGTATTTCTAAGTTTATATGGCACAGCCAGAAGGATATGTACACCCAAGATATCCCACTCATGTATGCAGATTAAAAAAGGCATTATATGGTTTGAAGCAAGCACCTCGTGCTTGGAGTGATAAGATGAGCAGATATCTTATCTCCCTTGGTTTTCAGGTTTCTACAGCAGATTCTTCACTCTATGTGAAGAAAACAGATCATGGGATTGTCTTACTTGTCATCTATGTGGATGACTTGATTGTCAGGAGATCATGCTACAGATGTGATGCATGTGAAGAAGGCATTGAGTGGGCAGTTCGACATGAAAGACTTGGGTGAATTGAGATACTTTCTTGGAATTGAAGTGATCAAAGACCATGCAGGTACATGGTTAGTGCAACGCCAATATGCATTGAATATGTTGGCAAAATATGGGATGACAGGGTGTAAGCCAATGACTACACCTTTGGAGCAGAATGTGAAGTTGCGGGCTGATTTTGGTGAAGAGTTGGATGATCCTTCTATGTATAGAAAGATGGTTGGAAGCCTTATTTACATGACTATCACACGCCCGGATCTCAGTTATGCTGTGGGGCCAGTAAGCCAATTTATGTAGAGCCCCAGAAAACCTCATTTGGATGCAATGAGACGCATTATGCGATATGTAAAGACCACTGCACATTATGGTCTTCTTTATATTTATGAGCATGGTAAAGGCTTGGACATACATGGCTACACAGATGCAAATTGGGCAGGTAGCTCGTATGACAGGAGGTCTACTAGTGGTTATGCCTTTACACTTGGAAGTGCCATGGTGAGTTGGAGCAGCAAGAAGCAACCTACTGTTGCTTTATCTAGTACACAGAGGCTGAATACAGGGATAGTGCAGCCATTGCTACATGTGAAGGAATGGTAAAAGAATCTCTTGGCTGATTTGGGTGAGCCTATTGATGGCAAGGTTGTCATTCATTGTGACAACATGAGCAGCATACAGTTGGCCAAGAATCCAGTTTTTCATGCACGGACAAAACACATAGAGGTCCATTATCACTTTGTTAGAGAGAAAGTGCTAGATGGTACAGTGGATTTATAGTATGTGAAGACTGAAGAGCAGGTGGCCGACATCTTTACAAAGCCACTTAGCAGGGAGAAGTTTGAGTACTTCCGTACTATGTTGGGAGTACGTGGGATGAGCTTGAGGGGGAGTTATGAGAGCTTTGATAGCCCAAGCTCATCTACATCTTCATCTATGGCAGTACATCATGAGCTTGAGAGGGGCTGTTGAGATTCAAGCTCGATGTCAGCGTGTGCCAGCTGTGCTATGTGCTGGCATGTTAGGTAGCAGCATGTGTGAGACATAAATGACCGCGTCCAGCTGGTCATAGTGTGTAGACATTAGCTAGGGTTAGTAGAGTGTGGACACAACACGTGTATTATGGATTATGGCTTTATGCATTGTGTGAGGGGAGATGGCTTCCCTCTATGGTTAGGGTTTGTAATATACATTAGGGTTTGCTCCTGTGTGTGTGTCTTCTCTCTCTCTACCTGTTTTTCATCAATGCATACTACCCCAGGGCTAACAGGCAAGTGGAGAGCACCAATAAGGTTTTGTGCAAGTCCTCGTTTTACAAGTAGCCAAGGAGCACTCTCACCAATGGGACCAACCCCTTTTGGGTGTATTGTGGGCCTATCGCACCACAGCTTACAAGGCAACCACCTTGCACACTCCATTCCAACTTGCTTTTGGGCTTTAGAGAATATTACCTTTTGAATTTAATGCAGGCTCATCCCCAGAGTGGGGCAGCCTAGGGTGGCCACCTATCACCCTGCATACTCCGCTCGGCAGGAGCACCTCGAAGTCTTGGAAGAGACTTGTCAACTCGCTTGGATGGCCATAGAGGTGGAGCAACTTTGACGTAAAACGTGGCATGATCGAAACTTGAGACTTCCTCAATTCTCCGAAGGTGACTTGGCTTTGGTCTATAATTCTAAATATTTAAAAAAGGATAGGAAGTTGGTGTATGTTTGGCAGGGTCCCTTCTGGGTGGTGGAGATCTTGCCATGGGTACGGTGCAACTAGAAACTCTCCAAGGTGCCTCCCTTCCATTGGTGAACGGATTTAGGGTCAAGAAGTATTGGCCGCCTTAGGGGTGACAAGCGAGCAAGCGCTCATGAGGATGCAAGCGCTCATGAGGATGCAAGGGATGCAAGCGCTCATGAGGATGCAAGGGATGGTACATATTTTATATACATTTTTAAATCTTCTTTTACCACTTTATTGGTTTTCTTGGCATTTTTCATTTTCTCCTTCTTTTTTCTAGAGGGTTAGAGGGTGGCCTCAATCTCCCTTTCTCACCGTCACCCTCCTCTCTCACTTCTCCCCCCAGCCTTCTTCATCAACTTTCTCACCGCTCAAACAAAAAATTAAAATTAAAATTTTGCCCAAAAAATCCCCCTTCATATTTTTATTTTATTATTTTATATTTTCTTACTTATAAAAAAATATATATATAGAGATATAAACACTCCTTCATTTTTTTCTTTCTTTTTCCTATAAACTAAAAAAAAACCCTATCTTAATAGTTTTATTTGTTCATTTTTCTTGTAAAAACCCTTGTATGTTGTTAAAAAAAAACAAAAACAAAACCTCTCCCTTTAAGTATTTTTTTTCTTCTTTCTTTCTCTGTTAAAAAGCAAAACAAAAAACCCCCGCCACCTCTCTCTCTCTCTCTCTTTTTCTCTCTCTTTTCCCCTTTACCTCACCTACCGACCACCCCCTCTCACTCATCGCCTTCTCTCTTGTGCCGCCGACCTCCCTGCCGACCTCCCCACCGACACTCACCCCCTCACCTCACCTACCGCGCACTCCCCCTCTCTCTCCCCCTCCCTCCCCCTCTCTCTCCCCCTTCCCCCCTATCTCCTCCTTCACTCTCTCTCACTAACACCAACCCCCCTCTCCCTTCGCCACCAGGCCCCCCCTCACTCTCCCTCTTTCTCACCGTCAACCTCCTCTCTCTCTCTCTCTCGTGCGCAGCGCCCCCCTCTCACCGACCCTCCACTCCCCACCCAACTCCCTATCTCACCGCGAGCCCCTTGCCCCCCCCTCCTCCCTCTCCCTCTCTCTCTCTCTCTCTCTCTCTCTTATGCGCAGCACCCGTCTCACCCCTTCTCCCTCACCTCATCGAGACCAACCCCTCTCTCTCTCTCTCTCCCTCCCCCCCTCATCTCTCTCTCTCCCTCCCCCACGCCACCCCACCCCACCCCACCAACCTCACCCCCCTCTCTCTCTCTCCCTCCCTCCTCCTCCCTCACCCGTCCCCGTCACCGACCAACCTCTCCCCCCCCCCTCTCTCTCACCCCACCCCACCCCACCCCACCCCACCGACCACCCTCTCTCTTGTGCGCAGACCCCCCACCCTCACCCGCCGACCTACCCCCTCCCCACCGACACTCACCCCCTCCCCCACCGCACACTCCCTCCCCCTTATCTCCTCCTTCACTCTCTCTCACTGACACCAACCCCCCTCTCCCTTCGCCACCAGGCCCCCCCAACTCTCCCTCTTTCTCACCGTCAACCTCCCCCCTCTCTCTCTCTCTCTCTCGTGTGCACAGCGCCTGCTAGCCCCCCCCTCTAACTCACCGACCCTCCACTCTCCACCCAATTCCCTCTCACTGCCAGCCCCTCTCCTCTCTCTCTCTCTCTCTCTCTCTCTCTCTCTCTCTCTCATGCGCAGCACCCGCCAGCGCCCCCTCTCTCACCGACCCTCCACTCCCAACCCCTCTCTCTCTCTCTCTCTCTCTCTCTCTCTCTCTCTATCATGCGCAGGCAGCACCCGCCAGTCCCCCCCTCTCTCACTTACTGACCCTCCACCATTGCCCACCCAACTCCCTCTCTCATCGCCAGCCCCTCCCCTATCTCTCCCCCCCCCCTCTCTCTCTCTCATGCGCAGCACCCGCCAGTCCCCCCCTCTCTCACTCACCGACCCTCCACTGCCCACCCACCAACTCCCTCTCTCATCGCCAGCCCCTCCCCTATCTCTCTCTCTCTCTCTCGTGCACAGCGCCTGCCGGGCCCCCCTCTCTCACCGACCCTCCACTCCCCACCCACCAACTCCCTCTCTCACAGCCAGCCCCTCCCCCCCCCCCTCTCTCTCTCTCTCTCTTTTGTGCGCAGCACCTTCCAGACTCCCCATCTCTCCCTCTCTCTCTCCCTCTCTCTCTCTTTTGTGCGCAGCACCTGCCAGACTCCCCATCTCTCACTCACCGACCCTCCACTCCCCACCCACCAACTCCCTCTCTCTCTCTCTCTCTCTCTCTCTCTCTCTCTCTCTCTCTCTCTCTCTCGCGCGCGCAGCACCCGCCAACCCCCCCTCTCTCACTCACCGACCCTCCTCTCCCCACTTAGGCATGACCTCCTGTTGGCTAGGCAATAAGGGTCACTCCTCACAAGCCAGCCCCCCACTCACTCGTGTACTCTCGGGCTACCCTCCCACTTTCTCTCCCGACTCTGCCCACCCACCCCCACCCCCACCCCCGCCCCCCCCCCCCCTCTCTCTCTCTCTCTCTCTCTCTCTCTCCCTCGCTCTCCTCCTTTTTCAGTTATCCCAATAGTATTGTTACCATATTATAGTAGTGATGTGTGTGAACACACTTAGGACCGCCGGGGCACTTTTTCCCTCACTAGGAGGTTTTTTCCCCCGTGCATTGTATATACGCCCATTATCTTTTAGGGTTGGTCATCTTTCATTTTTGGCACTCATAATACACTACAGTGTTGTGCTCAAGCTTCCTCATCTTCTTGAAGTTGTGTGTGCATTCCTGCAACCCTAATTCCAACAATTGGTATCAGAGCAGGCTTCCTCCTCCCGGGTAGCATCACCGGCACCTGCCGCTTCATCTCCTCCGATTGCAACGAGGTTTCACGAGCGTCTGCAGGTTAGTATATGCCGTGGGCGAGCCCGTAGGGCTCGTTCGTTTCAGAATTTTGATCTGAAGTCATTTCGCCCTCCGTTTTTGCATTCCAAGTACTGCGCAGGCAAAATCGTCCTACTGTGCAGATTTTCTGTCAAGATTAAAATCTGCAGGACAGGTGCCCATTCGTCTGTTTTGGGCTGTGCTACATAGCACAGGTCGATTTTATACAGGTTTACCTCTTACAGACAGCATTTACATCTAGTAGTACAGTCATTGGCCATGGCTGACAACAATGATGTATTCCGCATGTTGGCTGCTGAGGATAAGTTGGATGGCACCAACTATCCATTGTGGGCATATATGATGCGACATGTATTGGTAGCAAAGGGGTTATGGAACATTGTGCAGGGTATTGATGCACGTCCTATTGTGGCTGGGAATGCTGCAAACACATCAGAAACAGGTACTGTTGATGATGGTGCAGGCACAAGTGCTGTAGCAGCTGTTCGAGAACCACCACTTTCAGCAGAGCAGATTCGTTGGGATGGTAGAGATGCGCAGGCTCATGCCTTGATTGCGCTGTCTGTCAAACGTACCATTATCCCACATATTCGCTCCTGCAGGACTTCTAAGGATGCTTGGGATGTACTTGCCACATTGTATCAGGCAAGAAATGAGGCTCGTGTTGCTTATCTCCGAAAACAGTTGGAGAGTGAGCATATGAACGAAGGTGATTCTATGGATAGCTTTTTGACAAAGATCAAGGATTTCAAAGAGCAGCTCATTTCTGCAGATGAAATCCTGTCAGACAGTTCACTTGTGCAGACTGTTTTGAATGGTCTACCAGATTCTTATCAGGGTTTTGCTTCCACTCTTCGCTTGATGATGAAAGGCAATCCCAATGCCTTATCATTTGAGGAGTTAGTTTCTGTTTTGCTGCAAGAAGACCAGTCAAGGCAAAACAGGAATATTATGCGTGTCGCAGATCAAGCTTTCGTTGCTAGTCAGAGAAGCAGGAAAGGTAAAGCTGGCTTTTCTTCTAGTAAGCAGAAATCTGCAAATGCTGCGCAACCAAAGAAGGAAGACAAAGATGAGAAGAAGGGTGACAAACAGAAGACATTTTGCAAGTACTGTAAGGGAAATGATCATGTCATCAAAGCGTGTCCTAAGCTGGCTGCGAAAGAGGCTAAGAAGAAAGAGGCTGGTATGGCTGTTGCAGATGCCTCTCCCTCTAACAATGAATCTGCTAATGTTGTGCTAGATACAGAATGGGCATTCAATGCGCAGTGCAGTTATGACCCATCTTTGCATGACACATGTATGTCTGCAGTAGATTCAGATGTATGGTACTTTGACAGTGGTGCCACTAAGCATATCACCTCGCAGCGCAGTTTATTCACTTTCCTTGAGTCTGCTCCCACAGGGAATACTGTCACTTGTGCCAATAACTCCTCTTATCCCGTTGAAGGAGTTGGACAGATTGTGCTGAATGTTGCAAATGGCAACACCTTTACACTTTTTGATGCATTGTATGTGCCAGGGATCAAAAAGAATCTGCTGTCAGTCTCCGCATTTGCCAAAACAGGTTTGGTTGTAAAATTTGTGGATGACAGATGTACTGTTCATGATCTCTCTTGTGGTGACATCATTGTAGCATCTGGTTCACTATGTCGAGGGCTGTATAAGCTCAATATGGATGGCAAATGTGTAGAGGATTCAGCATGTGCTATTATGGATACGCAGGCTATTTCAGATGCAAAACTGTGGCATGCACGTTTTGGTCATCTGAATTTTGCAAGTTTGCTGCGCCTGCAGAAATCTGAAATGGTGTCTTCTTTGCCTAAGCTTGAGGCACCTGTCAAGCATGTTTGTGAGGGCTGCATATTGGGTAAAATGCAGCGTGCTTCCTTTCCCAAAGATGGATCAGTGAGAGCTGAACGCAGATTACAGCTTGTTCACAGTGATGTTTGTGGTCCCATGCAAACTCCATCATTTGGAAACTACCTTTACTTCGTGACTTTCATTGATGATTTTACCAGGCATGCATGGGTATATCCTTTGAAGGCAAAGTCCGAAGTGTTTTTGTGCTTCAAACAGTTTTTGGTTATGGCTGAAAATGTGTCAGAAAGTAAGATGGGCACCCTCCGTTCAGATCGAGGGGGGGAGTATATGTCTTCAGAATTTAATGCATTTCTGGCTGAGCGTGGGATAAAACACCAATGTACAGTGCCGTATACACCACAGCAAAATGGTGTGGCTGAGAGAAAAAACAGGTCTCTCATGGAAATGGCAAGATGTATGGTTAAGAGTCAAAGTCTACCACATGGTTTTTGGCTTGAGGCTGTCATGTGTGCCACTTATGTACTAAACAGGTGTCCCACCAAAGCATTACAGGTTGTCACTCCATATGAGGCTTGGCATAGCCGCAAGCCATCTGTTGGCCATTTACGTGTTTTTGGTTGCCTGGCATATGCATTAGTGCCTGTGCAACATCGCAGAAAATTGGAGACAAAGCTGTCAAATGTATTTTTGTTGGATATAGTGCTGAGAGCAAAGGCTATCGTTTGTATCATCCACAGACAAAGCGCATTTTGGTTAGCCGTGATGTTGTATTTGTGGAAGATGCAGTTCAGCCCTTGGTTTCATGTACTAAGGAGACAGATATCAGCTCACGTGATGTCTATGATACATTGTTGCCTCTTTTCAGTGGTGCACAGTCAAGTGCAATACCTCATGAGGCAGTTTTTCAGCCTATGCAGGTTTTAAATGATGGCACAGATCAGCCTATATCTGATGCAGATGTGCATGATGCACTTGAGGATGAGAGACAAGAGATTGAGGGCTCTAGGAATATGCCTAGATGGCTGGTGCAGACTTTGCGTGACAGCAAGTTGGATGCCCCTTTGTCTAGTCGCACTCGTTCTGGCTCTCATGGTGCCTCTTATGCGTCAGATTGTTATGCATTGGCTGTTTCTAGTATGTGCGATGAAAGTGAGCCTGTTTCATTTGATGAGGCACAAAGTTCAGAAAATTGGATGGCTGCTATGCAAGCAGAATACGATGCTATTATGAAGAATGGTACATGGTCTTTATGTGACTTGCCCCCTGGCAAGAAGGCCATTGGCACTAAGTGGGTATACAAATTGAAGCGTAAGCCTGATGGCACAGTGGATCGCCATAAGGCTAGGCTTGTTGCAAAAGGTTATGCTCAAGAGAAGGGCATTGATTTTGATGAGACTTTTGCTCCCACATGTCGTATGACCACTGTTCGTAGCATCTGTGCATTAGCAGCTCATAATGGTTGGAATGTACATCAGCTGGACATAAAGACTGCGTTCTTAAATGGAGATTTGCATGAGGAGGTGTATGTATCGCAGCCTCGTGGTTTTGTTCAAAGAGGGCAGGAAAACAAAGTGTGCAGGTTAAAAAAGGCTTTATATGGTTTAAAGCAAGCTCCACGAGCTTGGTATGAAAAAATACATGCATATTTGACTGCACATGGGTTTCAGAATAGTCCAACAGAAAGCACTTTGTATGTTAAACGTGTGGATGGTGTACATCTAATCATTGCTCTCTATGTCGATGACATGCTGCTCACAGGACCAAATGAGAGTCATATTGCTGATTTTAAGGCTGATTTGAATGCCTCTTTTGAGATGTCAGATTTGGGGCATTTGCATCATTATTTGGGGATACAATTTAAGCAGTGTGATGGAGGTATTGCTTTGTGTCAGACAAAGTATATTGAAACATTGTTGCGGAGATTTGGCCTTGAAGACTGCAAGCCTATTGCTACTCCAATGGAGACAGGTTTGAAGTTGAGTCTTCATGATGCTGGAGATCACTTTGATGTCACACTCTATCAGACAGCTGTTGGTTGCCTCATTTATGTATGCATTACGAGGCCAGACATTCAGTTTGCAGTCTCACAGGTGAGCAGATTTATGCATAGCCCAGGCATTAAGCATTGGCAGGCAGTGAAGCGTATCTTTCGCTATTTGAGTGGTACTCGGCATCTTGGGTTGTTTTATCCCAAGGGGGGATCATTGCCGCCAGATTTACATGTTTTTTCAGATTCTGACTGGGCTGGTTGTTATGACACACGCGTGTCCATGAGTGGTTTTTGCTTCATGCTTGGAAGCTCATGCATATCATGGTTGAGCAAGAAGCAGCCTACTGTGGCCACTTCTAGTTGTGAAGCTGAGTACAGGGCAGCTTTCACAGCTACGGTTGAGTGTGTGTGGCTCAGACGCCTTATGGCTGATTTGGGTGTTGGGCAGCCATCTGCCACCACCATCTTCACTGACAGTCAGAGCGCATTGGCAGTTGCGCGGAACCCAGTGTTCCATGCTCGTACGAAGCACATTGAGGTGCACTACCATTATGTCAGGGAGAGACTCTCTGCAGGAGAGATCAGTTTGGCTTATGTGCCAACACAGGATAACCTTGCAGACCTTTTCACAAAGGCTCTGCCTCGTGAAAAGTTCGAAGCTTTTCGCAAAGCTTTGGGCTTACTCCCTTTTGTGGATTCGTCCACATAGCTAGACACTTCCCTATACATGAGTGCTAGCTCTTGTTCACCGCATCACTCCAGGGGGGATTTGTTACCATATTATAGTAGTGATGTGTGTGAACACACTTAGGACCGCCGGGGCACTTTTTCCCTCACTAGGAGGTTTTTCCCCCCGTGCATTGTATATACGCCCATTATCTTTTAGGGTTGGTCATCTTTCATTTTTGGCACTCATAATACACTACAGTGTTGTGCTCAAGCTTCCTCATCTTCTTGAAGTTGTGTGTGCATTCCTGCAACCCTAATTCCAACAAGTATAACTGAAAAAAAAAACACAAACAAAACCAAAAACAAAAAACCAAACCGCCTTTCCAACTCCTTTCCACCCTTTTAGTTATTTTTCATTTTCTCTCTCTCTCTCTCTCTCTCTTTCATAGCCCACCCTCGTCTTGTGCCCTCATTGGTCTCCCGCATCCCACCCTTGCAACAATTCGTGTCTCCATAGCCGTTGTCATGGAGGAGCACCCTGTCTCACTGCCACATCCCCCGCAACGAGCTGTAGGGCTCGCACCCATGGTTTGACTTTATCCTTGGGAGTGTCCCTCTTCTCCGGGGCCCACCACCATCGCTCTTCTCCGGCCCACCACCATCGCTCTTCTCTGGTCCACCTCTGACAGTCTCCTCTTCTCGGATCCCTCTAGTGCCCACCTCTCTCGTGGCCGCCACCCATCGACATCACCAGCATGGCTCGCGCAGCTGCTTCGACCACCGCCATTGCAGCCATGAGCTATCATCGCCATTGGCTGAGGTATCATTTCCTCGCCACCCTCTAGGTCTGCCATTATCTCTTGTTTTATTGTCGCACGAGCTTGCCCTAGTAGGGTTGGCTCATTTTGATTCTTTGGTCGGAGGATTTATGCAGATCCTTCGACCTAGCCACCAAGTGCATCCCCACCCTCACCACCACCTACACAACTGAGGTCTTTCAATTTCCCACCATTCCCAAGTCTACAGACGGGATGGGGTCTTCTGGGATCCCTGAGGAGGATTGGGTCCTTAACCTCTAGGGGTTAGTCCTCCCTGGGATGATTCCTCGGCGGAAATCTCCTCATGACCCAGCATCCCCCATTATCTCCCTGGATATGCCAACACCTTGGTGTTTGCAGAATCGCTTCACCCCCCACATGTTTTCATCTACTATCTCCTCACCTGCTCATCCCCAGTCACATCCCCAGTCAGGAGTACTTTGCCTCCCCCTGTTTGATGCATTTCTCTCTTTGCACACCACTCACCCCCTTTTACTCGGCTGCACTCATCTCCATCGTCCTCTGCTCCGCCGTTGCCTGTCTCACGTCTACACGCACACCAGCTTTTGCTTTGCTAGTCCATTATTCACACACATTGCACACTATTTTTACACTCACTCGATGGCTCATCCTAAGCACCATCCCTCACTGGACCTTGGTTTCCCCTCACGACCTCGCACCCGACTCCCGCCTCCTTAGAGAGCCGTCGTCATCGACACCCTGCCCATCATCCACATCCACCCCACTTCCACCCTCATCATCGACATCCACCCCACCGCCACCCTCGTCATCGACATCCACCCCACCGCCACCCTCGTCATCAACTTTCACCCCATCGTCACCCTTGTCTCATCGACACCCTGCCTATCTCATCGACATCTACCCCACCGCTATCCTCATCATCAATGGCTCCACCCATCAGCCAACTACCCCTTTGCCACCCTCGCCTCCATTCTCCTTCCCTTCTTCCCCGAGGCCTGCATCACACCACATCTCCTTGGTTACCCCTACATCGTCACCACTATCCTCACCACCCTCGCCTTCCGCACCATCCAAAACCATCTTGGAATCTCTTCCGAGATAGAGGTTTTCCTCCCGCAGTCCACCCCTCAGTTTGCCCTGCCTCACCCATTTTTTTAGTGCCTACTCCCCTCGTCACTCACTAGCTCATCTTCCACTTCGCCTTGATCTCCTGTCGACACTGACACATGAGCTACTTACTTCAGCTACTCCCACCCTCATCATCCCCTCTCCCCGATACAGTCTCTTGACAGCACCACCACCACTTGTTCCTCCAAGCTTCACCTCCACCATCTTCTCCACCCACTCCTTGGGTTGGGCTCTTTCCGAGTCTCCCTCAGACAGTGCCGACCACTCCGTCTGACCTGACGAGGCTTTCTTCGGAGTGCTATCTTGTGGCTGACACATTGATGGAAGCCTCTTGATGGATCACAACCATGGGACTCATTCATCAACGAGACCTGGGTGCCTTCACCGATGCCAGCCGACACTTGTGTCGGTCGATCTATCTAGCAGAGCGGACCGCTCAGGAGACTACAGCTCGGGCAGAGGATGCAGAGGAGGCCCTTCAGGAGTTATAGGAGACCATGACGACCCAGCAAGATGACGAGCTTCAGGAGCTTCACACGACGAGGAGCTATTTGAGCTATATTTATCTCCCATCCTTGATGAGGATGCCATGGCAGCCATTCGGGAGCAGGAGCACACACTTTTGGTAGAGACCCAGCACTAGCGTGAGCTAGAGATGCAGGCCCTCCGGTTGGAGCATGAGAGAGAGCTTGCCACTTTGCAGGTGCGTGCACTCTTACAGAGCTCAGTCAGCAACATGCGCTTGAGTTAGTTAATCTCTGTCAGTAGGCTTCATCTGCAGAGGATGACCTTGTGGAGTTTCAGCGTCTCATCGAGCGGCGTCGTTCAGTTGGCTCCCCACATTCCATATCCACCACATGTCCACTAAGGCTTGGGAGTGATGCCTCCTCCCATGCCACTTATGATGGCTGATTCGGTCTTCTGTCATTTTATATTTTTGTTTGCCCTACGAGCATGTATTGGCCATGGCCAGATTTTATTTTGTATCTTGTATGCCTGGACTTCCTGTCGAAAGTTTTATCTGGACCAAGTGGCCGGTGATGATTATTGTTTAGATTGGTTTTGTACTTTTGTTTATGTTTACCTTCCTGCCGGATGCTTTGCCTGAGGGACGACATGGTAATACAGTTAGTGCTAGCTTGCTGGATGAAGTGCCTAGGAGCTCTTAGAAATAGCTTGCTAGATGAAGTGCCTAGGAGCTCTCAGAAATGGCTTGCGGGATGAAGTGGCTCATAAGCCTACTTGACTCATTTTTGTGTATCTCTCCAGAAAGAAGGTTTTCTTGGAAGGATCATTGCATGAGGTATGCCTGGCAGCCTGCTTACTGGACGTTTTGCCCGGAGCCTAGCTTGCCACAGAGAACCACCTGTGTTTTTCTTGGCATTCACTGGGACAGTGAGTTGAGTAGTAGTGGGTGACATGTAGACGGGAAGCTAGGTCCTCCACACTCCACGGGTCATCTCATTGGGGCGAAGGATAGTAGATCTACACGTGAAGACCTTAGAGAAGACAACATCATGGAAAGATATTGGGCAAGAGTACATTGGAGATGGGAGGATTGAATTACCTAAGGTCCATTGGATTCCTACCAAAAAGGAATAAAAAAGGGTGAAGGGGGTTATTTCATCGTTTCATACTCTTACAAGACACATGCATTGCCTTCGTGGTGCATTTACAAAGAACGACAAGTTCAATGGTTTAAAATCACATGACTAGCACCAATTTCTCTAGGTAAATTCTAATTCTTTCTACATATTTGATTACTATAACTTTCTTATGTGAGCTTGTGAAAAAATTCTTACACAACAATTTGTTGCTTGTAGTTTGTTTTACCGGCCGCAATTCGTGTGATTGCTCGACTCCTCACCTCCATTCAACCATATACAAGTTGTCATTCCTTGTTTGATGGGTTTCTCAAAAGGAGATTCCCATTTATTCCATCAAACAAGCCAAGCTTAACTCAATCAAAGTAGTTTGTCATCTTGAGAAGTAATTTTCGACAAGCATCCTAACAGTATAAGTGCATCTACCAGTACATGTGGTGGATGAAGTATCCATAGCAGGTACTGTACATAGCCGTTTGATGTTAAAGATTCATGAAAAATTGCAAAGGTTTTGTGCAGCAAAGAGTAAGACCTGTTGATGGGAGCATGGCTGAGGGGTGGCTAATACAAGAGTCACTAGTGTACATTTCTGAGTTCCTCGGTCTCGAAAGGATGAGGATATGCCTTTGTTGTGAACAAACAAGGACAATGAGAAGATAGTTAGTGAGGTCCCTCAAGGTAAAGGAACAGACCGACAAATGAATTCAACACACTAACAGAGAAGGTCAACAAGTTTTGCATGTTGAATCATCCTGGTTGCAGTGAAAAGGTATATAATTAATTATCATTACTACATTACTTGTATTTATTGTATGACTCTTTCATGTAAATAATTACTACATT
Organism: Cibotium barometz; assembly: GCF_041138505.1. Lineage (NCBI taxonomy): Eukaryota > Viridiplantae > Streptophyta > Polypodiopsida > Cyatheales > Cibotiaceae > Cibotium > Cibotium barometz. The sequence goes on from NC_141092.1 coordinate 12,370,134, forward strand.
CTTTAGTTTAAAAAATAAAGATGATTATTATCTCATGTTGGTGTGTGTTACTTTGTAGTATTGATCATTTAGAGCATTATGGTCATACCAAACAACATTTTTGAGTGGAGTGGATAGACAAAATCTTACAACATTTGACTGTGGAGTGATGGCAAAGTTTGAGCGACAAAGCCGAACAAGTGCAAGTGACCCAAACATCCGTATATCATCATATATAGAATATTTTGGCTTGATTCAAGATATTCTAAAAATAGATTTCCGGTTAACCTTTTACATGTTCATCTTTAATGTTGTGCAATGGTTTAAAGTGATCATGGAAGGACAAGGTGCAACTATCCATAGAGATAGATCAAGTTTCGTGGAAGTTGACTCCACAAAATTACGGACTGATCTACGTAATACATTCATTCTTCCACAACATTGTGAACAGGTATATATAAATGATGTTATATTTATAATAATTAATTATTTATTCTTGCATACATTTTATATATACATACAATTTATATGTATGGTCGAAAATTAAATATCAAGTCATTTTTCAACCAAATCCGGTTGACAAAACGTGGTGGTACATTATTGAAGTTGCTCCTAGTTCCAAGCAAATTTATGAAGACAAAGAGCTTATACATGGCCCTATGGATACTTCGACAATAAGTACGACACTATCAATGATCAATGTCAAAAGTGAAGAGAACGATGACGAGGATGTCAAAGTTATACATCCTAATGACGTACTTGATCATAATGATGCAGTGTAGCTTGTACAATCTGAGAATGAACAAGGTAATGAAGCAGATGAAATTCCAATACATGGCACATCAGCTGAAGTTGACTATAAATCAGATAATAATCATGAATTCATTGATGAAGAAATGTTATTGAGTGGAGAGATGATCTATATATACATTTTTGCATATTCAAACTTGGCACAAGATGAACGAGAGGATTAAATAATGTAATTCTCAAATATTCTCTACTTTTTCACAAATTCCTACATGCAAAAATTTATTTTTTTCTCCAGATACCGACTCTAATAACAAAGCATAATTCTGACTCTAATACCGACTCTTATACTAAGGCTATCACCGACTCTAATACCGAGACCTAATACCAAGCCCTATTACCGACTCTGATATTGACCCTAATACCAAGCCCTGTAACTTTCACCAAAAAGTTGATCCCCAAAAACTATTTGCCCAAACCGTTGGGTCATTAGCCTCGGTATCTGGCCAATATGTTGTAGTGAGATTAAAGTTCATTATTGAAATCCACCCTTTGAGGGAAAAGTTAAGGTCACAGATGTGATAGATGTCACTCATTCTCATGGCACACGGCTCAATTCACAAGCTAGAGGCAACCAAGCCAGGGATGAGGAACTAGAAGAGAGGTGGACGAGGGATGCTACTAGTGAAGATGCATGTGAGGTGATTCATCATAATAATATTGAATCACCGTGTATCTTGGGCCCCGCCTTTTATATCAAACTTCTAATACAAAAAAATATATGCAATACTTTCCTTTTGACATAGAGAATATTCAGATTCTATCGGATTTGCATAAGGAGGTCAATGATAAAGTTTTACTGGCTACTCTAAGGTCATATTGATTCTAAACCATTTTACTTGCATAAAGTGATTGATCTAATTTTATTTTGCTATGTAGCCTAGTTTTATCAAATCTCCCATCACAGGTTCAAGAGAAAGTTTATATTGTAGATTCCCTCCTTTTGGCTATTCTTACTTCACAGAAGCTTCGTACTTCAGAGGAGACTTCCCCTCGTGGATGTATGCCCTTGGTTTAGCTCCATTAATTTTGACATAGCTCAGCTCCTCGTAATGGCATATCATCAATAGTAAGTGATATGCAATCTTATATGGTGATATTGCTTTACTTTGTATATTTTATTTCTTTTTCCCTTCCCTTACTTCTCATATTTTATGTCTCTGTATACTTTGTGGTTCACACTAGAGTTTCATCACTTACAATATGGAATCAAAGCATTGTTACTTGGCCAATTCATCCAAAGGCTATCATGGCACCATTAGACAATAAGTTTACACAATCATTTTTGATATATCGAAGAAGAGAGAGAGAGAGAGAGAGAGAGAGAGAGAGAGAGAGAGAGAGAGAGAGAGAGAGAGAGAGAAGCTTTCAACATTTATAACTATGGAGTTGTGTGCAAATCAATTAGAAAGTTCATAAGCAGTCTTGAGGCCATCACCGAGGACCCCGAGCTATTAGACAATGTAAGATTCCTCCCTCCAGCTTTTGAGGTGTGTAGGTGTAAGAACCTCCCCTTCTGATCTTATAATTATTCCCCTCTCTAAAATAAAAGAAAGATCGTGTTTTACCCTATTTTGGCCTGGAGAGAGAAAATGTCTAGAGGGAGGTAATTCAAAATTGAGATATTTTTGGATATAAAAATCCTCCTAGTGTCTAAAATGGTTTCCCCTGAAATAAAAATTCAAAAAGAACTTTCCAATGTGCAATTGGAATTAACTGAAAATAGGTAAAAAGGACCTTAGCCTAAGGGTCCAGATTTTCAAATTTTTTTGGATTATGGTCCAATTAAGGTTCTTATGGACCAATAAGATTAATCCAAATGTAGGGAGGAGATAAATTGAAGAATAAAAGAAAACCCCCAAAAATGAGTAAATGCTCACATAAGATGAAGAGTTGAGCGAGTACCAGGTTTATTAGTTAAAAATTAAGAGATATTTAGAGAAAATGATGCATTTTTGACACCTGAGTGTGGGGATATCCCCCCATGAAGGAGGCACCTATTTCACATGTGTGGAGGAGTTTTAAACTAAAAAATAACGAGATATTTTTATCTCTCCTCTCTCCTATTTCAACTAGATCCAAAAAGTAAGCTAAACTGATCCAAAAATGTTAAAAAATTGACCAAACTGATCTGGAAAATTCTAGAATCAGTTTGCTTGGTTAGAGGCTCACTTTTCCCTATAAATAGAAGCCTCCCCCTTTGTAAAAGCTTAATGGTGTTTATGCACTATTACTCTGCTCCTATCCCGAGCCATTTACATTGAATTTCTTGATAATTCAATTATTTTTGGCTTAATGGTGTTTATGCACTGTTACTCTGCTCCTATCTCGAGCCATTTACATTAAATTTCTTGATAATTCAATTATTTTTGGCTTAATCCTCTCCAAAGTAATTGGTGGCCACTCTTACTTCAAACAAGAGTAGAACCCTCAATCCCTCAAGCCAAAGGAAAGCTTACAACTCCATGTAAGCTAAATTTTTCTTACTTTTTAATTTTAAATCTATGGTTTTCTTGATTTTCTTATTTATTTAGTTGATTAAAATAAATTCTAATGCTTTGCCTTGATGAAAAGGCCATCCCATTCTCTTCTTTATAATTCAACCTTTCTTTATTCTAGAATGTTTAACAAAAAGATTAATTAAAAATTTCTTATTGTTTACTCTCTTGGAAATTGAAAATTGTGTAGATTAGAGTCCTTTACATCTAATTGGGATTAATTTAAATTGAAAATAGAATGTTAAAAATGAGAAATGGTCAACCATATAAAGGAGTTTATGGTAAAATTTTCTAGAATTTTGTGGAAAAGAAAGTTTATTTTTATATTATTCCAAAAGAGTAATTCCCACCGTTTGTGCATTCTAAAAGAAATATTCTAAGTTACTCCATGTACATATTCACCTATGAATATGTATGGATATCACGGATATTAATTATTGAATTTAATTTCTATGCATGGAAAGGTGCATAATGGAAATTTTTATTATAAAAGTGTTGTTTTCATTGAATTTAATTTCTCTGCATAGAAAGGTGCATAATGGAAATTTTTATTATAAAAGTGTTGTTTTCATTGAATTTAATTTCTATGCATAGAAAGGTGCATAATGGAAATTTTTATTATAAAAGTGTTGTTTTCATTGAATTTAATTTCTATGCATAGAAAGGTGCATAATGGAAATTTTTATTATAAAAGTGTTATTTTCATTGAATTTAATTTCTATGCATAGAAAGATGTATAAAGGATTTATTTTTATTTCAAAAGTGTTATTCTCATTAAAATTGATTTTATGCATAGAAAGATGCATGAAGGATTTATTTTTATCTCAAAAGTGTTATTCTCATTAAAATTGATTTTATGCATAGAAAGATGCATGAAAGATTTATTTTTATCTCAAAAGTGTTATTCTCATTAAAATTGATTTTATGCATAGAAAGATGCATGAAGGATTTATTTTTATTTCAAAAGTGTTATTCTCAATAAAATTGATTTTATGCAAAGAAAAGATGCAAAAAGGATTTATTTTTATTTCAAAAGTGTTATTCTCATTAAAATTGATTTTATGCATAGAAAGATGCGTAGAGGATTTATTTTTATTTCAAAAGTGTTATTCTCATTAAAATTGATTTTATGCATAGAAAGATGCATAAAGGATTTATTTTTATTTCAAAAGTGTTTTTCTCAGTAAAGTTGATTTTTATGCATAAATAGATGCATAAAAGGTTTTTTATAAAAGTGTTATTCCAAATGAAGTTGATTTTTATGCATAAATAGATGCGTAAAGAATCTTTATTTCAAAATTAGAATTCTCTTAAATTCTATGTTTAAATTCTAGGAATAGATGTAATAAGATGTGATGAGAATCAGATAGATGTGAATGAATGGATGGATGGATGTGATGTGAATAGAGGTAATGAGATGTAAAGTGATGTGAATCAGATAGATGTGAATGAATGGATGGATGGATGTGATGTGAATCTCTGATAGATGTGAGTGAATGGATGGATGGATGTGATGTGAATAGAGGTAATGAGATGTGATGTGAATCAGGTAGATGTGAATGAATGGATGGATGAATGTGACGTGAATAGAGGTGATGAGACGTGAGGCGAATAGATGTGATGAGATGTGATTTGAATCAGATAGATGTGAATGAATGGATGGATGGATGTGATGTGAATAGAGGTGATGAGATGTGAGATGAATAGATGTGCTGAGATGTGATGTGAATCAGATGGATGTGAATGAATGGATGGGTGGATGTGATGTGAATAGAGGTGATGAGATGTGAGATGAATATATGTGGTGTGAATCAGATGGATGTGAATGAATGGATGTATGGATGTGATGTGAATAGAGGTGATGAGATGTGAGGTGAATAGATGTGATGTGAATGAATGGATGAGATGTGATGTCATGTGAATCAAGATGTAAATGAATGATATGGGATGTGAGTGGATGTATGTAAAAGAATGGATGTGAATGTATATATGAAGAATGGATGTGAATGAGTATGTGAAAGAATGGATATGATGAAAATGGATGTGAATGTGTATGTGAAGAATGGATGTGAATGAGTATGTGAAAGAATGGGTGTGGATGTATGTGAAAGAATGGATAAAGATGTGTATGTGAAAGAATGTGATGTGAGGTGACATGAATATATGTGGATGTGAAGTGATAGATATGAATGTATGGATAGACGTGAGAAGTCGTACATGTGAACGATTGGATGGATGTGGATGAATGAGATGAGATGTGTATGAATGAGATATGATGTGGATAGAATTGATGTGATATAATGTGGACAGAATGTATGCGATGGGATGGCTATGAGAATGTATGTGGTGGATATGAACGAATGAATGTGATGGATATGAATGAATGTGATGTGATGTAAATGGAGATATATGTGATGTGTGATGTGAACGATTATGATGTGATGAGATGTGGATATGGGTAGATGAGAGTGGATGAGATCTCATGCGGTTAAATGTGAACGATTATGATGTGATGAGATGTGGATATGTGTCATGAGAATATATTTTAAGTCCTCTACAAAAATATTCTTTATCCCCTCTTGAGTAATTTGGGGACGCCTAGATTACTCTTGCGTCATGCCGGCTAGGTTAATATCGTGGGTGACCCCACTATAAATATTAATACGTGCGGTATATGACGTATGTTTGAGGCCACCTATGATTATTTCAGTTAGGTTTGTATGGCAGGGTGATTCCTGGGGTACTTACGCCTGGTAGTCATGAGTTGGTGATGATTTGTGCGTGTTTAATATTTGTGGGATTAATTTAATAATTAATTGGGCTTATATTTTCAGGTGATGAAGACTATGGGAATTGAAGAGTTTACTTTGGAAGAAATGTCTTGGATCATCACATTTCATTTTTGGCAAGCATAGTAGCTTGTAATCTTATTAAATGATTTTTCCATTTTGAACTTTAGGAAAGATACATTTATTTTTTGTGGAATTTATTAAAGCTTATGGCTTTACCCTAGTCCCAATTTGACACTCTATTTTTGTTAAAGAAGAGTGCCGTGCTCTCTAAAAAGCACATCTTGTATTTTGGGGGCTATGGCCTAATTTTGGTGAAAAGGAAAGCTAATAAAGAAATACTCTTGTGTGGGGAGAGGCCACGCACAAGAGGGGGGAAGATTGCACCCAATATGGTCTTTTTGGAGCTAAGTATTTTTGTTTAAGTGTTTAATTTTTCAATTGCTTTGATTTAGTTGAAGCTAACAAGCAATGGTTTTTATGATTGAATTAATTCTCTATCTTTCCATAATCAATTCCTAGAATAAGATTCCGGTTGCAGTGGTATCAGAGCTTGGGCTAGGAGATTTGTGGAGAAGGTAGGAAAGGGCTTCAACTTCTCAAAAATCAAGAAAGTGCAGGAATTTATCCAGTGGACAGAAGGGTGTTTTGCAGGTCTTTACCCAAAGGTCAAAGATTCAAAACTAGATCTACTCTCAAACCCACTCACCACCCTGCAAAACCATCCCTCTTTATCAAAAAGTGGTTTTCCCAAATTTTCAGTGAAATCAGAATCTGACCGTATGGATGAAATCCTCATAGCCAAAAACCTCACGGGTAACTCTCAGAAATCAAAAAGCTTCAAGGTTGAGCAAACCCATAACGGATGGAGCAGATAAATCCATGCAAAAACCATCTTATTAATCTCAACAATCTTTTGGACAAGCAAGCACACGGCGGCAGCCTGCCGGCGCAAAAGCGTGGAGTGGAGAGAAAAAAAAAATTCCATGCTAATCTCCCATAAGCTAATCATCTCCATAATCTTAATCTCTCTCTAATCAATCTTACTTTTCCCAATCTCTATGCAAGTCACATCACTCCTTTTTCAACCTCTACTTTTCCCAATTTCCAAATTTGAGGAGAAATTCAAAGGTTTTACAATTCTGAAAATTTCTGGCTGCAGAAAAGTGATTTACAGGTTTTAAAAAGCTTGGAAATTGCCTAGAAAAGGCTAGAAAATTCCGAAATCGCTTCTGAAAAATTCTGAAAATTTCAAAAAAATATTACAGAGTTTGGGCAAGGTTTACAGGACTGTTTCAGCAGGTTTCAAAGTGCAGAAAAATTATTTCATCAACAATTCGACTAGCCCAAGACTCTCGAATCACGCGGAATCGTTCGGGATTTGTTTGAGGCGACGAGAATTCAATTCAGCCATTGAACAACGTCTTGTTCAGCTTCAACCAAGATCGAATTGCGGGAGAAAAATAAGATAAGTACTCATTTTTGCTTTATTTATTTACATCAAATAAAGTAAAATTTTATTTATCTACATCATTTGCACAAGCACTATGGCCGATTTGCCTATCTCGCCATCAATTCAAGAGCAACTCCTTTCTTTACAACATCAAATTGTAGAAGAAAGAGAGAAGCGTATTGAATTGGAGAGACAGCTCTCAAATCGTAAACGCAAGCGTGACTCTTCGCTATCTTTTGATGACGAAGATGACACTATTCAAAGGGCTGTAAATGCTACATTGCAAGCACAAAGGTCACAAAAAGAATCCAAGATTAGTCGGAAAGCTTTCACATTTCAAAATTATGATGGAAAGAAGGATGCTAGGGTCATTTTAGCTTGGCTTAGTCAACTAGATGACTATTTTTCTGGAGAAAAATTTTCAGAGAAAGATAAGATTAAATGTGCAGTCAATCATATGGTAGACAGTGCAGCTTTATGGTGGAGTGTAGTAAAGCAAGGTCATGACAAGCCAGACTCTTGGAAAAGATTTCAACGGCTGGTCAAAAAGCACTTTTTACCCTCACAATTCAAGTCCAAAGTTAGGCACCAATGGGACACTTTGCATCAATTGGAAAAGGAAACTATGTCACAGTATGTAGAAAAGTTTTGGAATACTTTATTACAGGTGCAGGTTGTGGATAAAGTTAGTGAAAAGGATCAAAAAAGGAAGTTCATATCGGGCCTTAGATCTACCATTAGGGCCGATGTGAATATGTTTCGACCTCATTCACTATCTTCTGCAATATCCTTGGCAACTAATTCAGAACGTAAAAATGGTTTTCCTAAAGAGAATAAAGCACATGAGGGTACTTCGTCTAAACCATTTACTAAATCTTTTTATGCTTCAAAGAAGATGTATAAACCAGGATATGACAAAGGCAAAGACGAGGCTAAAGGCAACCTGAGTACCAATAAGAAAGTCAATGGTGGCAAACCGAAGACATCGCCTATCAAATGTTTCAAGTGCCACAAAGAAGGTCACATAGCGCCGAATTGTCCGGAGCGTACCAAGAATTCAACCCCAGCAGCAGCAGCTCGAGTCAACATGATTGAAGAAGATGACAATGAAGAAGAACCATTCGAGCAAGAGGGTAATTCTGATCCAGATTATTCAGAACAAGAAGGTAAACCTCATGTTCATTCTTTGCTTAAAATAAAAGGAACGATAAATGGACATGAAGTTCTTATTTTGCATGATGATGGTAGTACACATGATTTCATTTCTGAAAAGGTACTTAGAGCATTAAATCTTCATTCTTTACCTACGCACTATAAAGTCAAAGCAGCATTTACTGGAACAAAGTATAATTGCATGCAAGTAGTGAAAGATTTGGATTTATGCATCAAACCTTTAACAGAAAAAAGGGATTTCTTAGTTGCACCTTTACAAGGGGTAGATATAATTTTGGGTATGCCTTGGAGACACAAATACAATCCTATGATAGACTATGACACTCATAGTATTTCTCTAAGGAAGGACAAAGAAAATATTATCCTCCAGTGTCAAGTCAAAAGAGAAATGAGTCCTTTGTTGAGTCACACTCAAGCAAAGAGAGCTCTAAGAAAAAGAGACAAAACTTATATGGTATGGGTTAACCAGCTTGATGCTGAGTTGGACACATCCAAAAGACCAAAGTTTGACTCTTTTATCTCCAAATTTAGTGACTGTTTCATGGAAGATCTGCCTCCAGGATTACCTAAGTCTAGGCCTGAGGATCATAGCATTGATTTATTGCCTGGAAATTCCTCGCCTTGTAAAGCTCCCTATAGAGTCAACAATTTAGAGCAAAGAGAAATCCAAAGCCAAATAGAAGACTTGCTAGAGAGAGGCCTTATTCGACCTAGTAGTTCACCTTTTGGAGCTCCAGTACTTCTTGTTAAGAAGAAGAACGGAACTTACCGAATGTGTGTAGACTATCGTGCATTGAATAAGATTACTGTCAAGAACAGATATCCTATTCCTAGGGTAGATGATCTTCTTGATAAGCTTAGAGGATCAAAGGTCTTTAGCAAGATTGACCTAAAGTCTGGGTATCATCAAGTCCGTATGATTCAATCTGACATTTTCAAGACAGCTTTTAGAACCCAAACTGGTCATTATGAGTTTTTGGTTATGCCATTTGGTTTGACCAATGCTCCAGCTACTTTCAGCCGTATGATGAATCGTATATTCCTTAAGTTTCAAAGTTTTGTTATAGTGTTCTTTGATGACATTCTTGTTTTCAGCAAGGATCGACAAGAACATGAACAACACTTAGAACAAGTGTTCAATCTTTTGAGAGAAAATGAATTGTATGTCAATCCTGAAAAGAGTTCTTTCTTTCAAGAGGAGATTGAATACTTAGGACATATAGTATCGGCCGAAGGAATTCGTGTAGATCCTAAGAAAATTGAGTGTATTGCTTCTTGGCCTACGCCTAGAAACATACATGATCTTAGATCTTTTCTTGGCTTATGTAGTTATTATAGGAAGTTCGTCAAGAATTTTGCTTGTATTGCCAATCCTTTGACTGAACTCCTTAAGAAAGCTACAAATTTCAATTGGACTGATAAGCAAGATAAATCTTTTGCAACACTCAAGAATGCTTTAACACAAGCACCAGTTCTTACACTACCTGATTTTCAAAGACCATTCTTTATAGTAGTGACTGATGCTAGTGGCAAAGGATTTGGAGCTGTTCTTATGCAAGACAACCATCCTATTGCATATCAAAGTAGAAAGCTTAAGCCTGCAGAGCAAAATTATAGCACTTATGATAAGGAATTAGCAGCAGTAGTACATGCTTTGAAAATTTGGAAGCATTACCTAATGGGCTCTGAATTTCTTATCAAGACAGACCAACAAAGCATTAGGCATTTGCTTACGCAACCTCTTATTTCAGATAGACATATCAAATGGGCAGCTTTCATTCAAAGTTTCCAACCTATGATTCAATATCAACCTGGAAAAGAAAATGTTGTTGCCGATGCTTTGAGTCGAAGACCAAATATCAACAACATTTCTATAATTGAAAGTGAACCATTCGTTCTCATGAAAGAAACTTATGAAGTTGATCCAGATTTTTCTCAAATATGGATCAAATTGCGTGAAAACAATTGGACACCTCAAGGAAGTTATTCTCATAATGATGGTTATCTTTTCTTTGAGAAGAGATTGTGTGTTACTCAACCTTACAGACAGCTTGTCTTGGAAGAGATGCACCAACCACCATTTGTGGGACATAGAGGAGTTTCTGCAACACTTCAAGTAGTTTCTCGAGAATTCTATTGGCCCCATTTGAAAAATGATGTAGCTAAGTTTGTAGCTGAATGTAACATTTGCCAAACAATCAAAAGCTACAAAGGCAAAGCTTTAGGATTGCTTATGCCTCTACCTATTCCTGATAGACCATGGGAACAAGTGTCTATGGACTTTATTACTGGCTTCCCTACTACTTCCAGTCACCATGATATGATTTGGACAATAGTGGACAGATTTAGTAAGCAAGCCTATTTCATTCCATGTAAGAAGACACTAACTTCTCAGCAAGCCGCGAACATATTTGTTAAGCAAATTTTTGTTCATCATGGTCTACCCAAAGTGATAGTTTCTGATAGAGATTCTAAATTTTGTAGTCACTTTTGGGTTGCTCTTTTCTCAAACTTAGGCACTAAGTTAGATTTTTCCACGGCATTCCATCCGGAATCAAATGGACAAACCGAAGTTACAAATAGCACTATCTTAGATATGCTTAGAGCCTATGTTTCCCAGCAACCTAGTGCATGGGATAAGTACATACACCTACTCCAATTTGCTTATAATAATACTCCTCATACTGCTACTGGTCGAGCACCATTTGAGATCATCTATGGAAGAGCATTGCCTATTCCGGCTACTAGACTCTCTCATAAGATTGAAGCAGCCGACCAATATGTTAGAGACTTTGATCGCATTCTATCTGAAGTGCGTGATTGTATCCAAAGAGCTCAAGAGAAGTATACATCTCAAGCAAATAGGAAGCGCAAAGATTTTTCATTTCAAGAAGGTGATTATGTACTTTTGAGAATTGAAAAGCGTCGATTAAAGAGTGTGGAAAAATTCCCTGTAGTGAAGCTAGCGCCTAGATATTATGGGCCATTCAAAATCCTTCAAAAGATTAATGATGTGGCCTATAGACTAGAGCTTCCATCTAATTGGAATATCCACAATTCTTTTCATATCCATCTCTTGAAACCTTTTCGAGGAACACTTCCTACTCACCCAACATATGAGGAACCACCTCTTATTGAAGGAGAGGAAGAAGTACTAGTTCCTGATGCAATCATTGACCAAGAGATAACAACAACAAGGACAAGTAATCAATACTTCAAGTATCTTTTGACTTTTAAGAATCATCCACAAGAAGATGCTAAATGGATGCCTGAGAAATTTTTTCGAGTTTACCCTGAAATTCTTCATTCTTTTCAAACCCAGCAAATCCGCAATTGAGGACAATTGCAAACTCAAGCAAGAGGGATGTCATGAGAATATATTTTAAGTCCTCTACAAAAATATTATTTATCCCCTCTTGAGTAATTTGGGAACGCCTAGATTACTCTTGCGTCATGCTGGCTAGGTTAATATCGTGGGTGACACCACTATAAATATTAATACGTGCGGTATATGACGTATGTTTGAGGCCACCTATGATTATTTCAGTTAGGTTTGTATGGCAGGGTGATTCCTGGGGTACTTACGCCTGGTAGTCATGAGTTGGTGATGATTTGTGCCTGTTTAATATTTGTGGGATTAATTTAATAATTAATTGGGCTTATATTTTCAGGTGATGAAGACTATGGGAATTGAAGAGTTTACTTTGGAAGAAATGTCTTGGATCATCACATTTCATTTTTGGCAAGCATAGTAGCTTGTAATCTTATTAAATGATTTTTCCATTTTGAACTTTAGGAAAGATACATTTATTTTTTGTGGAATTTATTAAAGCTTATGGCTTTACCCTAGTCCCAATTTGACACTCTATTTTTGTTAAAGAAGAGTGCCGTGCTCTCTAAAAAGCACATCTTGTATTTTGGGGGCTATGGCCTAATTTTGGTGAAAAGGAAAGCTAATAAAGAAATACTCTTGTGTGGGGAGAGGCCACGCACAAGAGGGGGGAAGATTGCACCCAATATGGTCTTTTTGGAGCTAAGTATTTTTGTTTAAGTGTTTAATTTTTCAATTGCTTTGATTTAGTTGAAGCTAACAAGCAATGGTTTTTATGATTGAATTAATTCTCTATCTTTCCATAATCAATTCCTAGAATAAGATTCCGGTTGCAATATGGGTAGATGCGAGTGGATGAGATCTCATGCGGTTAAATGAGAGAAGATGTGATGAGATGGAAAATGATGTGATGAGAATGGGAATACATATGAAATAAATGAGAATTGATGTGGAATAATATGGAAAGACAAGAGTTCGTTATAGAAACTATATTTATGACCTGTTTTTAAATGACTATTTTATGTCAAGAATGCTGGGGAAGCATTTTGACCATCTTGTGAATGAGGTGGTGGAGACCTAATCTGATAAAGTTACAATAGTGGACGGAGAGTCAATGGAGGACGTCTCGCATAGCAAGACCGAGCGAGGTCTTGACCAACCTCGGTTCGATTTAAATGGTGAGCTTCCGGTACGGTGGATGAGGGACCAAGGAAGCGGCCTATGAGTGAAGCACTACGTGACACCTACGAAGGATCCTAGAGGGTGCTGACCATATAGTGCTCGGGCTCTGGGTCGCCGAAGATACCCACACGTGCATCGTGGAAGATATTGGAACAAGGAGTAAGAGTTGTTTTCTGAATTCGGGCATGGATCTAGTTGATTGACCTTGCTGGTTCCTCAACGGATGAGTCCGTGGTTCTTTTATATGGATATGTTGGTTGATCTTGCTGATCTTCAACGGAGATTCCATTTTGATATGTGAATATATTGCCGAGTACTATGAGCTAGGAACCATCGAAAAGGCCCTTGAGTGGGCAGGTGGTGAGTGTTCTGGTTGCCAATGATGCCATAGGTACACTGATGAAGGAATGATTGGAAATAAGGATTCAATCGGAGATTTTGGAGGATTATGATCAGTGACACTATGATTTCATTAAATGATTGTTTTAAAGACAGTTGCATCTGTGAAAAAGGCAATTTCATATTGGGTGTGTAAGTGGTGTGACTAGTTTTAAGTTTGCATGAATATCTGGCTAAGGGGCTTGGAAACTCTTTTCCCTGGTACCCGGGACAAAACCTAACCAAATTCCTAATTGGATCCCATCACTACAGTGGATAGGCAGTTGGCTAATCCATGGGACTGGATGGGGTTAGGCTGGACTGATGGATCCCTAAAATGAGACTCAATTCTGTTATGGTACGATAGATGAAGTAAATCCCGGATAAAAATTGTTCTATGGAAAAGAATCAACAGCTGTGCCTCTCAATGAGGAAAAAAGCGTTGGTCTCTATGATCCAAGTATAATTTTTTCCTTGATCTAACTATGGGACTTATGGGTTTAGTCAGATCAGTTCAGTTAGATAAGGCTCTTGTCTACATTAGAGTAAAAATATCCTGGAGGAATCGCCCGTGCTTTTCGGGGGAGGGAAGTTTTTTTGGGTTCGATTTTGGACGAACCGAGGGATTAGTCTGTTGTTCGGATATCCGTGGGCGAGGCCCCAAGTGAGGGACCCTGCCCCGTGCAAGAAGTGCTACTTCCGCTGTGCTAGCACCCATGAAGTCGTTGCGCGGTGGGGACAGGGATCTTTTAGACAAGATATCATTCATGGAATGCAAAGTCCCTAAGCAACTTCTTGTCATAGTTGTGGGTGGAGAGTGTGTGATACTGCAATGTTGTTGCTACACTCTACTTTTGAATTGCTCTAACAAACAGTAAAGCATGCACCTTTTCTTGGAAATGATATCTTAGTTTCCTTCCTTCTTCATTCCTTCTTCTTAAAAATGATAATATGTATATTTGAAGAATCCATCATTGTCACGCTACATGGATTTGGATTTGCACTTGTTCAGGGTTGTGATGATTGAGAACTTTATAAACAATATTCAGGATTTGGATTTGCACTTGTTCAGGGTTGAGATGATTGAGAACTTTATAAACAATATTCAGGATTGGCCTCCTCATGTCCTAGTTACATGGATTTGGATTTGCACTTGTTCAGGGTTGAGATGATTGAGAACTTTATAACAATATTCAGGATTGGCCTCCTCATGTCCTAGTTACATGGATTTGGATTTGCACTTGTTCAGGGTTGAGATGATTGAGAACTTTATTCGTCTTGCCTCCACCACGGCCACGTCCACGTCGACGGCCGGCCATCACCAAATCGAAAACCACCATATTGACTGGGTAGTAATTGATCTTTTGGATGCTGAAGGGTCTGAAGAGCAAACTAGAGAAATGCAACAAACGAAGGGAAAAAACAAACCCAATTGTTCCCTCCCTGATAAATGCAAGCTTCTGCTTCACCACCCTGAGAAGAATAAGATTTCCCTTCCCAAGAACAGAAAGTGTCTCCTCCCACTTCCCAAGCCAGTGGAATACTCCTAATTTTTTGAATAAAGCTGTGATCTAATGCCAAAATGCAAAATATTTGACAATGTAAAAACATATCAATTGATATTCTTGTATTGCTCTCAAAAATACAAAATGGTTTCATGATTGACGTAAAGAAGGCATTTATCCTTTGTAACTGTTTGCCCTCAAGAATACAAGAGGCTCTTTTTGAATGTCTCCAAGATGTCTATCACATTTGTATCTCCATGTTGTAATGATTCTTATGACAGAGTTGTTATTAGCACCAAGAAAACTTGCTTCTTCGTAATGTCTTTACATGAAACGCTCCTTTCTTTTCTCCTTGGTACCTATTTTCAGAAATGACAATTAATAATGATTATGGAATATTGTTGAAATTTTAAAAAAAAGGTTAGAGTGATTGGCATACCCTATGATCATATTTGAACACATAATCATCAGACACTTGTAGGTCCTCCACGTTTGCCAAGTTTGTTCTTACTTTTGATGCAGGAGATGTTTGAGCTAATATTAATTATTGCTTCTAAGAGATCATGTTCACACCATACCTCTAATAAGATCAATGGATTTTCAATGTCATCCTCCAAGTCCTGATCAATTGCTACAAGATTTCCATTGACATAATGCCATCTCATATAATGAAAGGTTAAAATAAAATTATGAGAGGAGCCAATCATAAACTTTTAGTCGATAGACTTTCGTTGGATTATGCAAGTAATCCCATTTAATTCTTTCACATCCCAAATTTGATCTAAGAAATCCAAACACCTCCAATTTACAGATAAACATTGACAATGTTTTTCTAACCTCCTCGTCATAAAAGAAGTCAACAAAAACATGCAATAGCATAAAGACAATGATTTTCACAAGGTAATTTGCTACATTTGGTCTCATACATCTTTACAGGTCTTGGTATATCTTTAATCTAAAGCAACCACCTATTTCTACATTGGGTATTGGCCATTCAGGACTTTCAAATGAAGGCAGCGGTAATTCTTTCAAAGATCCATAACTTATAACACTATGATGTGCCATGTAAATTTTATCATAAGAAAAATCTCCTCTTTGCCTAAGACCTTCTTGAGATTTCTTTGTATAGCTTCTCATAATAGAAGCATGAAACGCATCGAGGATTCCCACTATACTATCTGTAGACTACCAATCTACCACATTTGAAGGATATATATTTGTACAGAGAAATAGAAGATAGGTGTAAGTAAAAAAATGAAACACGTTACATAAATATAAACTCTTCCAAAAAAAAAAGTTCACTTACAGTTTGGTCTATGGAGTCGCATATCATTTGTCCATATCAAAGTTGTTGTAAATTGTAATATCTCTAACAGAGGAACTGGGGCGCGTACGATGTGTGGTTGCCATTGAAGTAAACATAAGCACAAACACATATGAAAGAAGAGATAACCTTCAAAATGTAAGAAGATGGAAGAAGAGATAACTTCAAAAATATGTGAAACTCTTAGATGGAAATCCATTCATTAAATGAGATGGGAAATTAAAAGAATTTTTAGAGGGAAAGGCTACCTTTATTAAATGAGCTGACAACACTCTAGTTTTCATGTGCATAATTAATGAACTGTCAATATAAAGTGTGGTCTAAGACTTTTTAAAATGCAATTTGTTTTTCTCTATTAATAATATATTTATATAAATAATATATAAAAAATATCTAATTATCAAAAGTCTCGTTTACGGAGGCTCTCTTCCTATTGGTCCAAACCCTTTATCTCTCTAGAGGAAAAAGGCTCAAAATTGAGTTCAAATTTTCCTTAAGCATAAGCTCTATGCACAAAGCTCATAAGCATTATGCATTAAGATTATGTATAAGCTCTATACATTAAGCTCATGCATAGTCTTGTGCATTAAGCTCATGCATAAGCTCTATGCATAGAGCTTAATGCATAGGCTTATGCATTAAGCTTAATTCATAAGCTTTATGCATAGGTTTATTGATAAACTCAATGTAATACATAGAGCTTATGCATTAAGCTAATGCATAAGCTCATTATAATGCAAAGAGCTTACGCATTAAGCGCTCAATATAATGCATAGAGCTTATGCATTGAGATCATGCATAAGCTCAATATAATGCACAGAGCGTACGCATTAAGCTCTATGCATAAGCTCTACGCATAGGCTCATGAATAAGCTCTATTCATTGAGCTTATGCATTTGCTTAATGTATACAGCTTATGCCTTATGCGTAGGCTTATGCATAAGCATAATGCACAAGATCTATGCATAGTCTTTATGCATACATGCATACATAGAGGTTATGCATAAGCTTCATGCACAAGCCTATGCATTAAGCCTATGACATGAGCCTAAGACATGCATATATAGAGGTTTTGAATAGGCTTAATGCATATATAGAGGTTACGCATAACTTAATGCACAAGCCTATGCATTAAGGCTATACATGCATGTATAGAGGTTATGCATTATGCTCTATGCATAGGTGTATGCATTAAACTTATTCATATGCTTAATGCATAGAGCTTATGCATAGGCTTGATGCATAGAACTTATGCATAGGCTTGATGCATAGAACTTATGCATTGAGCTTATGCATAAGCATAAGCTCAATGCAAAGAGCTTGTGCATAAGCATAATGCACAAGATCTATGCATACATGCATATATAGAGTTTATGTATAAGCTTAATGCATAAACCTATGAATTAAGCTTATACATAGCATATGTATAAGCATAATGCACAAGCTCTATGTATAAGCATAATGCACAAGCTTATGCATAGCTTATGTATAAGCATACACTGCACAAGCTTATGCCTAGCTTATGTATAAGCTTAAATTTGCACAAGCTCTATGTATAAGCTTTACATACATAGAGCTTATGCATATGATTAATGCACAAATGCACAATATAAGCTTTATGTATGCATGCTTTCATAAGCTTTACATACATAGAGCTTATGCATATGATTAATGCACAAATGCACAAGCCTAAATATAAGCTTTATGTATGCATGCTTTCATAAAGGATACATACATAAAACTTATGCATAGACTTGTGCATTAAAAAAACACAAGTAAAGAATAAATACCTAGGTGGCACACTCGGAGGTGCAAAAAAAGCAGAGATTCAAGTCAAGGGCTTACCTCTTATCCTTGCTAGATGCTTGTGGTGGGCAATTGAGGGAGTTCGAGCTTACTTGACAAAGAAAAAACACAATTGAGGGAGTTCAAGCCTGTTATGGGCTAACACACCTCCAAGAGGGAAATCAATACATTGAGGGAGTTCGAGCCTACTTGACAAAGAAAAAACACAATTGAGGGAGTTCAAGCTTGTTATGGGCTAACACACCTCCAAGAGGGAAATCAATACATTCACCTAAAGGATGAGCAATAGAACACAAATGTCGTAGGGCACTTACTAATGTTTTGAACTTGAGTCCCTTGAGGCCTCCAAGCTCACTTGTTAAGCTCAGTTACCAATACATTGAGGGAGTTCGAGCCTACTTGACCAAAAAAAACACACTTGAGGGAGTTCAAGCCTGTTATGGGCTAACACACCTCCAAGAGAGGGAAATCAATACATTCACCTAAAGGATGAGCAATAGAACACAAATGTCGTAGGGCACTTACCAATGTTTTGAACTTAAGTCCCTTGAGGCCTCCAAGCTCACTTGTTAAGCTCCAAACCTCAAAGCTCCACCTCCACACTGTCACTGTAGAGTCGCTCACACCGTCGCATAAGGAAATCACTCTCCCACACAAGCATAGAAGAGGCACAAATGCTAGAATGCTCTCTCTCAATCTCTCTCAAGATACAAAGAAGAGCTCTTAATAGCACAAATGGGGATTATCTTTTCATTATATGAGAAAATGCCTTATATACATTTGGTCCTTATTCACACTTGGATGCTCAAAACTTACTTAACTAGGCCTTGGGTGGCCAATATCTCATAATGTACAACTTTTATAGTGCCGTTTCATGACACTTATTAATGTCCTCAATTGGAGGAGCATACTTGTTAATCCAAAATGGGATTAATATCCCCCCCTTCCTAATGTAGGTTTTGTCCTCAGAACCTGTTTACTGAGACCTAGTCACCAAACTCATGTCGGTAGAAATTTCAGCGTGACTGAATCTTTCTGAGGGTGTGTCTGAATGTTGAGTGTGAGCATCAGAACCCTATGTTCACCATGTCTTCGAAAGTGACATGCATGTAAGCCAGAAGACACCTTAGACGATGGTAATATAGCATCATGTCTTGGTCAGATGGGCCTTGATTCATGTTGAACTGCAGTTGCTCAGCTTCATAGCCATCATAGGGCTCTTTGGGTTGATCAATTAGGACCACGAGAAATTTCAAAAATCGAACACTTGCCACTATTGCTAGGTTTGGGATACGGCGCCATGCCTGTATCCAAGTGAGAATTTCTTTCCTTTGCTTCTGTATGTCTGTAAAGGTTGCTGGCACGAAGATCGGAAAATTGTAAGAGACATGGGAGTCGCATTGCTTGGCCTCCTGAAACTCCAGTGGAGTCCATCTTCTCTTTAAGGGCATGTATAATGGGTCAACTCGTTGAGTTATTGGCACGCACATATAGACTTGTCTATATTCTAGAATTGTTAAGTATTCTTTCTGCCAAATTGTTTGTATTCCAAAATCCTCTAGTTTGGGTTGTGCCTCATCTATGACAATTGTGGCATAGCCGCCTCTTATGTCCTTTCTCCACCTGTGAAAGTAATAACTGGTCATGAAAGTGACAATTTTGATCTCCAATAGGTTAGCCAATTGGGGATTGGCCAATTTCATGTGTCGCGCTACATTATCCCACAATGTACCCTCTCTAGCCAAGGGGAGTAGTTCTTCTAAATCTAGTTGAGGTGCTCGTAGAGGGTATGGCGGCACATAAGGCTATTTTGTTGGTGTGACCTTGGAGTAGGCTTTTGGTGGAATCCTTTTAGTTGGTTCAAAGGGTGTTACTTGCATTAGTACTTTGAACATCAGCTTGGGGTTCAACAGAGGATTGCCAACCAACACGAATGAAGCCCTCATTTCTGCATCAGACAATGACTCCAAAATTGTATCATCAGTGAAAGCTTCAATATTATCTTGGGTAATAGTATAGCATACCTCCTAAGGTTGCTGTTGGGGATACGGGTGAGGTGCTAGTATCTCCTCGGGGGGTGAGAGGGTTAGTGGGAAAATCTATCTTCTAAGGTGTGAAAGTAGAGAATATGTAGTTGGCCTGAGATGTGTTAGTAGGTGGGGCATTAGGATAGGGATTAAGGAGTTTACTAGAGACATTAGAATATACAGGGTAAGTGGAAATGGAAGATGAAGACGATGCCTCTTCCTGACCATGACCTATGCTAGGGAGTGTGTGGCTAGGTTTGTGAGATTTTATAAACTCTTGAAGGTCAAGGATATCCTTAGGATTTATGGTAGGGTATTCAATATGGGTGGCATCAAAATTATAGAGTACATTAGTTAACATGGATTCTAAGTGTTTGTAGATATTAGAGTATAGTTTTAGAATTCCAAAAGTGAAAGATAACTTGCGCGGGGCAGGGTCCCTCACTCGGGGCCTCGCTTCGCGGATATCCGGACGCGAGCTAATCCATTGGTTCTTCCAAAAACCGAACTCGGAAAAACTTCCCTTGCCCAAAAAGCACGAGCAATTTCTCCAGGATAATTTTTCTCTAACGTAGTCAAAAGCCTTAATTAATTAAACTGATCTGATCAAACCCGTAAGTTCCATAGTCAGATCAGGGAAAAGATTGCACTTGAATCATAGAGACAAACGCTTTTTTCCTCATTGGCACAGCCGTTGATTCTTTTCCATAGAACAATTTTTGTTCGGGATGTACTTCATCTATCATACCATAACAGAATTGAGTCTCAATTTAAGGATCCATTAGTCCCAGCTCACCCTATCCAGTCTCATTGGTTAGCCAACTGCCCACCAACCACTGTAGTGATGGGATCAAATTAGAAATTTGGTTAGGTTTTGTCCCGGGTACCAGGGAAAAGAGTTCCCAGGCCCCCTAGCTGGATATTCATGCAAACTTAAAACTAGTCACACCACTTACACACCCAATATGAAATTGCCTTTTTCACAGATTCAGCTGTCTTTAAAACAATCATTTAATGAAATCATAGAGTCAGTGATCATAATCCTCAAAATCTTCGGTTGAATCCTTAATTCCAATCATTCCTTCATCGGTGTACCTATGGTATCATTGGCAACCAGAACGCTCACCACACCTGTCTACTCAGGGGTCTTTTTGATGGTTCCTAGCTCATAGTACTCGGCAATATATTCACATATCAAAATGGAATCTCCGTTGAAGATCAGCAAGATCAACCAACAGATCCATATAAAAGAGCCATGGACTCATCCATTGAGGACCAGCAAGGTCAATCAACCAGATCCATGCCAGAATTCAGAAAACAACTCTTACTCCTTGTTTTAATATCTTTGCCACGATGCACGTGTGGGTATCTTCGGCGACCCCCCAGAGCCCGAGCACCGTATGGTCAGCACCCTCTAGGATCCTTTGTAGGTGACCTAGCGCGTCACTCATAGGCCGCTTCCTTGGTCCCTCATCCACCGTACCGAAAGCTCACCATTTGAATCAAACCGAGGCTGGTCAAGACCTTGGTTGACCTTGCTACGCGAGACGTCCTCCATTGACTCTCCGTCGGCTGTTGCAACTTATCAGATTAGGTCTCCACAACCTCATTCACAAGACGGTCAAAATGCTTCCCCAATATTCTTGACATAAAACAGTCATTTAAAAATAGGTCATAAATACAGTTTCTAAAATGAACTCTCATCTTTCCACATTGTTCCACATTAATCCACATTATTTAAATCACATCCATTTCATAAGAATTCCCATTCTCATCTAATCACATCATTTTCATCTCATCAATCTTTCCTCATTTATTCTTATCAGATCTCATCCACTCGCATCTACCCATCTTGCAGCCTTATGGTGAATACTATATTAATAATACAATTAAAATCTATGTGAGCATGAAGGTCCACTTTTATTTTCCACATCACTAGCCTATCTACCATACCAAAGTATTTATCAAGCATACTTGTGGCATTTACAATGTGTGCACCCTAAATCAAGTAAAACCATTATATTTGAAGATAGAATCCTGTTATCAGGGTAGTTGCTGCCAAGCCGCCGTATCACTATACTGTTATTCCATTGTGGGCGCCGCAATCTTCCACCTTATTACCATTGAGAAACCATCAAAATATGCACAAAATTGAAAATGAAATATATCAATTTTTCATGTCACAACACATCTCATCTCATTCATCCACATCCATCACTACAAGGGATCGGGCTCATACCCGCACTCCTAGCCGCTAAAAATGACTTGTGAAAAAACGTAGCAGGCCCATGTATCAGCGCGTGTATAATCGCGGCCAGAGACATGCGTGTAAAAGCGCGTGTATAGGATTGTTCAGACGCGCTGATACATGGGCGTATACATGCGTTCTGCCAGTTCAGTTGCGCTTAGACGTGCTAATAGAAGCGTTTATACACGCGTTTTGTCAGTTTAGCTTGCGCTTATACCGTATTTCATAGATTTGACGCGTCTATACATGCGTGTTTTACAGATTATCCGCGTATATACATGCGACTTTTTGCAGATCCGACGCGTTTATACACGCGAACAAAGAGCAAAAAAAAAAATCCAGAGAATGCTATTTGGTACCTGAACGCTGTTCCAGCATTCCAGCACCCAATAACACTCTCTGGATTTTTTTTTTGGGTGCATTGGACCATCCACGAGGAAGATATCCACGAGGAAGATTAAGACAAGAACTACATGAATGCATACATTGTCAATACACGATTCAAGACAGACATGAATGCAATACTATCGATTCACGATTCAATATTACTATCAAAATTTTATGTGTACACATATATACAAGGGAGGCCATATGTCGAAGTAGCCCATGGCTTCAGTTACAAAAATATATATACAACCACATCCTCAATATGGAATGTGATACTATAAGTTTGAGTACTACTCAGACCCAGATGATGACTCGGTGCTCCCTCCATGCTCAGATGAGCTCACATCGGTCGGAATGTCCGATGAGTAGTGCTCACGTCCACCCTCTACAGTGGCGGCGGGTGGATCATCAGCAGCTTGTGCCTGTTCAAGTAATATATAGTATATAAGTATATATATATGTAATTTAATAAACTAAAATCATTCGTTTAGAGTTTTCAAGTACCTGTCGACCGTATGGTCTCATGGCCATCTCAAACTGCACGTCCGTAATACGTCCCTTGGCTCTGAAGATAGCCCACGTGTCATGTCTGCTATGTCGACGAGCATACCCAGTATCGTGGGCTGTGGGCTTCCTCCCCGTAACCCGTCACTGTATCATAATCAACACAATTTGTAAGATTAAAACAATCATAGAATCAATGAATTAAGTAAACAATCAAATAAAGTGGCAAGATACTTACGAACTCTGCCTCCCATGACTTGACGCCGCCAGATCCAAAGTGCGAAGATCCAATGGTCTCCATCTGGATCCGTCATGCCTCCACATGCTGCCTGCTCTTCACGCCACCCTCTGCTCATTTCTTTGCCTCCTTCCACTCGCGTTTGTGCGCAGTGGGGCAGGTTTCTCGGCAGGATAGCCACCCGCAGCTACATTTAGCCCATCATCGTACGCGAGGTTTTTAAGGTGAGATCTTTTATTACTTAAGATCTCCCTTATTTGCGTCCTTCCCCATACATCCGAGAATGTAGCATGTGGGGGATTGGGGTACCGACTATGTACAGCCTCTATCACCTCCCCAACTAATCGGCTGTTTTGATCTTTAAATTTAATAAAATAATTTTTATACAAGTTTGATACTACCCCACGCATGTACTCCATTACCTCTTTCCCCCTCGCATCCATCACTATCCCGCCCCTATCCGTCACATCATAGCAGATCACTCCCTCGACCTCTCTCATCTCCTTCTCTTCCGAACTGTCTCCTCTAACTCTTCTCCCTCTATCTCCTCTCTCACCGCGTGCCCTACTACCTCCCCCATCAAAGCACCCACCGCATCCTCCACTCCCTCGACCTCTCTCATCTCCTCCTCTTCCGAACTGTCTCCTCTAACTCTTCTCCCTCTATCTCCTCTCTCACCGCGTGCCCTACTACCTCCCCCACCAAAGCACCCACCGCATCCTCCACTCCCACTCTTCCTACTGCTGCCGACTGGAGTCTCACGATTGGGGGATTGTCTACGTGACGGTGGCTTTGAGCCGTGACGTGACGGTGGCTTTGAGGGAGTACGTGATGGTGGCTGTGAGCCCTGACGTGACGGTGCTTGGGAGGGTGTGCGTGAGTGTGTCTGGGACGAGGTATGTCTCCTCAGTGGGCGTGGAAGAGGAGAAGCTGCATGCCGTCTCCTCGGACTCGTAGGCATAGACGGCAGTGGAGTGCCCTGGATACTCACGGTAGGGGTATAGACACCAGGCATGGAAGGAGGGGGATGGGCATACATGTACTCTGTAAGCTCAACTAGACCAGGATGGCACCCAAAATGATTTAGCATCTCCATCAGCCAATTGCTGTACGCATATGGATCGGATGAAGAACCTGGAATATCCATAAAGAATTTGCAAAAATAAAAGTATATACATGATTGCATCAAAGCACAAATGCAAGCTAGGCGCACATATGATTTTCCACCATCAAACTGACATCACTATCTAGAGAATTCACCATCCTCATGTACATCATGGGCTGTCTCTTGACTCACACAAATATCATCATGCATGACTATCACCATCCTCATGTACATCATGGGCTGTCTCTTGACTCACACAAATATCATCATTCAAGCCACCTATCAGCCTGCAGACCATAGAATGGGGAAACACAGTCTCGTGTATACACCCGTCCAGAAATGCGTGTATATGCGTGTGAACCGTCTGTGCAGACAGGATACACGCAGACATACACGCGACCTGCGATTTTTTTTAAAAAGCGACCGACCTCCGACAAATCGTCCTTATAAAAGGCCCACTATCGCCCCTGTCAGAATCGTTCACCAGATGGCAACCAGAGAAGGAGAAGGACGGAGACAAACCCATAAAAGAAAGAGACAATAGCATAAACAAATCTGAGGAAAGAGATAGTGCAAAGGACAAACTGACTCACCTCTGAAAAAGTGAGTCTTCTTTTTGGTCGGTTTCCTTTACCCGTGTGTGCTCCTTGTCTGCTCCTTGCACTTAGGTTTAGTGCTCTGTTGGAAGAGGCGAGACAACGAAGGAGAGTAGATCTATTTTTTGAAAATACATTTTATTTGGGAAAGGCGGGTTATTTTTAGTTTGAATAGGTCGTCGCGTGTAAAAACGCGTGTATTTTCGCATTTATGATATAAATCAACCGCGTTTATACACGCGATTTTTAGGATCTAGCCGCATTCATACACGCGATTTTCAGCATGTAGCCACGTTGATACACACAATTTTCAGGATGTAGCCGCGTTAATACACGTAATTTTTAGGATGTAGCCGCGTTAATACACGCGATTTTTATACTTTCATTAAAAACTGATTATGATTTTGTGTTTTCTGGTTTGTACATAGGATGCCATCAACCTCCTCAAGCAGTTCTGGTGAAGATGAGACAATGCGTCATCGTAATCGCAATGTGTGGTTGGGACAAAGGATCAAGTGTATGTGTAATCGATGTCAAGGATGCATTGCATGAGCACGTCGAATTTCCTTGAATCACATCTCCATGTATGGAGAATGGAATCAAACAGGTTTAGAGGTGAGTAGATGTAAATTGATAGTATTCAAATGACTCATGGTATCCAAATTAAATTAATGGAGTTGTAATATATATACTCTAATTGAAGCAGGATGCAGTACCACACCCTAACATGGTGCCCTACGCACGGCGAGAGCACGCAAAGCGTCGACGAGATGATGCTGGAGCTTCGGGATCTATTGTCAGAGATGAGTGGGAAAGGGATGACAATAGCCCTGCACCCCACAAAGTTGTGGAAGAGGAAGTGTTTGATGATATGGTGCGGAATCTTTTTAAGGATGATCCCAAAGGTATGGACGACGATGATATGGAACAAGAGAATCTTTACAAGGCTTCATCGACATCGGTTTTTGAAGGGTGCACATTCTCTATTTTACGTGCTTCACTTGAACTACTCAATATACAAACAGTTCATGGATGGAGCAATGCAAGTCTTGACGCATTATTGAAGTAAGCATTCTAACTTGCAAATTTGAATTAGTGGTTTAAGGTTTAGGGTTTAGGACTAATTGATGATATTGGATGTAGGCTATTATCAAACATGCTTCCAAAGGGAAATAGACTACCCACCTCAAGAGACATCGCGAGGCGCTATGTGACATAGCGCCTCAAGAGACATAGCGAGGCGCTATGTGACATCTCTTGGAGGATTGGATTATGATCGCATACATGCATGTGTCAATGATTGCATTCTCTTTTGTGGGATGCATAAGGAGGCTCGACATTGTCCCACTTGTGGTGAAGCAAGGTATAGAACAGATGTGAAGAGTTTTGATGTACCTCGTAAAGTCTTGCGACACTTTCCTATAATTCCTCGCATCAAACACATGTTCAAGTGCAAATCCATAGCAGAGCTCATGTCATGGCATTCCTCACATCGATCGGATGATGGCATGTGGAGAATTCTTGCAGACACTCCTGCTTGGAAGCATATTGAAGATGAGTGGCCCAGCTTTAAAACAGAGGCCCAGAAACTTGAGACTTGGCCTAGGTATGGATGGAGTGAATCCATTTGGTTTCAAAAGCACCGCATACAGCGTGTGGCCAGTTGTGTTGGTGAATTACAACCTTCCACCATCAATGTGGCAATCAAGAAGGGACATCTTATGTTATCCCTTCTAATTCCAGGGAAACATAAAGTCAAGCATATGGATGTTTATCTCGAACCGTTGATTGATGAGTTGGAGGAACTATGGCGAGGTGTTGCGGTGGTGGACATTAGTAGGCCTCCCTCCTCTTGACACTTCGACTTAAAAGCAGTGTTGATGTGGACAATGCATGACTTTCCAGGATACAGCGATTGTTCTGGTAAGAATTCTAATTACCTCCCTACTCTAACACTATTGGCTATATTAATTATAAATATTGACTTTATTATTCTAACTTTTATTTATATTTTAACAGGTTTGAAAACATCGGGTAAACATGCATGTCCTGTTTGTGGCCCTTCGTTAGTACATGAGTATGCTGACGGTTTGTGTAAGACCATATTCGATAATCATCATCGATTTCTCCCCTCAGATCATCCTAAATATGTTGTTAGTAAGAGTAACATTCCTCCACAAACACTTCGTGTAAAAGATTAGAAGCGTATTTGGGAGTCTACAAATATTCTTCCTCCAGATGGCATGAACAGGTATAGTAATGTTTTTCAATCTTGTTTTGTGTAGTCTCTAATTGGATTAAAGGTCACATAGAGCAATCCCTTGTGTAGGTCACATAGAGCAATCCCTTGTGTAGGTACTCCATTTTTTTTCGGCTACCATATTGGACCCATCTTAAGATCAACCATCTTCTTGATCCCATGCACATCTTCAAGAATGTGGGATCTGGTATTTGGGAACATGTTATTGGTAAACGAGACAATGTTAGCGTACGGGAGGACTTGCGGGTCGCAGGACGTATGCATCAAGCTTGGCCAGGAGAGGAGGGTGTGCACGTTCGTCATCTTCCGCCTGCACCATGGATTATATCAAAGAAAGAGGAGAAGTAGGTAAAGCAGGCCATCACCACTTTGCGTACTCCCACTGGATGCATGAGATCATTGAAGGGAGCCTTTACAACCACTAAGAAAAGAGGCGTTGAGCAACTATATGGGTTGAAGTCCCATGATTGGCACAAGATTCTCCAAGTAAGTGTTTTCCAAGTCTTGTACGTTGAAATTAAATTTTGTAATGCCATAAACTATACATACATGTGCTCTTATGTGCGCAGTTCATACTACCTACTAGCATTGACCATTGTGCAAATAAGAGTTTGAAAAAATGTATTTATAAGATGGGCGAGCTTGTGAGGTATGTAAAACCCATGTCAGATCACCCTTCATTATACCTTGCAAAATGAACGTGCATGAGGTATAACGTACTATTTATTTATTTTTCAGATATGTTAGTTCCAAAGCAATTGATCCAGCCATGTTGGATGATGCGCGTGTTATGGCAGTGGAGGTGGTTTGTTTGGTAGAGGAGACTTTTCCGCGAACCATTCTCACAAGTCAACTACATCTCATTGTGCACTTAGTGGACGAAATTGCTTTATGTGGCACTGTGCATGCACGTTGGATGTTCTTCCTAGAGCGCTTCATGAAGACCTTAAAAGACTTTGTGAGGCAAAGTGCAAGGCCTGAAGGAAGCATGGCCGAGGGTTGGTTGATACAAGAGTCTCTTGTATATATTTCAGAATTTCTTGGTCAGGTGGACAGCTCTTTGCCACTACGACTATGGAGCAATGAAGAGGACTTGAGGATGACCTCTATTGTGCCTCAAGGAAAAGGACAGAGTAAAGTAATTGACAGAACATTGATTGATGATCTCAATTTCACTTGCATCCTTAATAGTGATGTGATGAGCAGATGGGTTACAAGATATGAGGATGCAAAGACAAAAAGGCAAGCAGAAAGAGCTCTCTTTTGGAGGCAACATGGCTCTCGTAAGGCATACCCTAAGCATCTAGCAATACTTCCGAATGATATCCATGTTGATTGGTTGCATGAGGAAATGGAGAGAGCAGAGAGCGACGAGGGGCTACATATCACGGCGGAAGAATGGGAGTATGCACGAGGATGCATGTTAAAGGTACATAGAACTAATGTTTTGCATTAGTTGTAAGTGATTTGCTTTTAATATTTACTCACATTGCTTACACAAATATTGCTTCTATTTTGGTCCAGTGCATTATGTTCAATGCTATATGGTGTGAAGGCAAGTATTTTCGAACACAAAGAATTGATGAAAAGAGGAATACACAAGATTGCGGTGTCATTAGTAGCTTTGAGGGAGCTAATGGAAAAATGGATGATTATTGTGGCACAATCCAAGACATATTTAGGCTTGACTTTCGTCGCTTCTTTGTATATGTTTTGGATGTCCAATGGCAAATGAACGTGGCCGAAAAAGAGCCTAATGCAACGATAAAATGCCATGCAAGTGGCTATGTAACTATTGACTCTATAAAGTTTTGGCAAACAAAGAAAGATAGGCTCGTATTGCCACAACAATGTGAGCAGGTATGCATTTTTTTACTAATGTGTTTCATGTACATATATATCTAAGCTCACGTACCCCTTGACTTTTGATATGCTAATTAATTACTGCAGTATGTGTATTTGAGTAGGTTATCTATATGCCAATGGTGCATGACATTAAATGGTGGTACGTCATCCCTATTGCACCACGTTCCAAAGTGATGTATAATATATTCACTGATATGGAGCATATGGAGGATGTAACAAGCCGCAATGAAGATGATGTCGCGAACATGCCAATGAAGATGTTGTGATCGATGATCAAGAAATAAGAGATGATCATGACAATGATGAGCGTGCCATTTCTCATGATCATGAGAATGACCCTACCATTGAGGATGATGGTGATGTTGATGAGGATGATCAGGACATCGATACCATTATCAATGGACAAAATATCGATAGTGGAATAAATTTAATCGTAGCCTTACAAATTGATCAAATGGATATTGATGTTGATCGTTTGGCAAGGATGGATCTTATTGAAGATGAGATCGAACCCTAACCAATCCATCACTGTATCGTTCTAAATTGATGACATTTCTATTGTATGTGTTGTCTTTTAATTATCATCTCATGATTTATTTCTGAATATATTTCATTGTTGTAAATGCATGTAGTGGGATTGTGTAATGATATATACTGTAATGTACTATGATATGGTTTAAAGAAAATAGTTTTTAATTTTATAAAGGAATTTAGTTTTTCTTAATAAAGTGTGTATTGATGCGTGTATTGATGCATGTATAATTGCGTGTATATACACGCACTGGTAGATGCCAATATACACGCGAATTTAAATGGCAATATACATGCGCCCGATACTATTCAAATACATACGCGACCATACACGTGCCCGTAATTTATCACGTGTATGAAACGCGTGTATGGCAGCATTGTCTTGTATTGTATCTAATCGTTCACAAGTACGATTACCCATATCTATTCATACATTCATATCTATCACTTCACATCCACATATATTCATGTCACATCACATCTCTTTACATCACTTCACATTCTTTCACATACACATACACATACACATCCACATCACATTCTTTCACATACACATCCACATCCATTCTTTCACATACATCCACATCCATTCTTCACATACATATCCACATCTATTCTTTCACATACATCCACATCCATTCTTCACATACATCCACATCCATTCTTTCATATACACATTCGTATCCATTCTTCACATATACATTCACATCCATTCTTCACATACATAACCACATCCATTCTTCACTTGTACATGCACATCCATTTTCATCACATATCATCCACTCATATCCCATATCATTCATTTACATCCTGATTTACATGACATCACATCTCATCCATTCATTCACATCTATCTGATTCACATCACATCTCATCACATCTATTTACCTCATATCTCATCACCTCTATTCACATCACATCCACCCATCCATTCATTCACACTTATCTGATTCTCATCACATCTCATTACATCTATTCACCTCACATCTTATCACCTCTATTCACATCCATCCATCCATCCATCCATTTATTCACACCTATCTGATTCTCATCACATCTCATTACATCTATTCACGTCACATCTCATCACCTCTATTCACATCACATCCATCCATCCATCCATTCATTCACACCTATCTGATTCTCATCACATCTATTCACCTCACATCTCATCACCTCTATTCACATCACATCCATTCATCCATTCATTGACTTCTATCTGATTCTCATCACATCTTATTACATCTATTCACCTCACATCTCATTACCTCTATTCATCCATCTATTCATTCACACCTATCTGATTCTCATCACATCTCATTACATCTATTCACCTCACATCTCATTACCTCTATTCACATCACATCCATCCATCCATTCATTCACACCTATCCGATTCTCATCACATCTCATCACCTCTATTCACATCACATCCATTCATCCATTCATTCACACCTATCTGATTCTCATTACATCTCATTACATCTTATTCATAGAATTTAAACATAGAATTTAAGAGAATTCTAATTTTGATATAAAGATTCTTTACGCATCTATTTATGCATAAAAATCAACTTCAATGGGAATAACACTTTTATAAAAATCCTTTTATACATCTATTTATGCATAAAATCAATTTTAATGAAAATAACACTTTTAAAATAAAAATAAATCCTTTATGCATCCTTCTATGCATAAAACCAATTTTAATGAAAATAACACTTTTGGAATAAAAATAAATCTTTTATGCATCCTTCTATGCATAAAACCAATTTTAATGAAAGTAACACTTTTGAAATAAAAATAAATCCTTCATGCATCTTTCTATTATGCATAAAACCAATTTTAATGAAAATAACACTTTTAAAATAAAAAAAATCCTTTATGCATTTTTCTATGCATAAAACCAATTTTAATGAGAATAACACTTTTGAAATAAAAACAAATCCTTTATGCAACTTTCTATGCATAAAATCAATTTTAATGAGAATAACACTTTTGAAATAAAACAAATCCTTTATGAATATTTCTATGCATAAAATCAATTTTAATGAGAATAACACTTTTGAAATAAAAATAAATCCTTTATGCATCTTTCTATGCATAAAATCAATTTTAATGAGAATAACACTTTTGAAATAAAAATAAATCCTTTATGCATCTTTCTATGCATAAAATTAAACTCAATGAAAACAACACTTTTATAATAAAAATTTTCATTATGCATCTTTCTATGCATAGAAATTAAATTCAATGAAAATAACACTTTTATAATAAAAATTTCCATTATGGATTTTTCTATGAATAGAAATTAAATTCAATGAAAATAAAACTTTTATGATAAAAATTTTCATTATGCATCTTTCTATGCATAGAAATTAAATTCAATGAAAACAACACTTTTATGATAAAAATTTCCATTATGTATCTTTCTATGCATAGAAATTAAATTAAATGAAAATAACACTTTTATAATAAAAATTTCCATTATGCACCTTTCTATGCATAGAATTTAAATTCAATGAAAACAACACTTTTATAATAAAAATTTCCATTATGCACCTTTTTATGCATAGAAATTAAATTAAATGAAAATAACACTTTTATAATAAAAATTTCAATTATGCGCCGTTCGATGCATAGAAATTAAATTCAATAAAAATAACACTTTTATAATAAAAATTTTCATTATGCATCTTTCTATGCATAGAAATTAAAATCAATGAAAATAACACTTTTATAATAAAAATTTTCATTATGCATCTTTCTATGCATAGAAATTAATTTTAATAATTAATATCAGTGATATCCATGCATATTCATAGGTGAATATGTACATGGAGTAAATTAGAATATTTCTTCTAGAATGTACAAACGATGGAAATTACTCTTTTGGAATAATATAAAAATGAACTTTCTTTTCCACAAAATTCTAGAAAATTTTGCCATAACCTCCTTTGTATGGCTGACCATTTCTCATTTTTAACATTCTATTTTCTATTTAAATTAACCCCAATTAGATGTAAAGGACTCTAATCTATACAATTTTCAATTTCCAAGAGAGTAAACAATAAGAAAAGTTTAATTAATCTTTTTGTTAAACATTCTAGGATAAAGAAAGGCTGAATTATAAAGAAGAGAAGGGGGAGGCCTTTTCATCAAGGCATAGCATCATAATTTACTTTAATCAGCTAAAACAAACAAGAAAATCATAGATTTAAAATTAAAAGTAAGAAGAATTTAGCTTACATGAAGTTTGTAAACTTTCCTTGGGCTTGAGGGATTGAGGGTTCTACTCTTGTTTGGATCAAGAGTGGCCACCAATTATTTTGGAGAGGATTAAGTAAAAAACAATTAAATTATCAAGAAAATTCAATGTAATTGGCTCTGGGTAGGAGTAGAGTAATAGTGCATAAACACTATTGACCTTTTACAAAGGGGGAGGCTTCTATTCATAGAAAAAAGTGAGCCTCTAACCAAGCTAACTAATTCTAGAATTTTCCAGATTAGTTTGGTCAATTTTTGACCATTTTTGGGTCAGTTTAGCTTACTTTTTGGATCTAGTTGAAATAGGAGAGAGGAGAGATGAAAATATCCTCCCTACATTTGGATTAATCTTATTGGTCCATAGGAACCTTAATTGGAGCATAATTCATTTTTTAAAGAAAATTTGGACCCTTAGGCTAAGGTCGTTTATACCTATTTTTAATTAATTCCAATTGCACATTGGAAAGTTTTTTTTTATGAATTTTTGTTTCAGGGAAACCATTTTAGACACTAGGAGGATTTTTATATAAAAAAATATCTCAATTTTGAATTACCTCTCTCTAGATATTTTCTCTCTCTAGGCCAAAACAGGGTAAAACAAGATCTTTCTTTTATTTCAGAGAGGGGAATAATCATAAGATCAGAAGGGGAGCTTCTTACACCTGCACACCTCAAAAGCTGGATGGAGGAATCTTACAAAAAGGGTGATATAAGGTAGAGTCACATAAGTTTAGATGTTGGTTGAGTATTGTAAACTTCAAGCCAACCATGGCTTATAATCCACTGATAGCTGTGTGTTACAACCTCGTAGTTGGCTGGTGTCTCGAGAATGTCATCTGGAACAAACAGGTCTAATTTTTCGACAGTGTTGTCCAAAATTTCAGAGTTTTGGAGTACCCGACACCAACTACGGAGGTTTAACACAATAGGATGTAATGGATAAAAGAAGATATCTTATGGATTAGTTAATACTATATTCCCACGTAAAATTCCCATTATGATTGTGGGGTCAGCATCGTGTTCAGTATTCTACTTAATGAGGGAAAGTTCACCTAGGCCTAGGTCCTTAGAGATATTTATATCGTATTGAAGTAAGGAGAGGGTTAGTGTAGACAAAAACAGAGTAAGAGTTTGAGGAGGGGCCCGAGGAGTTATTGGCAAAACTGACCTAACTCCGAGGCATGCTCAAGGAGTAGGTGCATGTCATCTGTCTGTAGGCTCCTGCCCGTTGACTTTGGTCTTGTATTGCCAAACTAGCATTCCAACTCTTGTAGACGAGAGTCATTGTTGTTGAGAAGGTTTGATATTTCAGTTTTACGGACCATCCTTGCAGCATCCAACTACTCAAATCACAGGATTTCTTCCTCTTGGGCACGCTTGGCTGTAGCTTCTCTTTCTTGAGCTTTTTTCTATGGAGCCTTTTGACAGCCAGCCTCTGACTGTCTTGTAACTACTACTACATGATTTGTGCCATTGCCTCTTGGTATGCTAATACCATCCTGTACATCTTGACTTGACAGGCATTGATGGTGTCGTTAAGTGCTCTCACTTTCTCTCTATGTGCCTTGTTTGATTGTTCTCTCTCTTGCTGTAAGTGAGTGGCTTTGCCTTCTGCTTCTTTTAGATTTGAGGATAACTGTTGGATCTATCATTAAAGCTCCTCTTCCTTGGCCATGGATTGGTACTAGAGTTCTTGTACTTGCTAGGCAAGAAGTGCTGTGAGCTCGTGGTTGTGGGTGACCTCCTTCTGGAGGAGGAGTTTCTCCTTAGCCTGTTCCAACTTTGCCTTAAGGTCCGTATTTTCTTTGATTCTCTGAACAATGGTTTGGCTAAGAACCAAATTGTTGCTTTCAAGTGCCTTGTATATGGTCTCTTGCTCCTCAGTGGCCTTAAAACTCTTCATTATGACATCCTAATGCATGGCCTCTGCTACCTGCCAAGTGTTCCTTTAAAGTATGCACTTGTGTGGTTGACTGGTTAATCTGCTTCCAAAGTGCAGCGTTATGATCATGTAGCATGTGTGTTGTGAGGAGGTGGCAACGCCATACTTTTTTCTCCTGCTCCCATGGTTCACTTGTTCTATGGCCCCTTTGAGTCTAGCATGCGGTAGTTTTTATAGCTCATCCAACCCTTCCATAGTTTCTTGCACGCATGAACTGTTCATAATCGTCGACATTCTGCATGAAGGAAAGCTGGGGTAGTCTTACTTCATTCTCTAGATGCCATCGTTTTCTTGGGCTTGATGGATCTTCACTCCTTCGTCTTTTGCCTATATCCATATGGTCTGCTGGATCATGCACTAGGGCCAATGCTGTCTCAATGTCTTGCGATTCCTCAACTGACACTGGAATTGATGCTGCTGGTTCTGGTTTTATCCTTAAAGTGGGGACAGGTTTGTGAAGATAAGCTGTGCTGCCAGACTCATGAGGGGAGTAAATTGCTGCGTTTTCTCTTGAGTGGCATGGCTGACTCTGGCTTCTTGCATTGTCAATGCTTCTTGGTATGATCTTATTTTCTATGCCAGCTCAGCCTCTAGTCTTTGTTGTGATTCTGCAAACCACGTCTAGGATGATGCCCCTGATTTTTCTTTATGTCTTCTTCTTCCTCCCTTTATTTATCTCCTTCATAATGGCTTGTGTTTGCACTAGTACATCTTGGCCCTCTTGCATCTCTTCAGCTCTGTCAGTGCTAGTTGCTCTGGCAGTAATGCTAGCTACATCTACTCTGCTCGTTCGGGCTCTGGGAGAGGTCTTTTTGCCACATGATTGAGGACTTGGGTCAGCACAAGTACGGGTTGCATATCTTGGACTGGTGGGCCTTGAGATAATTTTCCATTTCCCTATGTATGTAATACGCCCAGTCCTCTTCTTTTCCTTCATGTACTTTAGCAATCCTGTTCAACGGGACCCTATTGTAGCAGTCCACTGGCTTCACCTGCATGATCAGCGACATAGCTCTGCAAGCTTTCTCCATGTCCTCATCCCAGATATTCTCATACTCTACCTCATTGGAGTTATATGGACTCATCTTCAATATAGAGTCCAAAGGCATTTTGTCAAAGGCATGGTCATGGACTTTGACTGCTGGTGGGAGCTGAAGAGCATCACATATGAGTTCTTCTGTGATTAAGAGCTGCTTGGTGGCTTTGTCACATAAGTATTGATATATTATGCACAAAGCTCCGTGTCGATGTTCCTTAGGAGGATCTACGCCATTCTCCCTAGGCCCACTTTCTCTAGCTTTTCTTTAACCTCTGTCTCTTCTAGGATTTGGAGGCACTCCGGGCTGTGATATTGCAGTGCTACCTTTCCATGGGTTGTATGGATCTCCTTGCTGATGATGGCCCCATGGAAGGCTTGGGCATATGGGTCCAAGTAGTTCATCTTTGGTCCCCGCACTAGTTTCTCTTTCTGGCTCACCAGGGAGCCTATAACGCGCTGGCTTGGGTGACTACAGGAGTCTCTACTACTTCGGTGTTTGATGCCAACATCTATACATGAAAAGAAAATCAGTCTCCAGACTGGTGGGGTAAAAACCACTCCTTTTCTTATCTTTTATTTTCTCCTTTTCTTCCTTTTTTTTTGGGAATGGTTAGTTGAGGTGAGAAGTGTATTAGTGTAGGAGAACTAAACAAGGTGTGTTAATTGAACAGGTGAATATTGTGGCATGAAGGTGCAGGAGTTTGGTAGTCCTGTGAACCTGCAGGTCATGAGGAGGGAATCCTATGAGAATTTTGAATGTGAGAGGGAGTTCTATGAAACAAAATCCTGTGAGAATTTGGTACGTGAAAGTTAAAGACGTGAAAAGGGAGTTCCATGAGACGGAATCTCGTGAGAAGGAGTTTCATGAAACGGAATCCCGTGAGAGTTTTGTACATGAGAGGGAGTTCCGTGAAACGGAATCCCGTGAGAAGTTATTACGTGTGAGAGGGAGTTGTGTGAGACAGAATCTCGTGAGAAGTTATTACGTGAGAGGGAGTTTCGTGAGACGGAATCCCGTGAGAATTTGGTACATGAAAGTTAAAGACGTGAAAAAGGAGTTCTGTGAGATAGAATCCCGTGAGAGTTTTGTATGTGAGAGGGAGTTTCGTGAAACGAAATACTGTGAGTTTGCAAGCTTAATATATGTAACTCGAAATCCACAATAACGACGCGATGCATTAAAAAGTCATCCCAATAATGGCAAGCTAGTCTTCTCTATTGTATTGGCTCTTACAGCCTTATTCTTGGAAGCTATATCCAATCCACCTTTCACATGCTCTTTGGGTGGTATAAATCTATGGGTGGTGTAAATCTATTGGGCCCATGGTTGGGTTAGTGAGTTGTCAAACTTGATCCATGTTTTTTTTCATAGTCTATGTGGGTACCACTGTTCGAAAAAAAATGTTTTTTCCAACCCTTGAAATTAAGGCAATTACACTACAAACCCTTTAAATTAAGGCAATTACACTACAAACAAGGTTATGTGAGCAGATGGACGATGGCAAAGGAAAATACTCTTGTACAAACAAAACATTGCATTTTCTGCAGCTCTTCTGAGTAAGCTCCCTTGGGATAATTATACATTCTTATAGCCGTCACAAATCGTCATAATTTAGATACAAGGAAGGTTCAGATGTGCGGACGCTGCTTAATGCACGCACGTCGTTCACGACAATGTTTTCAACTTCTACCACGCAAAAGCGAATCCAAATCTGGGAGATCCTCCACGCAAAAATCAAGAGAACTCGGGCTGGAGCTTTTATTTGCTTGCGATTGGAGAAATTGATAGTGGCTGGAATTAGTTGCAGTAGCCGGCATCAGCGAATCAGAGCAAGCACTAGGGTTTTGATTGATTACGTGTGGCTGAGGTGCTGAATGGATGATGGCCGGGTGTTGCAGAGAAGTAGCAGCGGAGGCACTGATGAGGATGAGGTTAGGGGTAGAATTAGCAGGGAGAGGGTCGGTGATGGCGCTGCGCCGATCGAAAGCGGCGGCATGGGCCATGGCTGCTCTTTGGATGCTGGAAGGGTTGAAGTCGGCGGGCGCATCTCTTGCAAGAAGTGGGATGGGAGGGTAGGTGTGAGCGGGGAAATTGAGGCGGGCGTTGGGCCCTCGGAGGTAGAGGAGGGCCACGTCGTAGGCTCGCGCAGCTGCCTGCGCTGTGAAGTAGGAGCCCAGCCAGATACGAGCCCTAGTCGTGGAAACAGCAGCGCCGGACGTGAGCTTCCTCCCTAGCCTTATTTCCGACACCCACTTCCCCCACGCGCGCTGCCGGACCCCTCTGTAAGGCTTCAAGGTACTTGATGACCGATCGGCCTCCATGCAGCTCCTGAGTGTAAGGGAAAAGAAAACTAATTATCGTTCTTAAGCACAGCGCGCTTCTGTGACCACAAATATACGAGCAATCGGCTATAAATATAGATCATCATCCCGCCGATTCAACCACGTGCTCCCCGCGACTCTTCCATGCACAAACTGCAACAGAATCCTACCAGTGCTAAAATTTGAAGCCTTCTCAGGGCTCCACGAGGAGAAAATTTCTAATTATCGTTCTTACGCACAGCGCGTATAAATTGACGCCGTCCGCATCCCGCCGATTGAACCACATGGTCCGCACGATTTAACCACATGCTCCACACGCAGTCCCTCTGTTTTCAATACGTGCCCCATCGTAGTTCGCCTATCAAATTGAAGGCTGAAAATAAAGCCTTCAATTTATTTTTCAAAGCTTGAAAAATAAAGCCTTCAATTTATTTTTCACAGTTTATTTTTTTATTTAACCCATCTATGTAGTTATGGATTTAAGGCATACCCTCTCCCTGATTTGCTCCCATTAGTTTTGGCCATTCTAGGACCTAATGGTCCTCTTGGATGCTCACCGTTTTAATGTTTTTTTCAATATAATGATTGCGTTCCACTAAGGTGAGTAGATAAATGTGTCAAAAAAAAAGAGAGGCAAATCTATGGTAGTGAATGTTTGTCAATGAGTAGGTTGGCCATTGTTTGTTTTTTTAAAGCGTGAATAAAGTTTCTCTTATGCTAGTGCATCTTTTACCTTTGAATGCAACAACATAACCCTTTTACCTTTCACATATCAAACAACCTTTAACCCTTTTACCTTTCACATATCAAACAACCTTTAACCCTTTGTCTCATAGCACCCTTTGGTATTATAGTACTCTTTTACAATTGCAATCACAATTTCTCAAATAAGGTCACACTAATTTGTTTCAACACCTTTTTTTGGAGGTTTTCCTTTATTAAGTGCCAAGATCTAAAATCTCACATGTGTATTCTTCTACTAGATCTAGTCACACAAATCATTTTGTGATGCTTTTTTTTCTAACGTGCATATGTTTACTAGGTCTAGTCATAATCTTTGTGCATTTTAGCTCAAGAAGGCAAAAACTAGTATTTTTCCAACATTGGCCATCATATTCATACAAGCAATATCACTATTTGTATCAATAACCCATTTGTTCTCCAAGCATTAGCATATGAAAAACTCTATTCAAATTAAATGGCATGACAAACACCATTTATATTAACACACAACTAAGTAAGACATACAACCACTAGTATCACCCCTTGAGAATCAATAGATTCAAAGTCATTGTAAATTTACAAGGCACATGTATAAAGACTTATTTGAAAATATTTATACAAGATTGAGAAACAAAAATTGTATACATATTCATCTAGTGGACTTGTAACATTGTAGTGAACATTATTAAGTCACCTTGAATGCTTATTCCCCAAAAGAATATAGCAAACACACCAAAGGCTCATAAAAATTATAAGATTAATGTCGTCTTTTATTGAAACAAAAGAATAGAAGTTTACATTTCTTATTTTCTTTGGATTTGTAAGACCCCAAGCTTAATGGCCTACCAGTTTATGGTCCTAATTTAAACGAATTGTATGTGAGGTGCACCTTAAATATAAAGAAGTAAAGTCTAATATGCTTCAATGTCATACATAAACCAAGGAATTAAAGAATTTATATATTCAAAATATTATTTAACTAAAATAGATAACCATTTTTTATACTTCTTTTTGTTATATAAAGTCCCTCTACTAATTATCATAAGCTTTTTCACTCACTACAAGTGCTTGTCCCTCTACCAATAGTTTTTTTTTCAAGAAAGATAGAATTTGTTTGCTCCCAACTCCAATCGACATATACATGACCATTGAAAATGTGAAATTAGAAAGGTTTTTTGCAAGCTTTCTCATTCTATATCTATAAACGCAATATGAGTGGACCAATAACTCAGTGATGTTAGCGCAATTCTAGAGTATGCATTCTTTACTCTTTTTCATGATGGAGATTTCAAACTGTGCAATTTTTTGAATGTACAAATTTATTATCTTTTTCAAAGACTCCTGTAAACAAGAATGGCTTGAAGATATCAGCCATTCGGTTTAGTGAGGATGTCAGTCTACGTAGTTCCTCTATCAGTGCCATGTCTGATTGCCTAATTGCTCTTTAATGAACAAACCCACGTGTTTTTTTGCTTTTTATATTTTCTCACAGCCCGTTATAGCCTCAAGAGGCCTGATGTACTCTTCATTGGGTCAAACGAGTGTTCGTTTGCCCTAATTAGCTTAGATGCTACACGCACGTGAACATCTTAGGGATATTTTTTCAGAAAAGGTGCATGCTAGTAACTTCCCAAATGGAAGAGGAGGTCCTAAAACCTATTTTCCATCACTGTCTCAAGACGAATTTTTTAAGAAATTTTTTTCCCTGTTTCGCAACATATTTTTGAGGGTGTTCCAAAAGGAATTTGGAAAAACTCTGTATGAGAGAGTTGTAGTATTTCTGGAGTACTACAACTTTTTTTCTTTGAGTCGTTCGTGATTTTATCATTTAGAACCTCAAAAAGTAGCCTACACTGATTGTTGGAAGGGGTTTTGGATGGATGCCAAGGCAGATCCACGAGTGTGGGAAATGGCTAATGCAATTGTTTGGTCATGGAGACCCAAAAAACCAGGGCCATATACAAGAATGAAGATATCAGTTAGGGAAGCCAAAAAAGCACAAGAAGGCTTTCACCTCACTAGCATGCACGAACCAATTGGGGATGAACTTGATGGTGCCCCCATTGAGAAGTAGAATCTTGTCAACTCAATTTTGTGGTGGTGGAGTTATTCTTTTTGTATCTTTTTTTGCACTTAATATGAACCATCTTTTGTGCCTATAATGTTCTTTTGTTTCATATAATTTGTGCCATTGACTATAAAGTTTCTTTTTAAATTTGTAAGTTTTACTTTTTTTCAATGTTGAATCTAATTGATACAGGTCTATGCAAGAGACAAATACCACTTTCTTGTTACGATGTTTTTCAAGACCACCGTCTACAAGATCAATCAATTACTTTGCAAATATGGATCTCTATACCTATGTATGTTTTCCCACATTAAGTGGGAAATTTCCAAATTATACAAAACCTCTCAATTTTGAAATTCCCAAAATGCGAGATTTTTTTCATATTATCTAATATGGAGTTCTTTGGTTTCTCTCCCCAAGGCTAAAATTTGACACATATTTAGGACTTCCAATCTCATGCTAGATTTTAGTTTTCTTTGACTCACGAATAGCCTGAAGTTGGAGTGTAAAATTTGTACTCAAAATGGCTTTCTCTACTTCATAAGATTAAGCAAATGTATCTTAAAGTGCAAGGGTCTTGGCTAACCCCACAAGGAAAATATATGGGGATTTCAAGATGCTTAGCAGCAATCTATCGCTGCTCCGCAGTGCTTTTTCGCTTCAGCAACATCTATAGCAATGAAAAAACACTGCTATGCTATAAAAATATCTCGCTTTTTTGCTACTTCTTTTTTCGCCACATAGTTTTATCTTTTGAATACAATAAACTTGTACTCTGAGTTTTTGTTTGTAGGTTTTTGCCTTGTCTATCACTTTTACCTCTCCTACCCTATCCTCCTCAAGCTCAAGCAAGGTATGTCTACTATTTTCCTTCATTTTCTATGCAAACAAGCTTTCCATTAAAGCTTTCTTGTGGGTATTTCCGTTCTCTTTCTTCTGTTTTAAGTTTTTCTTTTCTTCTTTTTTCCTTCTCATTGAAGCTTGACCCTTACCCTAGCTTCTACATAGAAACCCTAATAAAGAGATT
The DNA here is from genome assembly GCF_041138505.1 of Cibotium barometz. NCBI lineage: Eukaryota > Viridiplantae > Streptophyta > Polypodiopsida > Cyatheales > Cibotiaceae > Cibotium > Cibotium barometz. The sequence continues at coordinate 12,412,509 of NC_141092.1, forward strand.
TGATGGAGATCTCTCCATCAAAGCTCTCTATTATGTTTTCTATTTAGAAGCTAGGGTTAGGGTTAAGCTATAATGAGAAGGGAAAAATAAGATTCAATAAGTTTTCTATGTTATGCATAATCTTTTATTAAGATTTCTATTAAGATTAGGGTTTTGTATATGCTTTCTATTAGGGTTAAGATTAGGGTTACTAATACTTTTTTTCTTTATTTGGTTTGATTTTGTAGGTTATCCACACATACAAGCCTCATAGAGATCTCTCCTTTTTATGTTTCCTCTCTTATGCTTTTACATGTTATAGGGTTTGTAAGTTTTAGGATTTGTTATTTTTTCTCCCCTACATGGATAGCATAGCTCCTCTCTAGAGGTGGCCATATGCCTTAGCCTCATGTATAAGGCTAGTGCATAAAGCTTATGCATTAGCCTTACGCATAAGCCTTATACATAAGGGTAGTGCATAAACCTCATGCATAAGACATGCATTACCAAATGTATAAGCCTCATTCATGAGGCTTATACATAAGGTTTATGCATGAGACGTTTGCATAAAGCCTCATGTATAAAGCTTATGCATTAGCGATAAGCCTCTAGATGTATAGCCTTATACATAAGCTTATGCATAATGAGGCTTATGTAATAGTCATATGCATAAGCATCATGTGTAAAGCCATATGCATAAGCCATGTATAAAGCCATATGCACAAGTCTTATATGGCTAATGTGTAAGCCGGATACATAAGCTTTATACATGAGGTTTTATGCATAAGCCACATACATGAGGCTTATGTATAAGCTCATGCATAATCCTCATGCTGCATAAGCCGCATACATGAGGCTTATGTATTAACCTTATCCATATGGCTAATACATAAGCCTCATGTATGCAAGCTATGAATGCTATGCATAAACCTTATGCATAGTACGCATGAGCCTTATGCATAAGGCTTATGCATTAGGTGAGTGCTACCTAAGCATGAGCCTTATGCATAAGGCTTATGCATTAGGCGAGTGCTACCTAAGCATGCACGTAGCTAGATTGCCATCTAAACTCTACAACACTAGAGCACACGGCTGACCAGCACCATCATATTGTACCTATCTCTTGTTTGGTATAATCAAAATTTTAAAATTCTTTCCATTCTCTCTATTGCATTGTCTAGTGTACTTTCTCTTATTTTGTCTATTTTACACTATGCCATATTATTACATTTGGCAGATGATGGACAAGGCCAAAAAGAAGCATGGAAGAGGGATAGTTTGTGCAAGAATCCCTTGTATACATCTTAGAATATTTGAAACAACTTGATCCATCTATGCCTAGATTCATGCATAACAATGAGGATGAATGAATGGTGTCACATGTGCCATATGGAAAAGGACACATTCAAAATATGGATGAGTCCATGTGAAAAAATGTCATTACATTTTGTCTTCTTAACACTTATACGATGGAAAAGTGGATGGAGAAATATGAAGGTACAAGAAAGATAAGGATAGAGGAGAGGAGCATTTAAGAGATCAGCACAAGGGTACATGACATACCCATCCAACCTAAAGGATCTTCCAAAGGATTGCAATATTGAATCCCTTCAAGATGCTTTAGAGAAAGCCAAAAGGACGGGAGAGGACATTACAAGATAAGAATGGGAGTATGCAAGGGGGTGCGATTACCATGTAAGTAAAGATGTTTTAATATATTTAACTATTGTATATTGTATTTTGCTAAGATATACAATGTTGAATATTGAAATTGCTTACATATAAGCTATATTTAAGATTTTTTATTGGGTTGCAATATAAAGTACATAATGCATTGTGGTTTAGAAGGTCAACATTTTTGGACTCAACGTGTGGACTCCAAGATAATGACATATGAGTGTGGTGTAATGGCAAGTTTTGACCAAGATAGTCAAGTTTCTAAAAGAGATAATAACATTATAGTGGAGAAACTCAAATATTGTGGAGAAATTCAAGATATCTCTTAGAGATTGGATTTAGATATTTCAAAGTGTTCATCTTTGATATTAAGTGGTTCAAAGTGGTATATAGAGGTACTCAAGCAACCATCAAGAAGCATCCAAGCCGATTTTTTGCAATTGACTCAACTGAATTATGGCAAGATTCAAGAGATATCTTCGAGCTCCAAGAAGTCATGAATCATCTCATCCATGGCCAAATCTTCATCATCGACTTCATGTGAGATTAATGGAGGCATTTCTTCATTATGTTGAGTGTGTGGGCTCATCCCACTTCTACCATGGAGGACTCTAAATCCTCTACGTAGTTGTCCATTCATCATAGGGTAATGAGGCATAGACTTCCTCATTCTACGATTTGTCTCCTCCTTGTCCTCGTCTTGAAAAACATGGAATACCTTATGAATAACTAAATCAATGCGTAAGAGCATGTGATAGTGAATATATATACTCACCAAAGAATCTAGACGCCGTATATCTTTGAACCGGCTGTAATCTTGCACATGCTTTATTGTGATTCATCATAAATCCAAAATTTCTCCCTTGCATATCTCACATGGACACATGGAATATTTTGACAAAACCACTCATGCCAACTTCTCACTGGTGGCATAACATACTTGAAAGAAGAAGGTGGTGAGACAGTTATCTATACATGGTGGGCGCTTGCAAATATGCATCAACAATCCATTCCTTGAGCAAAAAACAACTCTCTAGAATATGTAAATAAAGTGGGCCCTTTTTTTCCTAGTACATAGATATGGACATGGCTATACCCATGCTATCATGCTGATAGTTGTAGATGATGCATCTATATCCGTGCATATAGCCACATGGATATCCACATACTGTGAAAAAAAAGAATACCCCCTTACTGTGCAGTGTGCCTCCTATTCTTCATCAAACATCTACTCCTTGGAGCTCGAATGTTGGCTTGCCAAATCCTAGCTATAGCATGCCCTTGTACCTTCCCCTTGCTATCAAGCTCTTTTAAGAATTCCTTTTCCTCAAAAGCCCTCACCTCTTCACTCTTCTCCCTTCACAAGCAAGAAAGGTCTCTCTCCACAAGCAAGAAAGGTCTCTTCTCCCTTCACAAGCAAGAAAGGTCTCTCTCCACAAGCAAGAAAGGTCTCTTCTCCCTTCACAAGCAAGAAAGGTCTCTCTCCACAAGTAGCACAAGCATTAAGGTTATCTCAACATCTTGTATTTTTTGTTTTCACTACAAGAGTGGGGAGAATAGCTACATGAAGAGAAGAGAGTAGTGAGAGGGGACCCGGGCTGCTCCGCAAGGTGTACACAATTATAATATGTGACTATGCATGCAATTACAGCCATGTGGCTATAGCCATGTGCATAGCTATGAGTGTAGCTGTATACTAGGAAAAAAACCCAGACATTCCAGAGAGCATTCTCAAGAGGTGAAAATATCCCAATATCACAAAATAAGAAGCACCAAATGTATTGTATTGTAATACAATACAATCAAATATGGACTGAATTAAGGCTATCAAATTGAGAAATTGTTTAATGGATTAGGGTGAGCTTGTCCCAACATTTTTTGCATCTGCCATCAAATCCATACATGTTATTTGGTCTATCTCAAGATCCATATGTCCCATTGCAAGATCAACAAAACAATCTATCCCACTAGTAGTGGACTCAACATCATCATCATCATTATGCTTGGATTCAATTCCTTCCTCATTATCTTCAATAAAGAAACCTTCATTACACGTTCTTCCTCTTGTACTTGACAATTTGCATATTCATTTTTGACTGCCACTTCGTCCATAGGCTCTTCAACATCCCTATCTTGAAAAATACCCTTTGAATGAGGAGCAACTTGTATGACATACCACAATTTCTTGTCATTTATATCCACGTGAACTGCAACCTTGTAAGAAGAAACACGTAGAGTGTAAATAAAATATGCATAAGGATGATATAATAACAGCTTATGGTTAGAATTTACTTGTTCACAATTGTGAGGTAGCACAAACGTGTCCCTCTCAGTTTGCCAAAATTTTGTGGAATCTATTGTCATAAGTCCATTTGGATATCTTCTTTTTCACGACTACTTAAGCACCTCCACACACATCCTTGAACCACTTCATATCCAATATAAAAAAATTAGAATATTCTGAATCCAACCTTTAGGATGTTTTGAATCATGCGACAATAATCAAGCATTTCTCCACTTTCTTTTTCAAAGTTTGCCATAACCCCACAATCTTAGGTATTTCTCTTTGTATCTATACGTTGACTGTGGAAATGCCTTTCTTAGGACTACATGGCATTGTATACCTTATTTTACCACCAACACCAAATGAAATATATTTATAATATTGAATAACCATATCATGAGATTATACTTAAATAAAAAAGGAGAAACTAGAGACTACATGAGACTTACATCCTCTTACGCACTTCCACTCTTCTTTTGTCACCATCTCTTTATGTTCTTTGGCCTTTTCCATTTATTTGTAAAGCCAATAAATAGTATAATCTCTAGGAGTGATGCAAGCTATAGAGGAAATGGAAAGCCTCTCGTGAATGCATCCTAAATGCTCTCCTCTTCTCATATTGGTTTCTCATCACCTCTTCATACCTTGCTACCCACCACTTCATAACTTCACTATTGAGAATACAAAATGTATAGTTGCTAAGGATATTTTTAATCCAAAAATTGATGTTTCAGTGATGATTAATCATGCCATGCAATTTATCAAAGAGGACTTTAATGAATTTGAGGAACTTGCAGGGCCTTCTATCTTGATTCATAAGAAGGAGTATGTCCATGTCACTATGGGAACCTCCTCTGTCCCTCCAGAGACAAACATTTACAAAGAGGTGTAGTATGTACAAACTTAAAAGGTTTTTAGTAGAAAATGCAGAATGCTCCTCTCATCCAAAAGGCTGTAGGAGAATGGTCAAAGTTGCTGCATTCATAGTTTTCTCCATTGTCAAATATCCTCTTAGAGGTGGAGGAGGAACTTGAGGAGATTGAAGGCTCTTCAAACTTTTTCTTTCTCAGAGATTTATAGGCAAATGATATAGAGGAGGAATTTGGACCTAAGGAGGAGGAGAGGCTTGCCACAAGGATAATGAAATCATAGAATTAAAGGCACATACAATTGTTCAGTCACCTAAGGAAGGTGGAGATCCATTGTATAAATATATTGTTCCTTCACTGCCAAGTTTTCCTATCAAGGATAAGGCGTATTATGCGTGATGTTGGTAGGGAACAAAGTGATTATGTCCAACTTAAAGACATCAAAGAAACCTCAATCTCACTCTGGACATCAGATATACTTGAACAAGATGAAAATCAAAAGGTAAATGAATATGAATTTGAATCCATACATTTTATTGTTTTAACTTACAATAATTTCACAGTATTCCTCTTGTTTACAGTTGGAGCTAGCAGATGAAGACAACTTCTTAGGGATATGTAAAGGCTCAAGGCAAGTAGGCTCTAGGAAGAAAGATACTGCACTTCGACACTATTTATCCAAAATAGATGAGAATATTTTCCATGTGTTGCATAGCCAGTTCTCCAAGGATGCAGACTAGCTTATACTTTGTATTAAAGCTCTCTGCAGATTGTATGGCTTCTCAATACAAGACAACACTAACAAAATCATGTTTCTTGAGAAGACAACCACTACTATAATTTTTGGTTATGGCCTTCGGTATTCCGCCTCTAGAGCAAGATATTTTTTGACATACTCTGCGTATGCTCTAACTGCAAATAAAACCAATGTAAACACACTAGGTGGCTACAATAGAAGGAAATTTCTATGCTCGAGGGGAGCACTGACAAACGATGATGATGTGAAAACTTTGGAATAGACTTTTTGTACATACTCCAGATTACAATAGATAACTTTTTGTACAAAGTTATGAATTCAACACTTCTCTTTTTTGACAGTGTTATGTGCTCGAAATATGTGCCCGAAATGTCATTTTTCTGCATTCTTGGTAGTTGTCTTTTGAAGAACCAGTTGAATAACTTTGCAAGAGCATTGCTTCTTGTAGTCCCTCCACCATGTCTTGTGCTCCAAAAGAATGATGTGCATGCTAGTAATGTGACTTTTCCATCCCTTGGTTACTGTATGTTGCTAGGGGTCAATGCTCCTCAACAAAATATGGCCCATGTACATGGAGGATGTGTTGCATAACAAAAAACAAAATTTAGCATATGTCAATTCCACTGAGTGTATCATGAATACAAAAAGGAGTCTTACCAAATAGTATGTGATATTTTTTTCTCCCCATGCTTCTTTGATTATTTGAATGAGACTTGTAATATAGGTTTTGTACTCTTGCGCATATGTAGCTGATGCCTTTTGTTGTCTAAGAACATTTAAAAAGATGTCAAGATGCTTCCAAACCTCCATTCTAAGATTTGCTAGCCACGGTGTACTGGCAACATTTGTCATGATCTCACACAATTCTTTCCAACAATCGCACGTAACATTTACTTGTTTTTTACTATGGTTTTCTAAAAATCTTCTGGCTTTTGCACCTCCCATGAGTGAAGACATCTGCCAAGACATCTCGTGTTTTCCCTGAAACTATTGGATCTTTCCTTAAATGAACATGACCCCCATGAAAGCCCATTTTTTGTAACAATGTTTCATATTTATCAATACATTGATTTGCCAACGATGTTGATTTAATAGAATATGCATAATCAAGATGCAATCTCAGAAGCTTGTCAATTGATCTTATCTCTGTGCATGCAAGCATAAACAAAGAATGGAAAAAGAGGGCTTACCTCTTATAGCCGAATCCGTATGAAGAGATACATGGCCGGAACCCTTTGTGGTTGTTTGCTTGAATATACCTACAAAAAATTATCATAAGAAATCAAAAAATTAGCGCATTAGCACTATGCATAGGCTATGTATAGGGTATTCACTATGCATAGAGTATGCACTATACATAGGGTATACACTATGCATAAGGTATGCATAGGCTAGGTATAAACATTATGCATACGCTATGGATAGGCTATGCACAAGCACTATACATAGGCTATGCATAAGCACTATGCATAGGGCATTCATAGGTTATGCATAGCACTATGCATAGTCTATGCATAGTGCATAAGCCTATTGACGTAACCCTAATACCCAGCACTCAAGGGTGGAAAAACACAAAGAGAAGAAGTCTAAACAAAGAATGGAAAAAGAGGGCTTACCTCTTCTAGCCGCGCCGAATCTGTATGAGCCGCCCCGTGGCCTACTAAACCCTTGGTGGTTGTTCGCTTAAATAGACCTAAAAACAATTATCATAGTAAATCAAAAACATTAGTTCACTTTAACATATTATGAAATAGGCCTTATGCATAAGAGTATTGCAGAAGGCTTATGTATAATCCTATGCATAAACCTATTACATAAGCCTATGAATAAGGCTTATGCATAAGCCCTATTCATAAACCTATTGCATAAGCCTTATTGCCAATAGTCTATGCATATGCTATTGCATAAGGGTGTATGCATTCCGTATTTCATAAGGCTTATGCATAGCCTATTGTAAGAAGGATTATTACACTAAGGCTATGCATAAACCTTTTGCAGCATAAGGCTTATGCATAAGCCCTATTTCATAAGACTTATGCATAAACCTATTTCATAAGACTTATGCATAAAAGTATTGCATAAGCCTTATGCAATAGCCTAGTGCATAAGCTTTATGTAATAGCCTTATTGCAATATGCTATGCATAGGCTATTGCATAAGGGCTTATGAATAGCCTATTGACCTAATCCTAATCGAAGAAGCATAACAAAAACTGAAAAAAGATGGCTTACCATATGAGAGGATTGGCCCAAACTCTTGTTCACTTGAATAAACCTACAAAAAAGAATTATAATAAGTAAAAAAGTTAGTTATCATTAACACGTTAGCAAAACAAGGAGAAAAAGAGGAACAAGAGGTGAGTACCCTAAACCCTACTCCTAATGCATAAGTGAATGAAAAAATTAGTTTATGTTAGCCTAAACCCTAGCCTAATGCATAGAATGCTTTGATGGAGAGATCTCCATCAAATCTCTCTATTAGAGTTCTATGCATTAGGCTAGGGTTAGGATAAGGGAGAGAAAAGAGAGGGAAAGGGAGAAATGGGAAGGAAAGAGAGATGAAGGGAAAGAAAAGCTCACATTGAGCTATGAACAAGCTTTCCATGAAAGCTTGGAATAAGGGAAAGCATTTTAATTGAAGCTTTCAATTAAACATTGGAAGAAAGTAAGAAAGAGGGCTTATCTTGGAGAGAAAGAGATGATTGATGGAAAAGCCTTGATGGTTAAGGTGTGGTGGGAGGAATAGATGTGCTGCAAGCATAGCCTCTACATGTGCAGGATAGGGGAAGTAGGTAGCCTATTGACACCTGTTGGTGGAATTTCAGGCAGGAGTTTCAGTTCCCAGGTTGTTGCTCACACCAGCAAAATTTTGCTCCTACAGGCGGATTTCCACTACTTGGCAGCGAAAAAAAATATTGTTGTAGTCATTGTGTAGCAGCAGCAAAACCTTGGGCAATTTTATGTTTACAGTTCTAGATAGTGTTGTGTGTTTTATATGAACCTTAAATCAGTTTTGGCAGGTCTAAAGATGTCTGAAAATGATCATCAAGGGCCAAAAGCTGGTTTTGAGGCATGGTTGAGAGAAAAACTTCATGGTGTGTGTGATCAATGCAAGGGCCAATATATGCGAGACAACTTCGTATAACAATTGAGTATGTCCAGACATATGGTCTTCATAAGGCATTGACATAAACAAGTACAAATAATGACATGCAGGAGAACCATAGAAGAGTGCTAGGTAACATGCCACACCATTTGGTGACATCGAGTAAGGTGGCAAGGCTTCATATGGAAAGCGTGGCTGAGACGCATCTTCCCCAACCAATGAATGAGGTGTCTCCAACATTGCCACATGAGGAGGAAGATAATCTCATCATGGAGAACATGGTAAATGACTTCTTTGGATGGGAGGTCATAGATGACAGTGAGCAAGCTCCAATGTCACAAGAGAAGGAAACCTTGCATAGAGAGGCAACCACCCCTTTGTATGAGGGATGTTCATACTCCACCCTCCGAGAAAACTTTGAGCTATTAAACTTGCAAACAACTTATGGATAAAGTGATGCAAGTGTCACGTCTTCTTTGAGGTACGACAGCCTCATTCTATTCTCTCAAATAGAAAATGTTTCATGTTCTATATACTCTCCTTGATAATATTTTGATATATGATTTCTTATGTTTTGTTGTAGGCTTCTAAAGAAGATTCTCCCCCCCTCAAAATCTATTACCGAACTCACAAGATGGGTGTCGTAAAATGCTCTCTATTCTAGGTATGAATTACACAAAAATACACGCATGTCCCAATGATTGCATGCTATTTAGAGGGGTTAATAACGATGTAACAAATTGTCTACAATGTGGGGAGTGCCACTATAGGGATGATTTTCAAGAAGATAACGTTCCCCGAAAGCTTTTGAGACACTATCAATCCTCGCATCCAAGACATGTTTAAATGTAAGGGGATTGTAGACTTCATGACGGGGCATGCTACTCATCGTTCAACTGATGGCATCATGAGGATCGTAGATTGATTCACTCACATGGCAGCATGTTGAGCATCAATTGGCCAGAGTTTAAAAATGAGGCATGTCCCTTAACGTCTTGGATTAGGCATAGATGGTGTTAACCCATTTGGCTCTTCAAGTCCACATCATGGGGTCTACTTGGCCTATTGTATTGGATTACAACCTCCCTCCATGGGTGGCAATCAAGAAAGGTCATATCATGCTTGCTCTCCTTGTAGCAGAGGGAAGTATAAGGTGGTGAACATGGATGTGTCTCATGAAGCATTTATTGAGGATCTTGAGACACTATGGCAAGGTATTAAATTACATGACGTTTTTAGGCTAATAATTAATCGTGAGAGGTGGAGGTGAAATAAGTTTTTCTTTGGATGATGCATGACTATCCTGGGTTCTTGGAGTGCTCATGTACCTACTTGAACCTTATTTGCATAAGGCTTTAACCTTTAAACTTTAAGTTTATATCTCTATCTCAATCATCTCGATTTTAAAATAGGTTGGACATCATGTATGTCTGATTTGTGGACCATCACTTGTTTCAGAAAGATCCTCTACACTTAAGAAGGTGGTATATGAAAACATCATCAATTTCTCCTCCTTCACTTCCCTAGTATGTGCCACATGATGTCTCATCACTTGTGATGAGAGGTAGAGATCGGTTTGAGGCATGGAGAAGCACCCCCAATCAACCACCAATCAAATGGGATGTCTAGACACTCAATCTTCTTTCGACTTCCATATTGGTGTGACATGAAGATCAATCATCTCTTAGATCCCATGAATATATTTTTTAAGAATGTGGCAACAAATTTTTGGGACCATTTAATTGGTAAAACAGATACAAAGCATGCAAGGAATGACTTACAGAACATTGGATGCCTTCAAAGCACATGGCCAATTGAAAGTGAGAGTGGCAACTTAGTCCTACCAAAGACACCAATCTATTTCTCATTTAGAATCAATCAAAGTAGTTTTCAACTACTTATAAATAATCTAAAAGAAATAACCATTATTTTGGTAACACAAAATCATAAAAATACCATTTTCTCAAGCCTAGAGTTTAGCTTTGAATTAAGAGACTATCATTGAGAAGCATCCTTTTTCATTTAAGGATTTAGCCATAAAGATGGCTATCTTTTTAGAGAGAGAGATTTACTTAAAGACAGCATTACAAATAAGCATAAAGATTAACTTTCTCTTAATTAAGCATTAAGACTCTAAGGGAAAGCTTGATTTGAATTAAAATAATTATTTAGAAAGCTTCTCAAGCTTGAGAGGGGTTGAGAAGAAGAAAGTCATTGAGATAAATTGGAGAAAACCATAAAATTTGATTTTACCTCTAAGTTTGGCTTGATTCTCTATTAGCAGTGAGGCCCCCCGACCAATCAATTTGTCCACCAAGAGGAGAAGAGAAACTCCAAGAGTTGTTATAGAGAGAGAGAGCTCCAAGCTCCTAAGAGAGGAAAATTTAAGGGATAATAGAAAATATGATTATTTTAATATAATACTGGCATGGTATAGCTCCAATATTTTTTTTACAAAAGACTAAGGGTCTATTTATAGGTGAGGGAGGCCACTTACCAAGTCCAACTGGATTCTAAAATTTTTCAGGTTTAGTTTGACTCAATTTGGACAAGATTTGGACCAATTTGGCTCCCTTTTTTATTTGGTTTGATCCAGGAGAGAGGAGAGATAAAAATATCACAATTGTTTTGAATTAAAAACCCTTCCACACATGTGAAATAGGCGCCTACCTCAAGAGTCCCCCTCTCCTTACCAAGGTGTCAAAAATGCATCATTATTTCAAAATATCTCATTTTTTAGTAATATCTCATAATTTTTTACTAATAAACCTTGTACTCAGTCAACTCTTCATCTTATGTGAGCATTTACTCATTTTTGGGTATTTTCTTTTATTCTTTGGATTTATCTCATGCTAACACTTGGATTAATCCAATTGGCCCATTGGAACCTTAATTGGACCATAATCCAAAAATTTCTGAAAATATAGACCCTTAGGCTAAGGTCCCTTATACCATTTTCAATTAATTCCTAATGCACATTGGAAAGTTCATTTTGAACTTCTATTTCAGGGGAATCCATTTTAGACACTAGAAGGATTTTTATATCCAAAGATATCTCAATTTTGGATTATCTCTCTCTAGACATTTTCTCTCTCTAGGCCAAAACAGGGTAAAACAAGATCTTTCTCCTATTTCAGAGAGGGGAATAATTTCAAGAATAGAAGGGGAGGTTCTTACACCTTTACATCTCAAAAGCTGGAAGGAGGAATCTTACATCCTACCCCACTTAAAAAACGTGAGATGTCCTCATCTCGCAACAGGAGGATAAACTCTTTCATCTTAAGATTCAATTGATTCTGGGGTTCCTTATAGTCCGGTCAACCCACGTAGAATATTGGGATAAAGATACCTTCTACAAGAAGAAGATACAAAACTCATTATCAAAGAACAATTCATTCAGAACATATCATTCATACCCTTAACACAATAATGATCCATCAGACCGAAAATTTCATCTGAACAGTCTTCCACGAGAATTTCAGTTATGTAGGTTCTCAATTTGTCATCCCTTAATTAGATCCACTGGTCAAAGTTTAATAGCAACAATCTGTCACCACAATCCACTTATCTCAGTGATTTGCTGAAGTCATAATCGTCATTCCAATTAGTAACATCATCACTGGGATTCGTCCCATTCATCCTCATTGTGGCTTTGTTTTTGCACCATTGGGTTCTGGGGATTAGGTTTAGGGGTTAGATATGCATAGGCCTTATGCATAGGCTGTTTGCATAGGTTGTATGCATACACCTTATGTATACGACATAGGCTGTATGCATAAGCCGTTTACATACGCCTTATGTGCCGTATGCAAACGGCTTATGCATACAGCCTATGCAAACGGCCTTATGCATAGGCCATATGCATACGGCCTTATGTATACGGCATACGCCTTATGCGTACGGCCTATGCATACGGCTTATGCATAGGCCTTATGCCATATGCATAGGCCGTATGCATACGGCCTATGCATAGACCTTATGCATATGGCATATGGCTTATGAATACGGCCTATGCATATGGCTTATGTATACGGCTTATGCATAGGACGTATGCCATACGTAAAGGCCGTATGCATAGGCCATATGCCGTATGCATAAGGCCTATTCATACGGCCTATGCATACGGCATATGGCCTATGCATAAGGCCGTATGCATAGGCCTTATGCATAGGTCGTATGCCGTATGCATAAGCCATATGCATACGGCCTATGCATAGAGATATGGGGCCATATGCATAAGGCCTTATGCATATGGCCTATGCATAAGGCCGTATGCATAGGCCTTATGCATAGGTCGTATGCCGTATGCATAAGCCATATGCATACGGCCTATGCATAGAGATATGGGGCATTGTTATATGCCATCTAGAATGTTGCTTATGTCAGGTTAGGAGTGGTTATCCACGAGTACGTGGTTATAGTGGAGGGGGAGCCCTCGATCTTCTCACTATCCTTCTCTTGCAAAAGAGGAGTTGCCTTTGGCTTTAATAGTGGGGAGCGTGTGGAAAGTCCTCAGAAGCTATCATCCAAAAGGGGCACTGTCGACCCTGCTTTTGTAAGAAGCATTATAGTAGGAGGTCGTAATAACAATGTCCTAATATCATAGGTTGTATTTTTTTTTAATGTCCTAATATCACAGTGGGGAGCGTGTGGAAAGTCCTCAGAAGCTATCATCCAAAAGGGGCACTGTCGACCCTACTTGTCTAAGAAGTATTATAGTAGGAGGTCATAATAACAATGTCCTAATATCACAGGTTGTATTTTTTGTCTAAGATTTTGTTGTTGTTTTCTCTTGGTTGGCTTGACATATGCAAGGTAAGTGGCCTTATTCATTCAATCTCATGTTTATTACACCCTTCGGTTCTTCCAAGTTTAGGAAATGGACTTATGTATAGAGATATGCCCAGGGCATTGTTATATGCCATCTGGAATGCTGCTTATGTTAGGTTAAGAGTGGTTTTCCATGAGTACGTGGCTATAGTTGAGGGGGAGCCCTCAACCTTCTCACTATCCTTATCTTGCAAAAGAGAAGTGGTGCAGGCCCATCACGGTATGGGTGTGATGAGTCTACACCACTTTCCTCTATTAGAGCCACTCTGCTCCCTCACATCCGTCTTCATCACCACACCACCACCACGACATAGTAGGGAGTCTAGGGGGGTAGTAGACGTGCTAGCGAGGGGGAGCCGACTGCTTTTCCTTTGGCAAAAGCAACACTAGGTTGTCTCCCCAGCAAGGGGGCTCATCATCTACACATTATGAGCTAGCCCCCACGATTTGATCCACGCCTCCTACCATACACCATGGATGCGAATGGTGCCCTCGTGATGGATGCACGAGGAAGGCAAGTCATGAGTTGTATGCATGTACTTGCGAACTTGGAGTTCGTGAACTCATTCAAAAAGTGGAAAGCACAAGATGAACTTTCTAAGCAATATGTTATCGATGTGCTTAAGTCGGAGTACCCCATGCCACCACATACGGGTTTTTACTTCTCCGAGGAGTGGATGAAGCGGCGCAACAAGCTTTTGCTCTCTTATAGAAGAGAAAATATTAAGAGAGTAGTGAAAAATAATTTGGAGAAGTCAAGCATGTGTAGCCGAGTGGAGGCATGCATGCAGTTTCGTGAGACAACACACCTAGGTGCTTTTCAACAACAAGCAGCGGCGAGTTCTTTTCAATAATTTGGAGAAGCCGAGCATGTGAAGCCGAGGAGTGGAGGCATGCATGCAGTTTCGTGAGACAACACACCCAGGTGCTTTTCAACAACAAGCGGCGGCGGCGGCGAGTGCTTCCTGACTATGGAAGCGAGGGGCTTCGCACTTCGGCTCTAGTGGGAAATCCTCCTTTCTTGCTCGTTTCGTATGTATCATTTCTTCTCTCCTTTCATTTCATTTTGCACTATAATGTTTCCTTGAAAAAATTGTATATTTTCTTGCTTGTTTTTTATAGAGGGAGGTTGCTGGGCGTGAAGAGCCCTTGTTCGCAATTGTGGGCATGGATGCGTACGTGAGATGTACACTTGGATGAGTCCGTTTTAGGGACTCAAGCTGATGAGGTATAGAGTTGCCTAAACCATTCTCTTTTCTACGTCTAAATGTATTTCCATGCTTTCCTTACCTTACGCTTAATGACATCATGTATGCAGGATAAAGGGGAAGAAGAAGATGAAGATCCAGATTATCAGCGTAGCAAGTGAAGAGGACAAGGAATCGGATGATGAAGATCACTGGGAATCCGATGAGGATTCCAGTTAGACACCCACCTCTTCATACTTCCTTTGTATAAACTTTATGTATATATGGCCAAAGGCCCAACATTTGCTGAAATATAATAACTTTTTGGGCTCGATTGCATTCTCCACAATGTATGTGTTTCTTGTATTTTGGAATCCGATGAGGATTCCAGTTAGACACCCACCTCTTCATACTTCTTTTATAAAAACTTTATGTATATATGGCCAAAGGCCCAACAATTCCTAAAATATAATACCTTTTTGGGCTCGATTGCATTCTCCACAATGTATGTGTTTCTTGTATTTGTGTTTGTGTTACAAATCTGAATCTATGACTCTATTTTTTTTTAAGAGATGGTGCAGATTGGGGAGTCATGTACAGAGTCCCCAGTATGCCCTAGCTCTATTTTTGATGTGCAAGGCATTCGCTGCTTAGTAGTGAAAATATTAGTCTCACTGCTATTTTTGCTACTGATTGAGTAGCGAACCCATTGTAGCAAAAACAGCAGTGTTTCTAGTTGCAAAAAATGGCCCGACATCTAGCTGTGTTTCTAGTTATAAAAACACTGCTATTTTTATTGCTACATCCTCATTTCTGTTGTAGTGGGGGCATAGCCCTTCAGGGCTCTCACCATTGTCTTGCACATCACCAGTACCAATCACAGCCCCTTCTACAAGTGACTGGTGGCCAAGCTCATTCCAAAGATGGGAGAATTGCAGTAGCATCGCAGCCTGGCACATTTGGCGTGCTAGATGCAGCAAGGCCATCGTACCCACACTATGCCAGTTGAGACCATTAGGAGCATATAGCTTGATATCATTCACACCCTTGGTGGTCACTGCAAGAAGTTACACAAAGGTTCTGACCACATGAAAAAGCGGCAGGAAGCCTTCTTGAGACATAAGCCTGGCACATTTGGCGTGCTAGATGCAGCAAGGCCATCGTACCCACACTACGCCAGTTGAGACCATTAGGAGCATATAGCTTGATATCATTCACACCCTTCGCGGTCACTGCAAGAAGTTACACGAAGGTTCTGACCACATGAAAAAGCGACGGGAAGCCTTCTTGAGACATAAGCCTGGCCCTTTCCTCACAGATATATAGAGGAGGTGATCCCATTTGGCATTACAGACCACCTGTGTTGTTGTTCCCCCCCTCCCCTATATGAGATAGCCTTCTCCTCATAGAGCGGCCAGCCGGAGGAGAAGCATCTCTTCCCCCTATGATCACGTGTCTCTCGTCCTCATATGAGGTGAGTTTGTATTTAGCCCTTCATGGTTGTACTTAGCCCTTTGTGGTTGTTTTTTCTTTAGCTAATTTAAGGATCTTTTTCCTGGGAAAAAAAAAGAGAGCTTTCATGGAAAGCTTGTTTGCATAAGAGATGAAGGAAAAGAGAAGACATACCTTGCTTGATCTTGAGGAGGATAGGGTAGGAGAGGTAGAAGAGATAGATTAGATACGAACCTGCAAAAAAACCCAAGGTACCCAAGTTAGGAAATTCAAATGATAAAATTGGCACAACAATAAAAGAAGCGAGATTAATTTTTTGAGGCCATACTACTGAACAACATATTATTTTTTATAGTGTAGCATCTATTGCTACTAAAAGCGCTATTGAGCAGTGCTTTTTCACTTAGAGATTCCCTAGAGCAAGCCGAAAGGATGGAAGATGAGATTATAAGAGAAGAATGGGAGTATGCAAGGGGATGTGACTACTATGTAATTAAATATGTTTAATATTTAACTAACATATATTATATTTTGCTAAGATATATAATGATGAATACTAAGTTGCTTACATATAAGCTATATTTAAGATTTTTGATAGGGTTGCAGTTTAAAGTGCATAATGCAATGTGGTCAGAAGGTCGACATTTTCGCACTCAATGTGTGGACTCCAAGAGAATCACATATGATTGTGTTGTAATGGGACAAGTTTTGACCAAGATAGTCGAGCTAGTAGAAGAGATAATAATATTATATTGGAAAAACTTGAATATTGTGGAACAACTCAAGACATCTTGGAGATTGGATTTAGAGTTTCAAAGTGTTCATCTTTGATGTTAGGTGATTCAAAGTGGTATATAGAGATACTCAAGAAAACATCAAGAAGCATCCAAGAGTATTTTTTTGTAATTGACTCAACTAAATTATGGCAAGATTCAAGAGACACATACGTTCTACCACAACATTGTGCACAGGTTTACACTTGATTTTCAATTTTGATGAATCTATAGATAAAAGGAAGGCATTGTATATATTTTCTTCTAAATATTTTGTGGTTCTTCTTTTTAGGTTGTGTTTCATTCGAACCAAAGAGATCGTAATTGGTGGTATGTAATACAAGCCACTCCTCAATCTAAATGTATATTTCAAAACAAGATGTTGAAGAATAAATGCATGGTGGACAATCAATGGAAGATGAAACTAACAATCAATATGACCACCATGAGGACCATGATGATAATACCTCTACATCTTCTTCAAGTAGTGGAATAGGACTTTGTGTTTATATAGAAGCCATCTAAATGATAGATTTACAATTGGCATGCATGGATTTAATGCAAGATGGATTTAAAGATAGACCAAATGGCATGCATGGACTTATTGCAAGATGGATTTGATGATGGTACTAATTAAATATATATCATCATAACATATGTACACATTGATTGGTTTGTAGTGATTTTGTGGTTTTGTTGTTTTATTTCAAAAAGTTTTGTCAAGATTTTAGGAGTTTAATTTATTTTAAGTTTTGATTTCCACTCCAGTTGTACATTCTATTTTTTTTTCAGCGCTGCGCCGCTGAGCGGTGCTTATAGTAGTGTTTTTACATTGCCGCTTAGCGGCGCTTATAGTGGCGTTTATTTAGCGCCATTCAACGCACTTAGCGTCGCTAATAACCATGATTATAGCAGAGTAACATAAAATTCCACTAATTCTTGCTTCTCTTGTAGTAGTGAAGAGAAGACATATATATCTTTCATACCCACATGAGCTTGCACTTCATCCCATAAATATGTATAGTAAGTAAATTTATCCTTAGATTTCAACACATACCAATGCATATACCAACAAATTTATTGACACAATTATCAACAAAAATACTAGGGCCCATAAGATCATATGCCAGATTGAAACTATCTCCTAAAAAATGCCAATAGAAAACATTCGTACTCGGTAGATCTCCTGTAGTGAGAACCAAGATCAACAAATGCTCTAAAGTAATGAGTCAATGCATGGGCATTTGGTTTGAATTTCAAGATCAAAGTCTAAAAACTTTGAGAAACAAAGGTCTAAATGAACATTGAAAATCTCAAAAACAATAAAAACCTTAGGACTAACTCTGACAATGGTGATGGTGCCTCTTGTTCCAAAGCACACTACTCTTGGGGAACAAGGTTTGCTTGATGATGTAAAGCTTGCAAGCTATACCTCTATGTCTAGATTCTAGTCTTGACTTTCCAAAGAGAAGATTGCAAACTGCAGTCCATGCTAACTACAAGGACCATAGCATGTTGATAAACCTACACGAGCAGATCTGTACCTACTGGGAAATAGGCAGTGGGGTCTATCCCATTGGCAACTTCCCACGATTTGAATAGTGAAAATGAACATTCAGAAGTTCAATGTTGCAAATTGCAAGTTGGCAAGCCGAATATATATAACCTCAAATCTACAATAACGATGCAATTCACTAAATAGTCTATGGTATTGACTCTTAAAGCCTTATTCTTGGAAGCTTTATCCAATCTAACTCTCACATGCTCTTTGGATGGTATAAATCTATTGGGCCCAATATGGTTGGGTTAGCGAATTGTCGAACTTTGTCCATGTTTTTTTTTTCCATTCGATGTGTGTGGGCACTCGTTTGGTGCTCTATGTGGAGGTTTGTAAACAAATAGCTATCACTGGATGAGGATCCCGAGAGAAAATACGCCTGTACCAAAAAAATATGTATTTTTGCAGCCAGGGCCTAAATTTGACGGGTGTTTTACCTGTCAAGGGTGATTTTGCCCGTCAAAAAAGGTTTAAAAAAAAAACTATGTCAAAAAACATGCAATGCATTAGAATTAACTTTTCACTCTGAAATAGAGTAATTTCAAATGCCTTTCAAATGACATGTCATTTTTTAAAAAGTGCTTTTCATTTTTTTTGATATATATATATATATATATAATTTCGGATGCACAAACATGATTTGCAAATTTTACAAATATTGGGTAATTGCTAATTTGCTCAATGCTAATAGGCTAATAGCTATTAGCCTATTACTAATTAGCTAAAGCCTAAATTCCAATTTCCTAATATGCTAAATTGCTATTAGCTAATACAGTAATACTATTTAATTAAATAGTATTAATGAATCATATTAATGATGTTTTAACTTTTAAGTTTCACGGTTCACCAACTTCGGCGGCAAGTTCAAACTTCGGCCTATGCATGCTGCATGCAGCCTCGGCCGATGTGGAGTGATTATGGTGGGCAGTGCGAGTCGCCCACTGGCCACTGCCGCGTGCCATAGCCTAATAGGCGCCCCCCACTGGCCACCGTGCCAGTGTGCCACTGGCCAGCTGTGCCAGTTGGTGCAATGGTGCGGGCCGCGGCATGCAGCATAATGCAGCCAGCAGCATAGGCCGAGCCTCGAGGCTTGCAGGTGCCGCAGCAGCATAGGCCGAGGCTCGAGCCTGGCCGACTCAGCCGCGCTGCCGCCCTGGTGGAGAGTCGAGACCGTGGAGTGGTGGCTCAATGCTCATAGCTGCCACCAACCATCCTGGTGCTTGCGGACCGCGGTGAAGTAGGAGGCTCAGCCGCTCAGGCTCGGACCCTCGGAGTCTGGAGAGTCGGGAGTCGGGACTCGGAGGCTCCTGGCTGAACTTCAACTGAAGGAGGCTGACTCGCTGAGCGCATACAGCGGCGGCGAGCCTCTAGGCTCTGAGACCCGGCGGGCGGCGGGCCGGCTCGACTCGCTTCTACCCTCTGGAGTCTGCACGAAGCGGCAAGCCCTCAGCCCTGGCCCCTGGAGGCTGGAGCTTGGCACGGTGGCACGGTGGCGCCTGCCTTTTCTCAAAGAACGTAGCTGCCAGCCTGCCAGCGTGGATCACCCAGTGTCCATGGTGATGGACCATGGTCATCGACTGAGGACTCATCGTGATTCGTGAATCGTATCCTCCATGGCTGCTAGCCTGCTAGCCTGCAGCCTGCTCTTGTAAAGTTGTAAGTTGTAACTTGTAACTCGTATTATGTATACATCGATGATCGACGGTTGACCTGTAGGCTGTCACCTCTCTCAGATCTCTCTCTTGAGTCTTCCCTTCTAAGTTCTTGCGTTTTCTGTAATTTTTGATTTCATTATCATTTCTGTCCAGCTGTGTGTACAGCCCTGCTCGTGGGTAGTTACTAGTGACTACCCACTCCTGAGTCCTGAGTGTGAGAGAGAGCCCTTGCAGATTTCTCTCAATGAAGATGGCATCATGGCAAACTGCAGTGAATCAGTGATAGTTGGAACTTGGCCGCTACTAGCTAGCACGTGTGGCTCCTACTATAGGGTCTCCCCTACTGTAGTGGTTCCCAAGAAAAATGGAAAACTTCGAGTATGTGTAAACCTCAAGAAGGTAAATGCAGCTACTGTATGTGACCATTACCCACTTCCAATCATTGATCATGTTCTGGAACGAGTTACAGGGAAAAGGCATATAGTTTCTTGGATGGATTCTCCGGTTACAATCAAGTGTCAATTGGTCCAAAGGATCAACACAAGACAGCCTTTGCTACTGAAGATGGCATCTTTGCCTATCGTGTTATGCCATTTGGTCTAACAAATGCACCAGCAACCTTTCAGCGGTTAATGAGTCATGTATTCAAGGAGAACCTTAGTAGGCAATTTCTTGAGATATTCATGGATGATTTATGTGTTCACTCACAAGAGCGTGATGATCATATAGAACACCTCAGACTTGTGTTTCAAAAGTGTCAAGTTTATCGTATATGCTTGAATCCTGACAAGTGCAAATTCATGGTAAGACAAGGAAAAATTTTGGGCCATATTGTTTCTCGCAATGGGATTTCAACAGATATGGATAAAATTGATGTCATTGTCTCATTACCTCGGCCTATCAACCCTAAAGGGTACAAATATTCATGGGACATTGTGGCTATTATCGTCGATTCATCTACATGTACGCTGTCCTAGCCAGACCATTATATGCTCTTCTTGTAAAGTTTAATTGGACTCATGAGTGTGAGGAAACCTTTGAAAAGTTGAAGCAAGCATTAGTGACTGCACCTATCTTACGGGCACCAGATTGGAACCAAATCTTTCATGTCCATATGGATGCTTCAAACTTTGCAATTGGATGTATTTTGGCTCAATCGAGAGAACATAATAAGGATTTTCCAATCTCATATGCTAGTCGACAGTTGAACAATGCTGAGAAGAATTATACCACAACAGAAAGAAACACTATATTCATGAGTTTGGGAATTTCCCAACTCCCATTTTTTGAATACTAAAAAGGTGGGACCTGGATAACATGCCTATAAGTTTTTCAAAACCATATCATGTGACCTATTGTTGGAAAGCGCTTGGAAAATGGAATCTAGTGAGCTATAGAGCGCTCAATTTGGAGTAATTGTGTTCAAGTTATGATTAATCCAAAGATTTGACCACATGTCCCAAACTTATGGGAAATTCCCATATTCCCCAATATGGTGTTAAGAGAAGGTTTGTCAATGATATATGTAGTGAAAAAGTTTCGCCATTACCTTTTGGCAAACAAATTTATATTTTTTGTGGACCATCAAGCACTGCTATATTTGGTGAATAAGCCTTGTGCAACTGGAAGGATTGTGAGGTGGTTTGTCATCCTTCTTGAGTTTGATTTTGAGGATTGTGAAGGATTGTGAGGTGGTTTGTCATCCTTCTTGAGTTTGATTTTGAAGTGGCAGTCCGAAAAGGAACAACTCATCTTAGGACAGATCATTTGTCTCGAATCAGCTCTGGCGAAGCTCCTGTGGGTGTGGATGATGATATGTTAGATTCAGCACTTTTCCTTGTAGAGACAGCTCCTAAATGGTCTGAATCCATCTTATTGACAAGTGGGCAGATACAACTAGCGGGTCCTAATAATGTGGACCTATAGCAACCATTCAAGTTAATCTCAGGGAGATTATATCGTCAGGGTAATGATGGAGTGTTGCAGCTTATACCTAACCCTGACCAATATGAGGAGATCTTGGAATGGGCACATGCAGGTATCGGTGGAATCCATGCATCAGCTACTACTTGTGTGTGACGTATATCTTAGGATGGGCAATGGTGGCCTACCATGCATGCGGATGCTGAAAAATTTATTCGTAACTGTGCTTCATATGTCAAATTCAATAGCCAATTCATAATGTCACATTATTCCAAATTTCAACTACACCAAGTTGGAGTAAGTATATTGTGGACTATCTTCAGCATGGTCATACTGATCAAAAAATTCCTAAATATCGAAAGCATGCTATTGAAGTTGAAGCGGCAAACTATATGCTGATAGAGGGCCAACTCTACAAGAGGGGCAAGGATGGCAACTTATGCATGTGTGTATGTGAAGCTGACTACTTGAAAATCTTGACTCATGCACATGCGGTGTTGGGGGTGGACACTTTTCGGGCAATACCACATCTAAGTTGATTCGGTGGTCTGGGCTTTGGTGGCCAACCTTACAAATGGATGCCGAAGAATATGTAAAATGTTGTGACAATTGTCAAAGGACCAAACCTCCCATCACAAAGGAGAATATGCCATTGCGGCCTATGTTAAGCACACGTGCTTTTGCCAAATGGGGTATTGATTTTGTTGGTCCCATTAAACCTCCAGCTCGTCACACGCATGCCGAATATATTATAGTCGCAACTGACTATTTGACCAAATGGGTAGAGGCAAAGGCTACAGTTAAAAATGATGCCAGAACCACAGCCAAGTTCTTGTATGAGTACGTGTTTACACGCTATGGCTTACCTATTGAAATCGTTAGTGATAAACGTGTGCACTTTGTGAATGAGGTCATAGAGTTTTTGCTTCAAGAATTTATGGTAGTTCACAAGCGTTCTGCACCCTATCATCCCCAGACCAATGGACAAGCTGAGAGTACTAACAAGATTCTCTGCACAGCACTCACAAAGATTGTTGAGGGACATAGGACTGATTGGGAGCAAAAGTTACACTCAGTTCTTTGGGCATATAGGACAGCCTATAAAACATCTATTGGCACAACCCCATTTGAGCTTGCTTTTGGGCTAGATGCAATTCTTCCCATTGAATTTCTTGCACCTACTCTACGAGTTGCTAAACAATTGGACTGGACTGGTCATGAGCTTTCACAAGGCATTGATGAATTGGAAAAGCTTGATGAGACCCGCTTATTGGCGGTAATGGGGATGTATGCCGAGAAGAGGAGACAAAAGCAATGGTATGATAGAAATGTAACAACTGGCCGATTCAAAAAAGGGGACCTTGTGCTCTTGTACACACTTAAGAAGTATAAGAGAAAGCTCAAGAAACGTGGCCTAGGACCGTTTGTGATTAATGAGCTTACTCCAAGTGGTGCAGTGCGTTTAGAGACACTAGAAGGTGAAAATGCCTAACTTCATTAATGGAAGTCGTCTCTCAAGAAATACAATGAACCATTAACTGAAGCCATGCTTCAACAAATGCATGTTGCACACACACGGAAAGAAGCACATGACCTACTTAAATGTCAGGCTCAAGAAGAGGCTAAAGCTAGAGTTGCAAAAGCCAAGGAGCATCGCAAGGCTTCTATGTTGGCCTTACAGTTGGCTACTGATGAACAATATGTCGATCCTGAAGTATATTAGTTATCCCTAGTGGTAGCTACCTCTTAGGTATGGGCTAGGTGCTAGGATTAATAAAAAATTTACGAAAATCATACCCTAAAAAATATATACAAGTGAATCGAGACATGACGTGTCTACAGCCATGTGGAATGCTTGGTAGGACCTTAGATGACTTAGAACCTTGGGGCCGATGCCTTGGTTTCCATGGGGTGAACACTGACGTCTAAAAGGTTAAGAAAGACCTTCAAGGACTCTATCGCCTTGATGGATGCTGGTAGGACTCTGGGGTATATTATGGGCCCTCGAGACCGATGCCCTCATCTTCATGGGGTACTCCTTATGTCAAAAAGAAAGAAAAGGGTCTGTCGCCCTTGAGATACTTAGCGGCCTTTAGATTCTCTTGGCAGAGGTCTCTTGGCCATTGCTTGGGTCTCATTGGGATGGAACCTTCCTCTTTATTCATCTTTTACACACACCCAAAAAAAAGAAAAGAAAAAGAAAAGAAAAAAAGGTCCAATCACCATTGCTCATATTTAGGAGTCGATTTGCCACTTAGGAATAACTTAAATACTTGTAGGACATTGAGACTGCAGTTATAACCTGCGGTGTACAAGCACACTTGCCTTTGCATAGCACTATCTAACACTTAGTCTCACTTTGACTAGTCTTTACTCACCTCGTTTAGCACTCTTTAAAACTCTAATCAGCCTTTCACTTGTATGCTCACGTGTGAGATTGTCATTGCTGGTTTTTTTTCAATAAAAGGCTTTACTTGTATCCATTGTTTTTTTGCAGCTTTTGCTTCTACCGCACTCGAGGACGTGCGCAAAATAGGAAGGGGAGAGTGTTGTGTGACGAGTGGTGATCAATGCAAGGATGCAACACAAAGATGCAAGCAGGAAAACAAGAGACTTGACATTCTTATTTAGGGCTCTTGTAAAGAGTTCCAAGTTGTAGATGAGTGTGGGAGTGGGCTTGAGAATAATCCCACATGGGAAGTTTTGAGAGCTTATGGACACATTGGGCTAAACTTATGCTTGAGCTCTCTTGAGACTAGCTCTCCCTCTTATTCATAGAGGTGCAAGCTCTTCTCTCTCCCCATCTACATTATTGTATGAGCAATGCTCTTCTAATTCCATGCAATGATATGATGTTTGTCTCTCTTCTCATGTCTATTCTCTAGTGTGCATGTTTCTTTGTTGATGCTTGTGGATTCTCTATTAGGCTTTGTGTGGTAGTGGATTCAAGCTTAAGCTTCTCCATAGCTTGTAGCTTATCCATGGGCAAGGCATTGCTTGAGTAGTGATTGAGAATGCATGTTTATTTCAAGTTCCATTAAGCTTCAAGTTTTGTATGCATGCTAGGGAAGTAAGTGCTTGAGAATGAAGTATGCTTTGAGCTTGTGTATGCATTAGCTTAGCTTTCTTCGTGTATTGGATGCAAGAAGAAAGTGCTCTTTTTTACAATGAAATTAAAGTTCATCATCAACTTACTCATCCTCAGTGAGATCCATGGCTCCAGATAAATCTATTTCTAGAAATACTTCTTCACTGTTGTCAATTGGTGGAGCTGGTTGTCTTGTAGTAGTAGAAGGTAATTCATATATGTCGTCATTCTCTTCTAGCTCTAGCATGAGAGTTGTCGATGCATCATGATCATACTCAGCTTGAATCTCTTCTTCTTCTAGATTATCTCTTGTGTCTATTTCTTGTTTAAGATATATTTGCTCAATGAGTACACCTTCATCCAATCCTAATCCCAGTGTGAGCCTCACCTACTTCCTCAACTATTATGTCTTCTTCTTGTTCTTCTTATTGTTCAATAGGTGTTAGTGGTGTATGCTCAACCATCACATGATCTGGGAGGAGTTCCTTAGCATCTGGTAATTCGTCAACTACTATTTTCACCTCTTCAAATATTTGTTTACCACGTGGATTTATTTGGATCACAAACAACCATTTATGATCTGTCAATTCTTCCACAAAGATGACTTGCTCACAGTGCTCTGGTAGCACAAATGTGTCCCTTTGGTCAGTTCATATATCTTTATGCGGTCTACTTGAAGAAATCCACACTTGTCTTTGCGTATAGTTACTTTCGTCCCTTGAGTTACCAACTTGAACCATTTCACATCAAAAATGAACATATCAAACTTTCTGAATCCAACCTTGATAATATCTTTTCAGCATTACCATCACTTGCACTTGAATAACTTTCTTGCATGAAATTAGCCTTCACACCAAAATCAAATGTTGTTCTCTTTTTATCTATTCCTTCTACTCAAAAGTGATGTCCGCGTGACCAAATTGCCCCAAACTTACGATACTGCAAGAACAATAAATAAGTACTTTTATTGTATAAATTCAAGAAAGCACAACGTAAAAGACAATGCGTAGATATCTCAAACTCACATACATGGAAATCACAACCATATGCAAGCTCCTCCTCCTCATCACTTATTGATTCACCATTGCGTTTAGCTTGTAGTATGGTTTGCTTGAGCCATTTATTAGAAGGAAAGTCTGGAAGAAGTGCAAGTTCTGTTGGGTACAGTAGTGTGCAGGTTATTTGACTCCTTCTAAAACTCAAACGAGCTTGGTCCCTTTCAGCCTTCACCAAGTTATATCTCTTGATCCATTTCTCCAGTTTAAGATGCAGAATTTATTGATCTTCTCACGCAATACTACATCCATTGTTCTCACAAGGCCTTTCCCTTGTGGCTCTTCCCCAACTAGTCGATCACCTTCTTCTTGTGTCCTTAATCTTGGCATATTGGGATCAGACGTATTGAGAAATTCAGTTATATATACAAGTGATTCTTGAACAAGCCATCCTGCTGCCATACTACCTTCAAGACAAGCTCTTTGATGAACAAATCCTTTAAGTGTCTTCATAAATCTCTCCAACAGCTATGGACAACCCCAGCCACAGTAACTTCATCAACCACATGAACTAGCAAGTGCAATTGAATGGTTAAAATATTTGTCGGAAAGTATTTCTCACGCATTGTAATAGCCTCGATGCAGTTTAACCGTGCTTCTTCCAATGTGTCTCTACTAATCTCTTTCCTTGATATCCAACACACCACTGCACCAATTTTATAAAATTGTTGCTCTAATGTCATCGGTGAGGCAATCCGTGATGACTATAGGAAGCACAAATTGTAAGAATTTGTGCCAATCATGACTCTTCAAGCCACTAAGCTCATCATCCTTTGTAAATGCTCCCTTCAAACAATGCATGCATCTTGTAGGGGTAGAAAACTCACTAATGCACTTCTTTACACGCGGTTGCTCTTCCTTTGTCATGACCCAAGGTGATTTTGGTAGCTTCACCTTCCTATCTGCTCTATTCTGGGCCCATAAGTGTTGCATGTGTTGAACCTCTTGTAAATCATCTCATTGTGCCTTGCTCTCCTTTGCTCCTGTGATGGTTTTCCAAAGCACCTTGGCTATATTCTTGAAAATGTGCATTGGGTCAAGAAGATGGTTCATAGAAGGTCATTCCAGTATGGAAGTTGATGGAAAATGGATAGACGCTTCATTCCTGGAGGTGTGTAGGTTGGATCCAACTCCCATAAGATTCTCCAATCACTGCTCTTCTATATGCAAGGAGACATCCCTAGAAATCCCTTATGCAAAGGATGGTTGTCAGGGAGATACTTCTTGTGGCCCTCGTGTACTATCTTCTTCATAGACTTTGAGTACCGAGCCTCAAGTTGCGGCCCACATAATGGACATCCATTATACCCTGACATTGAAAGCTCTATAAAACATCAAAAAAGATTGTAGTAGGTAAGTTTGGATGACAATCATGACTTAACATAATATGTTAACAAGGTACAATATTACCAAAGCACTCTCTATATCCAGGCCAATCATGCATAGTCCACATAAGTATTCCTCTCAATGTTAGCGCACATTGTCCAAACCTCTTGGAAATATCATGAACTTCAATGCCCTCCCATAGAACACGAAGCTCCTCAACTAAAGGGCTGAAATACACATCCATGTTCTTCACATTGTACTTTCCAAAGACAATAAAAGATGCCCTTTTTTTATCGCTAGCCATGGTGGAAGATTATAGTGAACTCAACAAACAGGCCAGATACTCCATGATGAACTTCATAGACCAAATGGATTCACTCCATCCATCACTAGTCCGAGTCGAATATGGCGAGCCTCCTCCTTAAAGGCTACCCACTTCTCTTTAATGTGCTTCCATGAAGGGGAATCTCTGGGCACATGCATAACACCATCCGTGGACCTAGTGTTACGTTGCCAAGTCACCAATCTTGCAATGGATTTGTCCTTGAACATTGTTTTAATCTAAGGGATGATGGGAAAGTGTCATAAAACTTTTGCTGGTACACTTTCTCCTTGCACATCTTGTCTATATCTCGATGTACCACAATGTGAACATTATACTATGTTGTTATATTCTTATCGATAAAGAATACAATCATTTGGACAAGCATGGTGTGTGTTGTAGTCCATGCCAATCTAGTGCAACATTGTTTTTGCTCGACTACGGTCCAATGGCATCTCATTATCTTCTGGCAATATTTGATGTTTCAATAAGCTATTACACAAAATAGACAGGCTAAGAAAATGCATATAAAGGTATATAACTCACTAATTGAATATGATATGATCACTTACGCAAAAAGTTTTGATACGCTCATATGAGACCATCCAAAAATTGATTGCAAGTTAAATATGGATAGTAGGCAAGCGCGTAAAATAGACACATGTGCTCCATGATATAGTCAAAGACGAGCAAGCCTCTGTAGCTCTTTCTCTTCTTGGGAAGTGTATTCCACATCTCGTGTGATTTCTTCTACCCCTTCGTGTTCCAAACCACGATCTTCTAATCTGTCATGTAAGGTATTTATCATGGCATCCATGTCATGTTCTAGTATTTGCTTCGAGTCTGCCTCAAGTTCCTCGGGTTGTTGGGTCACCTCATTTGTGGCTACTCTTGTTGGTCTCCATCGTTCAGGCCAGATATCGAGTGGTTCGTCATTGTTGAAGCGTGCATTGCCACTAATTAGATGTTCCAATCGCTCCACTGAAAATATTCTCCATTTTTTTTATATGATCATTACAAGTTCATCGACATCGAGCCACTTGGTATTTGCAGGCGAGTACATGGGCAAAGTGTCTTCTCCTCTAAATCAACAAAATTTGAGAGTGTGGCATCGTCCATGGTTTCCATATTGATTTGCAATGGGAACAAATGCTTATTTTTGGAGGGAGGTCCTCTCTTAAGTATTTGTGTAGGGTGGAAGTCAGTGATATGAAATTTGAAATGTCGGGGGCATGCAAGATCTGGAAAGATTTTGAATTTGAATGAAAATTAGCGATCGTCAAAATAAGCATCGAAAAAGTCATTGAAATAATCGTGGAAAAAGTCGTCGAAAAGAACGTCAAAAAGGTCACCGCCAAAATAGCAGTCGAAACCAGCGTGGGAAGGTTCACCTCCTTCTTTGCCCTCCCTCCCCTCTCCTCTTGGTTACATGTGCGTGTGTTGTGAGATGTGTGTGTGTGTGTGTGATTAGGGATAATGAATGATTTTGTTTTTTGCTTTGTTCTTTGTTTTGTAGGTTCTCTCAGCTCTTCTCCACTTCCTTACCCCTCAAGCAAGTTCACCTCCTTCTTTGCCCTCGCTCCCCTCCCCTCTTGGTTGCATGTGTATGTGTTGTGAGATGTGTGTGTGTGTGATTAGAGATAATGTTTTTGTTTTTGCTTTGTTCTTTGTTTTGTAGGTTCTCTCTCTTTGTCCCAAGCTCTACTCCATTGGCTCTCAACTTCCTTACCACTCCTCGCTGCTTTGATCTGACTACGGTAGGTGCTCTAACATCCAAATTTGCACGGTTTTTTCATGTGTATTCTCTTATTCAAGTGCCCATGTGGGCTTTGTTATGTGTGTGTAGAGACATGTTCCGCACTCCAGATGAGACACCGACTTACTCTCCATATACCATCCCTCTCTCCATATACCATGTCGCCTGACCAATTTATCGATTTTTTAGCACAAGCCACGCCCAAGCAAAGAGCGATGGCACAATAATATTTTGGGGGAGGGGCGAGAACTTCAGTTGCACCATCAGCAGCAGCAGGCACCACCACCGCTAACCCTGGTTCACCATTAGAAACCCTACAAAGGAATCCACGAAAAGCTATAAGAACCCTCCCTCAGGTCGCTCATCCAACACTCACAGAGGACAACACTGGAGTGGTGGAGGTGGAGGCGGTTGTTGTCCAAGTGCAGGCTCACATGGGTCTACGCCCCCATGTGAGCGTCCTTCCATATCTAGCGCCAGAAGCACTCCACGCTCGTGATCATTCGCGATGTTTCGACACACACCCCACACCCGATGTGGGAAAAATATTATACAATTATCAATGGCAATGTGGTTTTGGATGATGTCGGGCAAGAGATGAAGAGCCGCATCTGCGAGCTTTGCCACATTGTCTTCGCTAATGACTTTATGACTTTATGGCCAAATTTGGATAAAGCTAAGAAAGAAAGAATCATTAATTAAATCAAGGATGAGAACAAGCCGGCCATTCAGTGTAGTCATGTCGTCCCCATAAGGTGGATAAAGGACCACATGGTGGACGTCATGAAACATTGGTGGCGGGGAGATGTTACTAGGAGAGTGAAGGCAGGGGGTGAGAAGCCTTGGTAAATTAGCATCGAGGATTGGAATGTGGAGAAGCAAAAGTATGCAAGAAATTCCCAATGCTATAAGCAACAAGAGGATGTGGCAAAACCCGATGTGTACATGGCCTCTAAAAGGTTCTGTACAAGACATTAACAAACAATACTCACTCAACACCATTAAAAGTACAGACTCTGATTTATCATGACAGCATAATGATTGCACAAACATCAAGAAAGACATGATAAACGATGTGAGCAAAGACATAGCAGAACTTCTCCTTCGTTCATTAGCGATCACAATCATCGCATTCCCTAGATGCAACTGTCAGGAACTCGGTTCAGATCCCAAAAGGTATATCCACACGTAACTAACCCCCAAGCCCTTTGACTAAGGTCTAAGAATTACATAAGAAATCCCTAACACTTGGCACAGCCTGGTGGCTAAATTTTTCCCAAAAATTTGACCTGAACCCATCAATCCGTGATCAGTAAAATCTGATTTCTGTAGTAGACCTCTGATCATATAAAGAGAGTGTCTAGAACAAAATGAAGTTTCTCTAAAAAGAAAATGCCTAGTGTTTGTCTGTTTTTGTTTTTGTTTTTTTTTTAAAACTAGTGTTGAAAAACACTATGGTAAACATTCCGAGCATCACTATGTCTAACCCAGTTGGTCAGTCTGAATCTCTAAGACCTGCTCCTGCTGAGCTTCCACATCCATTTGAAACTCCTTTGCAATGTTGATCACCGCCTCAGGGTCCTCATCATCTGGTAAGGCTTTATCCATACCCATCAGCAAGCTCACGTGCTCATCAGAGCTCTTTTTTGAACAGCTCCAGATGTTTGTCCTTCAGCAACACCTTCTCCTTCCTGTGTTTGAAAAAGGGCTCTAATCTTCTTCAGCTTCCCTGCAGACGATTTCAACTTAACAAGCTTAAAAGGATTAGAACTAGGACTTTCTATCCCCATCATATGGCACTCCTCTGGCCTGATTGTGCCTTTCAGAGCAAAACCACTCGGCGTCTTATATTCCAGCATATCCTCTGTTTCATCTACCTTGCTCTGAAATTTGGACTTTTCAGCTACAAGCTGTACCACCTCTGCTTCCAATTGAGCAATGCGCTTCAAATTCACCTCTTGCTCCATTGTGTTCACAAGTCCTTTGAGGTTCTGATATGGCTTGAAAACAAACTGCCCAATTCTTTCTTTGATCTCTTTCCATATCACTGATCCCTGCTGAATCATTTCTGATTTGATTCTCCCCACATGTGCTTCAGAGCCAGAACACCTCCTACAGACAGTTCTTCATGCTCACTTAATATTTGCTCCTTCATCTGTTCTAAGGGTTCCAATCTATTTAAAAGCATCCTATTCTCTATTTCAAGATCCCCCTGTCTTTCAAGAAATCTTTGCATCTCTGACTCTACACTATCCTTCAAAGATGTTGTCCATTCTTTAAACAACTTCAGAGACAATCTATTCTTAACCAACTAACTAGTCTGTTCAGAGATCTCCTTGGCTGAAGAAACTTTCAACTCAGCCATGTCAGCCTTTAGAGCTTTGATCTGATTCTGCAACATTTCAACTTCTTGAGCTTTTTCTGCAAGCATTAGTCTAAGTTGATCATTAGCCTTTTGCAACTGCTCTTCCGCATACGCTTTATTTTGATATTCCCTAAGTTTTTCAACTTGCTCTGCAGACAAAACTTCCTTAGAAATACAAGAGTATCTCCCACATTTTCTGTAGTGAGAGTCCAAGACTGCTCTGAACCGGATTTTGCTGCCAACGCGAAGGCATCCCTTTTCCCTAACTTTGTTTGAGAAGGAGTCGGAGATTGCCCTATCCCCCCAGAGACTTTTGCCCCTAGAAATGGTTCATCATCTTCATCTATCCCAGACTGCAACACAGAAGTTGTAGCCTCTTCCAAACTATAACCTGCCTCCAAGAGACACCCTACTATTTTTTGCTCCTCCTCTGTCAATTGTCTATCCCTAAGTTTTCTCTTCAGAGTCAGAGCCAATGTATGTGAAGAAAGTCTAGGGTCCACATGATGCTTTGCAGGTATAGCTGTTTGAAAAGAGTCATAATCAAATAAGGCCTTGAGGAAAGGGCCAAGCCTGCTCTTACTAATCCTTCTCTCCCACTTCAATCATAATCCTTCTCTCCCACTTCAATCATAATCCTCTGATGTACCACAGTGGCTCAATCCACATCCACTCCTGCCTCTGCTGTAGCTAAAGGGGTATAAGATTCCTTTGACATGTAGTCAACCTTCTGAAGTAAAAGAACACGTTCCATAAACCATCGCAATTGCTGCTTCCTGGCAGCCTCTACTATCTTCAAATGATAATAATGTCTCGAGCCCACATGATTCCCAAATTCTCTCTCCATATCCTCATCAGAAACTAAATTCAAAGCTTCCAAACCTGGGCTAAAAGGTAAGTCAAATACCTGAGAAATCAGAGCTGGGGTTACCCTTGTACCACCTTTAAGTACTCCCTCTGTCTTTCTCAGCAGAGCTAGCTGTGTGGGAGCATAGATATTGTCTTGCCACTCAGCCCAAGCCAATTTTGCATATCCGATCAACCAATTGAAGTAAGCCACTGAACATTTGCGTTATTCTCCAAATCTATGCTGTACTTGAAGGGTGCAAAGTTCTCCATCAGGCTACCCATAGCAGTAGAAATATCCTTCGTAGAAGTCTCCTCCTGGTGTCCCATCTCTTTAGAATCCTAGCTAAAACACTGCTCCACTTCTTTGCTCGGTGCTGAATGCTCTCGCAGGGACCGTCGAACTGATGTGGTCTCCACCTTAGGTCGCCCTTGCTGCATAGCTTGCTTACCCTTCACCATGGCCAACCTCTGCCTAATAGTATTCAGAGCAAGAAGGTCTGGCCTAGTGGTAGAACTACGGGGCATGTGAGCAGGGGGATAAGTAGAACAAAGAGAAAAAGAATGAGGCACACATCACATAGCACAATGAGGCTTCTGGAATGGATGCCTCTGAAACGTAGATGTCTCCTCACGCAATCTCCTCTTCCATGCACTGCTAGAACGGACTGGATGAAGTCGTGCATGCCGTCCCCTCAATGCTGCAGGTAAGATCAGCAAAGTTCAGGGGAAAACCCAAGGAGGACCCTGACTGCCATGTAGCCCAATTCCAAACAAGGTGGGAGGCTAGTGGCTATGACACACTTTATGGAGGAGGGGTGAAGAAGAGGCAGTTTGCTGCTACCCTAGAAGGCTCAGCAATGGATTGGTTTAGCCAGTATGGTTTGGGACATTTTGGAAACTTTGATGAATTCGCTGATGGCGGGTACTGCTACTAATTCCAGCCACTTTCAATTTTTCCAATCGCAAGCAAATAAAAGCTCCAGCCAAAGTTCTCCTGCTTTTTGCGTGGAGGATCTCTCAGATTTGGACTCGCTTCTGTGAACGACGAGCGTGCATGAAGCAGCGCCCGCACATCTGAACCCACCTTGTATCTGTTAATTTATGGCATAAGTCCTAAAGTGTCTTTTGATTTGTGAGGTCTTTAATAAAAGTCCACTTAATGTGTATGCTAATTAATCCCAACGGGCCTAACTGAGAAGAGCTGCAGAGAATACAATATTTTGTTTATACAAGCCTATTTTACGTTGCCATCCTCATCCAGTGATAGCTAATTTAGGTCAATTTGTTTACAACTACAAAGAGCAACCGCCACACAGAGCAGAACCTAGACATAGAGGTATAGCTTCCAAGCTTAACCCCATCAAGCAACCCTGTCCCCAAGGGAAAAGCGTCGTTTGGAACAAGAAGCACCATGAGTAAGGCCAATCTAGATTAATCTTCTTTTACATAGGTTTTTTTTCAGACCTCTTTGTCTTAAGGTTTTTATTATAGCTAAAATTTTATAAGGTTTTCAATGTTTGTTTAAACCTTTGTGTCTTAAGGCTTTTGATCTTAAAATTTAAACCAAATGCACACGCATTGACTCCTTCATTGTAGCTTGTTGCTTTAGAGTGCTTGTTGACCTTGGCTCTCCATCACGAACCTTGGGAGATCATGCTTCACAGACTTCTATAAGTTCATTTTAAAGGTTAGTCGGTGGAGGGTTCAGTTCTTATGCTTCACCCTAGTTGTTAGCAATATTTTTCATTGATTTCAACTTTTTTGATATTGTCATTTACACTTAAGAAAATATGTTTGTGAAAGCATAAATGTCATAGTATTAAAACAAATGTAGTTTACACGCATATATGGTAGAGTCTATTTTTCTTTGAAAGATTTAAACATAATTGATAGCATAGTTTTTTTCAATATTTGACCATGCAAATGTATGCGTTTGTTCACGTATGTTATGTCATAACATAGTCCACCTCAAAATAATGGACGACCAAAATTTAAGTGGCCAAAAAATTTGGGGAAAA
Organism: Cibotium barometz; assembly: GCF_041138505.1. Classification (NCBI taxonomy): domain Eukaryota; kingdom Viridiplantae; phylum Streptophyta; class Polypodiopsida; order Cyatheales; family Cibotiaceae; genus Cibotium; species Cibotium barometz. The sequence continues at coordinate 12,447,337 of NC_141092.1, forward strand.
GTTTTGAAGGGCCAAAGTTTAGTGACGGGACTAAAATATATGTCTTAATCATTGATAAAGTCCTAACTTCTATCTTTCACATTTTTATCTGTCTCCTTGAAAACTTATTTAGTGAATTAGGGATAAGTATGTTTCAGGCCAGAGAAAAATACCATACTTTCGTACCTGTATGCGTGTGCCATATGAAAAAACTATGATTGATAGTATATTTATAAACAATATTCTCTTCAAATCAACATTAAGTATAACCTCGAATATTTTTACAGGTGGTTTTTGGGGCTACTTTCTAATGGGTGAGTGCAATTCTATTATTTTTGCAAGTGGTTTTTCATCAAAACCTTTGTGTCTTAAGGTTTTTATTATTTATATTTTTTCCTCGAAGGTTTTCAATGTTTGTTCAAAACCTTAATTCTCGCAATGGAATTGTATGCTGACATATGCTTGGATCAACTCCTTTGAGGTCTTTATAACTCCAAGCAAAAACATCGCGATACTCCTTTATTGTTTGAATTAATAACTTCTCCTCATCTAAGGACAAGTCTGTGGCAATCCACACATAGCGAGGCTCTTTTCCTGGCTCAGCGATATCGATTTTTTTTGCATCTTGTGGACCATCATATGAAACCCCTGGCATGCTTGGCTTTTGTCCCATGGGCTGTTGAAGAACAATCTTCCGATCTTGAAGAGTGTACTGTGTGAAGTTGGGGGGAACATTGAGACCTTGTTCTTGCCACTTGAGTCATCACTAATTCAAGACCGTGCGGTTTTGAGCTCTCTTTTGCAATCTTGCATCAGAGTTTTTCGTTTAACCTTTATCTTTGCACTTCCGACACTCTCTTTTGAATCTGTTTGAGACTTGAGTTTTTGTTTTGGTCTCTTTGTTTTTTTGTGATTTTTGCTAACAGTTTTTAGCTTTTCTCCTGGTTGGAATCCATCTACTCGTTTTACTTGGTCTTTGATACTATCTTGTGCTTGGACATAGTATAGATATCCATTCTTTCTTGATAAGTGAGGTGGTGATCGAGAGTGTTCATTCTTAAACTCCTCGTCTTCTTTTTGTATTCTCTCACATCGTTCCCTCTCATCTTGTTTATGGATTCTCTTATGGCTCTTACAGCATTTACGTTTAGGTCGGCTTCGAGGGATCTCTACTTGAACCTCCCTTCCTCTCAAGAGTAGGCGTGCCTTTCCTAACTCTTCCTCGTGGATTATCACATCATCATCAAAATCAGAGTCCCATCCATCTTCCTTATCAGCATCATTAGCAGATTCGAGTGTTAAATCCTCCACTGAGACTTCCTCTACACATCTATTGGAGACCGTGTTACATCACGATATGAGTGATCCTTTAGGTTGACCCTTGTGATGACAGAATCATGTCGAAGGTACAAATAATTGTATTCCCAATCTTGAATCATTTGAAATTGTCGCATGAATGGTCTACCCAATATCACTTCATAGTTTGGATGCTTTCCAAAATCCACTACTGCAAATGTGTGCTCATATTCAATCCCACATGTGGTGACCAATATGTTCTCTAGCAGCCCAATGGGATGTTCTAAGCTTCCATTTGCTAGCTGCAAGTGCATCCTGGTACTCCTAATAGCTGGTTTGCCCCACTTTTCCCAAATGGACCTTGTCACAATGCCCACTCCTGCACCACTATCAAGTATTGTAGTTGAAGCTACTTTTTGCACTTCTAATGGGAGGGTAGCATTTCCCTGATCGTCCTCACAAAATTTTCTTACTTTGTTGATAGGAATTGGCATAACATGCTTTGTCTCATCAGGGTGTATAGTACATTGATGGTGACCCTTTTGTAGCAATACCTGCTCTGACAAACATGTGGCAATATCATTCCACAACTCTGGTCGAAGCTTTATCAAATCAAGCAAAGGTAAGGTACAAGCCACTGGTGCTGACAAAATAGCTTGCATGATACCCATATCCATCTCCTTTGTTAACCTTCTATGCATGGAAGGTATCCTCAAGGTTTGAGAACAATTCTCATATTCTCCCAAATAAGATGGTAAGGTTTTCATTGTATGCTTACTTCTAGGAGAAACAATTGTTTGAACTTCCTCCTGGATGCTTGGGAGTCTTAAGTTGTTTTCTGTGCCCCTGGTAAAATCCACTTCAGAGATTGGAGGTGAAATAATAGAGGACATATTCTCATTAACTTTCTCATGAACTGCTGCCCACATCTCATTTGCCATGTCCTCGTTAGCATCAATAACTTCATCATTGCATGGGAAGGCAAGACTAGGTGGTGGCAGAATGCCTTCTTTCAATGGGGTGTCAATTGGTGCAAACTTCTCGCTATGTGAGATCAGCTCACTTTTCATTTTCCAACTTGATGACACTTCTGGTATGGTTTCTAATGTTGGCTTAAGAGAAGTGGGCCCTCGAGGGATAGGTGGAGGTGGGCCCTCAAGTATTGATTGAGCTTCCCTAATGAGTGGCTGAACAGCTAGATTGATCTTCTCCTCACTCACGAGGGTTTGGGTATTCTTGAAGCTTCTTGGTGGGTAGCTTAGATAAAGCTGCAATGCGACTTCTATGAGCATCAATGATGGCATCTAGAGTCTCGTTCACCTTATCCACAAAAACAAAACCCCCTGAACTATCCTCGGTTGTAATAGCCTCATTAGGTTTAGCGATAGGCCCAGGTTGAGGTTGATGCTCCTCATGCACTTCTTGGGATGTAAAAGCTTGATCCTTCATGTTTTGTTTAGAGACTTCTTGAGAACTAGTGGACGTACTCTTAGTTTGCCTGTTGCAGTTCTTTTTCCTCCTAGTGGTCCTTTTTCTATTAGAATGTAGGGTCTTGTCCACTAGATTTGCCTTTGCATCCCTAGTTTGAGGTGTCTCATCAGTCTGCATTTCGGCATTTTGTGTCTGTGATCTAGTCATGACTCTAAGTGGCACGACATCCTCATTCTCTGATGAAGGTGGTGATGGAACTGCCTCTACAAAGTTGAGTGAGACCTTTGGTTGAGAGGTGCCTTCCTCATGTGGTTTCAGCAAACAATCCTTTGGAAAGTGTTCTACACAACACTAGATAATATCTTGGTGGAAACTGTGGTACTGTCGTATTGGATCGAGCTGCTTGCCTTTGGCGATGTGGACAATCACGAGCCCAATGGGCTTCAAAACCTTAATTTGTTTCTCAAAGTTTTAAAGCTTTTGATCTTGAAATTCAAACAAATCAAATATCCATGCATAGACTACTTTGATTATAACCAGTTTTGGTTTAAGATTCTCGTTGATCTTGGCTCTCCACCCACCACAACTTACCACCAATAAACCTTAGGAGATCATGTCTCATAGACTTTTACAATTTATTTTATTTTAGTTTTTTGGGTAGAGGGCTCGATTCTAGTGCTTCGATGGCTCACCCCGCGATGTCACGTTTTTCATTGATTTCAAAATTTTGATATTGTTTTCTCACATTTGTATTTAAGAAAATGCAATCAATGAAAGAATAAATGTCATATTATTAAAATCAATGAATTTTACACACATGTATGATAATTTCTATTTTCCTTTTAAATAATCTAATAATGATGATCAATAGTATATTGTATAAACAATATCTTCTTCAATCAACATCATATATTTAACTCAAAAAATTGACTCGTGATTTTTGAAGGAGCATTCAAATTCTTTGATTTCTAGATCCAAGGCTCCCTTAGCATTTCATTTTATTTTTCTAAATTTCCAGAGGTAATAAGAAAGGACCCATTTCTTTTTGTCCCTTTTTACCTCCTCATAAACCACTATTTCTAATTTACTTTTATGATAAATTTCATAGAGTTGTTAACTACTGCATTGTATTTGTTCTTGTTACATATTCAACATACAAGTATGTATATTTGTTACATAGAGTTGTTAATAACCATTCCATTTTATTTATTACATATTTAACACACAAGTATGTATATTTAGAGTTGGTGGTGGTTGAAGGTGGTTATGCATTTCTTCTGGAGTATCAAAACACAATTACTGCATTGTTTGAATGGAATATGCCTTCTAAAAAATGCAAAAAAAAATTGAACACAAAATTATAACCAATGAAGGAGACTTTAACTTTGATGTTGAATTAAATAATTATTAGATGAACGGTATCGCTTTTTTACTAATCTAGCATGTTGTGAAGGAAGTAGTTCTCATTAAAAAGGTCCAAAAAGAGACTTACATAAAAAGTGAAAGGATAAGTTTCCTTGGCTAAGGAACATTTTAAAACAAAAGAAGACAAAAATATCATGAAATGTGAGTTATGTGAATAATAGTTTAAAATGTTTGGTCCTTGGGAATTCTAGGAATGGATGTGGTACACTACTACACGATGATCCATTTTGGATGCATAGTTTCGACGGTGGTTGTGTCATCGAAATAAGCATTGATATACATGTCGTGAATGGACTTTCAAATGAGCATCGATATAAACGTCGAAATAAGCATCGAAATAACAGTCGAAATAAGAGTCGATGTTAGTGTTGAAAAGTGCGTCGAAAATTTATTAATTTTTGGTTTTTTTGTGACTTCAAAAAAAAATTCAAATGTACACCTTATCAACCCAGTTTTTAGTTACTTTTGAAATAAATACAAAGATATATAACAATATCTATAAAAATTAAAAATCCAATATTTGTTTGCCAAATCTTGCACTAATGATCCTAAACACAAGGATATATGTAGCAATATTTACAAAAAATTATGACAAATGTCTACTAAAGCCCCCATTAATATCCCAAACAAGAAAAAAGTGACAAAAACCAAGTATTACTTGGTAAATTAAAATGAAATAAGATGTTATAGCTCATCATCGACTCTCTCATCCTCAACTAGACCCATGGCTCCAAATACATCTATTTCTAAAAATACCTCTCCCTCTGCATCTTCATCAATGGGTCTAGCCTCCATCGTTGGAGTAGAAGGTAGTTCATCCATATCGTCATCTTCTATTTTAGGTATTAGAGTTGGTTGTGTTGAAAGTTATTCTTCTATTTCTTCTTCAAATTCCGTATTAGCTGTTATGTTTGCTTCAAGTTTAAGTTCTAGTTGTGTTGAATTACTAAACCTTCATTTAATCCTTCTTATAGTTGTTTAACTCGATCGATATCTATTTCTTGTACTTCTTGAGTGGGTTTCTCAACCTCTCTACTTCATCTGATATTTCTATATCTTCAAATATTTATTTACTGCATGGATCAATTTGGATTACAAACAACCACCTATGATCTCTGGGGTCTACCTTGAAGATGACTTTCTTACAATGCTCAAGTAGCACAAATGTGTCCTTTTGGTTTTTCTATATCTTTGTAGAGTCTACTTGAATAAATCCGCTCTTATGTCTGTGCATGGTTTCTTGTGGTTCTTGAGTCACTACCTTGAACCACTTCACATCAAAAATGAACATAGAAAACTTTCAGAACTCAACCTTGATAATGTCTTGTATCGTTCTACAGTAATCAAGCATGCCAACTTCACTACTTAGGTCACTTACACTTGAACTACTTTCTTGCATAAAATTTACCCTGATAACGCAATCAAACATTGTTCCCTTGTTATCTATTCACGAGGCCACTTGAAAGTGACGACCACGTGACCAAAGTGCACCAAATTTTTGATACTGCAAAGCAAAAGAAGATCATGAAATTGTATCAAGAACAAAAACTTATACAAGACTACGTCTAATGGTTTCTTGTGTACATATAAAAACCCACTTACATGGTAGCCACAACCATATGAAAGCTCCTCCTCCTCATTGCTTATAACCACGCCATCTACTAGAAGGAAATTGTAGAAGTTGAGCGAGTGAATGTATGTATAACTTTGGGAAATTTCTTTTCAATATACTTTTTGGTGTATCTTGAGGACACCAATTCCAAAGTTGTCAGAGAATGTGTATTTAGAATCTACTCTTCAAGAGATTTTCAATGATATGTCATATGATGGGGTTTTGACAAATTCTTAAAAAGGTTTATCGTGCCCTCTATTTTTTGATCTTGCAAAATGTGAATTGAAATTTCTCCGAAATCTCTAATACGCTCTTGTATGGAAATGCTCTAGTTGTTTGACTCTTTCTAAAATTCAAACGATCTCGATGTCTTTCCCTCTTTGCTAGGTTATAGCTCTTGATCCATTTCTCCATAGCACGAGTTGAGGATGAAAAATTTATTAATCTTCTCTCACAATGCCATATCCATTGTTCTTTTAAGGCCTTTTCTTTGAGGCTCCTCCCCAACGAGCTGATCATGCTCTTCTTGTGTCCACAATCATGTAATATATGGGTCTAACGTAATAAGAAATTATGTTATGTATATAAGAGAGTCTTGAACAAGCCATCCCATTGCCATATATTGCGCTCAGGGCAAGATTTTTGACGAACAAAAGCTTTCAATGTCTTCATAAATCTCTCGAGGAGGAAAAACATCCATCGGCTATGAACAACACCTGCTATAGCAACGTCGTCAACCACATGAACAAGTAGGTGCAATTGAATGGTTAAGAAACTTGTTGGAAAGAATTTCTCTGCGATTGTAAGTGCTTCAATGGAGTTTAGAGAAGCTGCTTTCAATGTATTTCTTATAATCTCCTTCTTTGATATCCACCATACCACTGCACTAATCTTGTATATTGTCCCTCTTATGTCCTCATTCAGGCAATCCTTAATGGCTATGGCAGCACAAACAGTAAGATTTTGTGCCAGTCATGAGACTTCAAGCCAGTAAGCTCTTTATCTTTTGTGAATGCTCCCTTCAAGCAATGCATATAAATAGTGGGAGTACGAAACTCACAGATGCAATTCTTTACATGTCGCTGCTCTTATTTGGTTAAGACCCAAGGTTGTTTAGGGAGAACCACCTTCCCATCAGGTCTGCTCTGTGCCCATAAGTGCTTCATCATGCGATCCACGTCTTGTAGATCATACCTTTGTGCCCTGCTCTCTTTAGCACCTATGATGGTTTTCCCAAGCATATCGGCTATGTTCTTGGATCCACTTCCCATGCCCTTGTCTCATTAGGGAAATTTTGGACTCAAATTGGGCCCTTTAAGTACACATTCTGTCTCTACAAAAATGTATAGCATCTCAAAAGTGAACGGAGTTTGGAATCTACTCTTTGAGACCTTTCTAGTCATACATAGCATGACGGGTAATTTTTTATATTCAAGAAGTCCCCAAATCTAGTGATGATGTGGCACATACATGCCACACCATCACCAAATTTGGGGACTTCTTGAATATGCCAAATTGCTCATCCATGATATATATCATTAGAAAGGTCTTGAAGAGTAGGTTCCAAATGTCTAAACTCCGCTCACTTCTGAGTTGATTTGTAAAAATTTTAGCATGAGCCCACTTTTTGTACAGAGAGAATGTGTGCAAATCCTTAAAGGCCGAATTTGAGTGTAAGTTTCCCCGAATGAATCACTTGTCTTTAGCACACGAGGAGTCCTCCCTAGAAATCTCTCTTGCAACTCATGATTGTCGTTGAGATACTTTTTGTGGAATCTCCAAGCATACATTGTTTGCAAGTTTAGTAGCTCTAAGGTCACACATAAAGGGTGGAGTATGCACATCCCTTGTATAGTGAAGTGCAAGCGGCTTGTCTACTTGATCTTCATCAAGTATGGCATACATTGTTTGCAAGTTTAGTAGCTCCAAGGTCGCACAAAGGGTGGAGTATGCACACCCCTTGTATAGTGAAGCATTTGTTGCCATATATATAGGCAGTGATGTGTGCATATATATAGGCAGTGATGTGTGTGAACACACTTAGGACCGTCGGGGTACTTTTTTCCTCCTTAGGAGGTTTTTTTGCCCCGCTTGTATATATGCCTATCATTCTAGGGCTAACTAATCTTTGTACATTAACACAATTTAATACACTGTGTGTTGTGTGCATTCTTGCTTCTTCTTCTCCAAGCTTTGTGTGCTTTTCTGCAACCCTAATTCCAACAATCGGTATCAGAGCAGGCATCGGCTCCCAGGGCTACGCCGTTAGCACCCTCCGACTCACGTTCTCCGAGCGCTCGTAGGTCCCTCCAACTTGCCAATTCTCAACACAGTATAATCTCACATGTCATCCTCTATCTACTCTCAACTCAAACCCAGACTCCACCCTCCGACTCACGTTCTCCGAGCGCTCGTAGGTCCCTCCAACTTGCCAATTCTCAACACAATATAATCTCACATGTCATCCTCTATCTGCTCTCAACTCAAACCCAAACTCCACAATACTCTCTTGATGGCAATCAAGAGACTTGACTTCCCAGAGTCCACCATGGATATCTATACACATGCAGTAGGAGATTGTATCTAAACCTATAAGCATACACTCACAATCCACTTGTACATATACGCATGATAAAAGATGCACACAATCACCGTCATCACATTCTAAGTAAAATATAACATACTCAAATACAACTCCAAATGCCACCAACGGCAATACCAATAACATAATGTATCTCATAACCTCAAGAACGTCACAACATAATATCAAACTATGAGGGATATAAAGCCGATAGCTCCATTAAACTATAGGAATAATATATAATAAAAGAGTACTTTAAATTGATAGTTCCTAAATATTTATCTGAGCCCGCTGCACTATATTAGCGAGCTTAGCATGAGCTCTTATTTCCAGAGTGGAATCAATTACCTGGTTTTGTTTCCACTGAGTGATGGACTCAGAAAGCTTCGTCTGCGCTTTATTCACGTAAACTAGACTTGCCCCGATAAAGATCTACAACATATTGTTTCCTTTGAAGAGTTGTGCGGTAAGCATCGATGTTGTCTTCATATGTGAAGGCCAACATGATGTCATTTTGACAATATTTGTTGAGTGTCTCGGGTCTGGGCCATTAAATATAAACCTATGTAAATTAATTACTTTACTTAAGCATTGCTCGATTTTCCCACGTAATATACTATGACCAATAATTTGCACTACTCTTACACCTTATTGCTCACACTCTGATCTCTCTCTCTCTCTCTCTCTCTCTCTCTCTCTCTCTCTCTCTCTCTCTCTCTCTCTCTCTTGCTCTGTCTCTCTCTCTCTCTCTCTCTCTCTCTCTCTCTCTCTCTCTCTCTCACACACACACACACACACACATTCAAATAAGTGCCCATGTGTCCACTATACCATGATGATCTACTCCAATGCTTATGTAAGCCATGATTCTTATGCAAGCTATGCTCTATGGAGGAGTGATGCTCTAAATGAAATGATGGGTTTAGATTATATGTAAGCAAGAGTATTTTCTATGCCGATCGATAGCCCATGGCGAGGCTGTAATGCTGGGTCCGTAGCCAATGGGCATTTATAGGACAACCAACTGGCTGCCCAAGCCCTCCTATGGCCTAGAAGCTATCCTTTATGGGCTGGCAATGCCATGGTATGTGACTTCTACACATAGGGCACACTCTAGTTAGTAGTAGCAGACCATTTCTAGCTTCCATAGTTACTAGATTTGAAGCTCAATAGACTAGGGTCTCAACCTTGGGCAAGGTCGGAAAGCTAAGCGCGAGGGGGTATCACTTGCTATCCATATTGGTGTGATTCAAAGTTCACTAGCTAGTCCAATGAGTGGAGAATACTATGTGGCTAGTAGTTCTTGGGCTTTCGTCGAAGTGGTAATTCTGAGTTGTTTAAGGTTGGGGGAAAGCATGAGTGTAAAATCTCATGAATAGAGACTTTACACAACAAAAGAAGCATAAAAAGTTGTTTACTCTGTTAGTTAAATAAGCTTTTTATGAGTATAAATTCATTAAATCCTTGGTTTATGTATACGACATCGAAACATATTAAACGTTACTTTTTAAAACAATTTAAGGTGCACCTCACATAGGATTCAATTTAAAATTAGGCATTGAACTAGTAGACCATTAAGCTTGGGGTCTTACAAATCCTAAGAAAATAAGAAATGGCACTTTCTATATTTTTGTTTAGATCAAAGTCAACATTCTTATAGCTATCATAAGCCTTTGGTGTGTTTGCTATATTCTTGTGGGGAATAAGCATTGAAGGTGACTTAATAATGTTCACTACAATTTGCTACAACTCCACTAGATGAATATATATACAATTTCTGTTTCTCAATCTTGTATCAATATTTTCAAATAAATCTCTATACATGTGGCTTGGAAATTTACAATGTCTTTGAATCTCTTGATTTTGAAAGGGTGATACTAGTGGTTGTATGTCTTACTTAGTCATGTGTTAATTTGAAGAGTCATGTCTTACTTTAGTGCAACATAATCATTTCAGTGCCTCCAAAAAAAAAAAGCATTAAAACGTTGAACATCCAAGAGGAGCATTAGGTCTTAGAATTAGGAGTAGTTGAGCGGTATGCCTGAAGGTTGGTTAACCCATTTGATGCAAGTTTCAACAACGCGTATTGAAAATAGTGACTGCGTTGTTTGTGCATGTGGTTAAAATACTCGCCGTTGTTTCTCTGGCGGGGGGCCGCCGATCAGTCATCACGTACGTTAATGGGTCCGGCAGCGCGCGTGGGGGAAGTGGGTGTCGGAAATAAGGATCGGGAGGAGGGCTCGCATCTGGCTGGGCTCCTACTTCACTGCGCAGGCAGCTGCGCGAGCCTACGACGTGGCCCTCCTCCACCTCCGGCCTCAATTTCCCCGCTCACACCTACCCTCCCATCCCACTTCTTGCAAGAGATGCGCCCGCCGACTTCAACCCTTCCAGCATCCAAAGAGCAGCCATGGCCCATGCCGCCGCTTTCGATCGGCGCAGCGCCATCACCGACCCTCTCCCTGCTAATTCTACCCCTAACCTCATCAGTGCCTCCGCTGCTACTTCTCTGCAACACCCGCCCATCATCCAAACGTAATCAATCAAAACCCTAGTGCTTGCTCTAATTCGCTGATGGCGGGTACTGCTACTAATTCCAGCCACTTTCAATTTTTCCAATCGCAAGCAAATAAAAGCTCCAGCCGAAGTTCTCCTGCTTTTTGCGTGGAGGATCTCTCAGATTTGGACTCGCTTCTGTGAACGACGAGCGTGCATGAAGCAACGCCCGCACATCTGAACCCACCTTGTATCTGTTAATTTATGGCATAAGTCTTAAAGTGTCTTTTGATTTGTGAGGTCTTTAATAACAGTCCACTTAATGTGTATGCTAATTAACCCCAACGGGCCTAACTGAGAAGAGCTGCAGAGAATACAATATTTTGTTTATACAAGCCTATTTTACGTTGCCATCCTCATCCAGTGATAGCTAATTTAGGTCAATTTGTTTACAACTACAAAGAGCAACCGCCACACAGAGCGGAACCTAGACATAGAGGTATAGCTTCCAAGCTTTACCCCATCAAGCAACCCTGTCCCAAACAAGAAGCACCACGAAAAAGGCCAATCTAGATTAATCTTCTTTTACATAGGTTTTTTTTCAGACCTCTTTGTCTTAAGGTTTTTATTATAGCCAAAATTTTATAAGGTTTTCAATGTTTGTTTAAACCTTTGTGTCTTAAGGCTTTTGATCTTCAATTTAAACCAAATGCACACGCATTGACTCCTTCATTGTAGCCTGTTGCTTTAGAGTGCTTGTTGACCTTGGCTCTCCATCGCGAACCTTGGGAGATCATGCTTCACAGACTTCTACAATTTCATTTTTCAAGGTTAGTCGGTGGACGGTTCAGTTCTTATGCTTCACCCTAGTTGTTAGCAATATTTTTCATTGATTTCAACTTTTTTGATATTATCATTTACACTTCAGAAAATATGTTTGTGAAAGCATAAATGTCATAGTATTAAAACAAATGTAGTTTACACGCATATATGGTAGAGTCTATTTTTCTTTGACATAATTGATAGCATAGTTTTTTTTCAATATACGCTTATGTTTGACCATGCAAATGTATGCGTTTGTTCACGTATGTTATGTCATAACATAGTCCACCTCAAAATAATGGGCGACCGAAATTAAAGTGGCCAAAAAATTTGGGAAAAAGTTTTGAAGGGCTAAAGTTTAGTGACAAGACTAAAATATATGTCTTAATCATTGATAAAGTCCTAACTTCTATCTTTCACATTTTTATCTGTCTCCTTGAAAACCTATTTAGTGAACTATGGATACGTATATTTAAGGCTAGAGAAAAATACCATACTTTCGTACCCGTATGTGTATGCCATATGAAAAAACTATGATTGATAGTATATTTATAAACAATATTCTCTTCAATCAACATTAAGTATTAACCTCAAAGGTTTTTGGGGCTACTTTCTAATGGGTGAGTGCAATTATATTATTTTTGCGGGTGGTTTTTTATCAAAACCTTTGTGTCTTAAGGTTTTTATTATTTATATTTCTTCCTTGAAGGTTTTCAATGTTTGTTCAAAACCTTAATTTGTTTCTCAAAGTTTTAAAGCTTTTGATCTTGAAATTCAAACCAATCAAATATCCATGCATAGACTACTTTGATTATAACCAGTTTGGGTTTAAGACTCTCGTTGATCTTGGCTCTCCACCACAACTTACAACCAATAAACCTTAGGAGATCATGGCTCTCATAGACTTTTACAATTTAATTTTTTTAAGTTTTTTTGGTAGAGGGCTCGATTCTGGTGCTTCGATGGCTCACCCCGCAATGTCACTTTTTTCATTGATTTCAAAATTTTGATATTGTTTTCTCACATTTGTATTTAAGAAAATGCAATCAATGAAATAATAAATATCATATTATTAAAATCAATGAGTTTTACACACATGTATGATAATTTCTATTTTCCTTTTAAATAATCTAATAACGATGATCAATAGTATATTGTATAAACAATATCTTCTTCAATCAACATCATATATTTAACTCAAAGAATTGACTCGTGATTTTTGAAGGAGCATTCAAATTCTTTGATTTCTAGATCCAAGGCTCCCTTAGCATTTCATTTTATTTTTCTAAATTTCCAGAGGTAACAAGAAAGGACCCATTTCTTTTTGTCCCTTTTTACCTCTCATAAACCATTATTTCAAATTTACTTTTATGATCTTAACAAGTAAATTTCATAGAGTTGTTAACTACTGCATTGTATTTGTTCTTGTTACATATTCAACATACAAGTATGTATATTTGTTACATAGAGTTGTTAATAACCATTCCATTTTATTTATTACATATTGAACACACAAGTACGTATATTTGGTGGTGCTTGAAGGTTATGCATTTCTTCTGGAGTATCAAAACACAATTACTGCATTGTTTGAATGGAATATGCCTTCTAAAAAATGTGGAAAAAAATTGAACACAAAATTATAACCAATGAAGGAGACTTTAACTTTGATGTTGAATTAAACAATTATTCGAAGATGAATGGTATCGCTTTTTTACGTAATCTAGCATGTTGTGAAGGAAGTATTTCTCATTAAGGTCCAAAAAGAGACTTACATAAAGAGTGAAAGGATAAGTTTCCTTGGCTGAGGAACATTCTAAAACAAAAGAAGACAAAAATATCATGAAATGTGAGTTATGTGAATAATAGTTTAAAATGTTTGGTCCTTGGGAATTCTAGGAATGGATGTGGTACACTACTATAGGATGATCCATTTTGTATGCATAGTTTCGACGGTGGTCGCGTCATCGAAATGAGCATTGATATAAATTGCAAATGGACTTCCAAATGAGCATCGATAATATAAACGTCGAAATAAGCATCGAAATATCAGTCGAAATAAGAGTTGATGTAAGTGTTGAAAAGCGCGTCAAAAATTTATTAATTTTTAGTTTTTTGTGACTTCAAAAAAAATTCAAATGTACACCTTCTCAACCCAGTTTTTAGCTACTTTTAAAATAAATACAAAGATATATAACAATATTTATAAAAAATTAAAAATCCAAAATTTGTTTGCCAAATCTTGCACTGACGGTCCCAAACACAGGGATATATGTAGCAATATTTATAAAAAGTTATGAAAATTATCTGCTAAAGCCCCCATTAATATCCCAAACAAGAAAAAAGTGACAAAAACCAAGTATTACTTGGTAAATAAAAATGAAATAAGATGTTATAGCTCATCATCGACTCTCTCATCCTCGGCTAGATCCATAGCTCCAAATACATCTATTTCCAAAAATACCTCTCCCTCTGCATCTTCATCAATGGGTCTAGCCTCCATTGTTGGAGTAGAAGGTAGTTCATCCATATCGTCATCTTCTATTTTAGGTATTAGAGTTGGTTGTGTTGAAAGTTATTCTTCTATTTCTTCTTCAAATTCTGTATTAGCTATTATGTTTGCTTCAAGTTTAAGTTCTAGTTGTTGAACTACTATACCTTCATTTAATCCTTCTTATAGTCGTTTAACTCGATCAATATCTATTTCTTATACTTCTTGAGTGGGTTTCTCAACCTCTACCTTATCTGATATTTCTATATCTTCAAATATTTGTTTACTGCATGGATCAATTTGGATTACAAACAACCACCTATGATCTCTGGGGTCTACCTTGAAGACGACTTGCTTTACAATCCTCTGGTAGCACAAATGTGTCCTTTTGGTTTTTCTATATCTTTGTAGAGTCTACTTGAACAAATCCGCTCTTATGTCTGCGCATGGTTGCTTGTGGTTCTTGAGTCACTACCTTGAACCACTTCACATCAAAAATGAACCTTGAAAACTTTCGGAACTCAACCTTGATAAGGTCTTGTATTGTTCCATAGTAATCAAGCATGCCAACTTCACTACTTAGGTCACTTACACTTGATTTACTTTCTTGCATAAAATTTTTCGTGATAACGCAATCAAACATTGTTCCCTTGTTATCTATTCACGAGGCCACCTGAAAGTGACGACCGCATGACCAAAGTGCACCAATTTTTCGATACAGCAAGCAAAAAGAAGATCATGAAATTGTATCAAGAACAAAAACTTATACAAGACTATGTCTTATGGTTTCTTGTGTACATATAAAAACCCACTTACATGGTAGCCACCACAACCATATGAAAGCTCCTCCTCCTCATTGCTTATAACCACACCACTATGTTTTGCTTATTGTATGGTTTGGTGAAGCCATCTACTAGACGGAAATTGTAGAAGTTGAGCGAGTGAATGTATGTATAACTTTGGGAAATTTCTTTTCAATATACTTTTTGGTGTATCTTGAGGACACAAATTCCAAAGTTATCGTAGAATGTGTATTTAGAATCTACTATTCAAGATCTTTTCAATGATATGTCATATGATGGGGTTTTGACAAAATCTTAAAAAGGTTTATGAAACATCCAGAATATAAGTGTGTGAACAGTCCATTCCATTTCATCAAACACAAAATCATCTCTTTTGAATTTGCCAAAAATTGATCTCTGTATTTTTCCTAGTACTACGCAGCTATCAACACGGCTAAACCCACGTGCATAGTCGCGTTGATAGTCACGTAATGTGAAAAAAAATTGGATACGTCCCTTCCACGCGTTGTGCCACCAACATTCGTATTCTTGAGTTTACTACTCATGGTGTGACAGGCTATGGCTACGGCTACCTAATCTCTTCTCCTCCCTTCTTGCCCTTCACAATCCCTCCCTTGCGATTCACAAGAACTTCTCCCTTAACAAGCGCTTCCTCACCTTCACAAGACTAAGGCAGCACATTGATTTAGTGCCGATTCATCGACTAAGGCAGCACATTGATTTAGTGCCGTTTCGTCGACGACTGAGGCAGCATGTTAGCATGAGGTTGGCCACCCTTGCTTTTGTTTATTTCACACAACTGAGGACAGTTGCTTTTTAGCCCCGTGATATGTTATGGAAATGAGAATTGTGGAATTAATTATAAAATTATTTGATATTTTATGTGATTTTATGGTATGCTCATTTGCCACATGGTCATTGAAAAGATGCAGGGGAGAAGAGAGCTTGAGCTCTAGCAAGCACACACACACTCACAAAACTCTAAAAGAGAACACACAAGGTGAGAGGCTGAAAATCTTCTTCTTCTTCACTCAACACTCAACACACCATATACAAAGATAAGAGTACACACTATGAAAAAGTACTCAACCAAACACATACTAGGGTTCTCTATAGTGTGAACCCAACTAAATGAGCTGGCGCTATAACTATGCCAGTCTCTAGAATGGCTGTCAACACACCGCCTGTCATCCCACTGGCCGCATATCACCCATGATCTCACCAACCATGCCAGTGGTGTAAGTGTGGGGCCTATCCCCCAGGCAGGTCATCAGTGTCCCCTCACTAGATGAGCTCGATATCTCAACACTCATGATTGGCTACGCATGAGAGCATGGAGCACTGGTCGCATTGTGTTGGGTGCATAAGCAAGATTTAATGTGTCTTGTGTTTTTGGTGAGCAGATTAGTGCATGGAGTAGCATGGGTGCGATGGATTTTGGCCGGTGCGTGGCCGTCGTATTTTGATGTGCAACGATAGTCGCTCCCCATAGTTTCATTTTATTAAATTGTAAAATTTTTAATGTAAATAGCCAACCTTGGGAATCAAGTTACTTTTTGATATTAATGGCCCAAAGTGGAATGTATCAAGCTATATTTGTGAGCACTTTCTTTTTGGTAATACATAAATACATGCATGAGGAAGCGTGCTCACCCATGCATGGGTGGAGATTGAGCCCTCTCTTTTTCTCGTGCATAGTTGCTTTATTCATCTTCTTCTTCTTTTTTAAATTAATGGCCCAAAGTGGAATGTATCAAGCTATATTTGTGAGCACTTTCTTTTTGGTAATACATAAATACATGCATGAGGAAGCGTGCTCACCCATGCATGGGTGGAGATTGAACCCACTCTTTTTGTCGTGCATAGTTGCTTTATTCATCTTCTCCTTGTCTATTTATTAAGATTATGATTTGGATATGGTGGTTTATTGATAGCACAAGGCATGACATAAGCGACACATATGCACTTAAGCAACACACCACAGCATGCGTCGCTTAATATGAGACGCAAATATCCAGAGCATCACGTGTGCGATGAGGGCATAAGCGACGCTCAATAGATATTTCAACGAATAAAAATTTCAGTTCTCAGTTTACGCTCTGTTGTTGCTCTAGCACGTGTTTGCGTTGGAACGATGGTTCTCTCTCTCTCTCTCTCTCTCTCTCTCTCTCTCTCTCTCTCTCTCTCTCTCTCTCTCTCTCTCATTATAATGCTTCTCTCTCTGTCTCACACATACATATAATATCAAAGTGCTCATTCTCTCTCTCTCTCCCTCTCTCCACTAGAATTGGATTCACCTCACACATTAAATTAGAACTCTCTCTATCGACTCGAATTGGATTGAGCACACATTAAAGAACTCTCTCTCTAAGGTTGTGCACACAAGTGAACAAAGATCAATTCAACATGGCGGATTATAACATTGGTAAGCAAATTACATCTATGCACAAAGTTGAACAAAAATAAAAGCTCATGTAAATATATGTAAGTGTACAAGAGTACAAAGTACATAAAGTGATCAAATGTCTATAAATGGAAAAATATGATGAGTACAAATGGTAGAATGTGAGGCCGACATAGTCTACCTAATCCTATACTCATGTCTACATGTAATAGTATGTAAAAGTATGTACAATGTCGCCTCCAAATACAAAATGGGGCTCAAAACAAGCTAGGAATATAGAGTAAGGAGGAGGATCCTCTGGTCTCCATGGTCTGTACCCTCATCGTCCTCATGATCATCATTCCCTGATGTGCAGCTACTCCATTGACATAGATTTGTGCCCCATGGCACTCTCTTGCTCAACCTCTATCATGTCCTCATCGCTCTGCAACTCCTATGGTTTAGAAAACGTTATTAGTTAATGTTTGAATACTATAATTAGAAATCGAATGAATACTTTAATTAGATGTCTAATGACATTTAATCTAGATTACTTATAAAAGCAGCTAATGGAGGTAGCTGATTCTTCAGAAACCTATAACCCTAATAAGTGGCCATCTCTATCTCCCTAGAAGTGGGATCACGAACATAGTCCTTCACTTGTTATTTAAAAACCACATGAGTTATCGGTTGATATAAAGAACATAAGATACACACCTACATACACGTCTAAGACAAAAAGTGAACCTACAAAAGTGGCAATTAAGCCCTTTTTGCCCATGTTGCCAAGACGTCATGTAAGCCCAGCTTGTGCTGCATCCTATCGACATATGCTCGGAATAAAAAATTATTTGTCTATAGACCTAAGATTTAAGACAAACATTAGTACGGTAGAGAGTAGATATTACATCTGATCCCAATGTGTCTTGAGTCGCATCTCTCGTCGAAAGGCTCTCGATGATTCAGGATGCATACTAGTGGGGAGGGTGTTCTCTGCCACTGCACAATATCTCCTACACATTTTGAAGTCACATCCAAGAAGTGAGAATAAAAAATAAATGCATGTATCAACAACTGTGAGATGTGAAACACTCGCCCATCAAGCTATCACTGAATTTCATATCGCATAGACATAGGTTGTAACAAAACAATGAGTCTAAATCTAGATTACAAGTACAAATAATACTTACTAGGTTCATATGATGTAAAACAATTGAACATGCTATGAATAATTTTATTGCAAACTCATACATAACTGACTTTAACGAATAGTTGCTGTAATTTTTATTTTGTTCCAATGGCAAATAGGTTCAGACTCATCCTTCGGTACACCGCCTCCTCTAGCATGCCTAGTGCTCCTATGATAGGGCGAGGAGGTGTTCCCTCATCTCCATAGACATCTTCTATAATGTCCTCTAGATCCGTGCAACATGAAGTTGATGAGGCACAAACATACTACGAGTAGAGAGTTCCATGTTGGTGTGTGAATTGTCGATGCACTCACCGACAGACACAACGGCAATGTCGTATACACGAGCTAGAGTTTGGAAGATGTCATGATGCATCGCTACCACAGAGATATGATCAGCCTCTAGTAAGTGATATTTATTTTTCTAAGCATTCTACATTGACTAATTCAAATTCTATATGGTCTTGATAGACAAAGTGATGTATAACATGTATCTAGGTAAAATCATCATGGCCAAATCCAGTTGTACATCTTTTTGATGAGAAAGAGAGGGTGTCCAAGGTGTTGGGCAGCCATGCACAAATCGTCTAGTTACTAGGTAGGACACAGTCTGGGCCTCAGCTGAGGCTTGAGGGGACTGATAGGAGCTTGGCCATTAATGCTTAGACCAATCAATTGCACAAAATTCTTCAGTTAAGACCCCTAATTTATCTATTAACCAAAGACTTGCAGAAATATGAAACTGCTTGGTTCTCTTCAATGGTTCAACCATTCAGATTTGATTGTTAGATGGCTCTTATGTGGATGAACACTCCTCTTAAAGCATGTACCCTAATTTCCCATGCACTTGGCAAATTCGTCAGATTGGTTGAGTTTAGGCCTCATGTGTGCCGCCTAGATGAAAGGCCACTAAAATCCACAGCCATGTGCGCCTTAATATGCTCAAGCTAAACCTAAAATCCAAGCTCCTGACTGCAAAAATCTCGCATAGCCTCGCGAGACTATGATTAACCTCCCCTATGCCCACAACAAGAGCACAAGTCTCTCCCCTAGGGTAGCCTTATGGGCTGGCCCCTTCTTACATGAAATCCTACATGCACCTACAGATGTTCAGCACCACCCAATCGCAAACTAGATACACATATCACCTGGCATCATTCTAGAGGGAGACTCATAGCACGGACTGACACTGCTTCATGTGAAGGACAATGTAGACAGGTGACCTTGGATGCATAGATTGGGACCTTAGCTGACTCCTCTTGGACTGGGCATGGGACCAATTTTCCACTCCAATTCTCATGGGTACAAGGTCAGTTTCCATCAGCCATGCATTGGAAGCTACCGACATTCCTAGGTAGTCGGATATGTTTTGGGTCATAACTATTGCATACGGTGTCTTTTTTCAATGTCCCAATACTCAAAACAATTGTCTTGTTGTCCTCTTCGATAAAAGCTACAGATCACCATATGCATAATTGAGAAAGTACATTCTTTTTTCAGTTTTATCCTGAGATTTATAGTCTCGTGTGGGGATGCTCTGCTGCCAGTGTAGCACCTGACATGCATTGGGAGTTCCCGCTGCATGCTGATAGCTACTACTAGCATATTTAGGTAGCATCCAGCATGCATTCAAAAATACCCACTTGGCTCGGTAGCACCCAGCATATGGGTGCTCCTGGTGCATAATACCAGTAGCTATCACATTACTTAGGTAGCATGCATTGGGTGCTTTTGGTGCATGTTCATAGTTATCTGCATGTTTGTAGTTATCTGTATGCGTTGGAAGCTATCGGCATGCATTCGGTGCTCTTGGTGCATGCGAGTATAGCTACAGGCATACTTAGGTAGCACCTGACATGCATTGGGAGCTCCAAGTGCATCGAGAGTTACTGGCATGCATTGGAAGGTACTGGGTGCCTGTTGCCAGTAGCTCTCGGTGCATGCCGGTAGTTATCGGCATGCATTGGAAGCTACCAGCGTGCACCCAGAGCACCCAATGCATGCCGATAGCTTTCGGCATACACATGCGAAGGATTCCATCTCTGCTCACATTCTTTGTCATCCAATCCATAATCTTTGACAACTCCAAGATCTGAAATAGGTACTCTATTCTTGGGCATAATGGAAAATGTCTTAGAACCTTATGAGGAATAAGTAGTCAAGTCCAAGACTCGTCATCATCTTTTGTGCCTCGTTCCTTGTTATCGGGCGATAGATCTTATTAGAATTCAATATGTCAACAACAATAGTTTATTAGGAAAATAAGCATACCCTATCACTTAGCATCCATGTATTATTGTATATGATCCACTTACGTTAGTAATGTTAATGCTGATACCTTTCTCTAGGAGTAATAAGCTTGGATATTCAAGATGAGGAAGATCATAGATAATCTCGTCATAGAAGAACCCTCATATATCTTTGTGAATGCTTCTTCTCAGAGATATGTTTCCTGAATATCACTGACACTTGTATTACTCTGAAACCAATCATCAATAAATCTAGTCTTGTCGTCAGCATCATGCCTTGCATCATCAGGTTGCTCTGTTTGACATGTGTATTGCTCTCTCAACCTTTGAAAGGTACTAGGATCTTGTGCTCTAAGAATCCGCATACACAATCGAGAGTGACCTTGATGATGTAAGGGCATGTCCTCTGCAATATCATAGTCTAGAACCTATGATCCAATATGAATTAGAAAATCATAAAGACAGAATATGTGATCCAATATGAGTAAAACACATTTGCAAAGTCTCATCAAATTAAATTCTGACATCATGTACACGTTGTTTTAAATATACTCAAAATTAATAAGACCTTTGGCACCACAAGATATAATAAGTGAAAAATATAAATATACTAGTAGAATGTCATGGATCAAAGCCTGTTATACAAAATACATGTGCATAAAAATGCTATAAATACATATATTCTCTATGTGGAGCTGGCGGTCGCCTTGCCAACCATAATTCACTAGCAACTCATCACCAACATGGAACGATCTAATAGCATTGACTACAATGTATCTAGGTACATCTCTACTCATGTGCACTAGCTCATGATGACCAATGTGACACTCCACAAAAGTACATTAGTTCTTTCATTCCTCCCTCTGCTATTGCTGATTAGCCTTGATATATTTCGTTGCGTGCAAGGTCTACCATCGATATACAATCTCTGTGATTCGTTATGGGTAATTCCTCTTCCAATAGCGAGAGAGGCAGCATTAGCACATAGCCCATATGTGGTGAGCCTCTTGATGTAGTGAGAAAAGCTGATGCCATAGGTTCACCAAATGTCATAAAAGTGACCTCAGAGTGAAGTGAGACATGTAAATCCTCTGTAATAAAAAGACCTCAACCCCCCCAGTAATCAAAGATGGCGCGATCACATAGCGAGCACCCTAGAAGCTAAAAACCTATCCATCAGTTGGATGTGATGCACCCAACTAGCCACCATAATATTTGTGATTATATGTCTTTATGAGAGGTAGTAGGTGATTGGGTAAGGAATGATCACCAGACATCTCGGACTGAGAACTAGGAGGTAATGGGTGAGCACGTGCCTCCATTTGTAACTAAAGAACAGCTTGACTGTGGCACAAGCGAGAAAGCATAGATCGATCAAGCCCATGAAGCCATCATCATCATCAAAAAGATGTACAGCTAGTTTTGGCCATGATGATTTTACCTAGATACATGTTATACATCACTTTGTCTATCAAGACCATAAAGAATTTGAATTAGTCAATGTAGAATGCTTAGAAAAATAAATATCACTTACCATAGGCTGATCATATCTCTGTGGTACCGATGCATCCTGACATCTTCCAAACTCTAGCTCGTGTATACGACATTGCCGTCATGTCTGTCGGTGAGTGCATCGACAATTCACACACCAACATGGAACTCTCTACTCGTAGTATGTTTGTGCCTCATTAACTTCATGTTGCACAGATCTAGAGGACATCATAGAAGATGTCTATGGAGATGAGGGAACACCTCCTCGCCCTATCATAGGAGCACTAGGCATGCTGGAGGAGGCGGTGTACAGAAGGATGAGTGGAAACCTGTTTGCCATTGGAACAAAATAAAAATTACAGCAACTATTCATTATAAGTAAGTTATGTATGAGTTTGCAATAAAATTATTCATAGCATGTTCAATTGTTTTGCATCATATGAACCTAGTAAGTATTATTTGTACTTGTAATCTAGATTTAGACTCATTCTTTTGTTACAACCTATGTCTATGCGATATGAAATTCAGTGAGACAGCTTGATGGGCGAGTGTTTCACAGCTCACAGTTGTTGATACATGCATTTATTTTTTATTCTCACTTCTTGGATGTGACTTTGAAATGTGTAGGAGATATTGTGCAATGGGCAGAGAATACCCTTCCCACTAGTATGCATCCTGAATCATGGAGAGCCTTTCGACGGGAGATGCGACTCAAGACACATTGGGATCAGCAAAAGGTATGTAATATCTACTCTCTACCTATGTACTAATGTTTGTCTTAAATCTTAGGTCTATAGACACATGATTTTTTATTCCCACCATATGTCTTTAGGATGCAGCACAAGCTAGGCTACAGGCTGGGCATACATGATGTCTTGGCAGGATGGGCAAGAAGGGCTTAATTGCCACTTTTGTAGGTTCACTTTTTGTCTTAGATGTGTATGTAGGTGTGTATCTTATGTTCTTTATATCAACCGATAACTCATGTGGTTTTTAAATAAGTGAAGGACTATGTTCGCGATCCCACTCCTAGGGAGATAGAGACGGCCACTTATCAAGGTTATAGGTTTCTGAAGACTCAGCTACCCCCACTAGCTGCTTTTATAAGTAATCTAGATTAAATATCATTAGACATCTAATTAAAGTATTTATTCAATTTCTAATTATAGTATTCAAACATTAACTAATAACGTTTTCTAAACCATAGGAGTTGCACAACGATGAGGACATGACAGAGGTTGAGCAAGAGAGTGCCATGGGGGGCACAAATCTATGTTGATGGAGTAGCTGCACATCAGGGAATGATGATCATGAGGACGATGAGGGTACAGACCATGAAGAACCAGAGGATCCTCCTTCTCCTTACTCTATATTTCTAACTTGTTTTGAGCCCCATTTTGTATTTGGAGGCGACATTGTACATACTTTTACATACTATTACACGTAGACATGAGTATAGGATTAGGTAGACTATGCCGGCCTCACATTCTACCATTTGTACTCATCATATTTTTCCATTTACAGACATTTGATCACTTTATGTACTTTGCACTCTTGTGCACTTACATATATTTACATGAGCTTTTATTTTTGTTCAACTTTGTGCATAGATGTAATTTGCTTACCGATGTTATAATCCACCATGTTGAATTGATCTTTGTTCACTTGTGCCTTAGAGAGAGAGTTCTTTAATGTGTGCTCAATCCAATTCGAGTCGACAGAGAGAGTTCTAATTTAATGTGTGAGGTGAATCCAATTCGAGTTGAGAGAGGGAGAGAGAGAGAATGAGTACTTTGATATTGTATGTATGTGTGAGACAGAGAGAGAAGTATTGTAATGAGAGAGAAAGAGAGAGAGAGAGAGAGAGAACCATCGTTCCAATGCAAACACATGCTAGAGCGACAACAGAGCGTGAGAACTGAGAACTAAAATTTTTATTTGTTGAAATATATATTGAGCGTCCCTTATGTCATGCCCTCATCGCACACGTGACGCTCTGGATATTTGCGTCTCATAAGCGATGCATGCTGTGGTGTGTCGCTTAAGTGTATATGTGTCGCTTGCTTATGTCATGCCTTCATTGCTGCACACGTGACACTCTGGATATTTGCATCTCATAAGCGATGTTGTTGGATATGATAATTCAACTATGAATATTGATCAAGACATACTCAAGGTGGATCAAAGCTTGTACAAAACATCATGAACATGAGGGACAAAAACTAGTATATGTAGAAAATTGCTTTGAGATTAACACAACAAGACTCTAATTATGATTAGGCATGAACCAAATTTACATAATCACTTGATCACGACTTGTACCTTATTTAGAGACCCCTCTACCCTATTTTTAGTTGCATGAGTTGCATTAGCCATATGCACCAACCATTTGTAGGCTTTACACCAACCACTGACCACTAGCCTAACCACCACACATTAAATTGGACTAAGGAGTTGGGATTACATTTATCCAACAATCCCCCCTTAAGACATCCTTCTTACAAGAACATGAACAAGTCTAACATACCTCCTTGACACAATGAGTAAGAGTCCCCCCTTAACAACAACATAGGGTGGTGTACTCTCCTCTAAATTGTCAAGTTGGAACAACATAAGTCTTGACTCAACCATATACATGACATAATTTAAAAAGCATAATCATCATCTACATCTTTTATACTAAAACTAGAACAAAGATTTGTTTCTTCCTCTTAGTTGACTTCTTCAACCACATGTGCCTTTGCTATCTTTTGATCTCTTTGGTAGCACTTTGCGGATGGATGATTCGTCTTTCCACAATACTCACAAGGATGTTTGGAGAAACAATCCTTAGTAAGATGATTTGTACGACCACAAATAGTACACTTCTTCTTTGCCGATGTCGAAGTAATAGTATATGCATAAGGATCTATCACATCCTTTGTAATCTTCTTGTCTTCTTCCTGCAAAGAATTTATGATACTTTCCAAGGAAGGTATTAGCTCCTTCTCTTTAAGTACCATCACAATTTGCCTAAAGCTTGAAGGTAAGCTTTTAAGCAAGATAGCAATAGCATCCTCTTCAGTAACAGGAGACTTAACATAAACCAATTGTGTCATTAAGCTCTTCAACTTGTTAATCAAAGTTGTTAAATTTTCATTACTCTCCATGGTTAGATCAAAAAGTTGCATCTTCAAACTGATCTTGGAATGTTTTGCCTTTGCACCAAAAGTACGCTCTAATAATTCCCAAGCTTCCTTAGCTGACTCAACATTATCAATATAATGAATAAAATCATCTTCTAAAGCAGTAATGATAATACCAAGTGCTTGCTCATCTTTTGCGCTTGAAGTGCAGCCGTTGTAGCTCTTGTAACTGCAGCAGAAATACCTGCTTCATCTTCAGGAGTGGCTTGACCGTACTCCACAGATTTTTCTTCATGAGGTAGCCCTTCACCTTGATTTGCCCGGTATGAAACCCAGTTGTGTTGAATTTGTCAGAGAATTTCGAGCTCATGATGATGCAATATGAAGCTTGATGTTGATAACTTGCTCATATAGATGATTTAAGCCCAAATAATAATAATATCATCAATATAGATCAAAATAATAAGCACCATGTTGTGGAAGCAAGAGAGGCAAAAAATAGGCGACTGGAAAAACGATTCGTATAGTAGCTCCTATGGACCAAATACTACAAGATTTGGTATGCTGAATCCTCACATTATAGACTTGAAGCATCTAAGAGAAATTAGACTAATTCGTAGAGATGGCGCCGAATGAACACGATTAGTAGAAAACTGCCCATTTTGATGGCGATGACAAATCTGTGAGGAGAGGCGATCAAATCCGCCTTTGAGGTGCGTTTTAGGGCTTGCGTGGGAGAAAAGCAAGAGTCCTATATCAAAATCTTGAGGTATAATCTCCTCAGATGCAAGCATGGAGGCAATCTACATCATGCTGTCCAAACAGAGAAAAAACAAGCTATGGTGATTAAGAGAAAGATTAGGATTTTTGCTAATAAACTAAACCTAATTAGATCATGCTCTGATACCAAATGTTGGATATGATAATTCAACTATGAATTTTTATCGACATACTCAAGGTGGATCAAAGATTGTACAAAAAATCATGAACATGAGGGATAAAAGCTAGTATATGCAGAAAATTGCTTTGAGATTAACACAAGACTCTAATTATGATTAGGCATGAACCAAACTTACATAATCACTTGATCACGACTTGTACCTTATTTAGAGACCCCTCTACCCTATTTTTAGTTGCATGAGTTGCATGAACCATATGCACCAACCATTTGTAGGCTTTACACCAACCACTGATGACCACTAGCCTAACCACCACACATTAAATTGGACTAAGGAGTTGGGATTACATTTATCCAACAATTGTTGTGGTGTGTCGCTTAAGTGCATATGTGTCGCTCGCTTATGTCATGCCTTGTGCTATCAATAAACCACCATATCCAAATCATAATCTTAATAAATAGACAAGAAGAAGATGAATAAAGCAACTATGCATGACAAAAAGAGTGGGTTCAATCTCCACCCATGCATGGGTGAGCACGCTTCCTCATGCATGTATTTATGTATTACCAAAAAGAAAGTGCTCATATAGCTTGATACATTCCACTTTGGGCCATTAATATCAAAAAGTAACTTGATCCCCAAGCTTGGCTATTTACATTAAAAATTTTACAATTTAATTAAATGAAACTATGGGCATGTACATCAAAATATGACGGTCGCTCACCGACCAAAATCCATCGCACCCATGCTACTCCATGCACTAATCTACTCACCCATGCTACTCCATGCACTAATTTGCTCACCAAAAACACAAGACACATTAAATCTCGCTTATCCACCCAACACGATGTGACCATTGCTCCATGCTCTCATGCGTAGCCAGTCATGACCATGTAGCAAATGAGCATACCATAAAATCACATAAAATATCAAATAATTTTATGATTAATTCCACAATTCTCATTTCTATAACATATCACGGGGTTAAAAAGCAACTGTCCTCAGTTGTGTGAAATAAACAAAAGCAAGGGTGGCCAACCTCATGCTAACGTGCTGCCTCAGTCGGCGAAATGGCACGGCGAAACGGCACTAAATCAATGTGCTGCCTTAGTCGATGAATCGGCACTAAATCAACGTGTTGCCTCAGTCAGCGAATCGCCTCTTTATTTCAAAGAATTTAGTGTTACTCTATTTGAGGGGGAGATGTGGTTCAAGACCCGTGATAGTGGTGACACCGCATTTATGGTGGCCAATGCAAAAGGCAAAGGTGGGACTGCTTCTGAAGACAAGAAGAAGAAGTTCTCTAGTATGTGCCACAAAAAGTATCTCCCTCACAACCATGAGTTGTGAGAGATTTCTAGGGAGGCCTCCTGTTATGCTAAAGCCAAGTGATCCGGGAGGAGGGCATGGGAAGTGGATCCAAGTTGTTCACCTCCATAATGAAGCGAATATCCTTCTTCCATCTACTCCCATTTTGGAGTGATATTCTAGTCAATCATCCTCTTTACCATATGCACATTTTCAAGAACATAGCCGATATGCTTTGGAAAACCATCACAGGTGCTAAATAGAGCAAGGCACAAAGGGATAATCTACAAGAGGTGGATCGCATGAAGCACTTAGGGGCACGGAGCAGACCTGATGATGGCAAGGTGGTTCTCCCTATAGCACCTTGGGTCATAACCAAAGAAGAGCATCAGCATGTAAAGAATTGCATCAGTGAGTTTCGTACTCCCATTGGTTGTATGCATTTCTTGAAGGGAGCATTCCCAATATATGAAGAGCTTAAATGGCTTGAAGTCTCATAACCAGCATAAAAGTTTGTGCTACAAATAGCCATTAAGGATTGCCTCAATGAGAACATAAGAGCAACAATATACAAGATTAGTGAAGTGGCACAGTGGATATCAAAGAAGGAGATTATAAGAAATACATTGGAAGCAGCTTGTCTAAACTCCATTGAAGTAGATACAATGGCAGAGAAATTCTTTCCAAAAAAATTCTTGACCATTCAATTGCACCTACTTGTTCATGCGAGGTTGCTATAGCAAGTGTTATTCATAGCCGATGGATGTTTTTCCTTGAGAGATTTATGAAGACATTGAAAGGTTTTGTTTCGTCTCAAAAATCTCACCCTGAGGGCACTATGGCAATGGGATGGCTTGTTTAAGAATCTCTTGTACACATAACATATTTTTTAGTACGTCAGACCCAAATATTCCACGATTGTGGAAACAAGAAGAGCATGATCGGCTCGTTGGGGAAGAGCCTCAAGGACAAGATCTTCAGAGAACAATGGAAATGACATTGCGAGAGAACATTCATAAATTTTGCATCCTCAACTCATGTGCTATGGAGAAATGGATCGAGAAGTATAACCTAGCAAAGAGGGAAAGAGATTGAGATCATTTGAATTTTAGAAAAAGTCGAACAACCCAGATTCACTCGCTTAACTTCCAAAACTTCCTTCTAGTAGATAGCTTCAGTAAACCATACAATAAAGCAAAACATATTGATGAGGTTATAAGCGACGAGGAGCTTGCATATGGTTCTGACTACCATGTAAATGAGTTTTTATATGTATTCAAGAAACTGTAAGACATAGTCTTGTATAAGTTTTTGTTTTTGATACAATTTCATGATCTTCTTTTGCTTGCAGTATCGCAAATTTGGTGCACTTTGGTCATGTGGTCATTACTTTTGAGTGGAGGGAATAGAGAAGAAGCGAACAACTTTTGATTGTAATGTCAAGGTAAATTTCATGCAAGAAAGTAGTTCAAGTGCAAGTGACCTAAGTAGTGAAGTTGGCATGCTTGATTACTATGGAACGATGTAAGACATTATCAAGGTTGGGTTTAGAAAGTTTTTTATGTTCATTTTTTATGTGAAGTGGTTCAAGGTAGTGAACTCAAGGACCACAAGAAACCATGCGGAGAGATAAGAGCAGATTTGTTCAAGTAGACTCCACAAAGATATGGACAAACCAAAAGAACACATTTGTGCTACCAGAGCATTGTGAGTAGGTCGTCTTCAAGGTGGACCCCAAAGATCATAGATGGCTGTTGTAATCCAAATTGATCCACACAATAAACAAATATTTGAAGATATAAAAATATCAGATGAAGTAGAGGTTGAGGAATCCACTCAAGAAGCACAAAAAACAGATATTGATCCAATTGAAGAACTAGAAAAAGGATCAAATGAAGGTATAGTAATTCAACAATTAGAACTTGAACTCGAAGCAAACACGACAGCTAATCCAGAATTCAAAGAAGAAATAAAAGAACAACTTTCAAAACAACCACATCCAATACCTAAAATAGAAGAGAACGATACATATGAACTACTTTCTACTCCAACAAAGGAGACTACACCCATTGATGAAGATGCAGAAGGAGATGTATTTTTAGAAATAGATGTATTTGGAGCCATGGATCTAGCTGAGGATGAGAGAGTCAATGATGAGCTATAACATCTTATTTCATTTTTATTTACCAAGTAATCCAGAATTCAAAGAAGAAATAAAAGAACAACTTTCAAAACAACCACATCCAATACCTAAAATAGAAGAGAACGATACATATGAACTACTTTCTACTCCAACAAAGGAGACTACACCCATTGATGAAGATGCAGAAGGAGATGTATTTTTAGAAATAGATGTATTTGGAGCCATGGATCTAACTGAGGATGAGAGAGTCAATGATGAGCTATAACATCTTATTTCATTTTTATTTACCAAGTAATACTTGGTTTTTATCACTCTTTTCTTGTTTGGGACTATTAATGCAGGATGTAGTAGACAATTGTCATAAGTTTTTGTAAATATTGCTACATATATCCTTGTATTTAGGATCATTATTGCAAGATTTAGCAAACAAATATTGGCTTTTTTAATTTTTATAAATATTGTTACATATCTCTGTATTTATTTGAAAAGTAACTAAAAACTCGATTGATAAGGACTTTGAGAACAGGTACACACTTGAATTTTTTTTAGAAATCACAAAAAAAACAAAAAAATAAATTTTTTATGCTTACATCAACTAGCTATTTCGACGCTTATTTCGATGTCCATTTCCAACATTTATATTGATGCTCATTTTGATGTCCATTTACAACGTTTATATCAATGCTCATTTCGATGGCCCGCGAAACTAGGTGTCGGAAATGGATCATCCTGTATTAGTGTACCACATCCATTCCTAGAATTCCCAAGGACCAGACATTTTAAAATATTATTCACATGACTCACATTTCATGATATTTTTGTCTTATTTTGTTTAAAAGTGCTCCTTAGCCAAGGAAACTTATCCTTTCACTCTTTATGCAAGTTTTTTTTTGGACCTTTTCAATGAGAACTAGTTCCTTCACAACAAGATGCTAGATTACGTAAAAAAGTGATACCATTCATCTTGAAATAATTATTTAATTCACCACCCATCAAAGTTAAAGTCTCCTTCATTGGTTATAATTTTGTGTTCAATTTTTTTTTAGCGCATTTATTAGAAGGTGTATTCTATTCAAAAAATGCACTAATTGTGTTTTGCTACTCGGGAAGCTATGCATAACCTTCAACCACCACCAACTCCAAATATACATACTTGTATGTTCAATATGTAATAAATACAATGGAGTGGTTATTAACAATTCTATGTAACAAATATATATACTTGTACGTTGAATATGTAACAAAAACACATACAATTCAATAGTTTAACAACTCTATGAAAATTACATGTTAAGATCATAAAAGTAAATTGGAAATAGTGCTTTATGAGGAGGTAAAAAAGGGACAAAAAGAAATGGGTCCCTTCTTATTAGTTGTGGAAATTTAGAAAAATCAAATGCAATTCTAGTGGAGCCTTGGATCTAGATATCAAAGAATGCTACACCCATTTGAATGCTCCTTCAAAAATCATGAGTCAAATTTTTTGAGCTAAATATATGATGTTGATTGAAGAAGATATTGTTGATACAGTAGACTATTGATCTTCATTATTTGATTATTTAAAAGAAAAATAGAATCGATCATATATGTGTGTGTAAATTTCATTGATTTTAAAAATATGACATTTATTCTTTCACCAATCACATTTTCTTAAATACAAATGTGGAAAAAAATATCAAAAAATTTAAATCAATTAAAAATGTGACATTAAGGGGTGAACCATCAAAGCATCAAAATTAAGTGCTCTACCAAAAAAAAACTTAAAAAAATAAAATTGTAAAAGTTTATGAACCATGATCTACTAAGGTTTATTGGTTGTAAGTTGTGGTGGAGAGAAAGGTCAAGGAGAACCTTAAATCAAAACATGTTATAATCAAAGGAGTCTATGCATGGATATTTTATTGGTTTGAATTTCAAGATCAAAAGCTTTAAAATTTTGAGAAACAAATTAATGTTTAAATAGACATTGAAAACCTTCAGGGAAAAAATATTAATAATAAAAACCTTAAGACACGAAGGTTTTGATAAAAGCCTATGTTGAAGAAGCGTAATCTAGATTGATCTTTTTTGGCAACTAACTCCTTAGCTTCTTTGACCAAGATTCTTCTCTTTCAAATCAAATGCAAATGCTAGTGTTATAGGTAGCTTGAATCTAGAATTCAAGCTCGAACATTGCACTCACCCATTACAAAGCAACCACAAAAACCAGGTGCAAAAATATTCAAGCTAAATACTTAATGTTGATTGAAGAGAATATTGTTTATACTATTAATCATATTTTTTTCATATGGCAAACATACGACATACGCATATACGGGTATAAAAATATGGTATTTTTCTCTAGCTTGAAACATACGTATCCCTAATTCTCTAAGTCAATTTTCAAGAAGACATAAAAATTTGAGAGAAAGAAGTTAGAACTTTATCAATGACTAAGACATATATTTCAATCCCGTCACTAAACTTTAGCCCTAATTCAAAACTTTTTCCCAAATATTTTGGTCGCCCATTTTTTGAGGTGGAGTATGTTATGTCATAACATACGTGAACAAAAGCCTACATTTGCAAACGTTTGCATGGTCAAACATAAGCGTGTATTGAAGAAAACTATGCTATCAATTATGTCTAATTCTTTCAAAGAAAAATAGACTCTACTATACATGCCTCTAAACTACATTTGTTTTAATACTGTGACATTTATGCTTTTCACAAAGACGTTTTCTTAAATGTAAATGACAATAGGGGCCTACAATGACTAGAAAAAGAAATTCAATTAATTAGTTTTGATGGCTTTTTTAAACCTTGAGAGGAAACATTATACTCAGTCAAACAATAATTTATTTAAAAGGCATCATTTATATCGTGGGTAAGATTGTAGAGGCGTCCTATAGGAAAAAGGCAACCGCCCGCCGCAAGTAAGATTACAGAGGTGGTGATCCTTCGCTCGCTCTCTCTCTCTCTCTCTCTCTCTCTCTCTCTCTCTCTCTCTCTCTCTCTTTAAGAATGCAATTCCGAGATTTTGTGGGGCGGAGCATGCCAGGCATTCCTTTTGACGCTCTCTCTCTCTCTCTCTCTCTCTCTCTCTCTCTAAGAATGGAGTTCGACGATTAGAACAGGGTCTTCTCTCTTGTGATAGAGATGGATGCAGTAGATGCGACTCACAATTTTCTCCATATAATTTTTTTCCGTGTTTTTTAGAAAATACCTATGGAGGCAGTTTTGTGATTCGTGTAGTGGTTGAAGAGCTATTCGTTTTTTAGAGTTGTGCAACCATTAGTTCAATATCAAAAGAGTTGAAATCAATGAAAAATATTGCTAACAACAAGGGTAAAGCATTAAAAACTGAACCCTCTACCGACTAACCTTTAAAAATGAAATTGTAGAAGTCTGTGAAGCATGATCTCCCAAGGTTCGCGATGGAGAGCGAAGGTCAACAAGTACTCTAAAGCAATAGGTTACAATGAAGGAGTCAATGCGTGGGTGTTTGGTTTAAATTTGAAGATCAAAAGCCTTAAGACACAGAGGTTTAAACAAACATTGAAAACCTTAGCAAACTTTAGCTATAATCATAAAAACCTTGAGGCACAGGTTGGGAAAAAACCTATGTTGTGGCGAGGGTGCTTCTTGTTCCAAAGGACGCTACTCTCGGGGGCCAGGGTAAAGGTTGGAAGCTATACCTCTATGTCTAGCAGGGTAAAGGTTGAAAGCTATACCTCGATGTCTAGATTCTGCTCTGTGTGGCGGTTGTTCTTTGTAGTATGACCTAAATTAGCTATCACTGGATCAGGATGGCAAGGGAAAGTACTCTTGTATAAACAAAATATTGTATTCTCAGTTAGGCCCCTTGGGATAAGCATACACAAAAGACACTTTAGGACTTATGCCATAAATTAACAGATACAAGGTGGGTTCAGATATGCGGGCGCTGCTTCATGCACGCACGTCGTTCACAGAAGCGAGTCCAAATCTGCTCCACGCAAAAAGCAGGAGAACTCCGGCTGGAGCTTTTATGTGCTTGCTATTGGAAAAATCGAAAGTGGCTGGAATTAGTAGCAGTACCCGCCATCAGCGAATTAGAGCAAGCACTAGGGTTTTGATTGATTACGTTTGGCTGAGGTGCTGAATGGATGATGGGCGGGTGTTGCAGAGAAGTAGCAGCGGAGGCACTGATGAGCGGAGGCACTGATGAGGTTAGGGGTACTAGAATTAGCAGGGAGAGGGTCGGTGATGGCGCTGCGCCGATCGAAAGCGGCGGCATGGGCCATGGCTGCTCTTTGGATGCTGGAAGGGTTGAAGTCGGCTGGGAGGGTAAGCGGGGAAATTGAGGCGGGCGCTGGGCCCTCGGAGGTGGAGGAGGGCCACGTCGTAGGCTCGCGCAGCTGCCTGCGAGGAGCCCAGCCAGATGCGAGCCCTCCTCCCGATCCTTATTTCCGACACCCACTTCCCCCACGCGCGCTGCCGGACCCATTAACGTACGTGATGACTGATTGGTTTGCAACTACTTCTAATTCTAAGACCTAATGCTTCTCTTGGATGTATCGGTAAAGGGCATCAATATAAGCATCAATTATCATTGTGTATATTGACAATTATGTCGACGTTCATATTGCCACTCATACCGAATGCTGTGAAATTATTATCGATGTCTTTACCAATGGTTATACTAACGACGCTGAAATAAAAACCTAAGATGATTTCCTTTTACTTTTACTTTTTGGTTTTAGCTCCTTCCTTACCTCTCTCACCTCTTACCCATCCCTCCCTTACACCTCTTTACACTACAGATCCACCGTTTCAAGCAAGTAAGGGTTTGCTATTTGTAAGGGTAAGGATTTGTGTGACGATTTATAAGGCTTTAGGATTATTTTGAGTTTTGGGTTGTTTTTTCGTTTTGCAAGCTTCTCTTCCCCCTTTTTTACCTCATTCTCTCGCTTGCAAGTAGGTAAGAGTATCCTATGGGTCAGGGTTACGAAGTTTACATTTTTTTAAAGATTTTGATCATAGAGTATATTTTTCTCAGCATTGCTCTCGTCATTGTCTCATTTTCTTATATTTTAGGTCTCCCTCCTTTTTTTTGACGTTAGCTCTTTTCAACCACAAGGTAAGCTCTTTTGCTATTTTTATGCATTTCTTGTTTACACTCTCGGTGGCTGCGCTAAGGTATGCTTAGAGCATGCTTTATGCATCCATAGAGCATTCTCTGTGGATGCATAAAGAATTATCTCTTTATGCATGCATAGAGTATGTATGCTCTATCCATGCATAGAGTTTGCATACTCTATGCATGCTCTAATGCTTTATGCGTAATGGTTGTGTATATATGCATAGAGCTTGCATACTTTATGCATGCATAGATCTTGAATACTCTTTATGCATGCTTAGAGAATGCATACTCTATGCATGCATAGAGCATACATACTCTTTATTCATCCATATATAGATGTCGTTAAACACTCGAGGTAAGCTCTTTATGCATGCATGCATAGAACACAAAGCAAAGAGCATGCTCTAATATATGAATAGAGCATAGAGCTTAGAGCGTAGAGCATATTGTTCTTATAATTTCTCTCATGATTACCTCATTTTCTTGTATTGTAGGTCTCTCGCCTTTTCTGAGCCATTAGCTCTTGTCAACCACTTGATGTTAGCTCTTTTTTTATTTATGATTTTCTTGGCTGCATCCTTGGGTGTTGGGGTTTAGGGTTAAAGAGAGTAGTGGATTGCCCATCGGCTCATGCATGCATAAGGCTTTAGGATTATTTTGAGTTTTGGGTTGTTTTTTTTTGCAGGTTTCTCTTCCCCATTTTTTACCTCCTTCTCTCCCTTGCAAGTAGGTAAGAGTATCCTATGTGTCAGGGTTACGAAGTTTATATTTTTTTTAAGATTTTGAAAGTTTTGCATAAGATCCATAGAGTATATTTTTCTCAACATTTCTCTCGTCATCGTCTCATTTTCTTGTATTTTAGGTCTCTCACATTTTTTGAGACGTTAGCACTTTTCAACCACAAGGTAAGCTCTTTTGCTATTTTTATGCATTTCTTGTTTACACCCTTGGGTGGTGCTGAGGCTCGGGGGGGTCACTCGTATAAATATGTAAGTATCACGTGGGTTCAACAGAAGGACATTTTAAATATTTAAAACTTACAGAAATATATTTACAGAGGGGATTTATTTATTGTATTTTAAAAAAAATTTACAGATTTGAATAGGAAAGGATACATTATATTCACTAAAAAATTCACAGATAAGGTACTTTTTAAATAGGCCTTGAACGCACGTGATATAGAGGATTTACATATAGTGACCCCCCCGAGTGCTGAGGTTTAGGGTCAGAGAGTTAGGGCATGCTTTATGCATGCATAGAGCATTCTCTATGGATGCATAAAGAATTCTCTCTTTATGCATGCATAGAGTATGTATGCTCTATCCATGCATAGAGTTTGCATACTCTATGCACATGCTCTATAAATGCATACTCTAATGCAATATGCATAATTTTTGTGTATGTATGCATAGAGCTTGCATACTTTATGCATGCATAGAGCTTGAATAATCTTTATGCATGCTTAGAGAATGCATACTCTATGCATCAGAGAGAATACATACTCTTTATGCATGCATATATAGATCTTGTTAAACACTTGAGGTAAGCTCTTTATACATGCATGCATAGAGCACGAAGCAAAGAGCATGCTTTGATATATGCATAGAGCATAGAGCATAGAGCATAGAGCATATTTTTCTTATAATTTCTCTCAGGATTACCTCATTTTCTTGTATTGTAGGTCTCTCGCCTTTTCTGAGCCATTAGTTCTTCTTACCACTTGACGTAAGCTCTTTTTCTATTTATGCTTTTCTTGGTTGCATCCTTGGGTGTTGGGGTTTAGGGTTGAAGAGAGAGAGCATGCTCATGTATGCATAAATCATTCTCTCTCTATGGATGCATGCATACTCTTTATGCATAAATCATTCTCTCTCTATGGATGCATGCATACTCTTTATGCATGCATGGATTATAGAGAATGCTCTATGCATGCATGCTCTAAGGATTTTATGCATAATGGTTGTCCATGTATGCATAGAGCTTGCATACACTATGCATATATTGAGCATGCATACTTATTATGCATGCTTAGCATACATAATTTATGCATGCATACTTTATGCATAATGGTTGTCTATGTAGGAATAGAGCTTGCATACACTATGCATATATTGAGCATGCAGTCTTTATGTATGCTTAGAGCATGCATAGAGTATGCATATTCTTTATGCATGTATAGATCTCTTCTCAACCATTCAAGGGAATCTCTTAGTATGCATGCATACGACACATGGTATACAACATGCATAGAGCATAGAGTATGCATGCATAGAACATAGGGAATGAAGAGAGCTCCTCATCAAGGTAAGCCCTTTATACATACATGCATAGAGCATAGAGCACTATACACTTAATTCTTACCTCTCATCATACATCTTTTACCTTTCTCATACAATAACACAACCCCTTTACCTTTTCACATTTCTAAAAACCTTTTACCCTTTTATCTCATTAAATCTCCACTTTTTATTTCTTTAGCATGAATAAAGTATCTCTTATGCTCGTGCATCTTTCACCTTTCTCATGCAACAAGACAACCCTTTTATGTTTTCACATTTCTAACAACCTTTTACTCTTTGTCTCATCAAAACTTGACTTTCTCCTCCCCCCTTTTCATTTAGCAGTGCACCACTCTTTTACCATTGCAATCACAAATCCACAAATAAGGGCATTGTAATTGTTTCAACACTTTTTTTTGGAGGTTTTTCTTATCTAAGGTGCTAAGATCCAAACCTCGGATGTGTATTCCTCTACCAAGTCTAATCACATAGATGATTTTGTGACATTATCTTTTTAACGTGCATATGTTTACTAGGTCTAGTCATAATATTTGTGCATTTTAGCTCAAGAAGGTAAACTAGTATTTTTCCTACATTGGACATCATAGTCATGCAAATGATAACACTATTTGTATTAATGACTCATTTTTCTCTAATAATCAGTATATGAAAACTCTATTCAAATACTAACATTATAAAGATTGTTTGAATCACTATTTATCATACAAAACTTGTGATTGCATGAGAAAACTAAATATTACATGTAACTTAGATAGTGAATTCAAGAAAAGATTCATTCCTCACCAAGCTTCCCATTTTGTAAATAGCCTCTCTCACCTTCTTATCTCCACAACCAACTATAGATATTGAAATAATAAACTATGCTTTGAAAAAAATATAAAGTTAGTTTATAAGCCTTTAAATTAGGTACCCTAAAGAGAAAATGAATAAAAGAATGTTTGAATACCTGTAATATCTTATGCCAATCATGTGTCTTTAGGCCATATAATTGCTTCTCTTATTTATTTTTGGTCTTTTTGAAGGCACCCTTCAATGAATACATATGAATAGATTATATTACTACCATTGGTGTACAAAAAGAGGCAATCATGCTTTTCACCTTTATTTTTTCCTTCTTGGTCAATACCTCCTTCTTTGCTCCTTCTTGGTCAATATTATGGTGCCTTTGGTATGACCATGTTTCCATTCTCTTATATAATGGGCCTTGCACTTTGAAGGTGATGAATGCTTTGCAAGTGATCATTTGCACCCTTTGTATCACCATTTACATGGTACCAAATATTTATTGCGACATTCTTAAAGATGTGCATGGGGTCTAAGAGATCATTGAGCTTCAACTCACACCAATATGGGAGTTGAAAGAAGACTAAGTGCCTTGGCATCCCATTGGGTGGTGGATTTGGGGTGCTTCTCCATACCTCGAACCAATCTCTACCTCTCATCACAAAGTGGTGAGATATCATGTAGCACATGCTTGGGATGTGAAGGGGAAAGAAATCGATGATGTTTGTCATACACCACCTTCTTCAGTGTAGAGGGCCTGTCTGAAACAAGTCTTGGTCCACACATCAAACATGCAATATGATGTCCAAAGGTTGTAAAACCTATTATAAAATTAAGATGATTGAGAGGTAGAGTAAGAAAAGTCGAAAGTTTAAAGTTAGAAAGTTCAAGTATGTAGCACTCTAAGAGACCTGGGATAGTCATGCATCCTACAGAGAAAAGCTCCTTTCACCTCCATATCATGCCTATTTATTGGCCTTGAGACATCACACACTTTGAAACCTCGCCATAGTGTCTCAAGATCCTCAATCACAGTGAGGTACACATCCATGTTTTTCACCTTATACTTGCCTAGTACAATGAGAGAAGGCATGAAATGACCTTTCTTGATTACTACCCATGGAGGGAGGCTTTAACTCACCAATAGAATAGGCCAAATAGACCACGATGTAGACTTGAATCCAAATGGGCTAATAGCATCCATGCTAAGCCAAGATGTAAGTGATGGGGGGATCATCACTTAGACTTTATCCATAAATGCTCCACATTTTGCCAAGCTGATGATCCTGCTAACGATCCTCATGATGCCATCGATTAAGTGATGCGTTGCATGCCCTGTCATGAGTTATACAATCCCCTTATATTTAAACATGTGTTGGATTCAAGGAATGATAGGAAAGAGTCTCAACACCTTTCAGGGAATTTTGTCTCCTTCTTTGCAAATCATCTTTATATTGGCTCTCTCCACATTGTAGACATTGTGTTGCATCTTTATTAAGCCCTCTAAATAGCATGCAATCATTGGGACATGCACGTATTTTTGTATAATCCATACCTAGCATAGAGAGAAATTTACGAGCCCCATCTTGTGAGTTCAGCAGAGCAGCAGATTTTGAGGAGAAAGAATATTCTTGAGAATCCTATAATATAACATAAGAAATCATATGTCAAAATATCTACAAGGAGAGTATAAAACAAGAGACATTTTCCATTTAAGAGAATATGTTGGTTGGATCTTTTCTAATAAGAAGACTTGTAACACTTGCATTACTCCATCCATAAGTTGTTTACAAGTTTAATAGCTCCAAGTTTGCTTGAAGTGTAGAGTATGAACATCCCTCATACAAAGGGATGCTTGCCTCTCTATGCAAGGTTTTCTCCTCTGATGACATTGGAGCTTGCTCTCCATCATCTATGACCTCCTGTTCAAAAAAATCAGTCTCACAGTGTCTTCCATGATAATATTGTCTTTCTCCTCATGTGCCAATGGTGGAGGCACCTCATTCATTGCACTAGAACACCCCCCCTCCTCACGGGAAAAAAATGATGGGTTTATTTAAACACGTTGCTTAAACGATGACCAACGTCGCGTAAGCGACGTGTTTATAAAAAAAAAGTTCTGTCGTGCAAATAGACATCACTGGACGTTGTTCACACGATGGCACATTTGGTGTTGTTCAAACGATGGTGGCAGTGTGATGGCTACATACTACATTGTGTCACTTACACACAACGTCACTTATACAAATGTCGTGTAAGCGACGCATTCGGAAATTTAAAAAAAACCCAATTTAGATGGCTCCCGCAAATTCACAGGAGCAGAGCAGGAGTCATTTGCATTCTCAACTCAGCTCAAGTGAAGGTTTGATCAGCGCCGCTTGTCACTAGCTATACATCGCCTCTCCTCCTATCCGCAGGTTCCCTCTAGCCAGGTAATACTCCATTTCATTCTTTTGTTCTATTTTTTCTAGATTTACAAGATCTTTGAAACCTTCTCTGTGCTTAGCCACCTGCAACCTCCTCTGTGCTTGGCCGCCTAGTTGAGGCAAGTTCGGCTGCTCACACACATACATGCATGACCATGTAAAAATCATACCAAATTGGCACCAAACGTTTCACACACCTGCCCTAGAATTTTGCACTCCTCTAATTACTGCCAACCTTCTCTTTCGTGCCTTGTGTCCCCTATGGTGTTTGCGTGTGTGATGGGTCAATTTTTGTGCCACACACCAGATTATGAGTAGATGAATACTTACGATCCTCGGTGTGCTACTACTAGTGCAAGGACAGATACTTCTTTTAACCTCCTGAGTCCCACGGCTCGCAAAAAATTATAATCTCTAGTGAATTTATTTTTCTTAATGTTTGACAGTGCATTCTTAACTAAGTGCTTGACATTGTGAGTCATGTTGTTTGACACAAATCATGAGACTTTTATATCGACTGAGATAGCTTTCAACTTAGCCCTCTGAGCCACTTGTTTCAAAAATAACATTCTTGGTACTACCACAATCCAAAAGAAGTGTGACACCGGGTAATCATTTAGATTCCCCCCAGCCTTAAACAACTCAGAATTACTAGCCACTTCGACTAAAGCCCAAGAACTACTAGCCACAGTATTCTCCACTCATCGGACTAGCTAGTGAACTTTGAAGCACACCAATATGGATAGCGAGTGAGACCCCCTCGCTCTTAGCTTTTTGACCTTGCCCAAGGTTGAGACCCTAGTCTATTGAGCTTCAAGTCTAGTGACTGTGGAAGCTAGAAATGGTGTGCTACTAATAACTAGAGTGTGCCCTATATGTAGAAGTCACACAACAATAGCACACACACCATCCTAGGGCACTGAGAAACGTTGGTGGTTGGGCTCCCAACCGTTGCTCCCCCCAAAAACCTGGCCGAAGGAGATATCTATGACAAGGTGCCACCACACCCTATATATGGCTCTTTGACTTCTCGTGCTCTTGCATATGGGATAATCCACCACAACTTCTAGTCATGCAATAACCCAAGAGTAGCTATGATAATTGCCACCTCCAACACCCTCCTTCAATTTGAGCACCTCGATCAAATAGAGGTTAGGACCACCCAAGACCACACAGGCCGAGCTCTGATACCATGTCAAAGTCACACATCAAGAGCATGCACACCACCCTAGGGCACTGAGCAACATCAGTGGCTAGGCTCCCATCTCCTAGCCGTTTCTCCCCCCTAAAAACCCGTCCAAAGAAGATATCTATGACAAGGTGCCACGACACCCTATATATGGCTCTTCGACTTCCCATGTTCTTGCATATGGGATAATCTAGTGCAACTTCTAGTCATGCGATAACTTGAGAGTAGCTATGAGAATTTCCACCTCCAACACTATGGTTCCCTCACTCTACTGACATTCTTGGGACATTCTGACTTAGAATTGTTGGAATTAGGGTTGCAGGAAAGCACACAAAGCTTGGAGAAGAAGAAGCAAGAATGCACACAACACACAGTGTATTAGATTGTGTCAATGTACAAAAGATAAGTTAGCCCTAGAATGATGGGCGTATGTACAAGCCGGGGAAAAAAACCTCCTAAAGAGGAAAAAAGTGCCCCGGCGGTCCTAAGTGTGTTCACACACATCACTGCCTATATATATGGCAACAAATCCCCCCCTGGGAGGAGTGATGGTATGAATGAGAGCTGGCACTCATGTATAGGGAAGTGCCATGCCCAAAGTAGATCAGTCCACAAAGGGGAGCAAGCCCAAAGCTTTGCGTAAAGCTTCGAACTTCTCACGAGGAAGCGCCTTTGCGAAAAGATCGACGAGGTTGTCCTGTGTTGGCACATAGGCCAAGCTGATCTCTCCTGTTGTCTCTCCCTGACATAGTGATAATGCACCTCAATGTGCTTTGTGCGAGCATGAGAAATTGGGTTTCTCGCAACTGCCAATGCGCTCTGACTGTCAGTGTAGATAGAGGTGACAGACTCCTGTGGCCTTCAATGTCTCTTGGGGCGGAGGCATTCCTGTGAGGAAGGTCAGGTTTGTATTATCTTAAGCTTTTTGAGGTTTATGGGATGGAAACAGGGATTCTTGCATTAGTTCCCCTATGATGTTCATCTCCTAGGCCTCCAAGATATTCCACCACCCTGTCTTTCAATTGGGGGTAGCTTCTTCTTTTGTTAGCTCTAGCGGGAGTGGTTGGTCGAGAAGCTCGCAAAGGATAAACCTGAGCCTCATGCGCAGGTCTGTGGCTTGAGACTGATGGGCATGGTTCAAGGTAGGCAGTAGGGGGGTCAGCTTCCATCTGAGCTTGGCACTCCCGAACTAACTCTTGGGGCAGCTTGGAGCCTCTCTTTTTCCTCAATGGGATTTGGATATTCCTTAAGCTTTTTAGATAGCTGACGGGGTCAATGGGTTCTTGGGTGTAGGCGACTGCACGTAGCCTATCTTATTCTTTAGATGAAGAAGTCGAAGCATGAGTTGTTGTGCCTGAGTCGAAACCACTTTTGATAATCACTCGGCTCTCTCCCTTCCAAACATTGGTGGCCTTCTTTTGTGAGCGTCGAGTTATTCGAGCTTGTTCAAAGGTTCTTGCTTGGTCTTGACTTTGAGAGGTTGATGCTGCCCAATAGCATGTATTGTGGCCCGTTGCCTATTCTGTTGCAGTGGTTACTACGTTGAGGGGGACCGCTCGAATGAAACCATCTCTCACACTCAACAGGTTAAGGCTGGTGCTGGCATTTGCTTCATGAGCTTTTCTCATTGTTCTGGGTCTTAGCAGACAATCTTTGTACATATTGTCGATACCACATCCAATGCACAGTGTGTTGGAATTAGGGTTGCAGGAAAGCACACAAATCTTGGAGAAGAAGAAGCAAGAATGCACACAACACACAGTGTATTAGATTGTGTCAATGTACAAAGATTAGTTAGCCCTAGAATAATGGGCGTATATACAAGCCGGGGGAAAAAACCTCCTAAAGAGGAAAAAAGTGCCCCGGCGGTCTTAAGTGTGTTCACACACATCATTACCTATATATATGGCAACAAATCTCCCTGGGAGTGATGGTGTGAAC
Source organism: Cibotium barometz (assembly GCF_041138505.1). NCBI lineage: Eukaryota > Viridiplantae > Streptophyta > Polypodiopsida > Cyatheales > Cibotiaceae > Cibotium > Cibotium barometz. The sequence continues at coordinate 12,490,800 of NC_141092.1, forward strand.
GAGAGCTCGCACTCATGTATAGGGAAGTGCCATGCCCTAAGTAGATCAGTCCACAAAGGGGAGCAAGCCCTTTGCGGAAAGCTTCGAACTTCTCAACGCGGAAGCGCCTTTGTGAAAAGATCGGCAAGGTTGTCCTGTGTTGGTACATAGGCCAAGCTGATCTCTCCTGTTGAGAGTCTCTCCCTGACATAGTGATAATGCACCTTAATGTGCTTTGTGCGAGCATGAAAAATTGGGTTTCTCGTAACTGCCAATGCGCTCTGACTGTCAGTGTAGATAGTGGTGGCAGACTCCTGTCCAACACCCAAGTCAGCCATAAGCCATCTGAGCCACACACACTCAACCGTAGCTGTGAAAAGCTACCTTGTACTAAGCTTCACAACTAGAAGTGGCCACAGTAGGTTGCTTCTTGCTCAACCAAGATATGCATGAGCTACCAAGCATGAAACGAAAACCACTTGTGAACACTTTTGTGTCATAGCAACTAGCCAATCTGAGTCCGAAAAAGCATGTAAATCTAGCGGCAACGATCCCCCCTTGAGATAAAAGAACCCAAGATGTATGGTGCCACTCAAGTAGTGAAAGATATGTTTAACTACCTTCCAATGCTGAGACCCTGGGCTATGCATAAACCTGCTCACCTGTGAGACTACAAACTGAATGTTCGGCCTCGTAATGCATACATAAACGAGGCAACCAACAGCTGTCTGATAGAGTGTGACATCAAAAAGATCTCGAGCATCATGAAGACTCAACTTCAAACCTGTCTCCATTGGAGTAGCAATAGGCTTGCAGTCTTCAAGGCCAAATCTCCGCAACAATGTCTCAATATACTTTATTTGACACAAAGCAATACCTCCATCACACTGCTTAAATTGTATCCCCAAATCTGATATCTCAAAAGAGGCATTCAAATCAATCTTAAAATCAGCAATATGACTCTCATTTGGTCCTGTGAGCAGCATGTCATCGACATAGAGAGCAATGATTAGATGTACATCATCCACACGATTAATATACAAAGTGCTTTCTGTTGGACTATTCTGAAAACCATGTGCAGTCAAATATGCATGTATCTTTTCATACCAAGCTCGTGGAGCTTGCTTTAAACCATATAAAGCCTTTTTCAACCTGCACACTTTGTTTTCCCCTCTTTGAACAAAACCACGAGGCTGCGATACATACACCTCCTCATGCAAATCTCCATTCAAGAACGCAGTCTTTATGTCCAACTGATGTACATTCCAACCATTATGAGTTGCCAATGCACAAATGCTACGAATGGTAGTCATACGACAAGTGGGAGCAAAGGTCTCATCAAAATCAATGCCCTTTTCTTAAGCATAACCCTTTGCAACAAGTCTAGCCATATAGCGATAACACTGCTATCTGGCTTTCGTTTCAACTTAAAAACCCACTTACATCCAATGACCTTTTTGCCAATAGGCAAATCACACAAGGACCATGTACCATTCTTCATTATAGCATCATATTCACTTTGCATTGCAGCCAACCAATTTTTTGATTTTTGTGCCTCATCAAATGAAAGAGGTTCTTCCTCTTCACACATACTAGACACGGCCAAAACAAAACAATCTGATGCATAAGAGGCATGCTAAAAACCTGAACGAGTATGACTAAAAATAGGTGCATCAATTTTACTATCACGCAAGGTTTGCACTAGCCATTTAGGCATACCTCTAGCCTGCTCATTTTCAGCCCTATCCTCATAAATTACATCCTGCTGTAAATCTGCATCAGAAATAGACTGATCTATGATGTTTGAAATCTGCATAGGCTGAATATTTGTCTCATTAGGACTTACATTTGAATTCCCACTTATTAACAGAGGCAACAACGTATCAAATACATCCCGTGAGCTCACACTTGTCTCTTTGGTACATGATAACAAAGGCTGAACAGCATCTTCCACAAAAACAACATCTCAACTAATCAAGATATGCTTTGGCTGCGGATGATACAATCTATAACCCTTGCTCTCAGCACTGTAACCAACAAAAATGTATTTGACAACCTTATCATCCAATTTTCTACGTTGTTGCACAGGCACTAAAGCATAGGCCAAGCAACAACCAAAGACACGCAAGTGACCAATAGAAGGCTTCCTGCCATGCCAAGCTTCGTATGGAGTAACAGACTGCAAGGCCTTAGTGGGACACCTGTTGAGTACATATGCAGCACACATGACAGCCTCAAGCTAAAACGCATGTGGCAAAGCTTGGCTCTTGACCATACATCGTGCCATCTCCATAAATGACCTGTTTTTCCTCTCAGCAACACCATTTTGCTGAGGGGTATATGGCACTGTACATTGGTGTTTTATCCCACGACTAGCCAGAAATGCATCAAACTCTTTAGACATGTACTCCCCCCCTCGATCAGAACAGAGGGTGCCCACATTACAATTGGATACATTTTCAACCATAAGCAAAAACTGTTTGAAGCGCAAAAACACTTCGGACTTTGCCTTCAGTGGATATACCCATGCATGCCTTGAGTAATCATCAATGAAAGTCACGAAGTACAAGTGTTTACCAAATGACAAAGTTTGCATAGGCCCACATACATCACTATGTACAAGTTACAATTTGCGAGTGGCCCGCACAGAACCATGCTTTGGAAACGCAAAACGCTGCATTTTTCCCAAAATACAGCCTTCACAAACATGTTTCAATGGTGCCTCAAGAGGGGGCAATGAAGCAACCATATCAAATTTCTGCAAACGCAGCAAACTAGCAAAGTTCAGATGACCAAAATGAGCATGCCATAGTTTTGCATCTGAAACTGCCTTTTCATCAAAAACTACATTTGTTGAATCTTCCACACACTTGTCATAAGAATTGAGCCTATACAGCCCACGAAACAAGGTGCTAGATGCAATAATCGTATCACCAGAAGTCAAATCATAAACAGTACATCTGTCATCCACAAATTTGACTACAAGTCCAAGTCTAGCAAGCGCAGAGATAGACAATAGATTCTTTTTTATCCCTGGCACATACAAAGCATCTGAAAGTGTGAAAGCGCTGCCATTTGTAGCAGTAAGCATAATTTTACCAACGCCCTTCACTGGGTAAGAAGAATTATTGGCACATGTGACAGTATTCCCATTAGGGATAGCCTCAAGACAAGTGAACATATCACGATGCGAGGTAATGTGCTTTGTAGCACCACTGTCAAAATACCATACATCAGAGTCAACAGAAACTGCCAAATATGCATTATGTACATATGGGTCATACTGGCAATACACGCTAAATGCCTGCCCATTCTGTATCTTGCACAACATTTGCAGAATCTGCATTTGTAGAAGCATCCGCTATTGTGGCTGCATTTGACTCTTTCTTCTTTGCCTCTTTAGCCTTTAGCTTTAGGGCAATTCTTAATGACATGATCAGTTGCCTTACAATAGTTGCACCTGATCTTTTTCTTGCCTTTATCAAGATCCTTCTCACACCTCATCTTCCTGCATAATCTTCGATTCTATCTCTTTACGCACGTAAGAGATTTTTGCCTCGTTACGACCTGCATACAAACCAGCTAGAATATCCCAAGTTTGTTTTGTTGTTTTAGCTGAATGAATATGTGGAGTGATGTTACGTTTGATAGAAAGTGCAATCAAGGCATGAGCCTACGCATCTTTACCATCCCAACAATGAGCTTGTTCAGCAGTGGGTAAAACAGCAGCAACAGTAGAGCTGCTAGAACCTACAACATCCTCAACAGATCCTACATCCACAGAACCTGGACGTACATCCATACCCTGCACAATGTTCCACACTCCTTTTGCAACCAAAACATGCTGCATCATGTATGCCCAAAGTGGGTAGTTGCTATCTCCATCCATCAGAGCAGACAACATGCAAAATACATCATTACTGTTATGGCCACTAACTGAAATTGATGCAAAAGCTACCTGTAATGAAGCAAAGATTGAACAAAAAATAACTCGTGCTATGTAGCACGGTCCACAATAGAAGACGTATGCCTGTTTTGCAGAAAACTACACTGTCGAAATTTCTGCACAAAATGACGAAAACACATGTACAGAACTTGTAATGCAAAAACGGAGCCCGAAACGACCTCACATGCAATTTCTGAGAACGCAAAGCCTTACGGGCAAATCTGTAGAGTATAGGGACCTACAAGCGCTCATGAAAGCTCACCTCAATCGGAGAATGTGAGTCGGACGGTGCTAGCAGCGTAGCCCTGGGAGCCGATGCCTGCTCTGATACCAATTGTTGGAATTAGGGTTGCAGGAGGAAAGCACACAAAGCTTGGAGGAGAAGAAGCAAGAATACACACAACACACAGTGTATTAGATTGTGTCAATGTACAAAGATTAGTTAGCCCTAGAATAATGGGCGTATATACAAGCCGGGGGAAAAAACCTCCTAAAGAGGGAAAAAGTGCCCTGGTGGTCCTAAGTGTGTTCACACACATCACTGCCTATATATATGGCAACACAGTGGTCTCAAGGCTAGAGCACCTATTGGGGCACTCACTGCTCTATTCTTGTTGGGACACTTAGCCACTCGGTGAGGTCCACCATAGTCATAACACTCGATGTGCGATCTTTTTGTTGTTCGATTCATATCCCTAGCTTGTGATATCGGGGTTGCAAGGTATACTGGATACATTTGATCCCCCTCCATAACATAGTGACTGAGAATTTGTGAGGTTGGACTCATGGGCTCCAAGATCTCTCCCTTATTCCCATCCTCGAAGAGTTACTCCAGGGTTATTTGACGAACTGGTGTGACTCTGGGTAGTGGAGGCTATGGTGTGAGAACTGTGGGTGGTAGGGGCATCTCAAGGACTCTCGTGATTCCTCTTTGGGCCACTTCGTGGGGGGCATCTCAAGGACTCTCATGATTCCTCTTTGGGCCACTTCGTGGGGGGCATTGTGATGTGCAAGGGCTGGCAAGGCCAGTGGTTGCCTAGGGTTTGCAGTAGGTAATACCTGGGGCATTGCTCAAGCCAAGGTAGCCTTGTGATGGTAGCAGTTAGAAATCTTGTGGTTGCCCCATTTCACACATTAGTATAATAGAGGCTTGGATGGGGTCTCAGATGAGGACATTCGGTGCCAGTATGGTTTTCTTAACAAGGCGGGCATCATACGAGTTCCCTTCTAGGAGAGAGATGTGGATGGCCCCCTCAATCTCGGCCTTGGTTGATCCTCCATTACTGGGTCATCTGTTGCATTAGAGTGGCGGCTAGTTGCTCCACACTTTGTCTAGAAGAAGTGGATTCTTTACAAACTTCAGAGCACTCTTGTAGCATTATTCAAAAGAGGTGTTAAAGGAGTTGTGCAGGGGAATATCTTTGAGTCCTTCCAGAAATCTCCCAATTAGTCTCTCATCAGAGAACTTGTTTGCAATATTACAGTGTGAGTGGAGATATTTGACTCTGTTTATGTAATCTCTGATGGTTTCGCTCTCATTCTGTTTGACATTATTGAGCTGTTCAACAGGGGATCCATCGGGTTACCTTGACAAGAGTACCCTACCTTGAAAGCTTCTTTTAGAGCCTTGAAGGAAGCTTTATCTTCCACTTTCAGGGATCTAAACCATTGGTCTGCTTTGCTATCCAAGGTGAGGCCAAAGGCGCTTATCTTGGTCTGATTGTCTATATGGCTAAATGCTTCACAAATCTAATTAAACATCTCCAGGTGAGTAATGGGATCACTTGTCCCATCAAACTTTGTGATCAACTTTGAGATGTTTGCTAGCTTGGTTCATTCCTGCCTAGGTTGAACTAGTGTAGGGGGGTTAATGCCAACGGCTACCCCCTCCCTATTTCCATGGCAATTCTTAACATTTCAGGTGTTAACCCTGTCATGGCTAGTGTAGGTGGTGCAGGTTGGGGAATAGGTTGTGGAGGAGCAAGACCAGGAGGATAGTAGGCAAGTGGGGTCTTTGTCCTCTGGGAGGACCTGGTTGTGGTCCACGGGGTCCTTCTTGGTACACTAGGTGTACCCCTTGAGGTGGGTACTCTGCTGATAGGGTGGTAGGCACCCTGTGGTGGTGATGAGCCTAGGTAGACCCATTCTCTCTGGTGGGTACTCTGCTGATAGGGTGGCAGGCACCCTGTGGTGGTGATGAGCCTAGGTAGACCCATTCTCTCTGGTGTGATGCCATAGGCCTTTGGGAAGATGGACCTAGTTCTTGGTTTGGAAAGGTTTCTGGGGCTTGGAATGAGTCTGCCGCCCCCGAGATAGGTATGGCTCTCTATAGTTTGGTAGCTGGATCTGGGTTTGATGGCTCCCGCCTTGGCCGAATTCCACTCTAGGGTCTAGAGGTGGAGTGGCCGCACTTTCTTGAGGTTGATCCATATTTCTCACCTTGGGATGTGGTTCTATAGCATGTGTGTTTCCCAGGATAAAATTGTGAAGCCTTGATGCAAGGCTTTGCTGAGAATGAGTTGGAGAGATAGGAGAAGGTTTCTTGATAGATGGTATGTCCATGCACTGTGGTTTAGGCTCTCTCACCTCTAGGTCTGGGTTCCTTATTCCACTACTGGGGGAGGTCCTCACTTTCACTGGTACAGTCAAAGATAAGCACCGTTTGACTCTACGCGGTATTTACCGAGATGGGTCCGATCTGATTTATGAAGGGATGCCTAAAGAGTTTACTTCGTTGAAGAGAGGGTTATTTCTCACCAACCTACCCGAGCGTAGGTGCATGGGAATATAGATTCACTACTTTGAACCCTTAAAGAAAAGATGATGTAAAAAAAAAGGAACAGTCGTACGCTTGTGAGCGAACGGGCGTATGCTCCTTAGTGATAGAAGGAACGGACATTCACTTCTCTACTGGGGCAAGTTGGTGCCATGGGAGGTCCTTTCAAGGTTGGCATGGGTGTTCGCTTTCAGGTTCAAGAAGGAATGGGAATGCTAGTTTATGAGCCGGTTTGAACGGGCATGGCAAGGTGGAAAAGGAAACTCGAACAGGCACGGGCATTCGGGATGAGATCGATTGGAGAACGGGCATGGCAAGCTAGTGCCGTGAGTGTTCGCTCTTTAAGGTTGGCACGGGCGTGGCAAGTTGGTGCCGTGGGTGTTCGCTTTAAGGTTAGCACGAGCATTCACTTCCGGCTTAGGAAGGAATGGGCGTGCTAGTTTATGAGCTGGTTTGAACGGGTGTGGCAAGGTGGTAAAAGGAAACTCTAATGGGAGTTTGCTTCTGGCAAGAGAAGGAATAGGTGCTCAGGATGAGATCGATTGGAACGGTGTCGTGATGTGTGCGGTATAGCCAGGAAAGTACGAGACTTCTAGCTGTGAGAGTAGGTACCAAACCTAACAAGGAAGCTCACACACAAAATTTTCCAAGGAGTATTGGACATCTCCATTTTTTTTAATGACATATACATGTGTCAATTCACCTCAACACATCTTTGAATTCATCCTGATGATTGCACAAAATTGTATACCAAGTGCTCGTCCCTTTTTAGGCATAGATTCACTGGCTCCTTTTTCCAAATCCTTCAAGCCAATCACATGTAGGCATAGCTTAACCTTCAAATATTTCCAACATACATGTGTCCATTCACATTCCATACATCCAGTATCATTGATTTCATCATTTCAAGATGTCCTTTATCACCTGAAAGCCTGCTTTTAAATTCTAACATCATGCAAACAAAAGATAGCATATGGCATAACTATAACATGCTCATGAATTCCGAAATTGGATTGAGTAGAAGTAGAACCAACTTCCCACGGCTTGAATATATTTTTGATGCCTTTTTCCCACAATTCTCCAAGTTCCAAAGCCTTTAAATTTTTCTCCAAAGCCTTTCTCTCATTTTCCAAATCCTTAAGGATTTATGAGATATGCCCTTTTTCTAAAAAAAAAGTAGAACAAAGAAAACACTTATCTGAACGAGTGAATTTTCTTTTTGTTTTTTTTTTATTTTTGCTAATCTCAAAGTCGCCTTAGTAGACATGCGATGGAGGTCGCCTCAGTACACATGCGATGGAGGTCGCCTTAGTACACATGCGATGGAGGTCGCCTCAGTACACACGCGATGGAGATCGCCTCAGTACACACGCGATGGAGGTCGCCTCACAGAAGATAGCTCGATGGAGAAAAAAAACATGAAAATGGCTGAAGCATCTCTTCATATAGCTCTCAATTCCCTCTTCAATTCTAGCACCTACACGGTGTAGACAGTAGATATATTTTTCGTTTAAAATTAACTGGTAGATAGATGCACTGGTTTTTTCTGCAGAGTTCTCCCCTTCTCTCCGATATGCGCCGTCCATCCCAACTCTGGTTATTTCCTCTTTTTCCCGCAACAAATGCGGCGCCTCACCACCTTTTGCAGCTTAAGAATCGGAATTCCATTTTAAAAAAGCTGCGCTCGTTTATAGTTTGCATAACATCCAGAAATTTCCCCAAGGTATTCCTTTTTATACACGTAGGCTGCCACCCGCCTGTGATTGTGTGATGTTCAGTTCATTATCGATTTCTCTTTGTTTTAAAGATCACCATGACACAAGTGGTGGCAGTGCTCATGACCTATACCTTGCTCTCTTGTTTCAATCACCTGTGACAGTGGCCCATGCTTGCAGTGAGCCCATTGCACTAGTTTCTTGAAATTGAAGCTAGAAACTCGACTCTGGCTTCTCATGTACTTACTGCTCAGAATTTCCCTTCTTGCTCTCTCGGCAGCCTCGGCAGCTTTCATGAGGATTTGAGCAGTCTCCTGGCCAGTATTGGCCACCATATTTGCAAAAAGATGATCTCAAAGATTCTTCTTCATGTCGTAAAAGATTTGCTGGAGAGTCAAACTCCGAAATGTGCCCCGCATGTGCCAAAACCAAGAGTCTATCACAATAAATGACAGTGTTGATTCTGTGGGCAATAGTAAGAACTGTGCACCATTGCAACTGCCCATTTATATAGTCAAAATCTGCCCATGCCAGCTCTGGACCAACAAGCTGAGAGAAGCTCTTTTTGATGGCTCGACGGACTTGGATGCGTTCTCGCAACACTGGCTCCCACTGAATTTCTTTTAACTCATCTGGCATCAAACCTTTGCATTTCCATACATGTTAAGAAGGGTGTTCCCTACCACAAGGTCCACCATATGCATAAAACTCCATAATTCACACCACACTCATGTACAAAAACTCCTAGATCTGGCTCAGCCTCAGCTCGTCTTATTGAACCTCATTTACAATATGAACATATGTACATGGCATCATATAATGACTCATCATGGCACTTAACTCATGCATCTGGATTTGTATTTGATGGCCTCACATGCATGGTTTCACACCATAGACGTGCCATGGCACGACATCCACCCCCTCTAAACCTGCACATCCTCTGGTATGTGCCAAATCATCATCAAGGTCCACATATAACTGGATGTCGTCTTCATCTTCTGCATTACCAGGAAGATCGTCCTCTTCCTCTTCAACCATTTCCATACTACCACTGTCAAGCCTCTCATCCTGAGTCTCTTGTGAATCAAAAGGATCACTATCATGCCTTCTCTTAAATATCTTGATTCTTTTGCCTGCCACAAGATTCTTTATTTCTGTTCCATCAAGCTCACACAGAGTATACGTGGCATTTCCATGCACATGCTTGACAATGTAAGGGCCAAACCATCTTTTTGTAAATTTTCTTTGAACAGTGAATTGGTTGTCAAGGCTACTATCATACATTAGAACCCAATCACCTTCTTCAATAGGCTTTGGCCGGAGTCTGTGTCTTCTATCAAATCTTTCTTTATTTTTCAACCTTGCATCTTTCAAGCGAGTTTTAGCAAGCTCTACATCTTCAGGCCTCCTCTCCAACTGTCTTATTCGCAATGCAAGGAGGTCATCTCTGCTCAATCCTTCCACCCAGGGCAATACATTCCAAGTTAGAACTACTTCTTCAACTGGCATCACTGGCTTCTGACCATACATTAATTCTGCAGGCATGTATCCTGTCAATGAGCTATGAGTTGTACGGTCAGCCCACAAGGCATATGGTAGCAGCTTTGGCCACTCTCGCATTCTTTCTCTGCATGCCTTAGCCAAAGCTTTAATGATTGGAGGATGTCCTCGCTCACTTTTCCCATTGCCCTCAGGATTGTAAGCACATGTTAGGGACAGTTTGATACCAATTCTAGAGAAGAATTCCCTTGCTTCTTCAGCATCTAGCTCACCCCTATCAGCTGTTATTTTCCCAACACAACCATACCGGTAGATCACATCTTCCAAGAGAAATTTGCATACTGTTTCCGTACTCTTTGTTCTAAGAGCACGCCCCTCTACCTGATTTGTCAAATCTTCTCTTGCAAGTGCTATATACCGCATCTGCCAAATTCCCAAAGGCATTGTAACTAGATCCACTACCCATTTATAGTGCATGGCAGGTGGGTAGGTTGGTTGCAAGCCATCACGATGCCGCACATTTGAGTACATTTGGCATACCATGCATGTTTCCACATATTGGGAAATATCCTTGTACATTCCTTTCCACCAATATTTTTCCTTTATTTTGGTAAAGGTGGCCCACACACTTCTATGTCCAGCCCAGAGACTCTCATGGAATTCTTTCACAAGCTTTCCTTGAGTCTCTTTATCACATATGACTCTCTGTGGCATAGCATTCCTCTGCTTAGGATGCTTCCAGAGGTACCCATCCTTTAGGAAATAACCATATGCTTTTCTGCGGATCCTCTTAAATTCTGAATCAGACCAATTTCCCTGTCTTGTCAGAGTACTCAAGTATTGACCAATAAGCAACCAATCTCCTTCATACATTTCCTCAATAAAAGACTCAAGTGCATTTGATAGGCAAATATGGTCCCCCTTTGCATATGCAGTAGTGTAGAACCTTGTACCCACATCATCAATGTCACTAATCATCTCTTTCTCATCTTCATACCTGGCTCTTGATAGCATATCTGCAACTGAATTATCTTTTCCCGCAATATGCTCAAACTCAGGATTTAGTGACTTGATATAAGCAATCCATCTAAGCATAGCAATATCTGGAGTGGTACAACTTGCTATCATCCCAAGAAGTGGCAAGCAATCAGTTTCCACAAGTACAGATGCCCCAATAAGATATTCTTTTTCACATTTTAGAGCAGTGACTATTCCCCATAACTCTCTCTTGATCTGTGGATACTTTCGTTGTCGAAAGCTTAATACCTTTGCTCCAAATCTGATTACATACCTGTGATCATCCTCATCATCTTGCCCTACTGCCCATCCTATCCCAGTAGGACTAGTATCAACTGTAACAATCACAGGCCTGCCACACTCATAATCTGCCTTTCTCAGAGTGGGTGATGATTGGAGCAAACATTTCAGCTTCCGCATAGCTTTAATATGTACTGCACTCCACAGAAATTTTTGATTTTTCCTCAAAAGTTGATAAAGAGGATCTGCTACATGTGCATAATGTGGGTTCCAAATAACATAAAAGACACATGCTCCAAGAAATCTCCTCAGCTCTGTAACATTAATGCATGTCTCTTTCATTCTTTGTAGTGCATCTATCTTGGCTGGACAAGGTCGGCGTCCACACTAGTACTACAAAGATGTCCCACTATTAGCACTTCACCAACTCCAAACACTGATTTCAGCCCAGATAAAGTAAGATTCACTTCTTCAAGCCTGGATAGAATCATGTCACAATCCTTTATATGATTTGCCACAAACTTGCGGCACCCCTTTGAATCCAAATCCCCATCTTTGTCCTTCTCATCACAGCCTTTTATTGGCACATCATCCAGAAATGGCATAGTTTTTTGTGGTATGAAGTCTCGTAAGACTTTATTCATTCCATTCATCATATGTGCCACTGAGTTGGTGGCTCCTTGTGGTAAAGTACACATCCTTACTAGTCCCAAAGGAGTTCTCATTGTAGTCAAGTCCCTGCTTTGTATATCCAGCTGGAACTGATCATATCCCGAATACAGATCACCCATAGAGTATATAGCTTTCCCTACAAATGCTTCTGCAAACTCATCCACAATCGGACCTGCCCCCACATTCCTGATTGTGACTTTGTTTACAGGTTGTATGTCTTGAATAAAGCGCAATGTCCCATTTTTCTTTTGTACAGTAAACCATCTGTTGGAATATGGGGCACATGATGGCTCCAAGATTCCCATCCTGATCTTTTCTTTTAGTAATTCCATCAGCTTTGGCAAGAGAGCCTTTGGTACTGGAATTGGCCGCAGGTTCCAGGGCACATGTGGAACAGTAAAGATCACCATTGGTGCTGTTACACTTGGATCAACACAGCCTATCTCATGCGGCTGAAAAGCAAAGGCTTTCCCATGTTTTACAAGCATCTCCTCAAAGCATTCCCTTTCAACTGGCAACAGAAAATCCTTCTCACCAATCTTCAGCTCTTTTAGAGTTTCTTGAGTAAACTTATGCCCAATTTTCTTCGGATCTCTAAGATTTGGTTGCATAGAAGCTTCATCTATCTTCTCCTTGCTTCCTGGTGGCAAAGGCAAGGCAACTGGTTTCACCTTCTTTGCAACTGTTTTGTACTTTGTATCAACATGAGCATCCATCTCGCAATTCATGTTTTTACATTCCACCCCCTCGAATTCCTGGATTATATCATACATCTCCACAGATGACACCTCTATCATTTCATTTCCACCCTGTAAGCATGCTCTTCCCATATCAAGAAGCACATCCATAGTATCTACAAATGACACCTCATCAAGCACCCCTGAAATAAACTCATTCTTCTCCAAAAAACCACACTGCTCAAGACTTTTTTGTTCATTTTGTATATGTTTTCGCATGCCACGCTTCAAATCCTTGCTTTTTACAAAAACCAGTGACCCATAGCTGGAGAATCCCTGAAAATTTGCTGAAAAGCTATTTACATTGATTGAGTCCTGCGAGAACTCATTTTCCCTTGTACCATTGGAATCCCGCTTTACAATGGCACCTGGCCAAAATCCCTCATTTCCCTGTAATTCATGAATTCTCTATTTATCTTTGGGAGTGACTGTGCCCGAAGAGACTCACGATTCCTTTCATGGTTAATACAAACTGTCAAAAACTGAACAGCTTTTTTGCCATCTTTACTCCTTATTCTTGCATATGCTGAACCATCATCCAAAACCTTTGTTTCCATCCTTACAGCTGTAATGTAGGGTTGCCCAAGAATGAGGGGATACGATGACATCTCCTGAACAAAGAAGTTCTGATCATCTTTCACATCCCCTATAGTTACCCTTACATTTGGACATGCTGCATAAAGCTCTCCAGATGAGTTATTAGCTGCTTTAATCATCCACCCATGATCCACATCCATTGGCCACTTACATTTGTTGTAGAGATTTTTAGCCATAAGATTTATTTCAGACCCATGATCAATTAGAGCGACATATGGCTCTTCCAAATCACCTATCTTGACAAGGGTTTCAGTAGTTGCTCTTGCCCAATGACTCCTGGAGTAATGACTTTTTGTAAGAACTTCTTTTTCATCATCCTCTTCCACAAAGCGCACTTGTCGTGCCCCATCAGCAGAGTGATTACATTCCACCACATTTTCTCTCTCTTCCTTTTTCTGTACCTGTACTCCATGAGTCTTGGAAGTGCTTGCCTCCCCTTGCGATGGAATAGATTCAATTATGGACTGCCTTTTTTTCCGTATAATATCAATTATCTCATCATGAAATTCTTTCTTTGCAATCCCCAAGACTAGTGTAAATTCCACCCTGCTGTTTAGAATCCTCTCTTCAAGCACCTTTTTGAGATCTGTTTTGCAGCTTCAATATCAGATTGAAGCTTGTAGAGTGGAATTTTCCCTTTACCCTTCTCCTTCATTTTTGCTGGCACTTCTTCCATTGAAACTTCCTGTGGAGGTCTGCTATGCTGTGGAGGCATATGTGATGGCCCAGGATCCTTCTTTTCACTTCCACGTGTAACTCTTTTTGATGGCCCTCCTTCCTCATTTTCCCTTTTACGCTTCTCCTCTACCTGTGCCTCATTATTTTGGCATTTAGCAATGTAGGCATGAACAGATAAAGAATCCACAGGCTCCTCCCAGCCAGTCTCAAGACATATACAATCACCTGCCTCATGCAAAGCTTGCTTAGACACCTTCTTTGACGCAATTAATTCCATTGTTGATGGCCAAAAATCCTCATTCTCATAATCCTCATCATTCTCAAATCCCTGCTTTAATTGACCAACCTTTAATCCATAGGTTGCTGCCTCAACCATAGAAATGGCATGACTAGCAGCCATATCCTCAACCAGCTTTTTCATCCCTCCTTTCCCAAAATTTGTACTCAATGGAAGACCAGTCTCTGTAAGATGGATTTTCCCATCTTTGAAAAACACAAGTTGAATTTTAAGAGCTTCTTTATAGCTAGCATAATCTTTCTTTGCATGTTCTGGGTCATCACACCATATGCATCTGTATGTAAACCCTTCTTTGCTTTGAGGCCTTTGCATAGAAGCCTGCCCCAATGGTAGACCCTTTTCTTCAATCCTGGACATCTTCAATTTTAGGTCACGCATACCCTTAATAAGCTCATCCATCGGCCCATCTACCTTTGGAATTGTAGCAGCTGGTTTTGGTAGATTTTCAGGGGTAACAGCAGTTATGGGGGTAGCAGAGCCCATCACCATTTTATCCCTCCTCCGCTGCCGCTTTGCTAACATGGTGACTGCATCCTCAACATCATTCCAATCACTCTTTAATCCTCTTCACTCTCTATTTCTGCCGTCAACCCTTTGTGAATGTGTGTGGGCATGTTATTGCAACAGGGACTTTCCATTTGTGCAAATAGTATTGAGTGTTCTCTCCACTATCTATTTCCCTTGCAATCATGGACTCAACCCCTAACCACACACAATCCCATGGGTTAGCTTGCCACCCTCCATTGGGCCTATAGAGTCGGAGTAAACTCACACACCCATAATTGAAATTCCCTTTTTTGTTGAACACACACACTCAAGCAGAAAACAATGTTCACACACACACTCCAATGGTATACATTTCTTTAAAAAGTAAAAAGTATTGAAAACACTCAACAGTATATTATTATAAAAATATTACAGCATTTTGCAAAATATCTATCATCATCTCCACACACCACAACCTTGTTCCTCAGACTAGAAGGTATGCACTACTGAGCCTGAACACTCCTTGGACCACTATGCTGACTAGAGGAGCCCACAAGTCTCACATCTGAATCCAACAATCGATCCAAAATCTAGGGAGCCGCTTCTAAAAGCCATACCACTCCCAAGGCCAAAATGCTCAAGCCAACTAGTCACAGGAGCCACATGAAACTGACATACACGCCCAGTCCCCAGACTTGTCCTGCCTAGTATAATTGGAGCCGCTCCTTGTCCATCACACCGACTATGTTACCACGCACATGTGTAGTATCTTCATAGGCATGCACACCCATACCTTCACAGACTGGGAAGGTATGCACTAATAAGCCCAAACACTCCTCGGACCACTATGGTGACTAGAGGAGCCCACAAGCCAACCAGTCATAGGAGCCACATGAAACTAATGTGCACATCTAGACTTTTCCTACCCAATACAACCAGAGCCACACAACCAGAGCCACTCCTTTCCCATCACACTGACTATGTTGGGAGCACACCCACATCCAATTAAGATGGGTTAAGGTCTCGGGTAACTGTATTTATAAACAAGGCTCATGACTTGGGTGACATCTGCATGACAAACCACACACCTGTCTAGTACCTTCACAAGAATCCACAACAAGTAATTCACAATGAATATAAGGGTAAAAAAGTAAAACATGATCAAATAGTCATGAATCACTCATGCATGATGCATCCATAGCTTTGGTAAAGCATCGCAAGTCCGACGAGACTTCTACTAAAATATGAATCTTTTCTCCCAAATGAAACGGGATCCTTTAATCTTCTTGAAGAGAATAATCAAAAACTCATAAAAATACATCAAATATTAAAATAACTACTTGAATTAAATTGAACATTAAAGCATATGACAAAACATAAGGCAAGAGAAAGAAAAGCATCACCATCAACAGCAATCTTCCCCCCCCTTGTGCGTGGCCTTCCCCCACACAAGAGTATTTCTTTATTAGCTTTCTTTCTACCAAAAATAGGCCATAGCCCCAAAATATACAAAATGTGCTTTTAGAGAGCACGGCACCCTTCTTTTACAAAAATAGAGTGTCAAATATTGGGACTAGGGTAAAGCCATAGGCTTTAATAAATTCCACATTATAAATGTATCTTTCCTAAAGTTCAAAATGGAAAAATCAACTACTAAGGTTACTAAATATGATACGCATAAAAAACATTCTCCTCAACTTTATTCATCAATCCTCGTAATCTTCTTCTCCTGAAAATATAAGCCTAATTAATAATTAAATTAATCCCACAAATATTAAACAGGAACAAACCATAACCAACTCATGACTACCAGGCGTAAGTACCCCAGGAATCACCCTGCTGCACAAACCTAACTGAAATAATCATAGATGGCCCCAAGCATACGTCATATACCACACGTATTAATATTTATAGTGGTGTCACCCATGATATTAACCTAGCCGACATGACGCAAGAGTAACCTAGGAATCCCCAAATTACTCATCAAGAGGAAAAAATAATATTCATAAAGAGGACTTAAAATATATTCTCATAACATCCCTCTTGCTTAAGTTTGCAATTGCCCTCAATTGTAGGTTTGTTGGGTTTGAAAAGAACGAAGGATCTTAGGATAAGCTCGGAAAAATTTCTCGAGCATCCATTTTGCATCTTCTTGAGGATGGTTTTTGAATGTCAAAAGATATTTGATTAACATGGATCATAACAAACGGGACCCTTTAATCTTCTTGAAGGGAATAATCAAAAACTCATAAAAATACATCAAATATTAAAACAACTACTTAAATTAAATTGAACATTAAAGCATATGACAAAACATAAGACAAGAGAAAGAAAAACATCACCTCCATCAACACCATGTTGGGTACAATCTTCCCCCCCTTGTGCATGGCCTTCCCCCACACAAGAGTATTTCTTTATTAGCTTTCTTTCCACCAAAAATAGGCCATAGCCCCAAAATATACAAAATGTGCTTTTAGAGAGCACGGCACTCTTCTTTTACAAAAATAGAGTGTCAAATATTGGGACTAGGGTAAAGCCATAGGCTTTAATAAATTCCACATTATAAATGTATCTTTCCTAAAGTTCAAAATGGAAAAATCAACTACTAAGGTTACTAAATATGATGCACATAAGAAACATTCTCCTCAACTTTATTCATAAATCCTCGTAATCTTCTTCTCCTAAAAATATAAGCTCAATTAATAATTAAATTAATCCCACAAATATTAAACAAGAACAAACCATAACCAACTCATGACTACCAGGCGTAAGTACCCCAAGAATCACCCTGCCGCACAAACCTAACTGAAATAATCATAGATGGCCCCAAGCATACGTCATATACCGCACGTATTAATATTTATAGTGGTGTCACCCACGATATTAACCTAGCCGGCATGACGCAAGAGTAACCTAGGCGTCCCCAAATTACTCAAGAGGGAAAAATAATATTCTTAAAGAGGACTTAAAATATATTCTCATAACACCCAAGTACTTATGTGAGCTTGTAATTCAAATAAACACGGGTGCACACATTAAATTAACACACCATATCATAACATAAGAAGAAGAAAATACTCATCAACATAAAAATAAGAGAATTGGCCACAATCTCCCCCCCAACGTGTGTGGCTCCTCCTCCCACAGGTGGTATTTATGTCATATTCACATTTTTAGCCCTTGAAGCATGATAGCACCTTTTCCACTTTGGGCTTTTGCTTTGCATATAAATAATCTTATCCAAAGTTTCAAAGGTTTGCACATGCTAAAACCTTTTTCGCACACACACACATTAAATAATCTTGTGCACATACGCACATAAAATAACCTTGTGCACATATACACATACACTCTAGCCACATGATAGGCTATAAATGATCAATTAAATATTAATATAAAAATATCATGATTAGCACATGATCTTCGTCTTCACACCACCGCTCAGTCCACCATCCGTATGACACCTCAATCGATACCCTTGCACATCTCACTACCTATACGTATAGACATAATCTAGTTAGTTAAATAGTCAATTGAACGCATCAATTAATCCCAACACTATCATGAGAAATAGGCAACCATAATATCAAATCACACGTACCCACCACTAGCATGACACACAAGGGCATACCCAATATAAATTAAATAATATAATCTCCAATAACTCAAGAGTAATTCTCATATGGAGTAAGTTGGCATTTTGTTCTCATAAACAAGCTAGTCGAGTACACTATGACATAAGTCATAGAAGTTCTGAGGGTGGATAAGGGTCATCAGGAGATATTCGAGTGATAGTACTTTAGACAAAATTTCTAGCAATTAAAAACTTTTAGATTTTTAGGGTCAAAAGTCAATAATGAGTTTTACTATTGGTGTGGTCTCTTACATCTATTTTTGGTCTCAACTAGAAACTTAATGAAAAGCTCTTTGGATAAGTTCTTTTGGAGATAAACATAGATGAAGATAAAAGCAAAATTGACTCAATGTTCCTCATGCTATCAAAATTATGAACTTCAAATTTATAAAATTTAATTGAACTTAACCACTAAGGAGTGCAATTAGTAGTCTAATTGTAAACATGGTCAAAAAATTTTAAATACTTTATGCTTTTGGTCGGAATCCATACTTTATGTTAAGCTTATTATGCTTATGCTTTTTATTTTTAAAGCATGATTTTTAAAAAAGTTTCTTTGTTCTTTGTAGAAGTCACATTGCCACTGTTGTTTTTTTTAAGCTCCCCTATTCTAGAGAGATAAGTTTTGGCTTTATGCTTTACCCAAGTGTTAAAACCCCTTTTAATATATTTTTATTAAAAAAAAACCCTTGTAGGCTTGATAACTTAAGCCTTTCTAGCCACTAAAAAGGAAGGAAAATGGCATTTTGATGTGAGAGAGAAGGGTGAAGCATAGCTCTCTCGTACAAACATGCTCTGATTAGGGTTTGTTATTCTATCCTCTTACGGCGGTGACTATATTCAAACCAGACTCGGCTAGTTACACTATTCCTAGGCAAGGTTTGCCCTAGGGGAGGCCGCCCCTTTGTTAATGCCAATGGGTCGTCGCCCAAATGGGGGCACACAAACCACAACTGATCCTCCTCAGTCTCAGAAGCCTGCCATCGCATTATGAGCTGCTTTGATGCCACCTTTACTAGTCATTGTAGACACGAACCTTGGCATGTATGACTCGGCCTAGCACGTGTCATCAGTGCATGATGCAACATGATTCCCTTATTCAGATGACCGTGTTTTTGGATGAAGCTCATTCTAATCTCCAATCTTTGCTGATGCTCTTCCATCCCCCCCTTCTTTGGCCATAATGTAGGGAGCCATGCAACCCAAAGAGATGGTGGAGGCCTCCTCTTCCAAGACCCTATACTGGCGGGCACATCAACTAATCCGTTCTTCATTTCGGGTGAAAGACCAAGGGGAAAGCTGCCCTCAAATGAGCGATTTGGTGGAACCATCAACAAACAACAGCAATAAGCCATGTCTCAGAAAGCAACATCTACATGGATGAGAAGGAAGTCGGGTGGCTCCTCATGTTACTTCACAAAGACAAGGAGCTCGGGAAGAACTGCATGCTGGGTCTGGTGAAGAAAGAATTGGTCTTTTTTCCTACTAGAGCAAGAAGATAATCGAGTCCAAAAGGTAAACTCTCGGTTCTCTTCCCACTGAAATGGAGCAAGATTAGCTTTAAGTTTACCAGTCCCATGCACTGGTAGGGCTTTGTCATGGCCCCCACCCCCCAGTTGATGTACTAGGAGGTTAGATTAGGTCAAATTGGTGGCCTAGAGGAGTAGAAGTAGAGCACATCTAATTTTTACCTAATAATTACTTTTGTTTCCTGTTCAAAGAAGTTGGGATGACTTTAAACATAATAGGGGGGGTTGTTCGATGATAAGGAACTTTCCTTTATCTCTTTTCCCATGGCAACCTGATTTCTCTCCAAGTGGGCCTAAACTGTCACAGGACCCTTTTGTACTTCTTCAAGAATTAATTAAAAATCTCACAAATTACATCATAATTGAAACAAAGACTTGAATTGAAATTGATAATTAAATAACTTAGCATAACATAAGGCAAAATAATTAGAATAACATCACCATAAAAAGTAAAGGATAGAGAATACCACACAGTAAACTAGGTTGGGTGCAATCTCCCCCCTCAAGTGTGTAGCTCCACTTCCACGACTTGAGTATCTAGAGAATTTTATTCATAAAAATAGCCCAAGGAGCTAAGAATAGATGAGCGTACAAATTGGGCTTGCTTTTCCCACTTTTGGGATATTCCTTTACATATTTTTAATCATATCAAAATCCCTAAGGTTTGTATATAGTAAAAACCTTTGCTCGAATATAATTGCTAGTGGGCCTTGTTACATAAAGTAACTTGATGCACATTTTCACATATAATAATTTTGTGCACATTTTCACATTCCATTAAGCCGATTCCTGCACACACAAAAATCAAGCATATTTTTTTTCAATTATTAATTCATAAAAAATGTGAAAATATATACCTGTAACAGTCCTCCCATTTGAGGAAGCAACTGTCCTCAGTTGTGTAAAAGAAAATGCTACAATAACAAAAATCTCATATGACACCTACATTGGTGATCCTCGCACCATCATTAAATTAGAAATAATAATAAAAAATAATATGATATAGACAAGGTCCCTTATGTGCGACATACACACATTACTCATCACCTATTTTTGTAAACATATCCCAATTAATTGCCTAGTGTACAATTAATCCCAATATGATACATTGATAGTTAGGCACAAACACAGCATATATTCACCACTTGTTTCACTATGATGA
The DNA here is from genome assembly GCF_041138505.1 of Cibotium barometz. NCBI lineage: Eukaryota > Viridiplantae > Streptophyta > Polypodiopsida > Cyatheales > Cibotiaceae > Cibotium > Cibotium barometz. The sequence goes on from NC_141092.1 coordinate 12,511,766, forward strand.
GAGTATCATTATGTACACATCATCTAGCATGGTGTGAGTTACCACTTGTTACACTCCAATGAGCATGGCACATCAGTTGCATAAACCACTTGTTTCACTTCGACCGTGTGCAGTTGTCAAGCATAGTCCACTTGTTTCACTTGACCACAGTATAGTTGTTAATCATGGCACTACTTGTTAACAACATACACTCATCAAGCATGGTCAAGCTATGCCAATACCACTAGGTAATCAGTATTTAATGTGGAGTCACCTACGATACCAATTCACTAGGATGGCACACTAGCGTCCGAGCATCCCCGTACAACTAAAGGGTGGACATTATGTAACATCCCTCCTTCTTGGATGCTTGTTTGCTTATGTGAGCTAAGGAGATCAATTGTCAATACTATATAAATTCAAGTATGTTCCCTAACAAAATACATTATATCAAGGACTTCTATGTGTAATAAATTCTAGTGTCCCATACCACTAGAAATTATCCCACACAGATGTAGAGATAAGTATGCATCGGAACCCTTCACATAGGATTAATCTCGTGTCCCATACCACAAGACTAATACATAGTGAAAATTTCATAAAGTATAATTCAAGATGGAAGGGACGGTTCCTTCAAGAAGTTCTACTTTTAATGCATAAAAACTCTCCTTGAGTTTACCAAAAAGTGTTAAATAATCAAATGCAGTAAATATGTTACCTCAAGAGTCTGCGTAGTTGTCGTGGTATTCTTCTTCTTCATCTTCATCGATCATATTGAGTCCTAATGAAATAAACTTTGACTTCCGTGGACAATTTGATGGCGATGTGTCTAATCTCGCTACACCTGTAACACTTCTTGGAATCATGTTTATTAGCTTTTTGTGAGCCATCTATCTTATTGTTAATACCTGTGTTATGGTCATTAAGAGATATGTCAAATGATTTTTGAGACGTTTTAGGGTTCAAAGATGTTGATGCTGAGGTTTGGGGAGTTATTGTTTTCTTAGAAAAATCATTTTTCTTTTCACAATTCAAGGATAGAGAAATAGCTGAGCTAAGAGAATGTGGTCGAAACATATTTACCTTAGATCGAATTGTAGGTTTCAAACCTACAATTCAAGGATAGAGAAATAGCTGAGCTAAGAGAATGTGGTCGAAACATATTTACCTTAGATCGAATTGTAGGTTTCAAACCTGCTATGAACTTTCTTCTTTGATCCTTGGTGCTAACCTTCTCGATTACCTGCATTTGTAATAAAGTTTGCCAAAATCTGTCCACATAAGTTGATATATTTTTTGTGTTAAGCTGTCTGAATGTAGACCATTGTTGTCGAGTCTTAGCTTTGTATTGTGAAGGTAGGAAATGTTTCTTTAAGAAATTTCAAAACTTTTTTCATGTTGAAGGTCTATATTCACCCTGTTTGATCACATTCCACCATAAGGTAGCAATTTCGATCAAGTTATTACAAGCACATTTACTTTTATTCTTTTCTGAGAACTTTTTGCCAGAGAAATAATCATCAAGTTGGCTAATCCATGCAATAAGAACTTGTGCATCCTTCTTGCCGTCATAATTTTGGAAAGTGAATGCCTTTCGGCTAATTCGTGAGTCTTTCCTAGAATTTTGAGCACGTAAGGTAGCTTCAACAGTGCATCTAATATGTTCACTTTCCTCCTCATCTGAGTCGAAAAAGAATGGGGAGATTCACATTTGTGTTTGGCACACTTGACTTGACGCTCTAATTTGCGTCGGAGTTCTCGTTCACTAGCATTCTTGAAGTGCTAAGATTTGTTCTTGTACCGTGGGCGAAATGGGTAAAGCAGCCATTGCAACTAAATTAAGACAGAGAATTTTAACTTATAAATCAGTCACAAAATGATGGGTTTAATTCCGTCCTCTGAAAGATTTGAGATTTCTAAATTTCTTTCTGAATTGTTACCTTTTGTGGGGAGTGATGAGTTCTCTCAAACAGTTTTCTTTTGAAGTGATAAGGATAGGATTTTTAAAGCCTTTTAGCAAAAAATTGCTTTAAAACAAGCTATGGGGTTTCTCTCTTCTCTAAGAGAAACTATGAAGTATGGGGTTTCTCTCTTCTCTAAGAAGCTATGGGGTTTCTCTCTTCTCTCTTTGAATATTTGGTCACAAGAATGTACTAAAAGAGTGAGAGGTAGATGGGATAAGGTACACACACACACACACACATACATATATATATACACACACATACACACATACACACACACACACACACATACACACACACACACACACACACATATAGATATATACACACACACACATATATATGCACACACATATATATATATATACATAGACACACACACACACATACTCACACAACACACACACACACACACATATATATATATACACACACACACATATATATAGATACATACACACACACACACACACACATATATACACACACACACACACACACACACACATATATATATATATATATATATATATATATATATATATATATATATATATTTAAAGCTTGTTATATAAAGTTTATCAACACAATCTTTATTAGTAAAAGCTTAACAAAGCTGCATGGAGCAATTAGTGCAAAACAGCCATGTATTCCTCCCTGGATTACGGGCAGCACCGTGAGAAGATGTGGAAAATTTCTGGTCGCCCTTTACTCGCCACCATCGCCGATTCTCCTGAGATCGGTTGAATAGGGGAGAAGAGGATAAATTTCTTTTCTTTTTGGAAGGAATATATATATATATATTTTTAAGGATTTCATTCTTCTTTAAAATTGCATAGCACGCTTTGGGCTTTTGGAGAAGAAGTAAGAGAAATTCTCTCATCCCTCCATTATAGAAATGATGTCTTGACCACTGTCCAGAATTCTAAAAGTAGGAGAATGCTTCCCATGCCTTGGTCATCACATCCGTAAAAAAGGATCTCCAAGCCATATTCAAATTCTCAAAACCACTTTTGAGAAACTAAATAGTGGTTTTGGAAGAAGGGGTTACATTAATTTCTAGCCTTTGATTCTAATCTTTAACCAAGGGTCTATACAAATCCCATAACCATTCAAATCTCTGGCCCAAAGGTATTCTAAGCTTTCTCCCCTTTACCCTTTAGTTTCTTGTGAGTTCTTGTGAGCTTGACCTTCTTCAAGATTGTATACCCATGCTCTGATACCACTATCACTGGACCCTTTTGTACTTCTTGAAGAATTAATTAATAATATCACAAATTACATCATAATTGAAACAAAGACTTGAATTGGGGTTGGTGGTTAAATAACTTAGCATAACACAAGGTAAAAAAATTAAAATAACATCACCATCAAAAGTAAAGGATAGAGAATACCACACAGTAAACCAGATTGGGTGCAATCTCCCCCCTCAAGTGTGTAGCTCCACTTCCACGACTTGAGTATTTAGAGAAATTTATTTATAAAAATAGCCCAAGGAGCTAAGAATAGATGAGCATACAAATTGGGCTTGCTTTTCCCACTTTTGGGGTATTGCTTTACATATTTTTAATCATATCAAAATCCCTAAGGTTTGTACATATAAAAACCTTTGCCCAAATATAATTACTAGTGAGCCTTGTTACATAAAATAATTTTGTGCACATTTTCACATATAATAATCTTGTGCACATTTGCAAATTCCATTAAGTCGATTCCTGCACACAATAAATCAAGAATATTTTTCTTCGATTATTAATTCATCAAAAATATAATAAAATATATACCTGTAACATAAACCTTCAAAATTGCTTGTATGGGTTGAACTCCCGGACCTTCCCCTCCATTTGTGTCCCCTACTTAGATTTATTGTTGAACCTTTAGGTAAGCTTCTTGGCCAAAGATCGGCCATAGATCTGAATCCTAGATGGCATCCACCACCCACAGGCCTTGATAGAAATTGATTTGAGAGAGGAGCTCACTACTGATCTTACAATTAATGTTGACCAAAACATTAGCTTTGTGTAGTCTATCCTTTAGAAGAATTTTCCCAATGCATGTTTCCATTATAACAAGCAAGGCCACTATATCAAGAATTGTCCTCTTGAAAATCCACCCCCCCTCTTAGGAAAATACGGGATACAAGCCATCTGACAATGCTCCAAAGGTTCATGATGGGTTTGAACCTCAATAATCAGAAGGGGTAAGGGACCTAGACAAGCCTCCAATAGACCTCCAACTAGAGGGAGAAACCAGAACCCTCTTCTTGTAGATGTTGCTGACCTGACCCAACCAGAGGATGAAGAGAATAAATCCTCAAATGAGGATGAGTTTGTCCAAGATTCTCAAATCAACACCACAGAAAGGCTAGAAAAAGAGATAGACAAAATTGACTTTTGCAAAGACTCTCCTATAAATGCCTTGACCCTAGAGGAAAAGAAACTTCCGAGTTCTATTCATAAAGAGAAATCCAATGTAGGAGGCTTAGGAGACCCATATCCTATTTAAGATGATGGTCTTCCATTGACTTTGTGGGAAACATCCCTCCTCTAATTCACAAAACTGCCTTAGTAAGAAGTTTCTACCACAAAATGTAGAATTTCCAAAGTTGGTCCCACCTTTGACTCTCCTATTTTAGAGGAGAAAAGAGCTCCTATGAGGAGTCATCACATTCCCAAAAATCAAAGAAAATAACGTTTAAATCCATCATTTTGTTCAATATAAAGGGGATTACGGACCCCCTCAAAGCATCCAAGCTAAAAAACTAGATTTTCAGGGAAAAAATTCATGTTGACTACTTGAAGGGAAGGCCTCTGGCCCCTACCTCAAGACCAACTTTGAGAAGACTTCTAAGGATATGATCTGGTTCTACACCGATCACAGTAAAGGTAGTGGGGGTACTATCTGGGTATCCATAAGAAATGGAACAACTATATTAAAGATACGGTGGTTGACCCATCTAACATATGGCTTGCAGTGAAGATGGACAATGAGTTTGAGTGGTACATAGTCTCTATGTATGCTGCTAGCTCAAGGATGGCATTATGACAATCTCTTCTTCAACTTCACCTCCCAATAATTCTAGTGGGAGACTTTTAACATGATGGAGAACAAACAAGACATAATGAGTGACTTGGGTCTCACTTTGAAGGGCATGAGTGCAGGGAGCGGCTTTCTTGTAAAGGCTTTCATGACTTGGTGGACATTGCATCAAACCCCAAGTTCACGTGGTCAAATAGTAGAGTTGATTCCCACTTGAGGAAAGCAAGGCTTTATAGATGCTACATCAGTGGTGGCTACATCGCCAAGGAATACATTAGTACTAAAATCAAAGTTCTTAACACGACCCACATTTCTAATCGCAAGCTGATTCACATCTCTATTCTCAAAATGGGATCTTAGCCTAAGGTAGGATGGCTCCGTGATGCTAACCCTTCCTTGTTCCACCTGTCAATGGTATAGGAGGAGTTAAGGATATTTTTCGTAATGCTTTTCACTCCCAATTACCACCTATCCGAGCTTGGTCACAAGCTAGGCTGACACAATAGTTTCTCAGAAACATTAGAGTTTAGAGGGCCCTCTTAATTCATAGAGTCTCTTTCTCTTATTTTGTTCAAGGTTAGAACAGGTGGAGAAAATTTCTTGCTATGGTCCTCTTCTTTACTAAGATCCCCATTAAACCTAAGGGAAGCATGCTTATCAAAAGACTATGGCTAGCCTAGAACATAGTCAAAGGAAACATCACTCTCAATGAAAACATCAGGGTTAAAGCTGGCATCTTCCACAAAGACTCAATCTAGTTTTCAATGGTTTGGCAAGACTATACCCCCTTGCCTCTTTACAGATCAACTTAGAAGTTATTGGCAAGAAGGCAATTTCAACCTTGAAAGACATTTGGGATTTCAAAGAGAGAACTTGGTTATCTTGCTCGAAGCTCAACCAAAAGTTCAGGCTTAATGAGGAGGATCTGAATCTATTTACACAAAGGATGTCAATCTGGCATAACTGAAATGTACAATTCATATATAGTTGAAAGGGGCTTTTCTATCCAAAACATTTGTATGGAACAACTAGGACATCCTGTGCTGCCGATCCCTTGGCTCAGAGACCATGAACCACAACTTTATTCTAAGCGAAACAGAAGGTGGAACTTAAGTTGGAATAGAAGCCAATGGGATTTTAGGATTATGAATATTTGGTCAAAATATATCCCTCCTAAAATTGCATGTTTTCTTTAGCTCATATTGCATCATGCCTTGTGGACAAATGCACGTGCAACTTCAATGGGGATAGGCAATGGAACATGCCATGGTGGATGCAAGCAAGAGGTAGAATCTATTTCTCACCTCTTCATCTCTTGCTAGAATGTCAAGCATACGCTCTCTTATTTACATAAATGCATTTATCCCAATCATCCTCAAGAGCTTAATTGGAAAGAGATTCTGTTGGGTGAAGCAAATGGGTGTTCAACTAAAATGTGAAATATAATCAAATGGGTGTTCAACTAAAATGTGAAATATAATCAAATTGGTCTTTTTATGAAATGCTTGGATTAATAGGAATATGCTTCTTTTTTCAGAAAAAAAAAGGTTGATATAGTGCAGGATTGAAAAACTCCATGATGAGGAGTGCATTGAAGGATATGACGGAACTGTTTACTGAGACTGAGATTGAAGAATTGAATGAGGATCTTGTGGACAAGATGGATGATGATGGAGATAACACCGTTGAATAAATAAGAGATACAAAAATACAGTTGGTCTACAAGAAGAGGGAACTAATGGAATCCACTAGTAGAGATGAATAGCTCATGCACTTCATAATGGACCTAATTGAGGTCCAGGCTTCACTTTGAAGTTTTCTTTAAGAGATAAGGAGTTAAGATTCTCTGAAAAAAATCATTTTGTAACTAATTAGTCTTTTTAGAGTGTTAGTTTCTTTCTCTTTTACTTAATATATTATTTAATGAGGTTTTCTCCCAAAAAAAAAAGGAAAAGATGAGCACTGCTATGAAGATATGATTGGCTGTCCGGAAAAAGGATCACCTATTTTTGTTGGGTTTTATTTTGTTCCTTTTTTCCATATAAACGTTAGAGGCTATATATTTTAAGCCTTATACCCAATAATAAGAAACAAAAACTAGCACTTCAAATAAATAAAATAAAAAAAGAAAGAGAGGAGGTGGAATTGCAGGCTTGATGAATTCTAAAGGTGGATGAATTAACACCATGTCCTATCGGTGTAATTTGTCATTCTGTTAGGAAAAGGAGGCATCGTTTTGCTGGAGGATTGGCCCATTATAGAGTTATGGAAAAAAAAAAAGCTTTTGCAAGATTTGTTTACACCTCTTTTAAGCCTTTGCCCAAGGGTCTAAAGAGATTGGTCTCTTTTGTCCACTAAAGATAAAAATCATGTTGTACTTTTGTCTTAAGTTTAGTGAACCTCTCCAAAATTTTTTAAAATAATCTTCAAGTCAAAGCTTTCTATATGCTTCTTTTCTCACAACCCAAAATTACAAAGGAGTTTTTCCTTTTTCCCAAAATCCTTGCGGGAGTTATCATGGTACTCCTCACACGGAGGATTTTGGACAGAGATATTACAAATTTTATTTTTATATTCATGCTTTTATGAATTCAAATCAATCAAAACACTTATTAGTTTAGGCTTACCTTGCTCCTTTGTTGGATACCATGGATACTAACCTAGCCCAAAATGGGAAGTTCATGGATTTGATGGATGATATGATGCTAATCCACAATATATTTATATAATGTTAGACCCCTATAGGCTAGGTGACAATCTCAAGCTCCTCTTAATCAAAGAGGCATTAGGATTACTAGATGGATTTTATATTGTGGGTAGTAGATGTAGGATCTCTGAGAAAAAGTGCTTCATTTTCAGGGAAATACTGAAGTGTATTCCAACAAGGAAATTGATAAAGATAATGATGTAATAATCTTTGAGATTATTAATGGATGTCTTTCTCTCTCTCTCTCTCTCTCTCTCTCTCTCTCTCTCTCTCTCTCTCTCTCTCTCTCTCTCTCTCTCTCTCTCTCTCTCTCTCTCACACACACACACACACACACAGGTAACACAAATAGTTACTCTTACCTTTTGTGCGTGTTTGGTGTGAAACGTAGCTGGGATAGTGTGAGAGAGAAATAGAGAGAGAGGAAGAGAAAGAGAGAGACCATAAGTTTTTTGTTGTTTTGGTTTTTGTGTGTGATTATTAGAGGTGAGGGAGAAGGTTGATAGCCAGAAAAGTTGGTGGTTTCAAATATTATTCTCTCTTCAACTTGAGGTTGGTTTCATTGTTTCCCTTTCTCTCTTTATCTATTTGTTTGTTTGCAGTTAATATGTGACATGCATAGATAAAGTGATTTATTTTGCATAGATAAAGTGATTTATTTATGTTGATATGTTTGGTTAGTTAAGATATATATATATATATATATATATATATATATATAGAGAGAGAGAGAGAGAGAGAGAGAGCACACATTAAAATACTTTCTATATCTCTTTCTATCTCATTGAATGTTTTATAATCGATAATTGGTATGGAAAATGTGAATGTAATAATGATTTTTGCATGTTTAATACTTTAGTGTGTGCACATAAATAGGGTTTATTACAGTGATATATGCAAGGCTGGCTAAGCTAGCAACTTTTTATTTATTAGACCATTGTATTTGATTGTAGAGAGAGTACTAGAAAGAGAATACATGGGCCTAATGGGGATATACATAGTTAAATTATTTCAGTACTTTTACTTAGAATATATTAGCCTTAAAACAGAGAAATGTGCTTAAAAAGGAAAGAACTTTCTATGGTTGCTAACACTAGACTTCTAGAGAGACAATTATACGGCTTGCTAAGAGTATACATTGTTTTTTCTTTGCAACTATGAGGTATCTACATGTATATAGTGTTGGTATATAATTGGGTTATTAGGGTTATGTTATATGTTGACTAAGATATAAAGGGATGTTTGGAGAGCCTTAAGATGTTCATTTTGGATTTTAGCAAATGGAGATCCTTTATGATAATAATGGCTCAAATGCCATAGTGTTCTATGTATGTAGCTTCCAATTCTAATGTAGCTTTGTCTACCCCACCAGAGCTGATGAATGTTCAAGCTGCAAAACACCTTGCCCAGTCAAGGTCTCCATCTAGATAGCCAAGCTCTAAATGTCTACATACTATTGTGGACATATGCGATCGCACTGAGAAAAATCAGGTTACTTGCAAGGAGTACTTAAATGCCCTTTGGGATGAGATCCGTGGAAGTGGCACCCAAAGGAGTGGTCGCATGGAGGCCAACCAACTAGACATGATTACCTTATGGAAAATTTGCATGCTGAAATTGGGGAACGTCTAGGTGGATATACTAGGGAATGAAAAGAAAAAGCCGATTATTTAAAAGATCAAGTACATACATTAGGCTTGGAGGTATTGAGTCTAAAGATATCAGTTAATTGACTCAATGTTACTATTATGAAAAAGATGAGCCGTATGTTGGAAACCAGGGTGATTTTGTGAGAGTAATGATGTTTTTGTTCAAGGGAAAAATTGTATTGCAACTTTCCTACTTTGGCTCTTCGTGGTGATATTTATGAATTCTCTATTTTCTCAAAGTCTTTATATCTCTCTTTCTATTTTATTCTCTCGCTCTTTCTTTTTCTATCTCTCAACATGTTTTAGAGTTCTATGTTTCTCTCTCTCTCTCTCTCTCTCTCTCTCTCTCTCTCTCTCTCTCTCTCTCTCTCTCTCTCTCTCTCTCTCTCTCTCTGGAGTAATGCCTTTGTTAGCAAAGAAAGGTGAGAGACGGAGAGAGATTATCACTTATTAGTGTTTGTTAACCACACTGGTTAACATCATTTTTCAAGCATGGTTACGCTTCTTGTAATCCATTATTATGTAATTGCACTAAGCACTTAATGGAATAAGATATATGGAATGACCAAGCTTAGGAATTGTGTAATGCCGGTCCTAGGAATGAGCTTAGATGTACATAGAGCTAGGAAGTAAGTTTTGGGCCCCCAATTGTAAATGGGCAGTCGACCATTGTAAAAAGTGAGCTCATGTATATAAGTGATTTATGAAATATGAAAAGACACAATCCCATTATCACAATTGAGTCTTGCCTTCTCTCTCTCACTCACTCTCTAGTGGTTATGGTAGTGAGCTTGTGTTGATTGCTTGATTGTAGTGTGTGCACGGAGTGGTTGAGGCTTGTCTTGTCTTGTCTTCTCGTTCTTCTTGTCTCCTTCTCGAGATCCCTCTTGCATACACATTGGCATTGAGCGGAGGTAGAGCTTTCCATAGCTCCCTTCTTCTTTGCTCACTACCTAGCTTGTGGATCTCCATTTGAGTGACACTGTAAGTGGAGGTGGAGTGAGCCCCTAGCGGGCTTCACATCAAGGAGTTAACCCTCATTAGGGTTGGCTTAGTGCTAGTTTCCAAATCAACCCTTGTATGGCATCATTCTCTTCTTCTTTCCCTCTCTTGTGCAAGGTAGTATGTTTTGGTTAACATCTTTGGCACTGCTATCGGGGATTAGCATTTAGCTTAGGGTCCTTCACTCATGTTCACTTGCTAGAGCCATTATATAGCCCGGTTGGAGTGCAAATGCACCGGTAATTGCATGCTTAATGTGTTTTTTTGCTTGTTGTTTGATTTTGTTTACTCCTACCATGGAGATCGAGGGAGCATAAGGAGCATCAAAGTCTTCATCGGATGTGGGAGACACAAGTAGGTGCTTAAACCTTGCTCTTGAGATTCATGCAATTTTTGGTTTTGTTCAACATTTGTTAAGTTTTGAACAATTAGTTTAATCCTCTAATTAATCTTAGGTAATTAGGTTTGTTCATGCAATTTTTGGTTTTGTTCAACATTTGTTAAGTTTTGAACAATTAGTTTAATCCTCTAATTAATCTTAGGTAATTAGGTTTTCTTAGGCATTCTAGGCATCATTGGGTAGCTAGAGACTAGCTCTAGCCTCTCATAAAAAGAAAAACTCAAAAAAAACATTAGGAAAGGACCCAAATCATTAAAAATCAAAGGAGGAGAAGAGGTAAATTTTCATTATGTCTGTCTTTTGAGAAGCGTCGTACGGCCGTACACTTCTCAATGCCACGGCCGTGTGGCTTCTTTGCCAAACCCATGCCTTCCCCTAGAGTAAATCTTCCAAAATCAATTGCATTAAAATGGACAGAGGGCAGTTAAAGGGAATAAATTGCATTAACTAGGAATAAACGGCATTAAACAAGTGGTACAACTGGGTACTATTGTATTGTTAGGGAAAATCAGTGGGTAGCTACTGTCAGTACCTACACAATTAAAGATATCTCTGATCTGATGAGCGTATGATTGTACCTTCAAAAGCATACGTTCATTCCGTTCCTTCTACCCCACCATAGTCGTGTCTTTCATTTCTACAAGCGCACGCCCGTTCTTTCCCTCAAGACATGTCTGGGTCTTCATCCTCTAAGCATATGCCCGTTCCCTTCATTTCTACAACTGCATGCCCGTTCTTTCCCTCAAGACACGTCTGGGTCTTCATCCTCTAAGCATATGCCCGTTCCCTTCATTTGACATGCTCGGGTCTTCATCTCCATTCTATTTGACATGCTTGTGTCCTTTTCAACGTACACCCACGCCATCTCAAGACATGCCCGTGTCTTCATCTCCACCAAGCGTACGCCGCACCTTTCGATTTGCCACGCCCATGTCTTCTTGAAACATACGCTTGTGTCCTCATTTGAGCATACACCCGTACCTTCTTAAAAGCATACGGCCTGTGTCTTCATCTAGATGTATAGCCATACCTTCCTCTCCCAAAAAAAAAGAAAAAGAAAAAGAAACAGAAAAAGACTATCCAAGCACTGCTATTTCTCACATTCATGCACCTACACGCTCGGGAAAATTGGTGCGAAACAACCCTCTATTGTCGATGATATAAATTCTCTTGACGCTCCCTTGCTCATAAGATCAGACCCTTCGGACATAGCTTGGAGCCAAATGGTGTTGGTCTTTGATAGCACCAGTGAGAGTGATGAGCATCACAACATGGGACGCACAACTCCAGACTTAGAGATGGGAGGATTGGAGGCAGTGTATGGATAGACCACCTGCCTTGGAGAAAGACCAATATCCCCTACCCATTCACAAAGAATCCCTTCTTCGAGACTCTAGATCTTTATCCTGGGAAATGCACAGTTAGACAATCTACATCCCAGGGATAGAGGCATGGAACACTAACCCAAAAGAGAACCCACGTCTCCTCTAGACCATAGAACGGAGATGGGGCAAAGTGAAAGTAACCCAACCTAGACTCATCAATCTGGGGGGCCATGCCTGCCCCATATGAATGGCGGATTCATACCGAGGCCAGAAGGCCAGTGCTAAACCCTTGACAAGAACCACCTCTCTAGGGGCCCGAGATGTCCTATCAGAGAGAGAGAGGGCCTACTCATCCCAATAATATCAACTTGGGGCAACAATGTACCAGCAATACCCGCCTCATGGCGCAAACCTACGATGCCATATGGGGATATATGAAGCACAGCCTAGTACTCCCTTGTTTGAGACAAGGACCCCAATGGTCTATTATCCACCCGGCCCAGCTCCCCCACCTATCTTACCCCAACTAGCATCCACTCCATCCCCCATGGTAGGGCTAACCCCTCAAATGTTGGAGGATAGCCATGGAAATAGGAAGGGGGATAGTTTCTGGAATCACACCCCCCACACTAGCTCAGGCTGCACAAGGGCCTAGACAGGAGAAAAACAAAACCTGTAACATCTCTAAGCTGATCACCAAGTTCTATGGAACTGGAGGCCCCATACCACACTTAGAGATGTTTAATCAGATTTGTGAAGAATTTGGCCACGTGGACGATCAAGTCAAGATGAGTGCCTTTGGCCTCACCCTAGATGGCAAAGCTGGTGAATGGTTTAGATCCTTGAAGATAGAGGATAAGGCCACCTTTGAAGCCTTGAAAGAGGCCTTCAAAGTTGGATACTCCCAACAAGGAACCCAATGGAGTCTAGTTGAGCAATTACACAATGTTCAAATAGTCTAGAAGGATGGGGAAACCATCCGGGACTACATCAATAGGGTGAGGTATCTCCATTCTTGTTGCAGTGCCACAGACAAGTTCTCTAATGAAAGGATGATTGGGAGATTCCTTGAAGGCCTCGACGATGTTCCCTTGCATAATTCCTTGTATGCTTTGGCCCATACCTGCTTTGAGCAACGTTGCAGCAGGAGTGCCATGGACTTTGAGGGTAATTTTCAGGGAACACGTTCTCGAGAACTACACAAGGGCAAGGCTTCCTTTAAAAAAAACCAGCACAAGGTCTTGTTAAATTTGTAGCAATGGGATGAGCTATGGTGGATCAAATGCTAGAATCAACATCATTAGAAAAGAGATTAGATAATAATTAAGATATGATTAGTGAGCAATTAATTGATAGCTTAATGTAGGCATGGATAATAAAAAACCAGTAAATTCTCATTAGGCTAATGCCTCAATTTATAGAGTTTACATCCAAGCATCTAATCCCATTGATCTCTCCTTTTTCCCACTCACCTCTGGGCATTCATCTCTTCCCTCAACTAGCCCCCACAGATTTTTCCTCATGAGCAGATACATGGTTTTTGTTTGCCATGTATAAAACTGCTCCCCCATTAAATTTGGCTATCTCTTGTGCCGTGCTCATGATGATGTGAAGGGGGTCTTACCTCTTGATCCAATTGCAAGATTCAATGGCAGTGTCTACCCTTTTACAACTCAATCTGGTGTTTAGGTGATGATTACAATAGATTTATCAACATAAATTCACTACATAAAACCAAGGGTAACAAATCTGTAATGAATGGTTGGAGTATCAAACCATCTCCGAATTGCAATCTGAAGTTATAGGAATCTATATCAGATACCCAATGGTTAATTTGAACCCTCAATTACACCAAAATACAGTGATTAGTACTGATTAATCTCGTTGATTAGCAAAATAATCCTCTATTTTGTGTGCAAAAAACAGAGTATGCGGGGAGTCCAGATTTGGGGCCTTAGAGTTCAAATGATCTCAACTCCTTTCAAAGCCATCAATACAATTAGTCTAGTAGAGGATTAAGCCAAGAAACACAATATTTGACTAAACATTGAATGCTTAATCTTTGTTTTACCAAAGTCACTTGCAGATTTGATGCAGAGCTTGGATCTCACTGTAGACTTGATGAAATCAAAAACTGTCTTCACCAACTTGTAGAACACCATTGAAAACCCCTAGGGCCAAGAGAAATTAGACCCATTGTATCTGTGGAAGACAAGATCTACATTTTCCTTTAGAAAAATGGCACTTGAAGAAATGCAGAATTCTACAGTTGTAACTGACGGTTTGATGCTTTGAGTTGATGGGCTGAAGCACAAGGAGTATGGCTACATGTGGCTAAGAGGTTTTGGGCCAATGTTATGTGTGAAGGGAGACAGAGCACCTCCACCAGCTGGGGGTACAAAGATTAATTGAAAAAGAGCTAAAAATTTATCTTTTTCCTAATCCTAATTAACTAGGTGATTAGCAAGATAATGGGCTCATAAATTTGATGGATTTTAAGCTAGGCTCTGATACCATGTTAAATTTGTAGCAATGTGATGAGCTATGGTGGATCAAATGCTAGAATCAACATCATTAGAAAAGAGATTAGATGATAATTAAGACGTGATTAGTGAGCAATGAACTAATAGCTTAATGTAGGCATGGATAATCAAAAACCAGCAAGTTCTCATTAGGCAATGCCTCAATTTATAGAGTTTACATCCAAGCATCTAATCCCACTGATCTCTCCTTGATTCACTCCACCTCTTTTGCTTGATTCTCTCCACCTCTTCCCCTAGAATATCTCCACACATCCTAAATCTTCTCATGCTACCCTTTATTCTCTCCCAGTAGATACTTCTCACCTTTTCATAGCTTCTCACTCATTTACAGATTCTCTTTTATAGCCTCTTGCTAAGGGCTTGTTCCCGCACACACCCTATTCACTTGTATATTTCAACAAATTTGATGGAAAGAGAAAGTAGTCCATATCAGGACAACAAGTTGAATAGCTGGCTGCGACATTAATGCAATAAATGACCCAACAGTGGATAATCGGCCAAGGCCGGGATTGGGATCTCTACCCCAAGAGGGAATTAGTGTTGTGCCCAATTTGTCAAGCTAACCATACTAGCATGGAGTGTCCACATCTAAGACCTCGTCCCACCCTCTACTACACATATTGCCAGAGATGAGGCAGTCATGAGAATTAAAAATTGCTATCCGCAAAGAGCTGCTCAAGCCAAGCCCTACCTCAAGCCCTGCCAGCAAACCCCAGGCAACCGTTGGCCTTGCCAACACTTGCACTTTCAGGCCAAGAAGTGGCCCAGAGAGGAATCCTTAGGGTATGTACCAAGAAGCACACTCGAGAATAGCCAGAGAACATTTTGATGGAGAAGTTATAGCTTACAAGGTTCTTTAAGCAGGACTATGGTGGCCTATGTTGTTGGGAGATGCCATATAATTTGTAAACAGATGTGAAGAATGTCAATATTTTTCCATTCCACAACAAAAAGATAGGATGCCACTTACCTCTATAATAGTGAGACAACCTTTTGAGAAATGGGACATTGATTTTGTGGTGCATCCAACATCACAAGCTCGATATGTGATCATGTGGCCACATATTATTTCACCAACAAGTGGGCAGAGGAAAGAGCCTCGATGCTCGAACCTAACAAAGCTAATGGGAAAATACATCTTGTGTTCACTAGGCTGGGCCAATGCACATCCAACAACAAAGGCAGAGGCATCACTGTGGACATGAAAGATAATGTCCCGGTTGTTGGGGGACATGAGAATAGGAGCACTAGGACCAAGGCTTTCTTGAGGGTCGTATTAGCCTATTGGCATTACTCCGTCCACTCGCAAGAGTCCGTAAAAAGAGGTCGAGCTATATCAGCATACATGAAAATGAATCGTCGATAATAGCCAACATGTCCCATGAAGCGCTCGAATCCCTTAAAGTTGGTGGGTGGGGGTAGCTCCAGGATGAGCCGCACCTTGCTATCATCTACCTATGGAGACTCCTTATCTAGAGACAATGTGTCCCAGGATTACTCCATGCCTACCCCAAAATTGACATTTGAGTGGGTTCAATGATATGCGATACAACCTGCATCTTTCTAACACCTTACATGTTATGTGCACATCATATTATGTGCATATACTAGGAGGCTAACTCACCCTAGGCATGTGAGCATGGGATCATGGGAACATGCTCTAGTGGGACAAGGGTTAGACCTAACCTTGGGTTGGGGCTAGGGTCAGCAGGCATCCAAGGGTCACACATGGAAATGGAGAGTCAAGAGTCACCTGAGAGCTCTCCTATATAATAGGAGCATGGGGCACTCAAGGGATGTTCTCTTGTGTAGAGCACAATATCTACTCTCTTGCCATTTCATACTAGAGCTATGTACTTGCTGGATTGAAGACATACCTCTTAGTGGTATATGGACACCAAGGTTAGGTATGTGGTTCTTCATTACTTTGATGTGTGCACCCTTGGGCTTGGGCTTGGGGTGGATGAGTATATGCATGGATTATATGTGTTTATACATAGTGATTAGCTAGAGAGATCTATGGGGTTTTAATAGTGGTATCAGAGCGGTCTCTAGTTAATTTTTGGTGTTTTTTCTCCTCTTAATTCTCTCATTATACCAAAAGTTTTAGCATTTTAAAGTAAATTTTAACGTTTACTAAGCAAAAAATGTTAATTTTTGGTTTGTTTTTGTGTCTTATGCATTGGGAATGTCAATATGGTGCTTGGAACGTGGTGTTTCTCGACTTGGATGGACGTATTGGGCGATGCGGGGAAATTCCTTGAGTGAAAATGCTATATTCTCTATTTTTATGGTAGAAGTCTCCTTAAAAATTGACTTAGCGAATTAGAGATACGTATGTTTCACGCCAGAGAAAAATACCATACTGTCGTACCCGTATGCGTATGCCATATGTTTGCCATATGAAAAAACTATGATTGATAGTATATTTATAAACAATATTCTCTTCAATCAACATTAAGTATTAACCTCGAATATTTTTACGGGTGGTTTTTGGGGCTACCTTTTCTAATGGGTGAGTGCAATGTTCGAGCTTGAATACTAGATTCAAGCTGCCTACACTAGCATTTGCATTTGATTTGAAAGAGAAGAATCATGGTCAAAGAAGCTAAGGAAATGGTTGCCCCGAAAAAGATCAATCTAGATTACGCTTCTTTAACATAGGTTTTTATCAAAACCTTTGTGTCTTAAGGTTTTTATTATTTATATTTTTTCCTCGAAGGTTTTCAATGTTTGTTCAAAACCTTAATTTGTTTCTCAAAGTTTTAAAGCTTTTGATCTTGAAATTCAAACCAATCAAATATCCATGCATAGACTACTTTGATTATAACGAGTTTTGGTTTAAGATTCTCGTTGATCTTGGCTCTGCACCACAACTTACAACCAATAAACCTTAGGAGATCATAGCTCGTAGACTTTTACAATTTTATTTTTTTAAGTTTTTTGGTAGAGGGCTCGATTCTGGTGCTTCGATGGCTCACCCCGCGATGTCACTTTTTTCATTGATTTCAAAATTTTGATATTGTTTTCTCACATTTGTATTTTAGAAAATGCAATCAGTGAAATAATAAATATCATATTATTAAAATCAATGAATTTTATACACATGTATGATCATTTCTATTTTTCTTTTAAATAATCTAATAACGATGATCAATAGTATATTGTATAAACAATATCTTCTTCAATCAACATCATATATTTAACTCAAAGAAATTGACTCGTGATTTTTGAAGGAGCATTCAAATGGGTGTAGCATTCTTTGATTTCTAGATCCAAGGCTCCCTTAGCATTGCATTTGATTTTTCTAAATTTCTAGAGGTAATAAGAAAGGACCCATTTCTTTTTGTCCCTTTTTACCTCCTCATAAACCACTATTTCGAATTTAATTTTATGATCTTAACAAGTAAATTTCATAGAGTTGTTAACTACTGCATTGTATTTGTTCTTGTTACATATTCAACATACAAGTATGTATATTTGTTACATAGAGTTGTTAATAACCATTCCATTTTATTTATTACATATTGAACACACAAGTATGTATATTTGGAGTTGGTGGTGGTTGAAGGTTATGCATTTCTTCTGGAGTATCAAAACACAATTACTGTGCATTGTTTGAATGGAATATGCCTTCCAAAAAATGTGAAAAAAAAATTGAACACAAAATTATAACCAATAAAGGAGACTTTAACTTTGATGGTGAATTGAATAATTATTCAAAGATGAATGGTATTGCTTTTTTACATAATCAAGCATCTTGTGAAGGAAGTAGTTCTCATTAAAAAGGTCCAAAACGAGACTTACATAAAGAGTGAAAGGATAAGTTTCCTTGACTAAGGAACATTTTAAAACAAAAGAAGAAAAAAATATCATGAAATGTGGGTTATGTGAATAATATTTTAAAATGTGTGGTCCTTGGGAATTCTAGGAATGAATGTGGTACACTACTACAGGATGATCCATTTTGGACGCATAGTTTCGATCGTGGTCGCGTAAATGAGCGTCGATATAAACATCGCAAATGGACTTTGAAATGAGCATCGATATAAACGTCGAAATAAGCATCGAAATAACAGTCGAAATAAGAGTCGATGTAAGTGTTGAAAAGCGCGTCAAAAATTTATTAATTTTTGGTTTTTTTGTGACTTCTAAAAAAAATTCAAGTGTACACCTTCTTAACCCAGTTTTTAGTTACTTTTCAAATAAATACAAAGATATGTAACAATATTTATAAAAATTAAAAATCCAATATTTGTTTGCTAAATCTTGCACTAACGATCCCAAATACAAGGATATATGTAGCAATATTAACAAAAAATTATGACAATTGTCTGCTAAAGTCCCCGATATTGGTTTGAGGTATGGAGAAGCACCCCAAATCCACCACACCCGATGGGATGTCAAGGCACTTAGTCTTCTTTCAACTCCCATATTGGTGTGAGTTGAAGGTCAATGATCTCTTAGATCCCATGCACATCTTCAAGAATGTGGCAATAAATATTTGGTACCATGTAAATGGTAGAATAAATACAAAGGGCGCAAGAGATGACTTGCAAAACATTGGCCAACTTCAAAGTGCAGGGCCCATTATAGAAGAGAATGAAAACATGGTCATACCAAAGGCACCATGGTATTGACCAAGAAGGAGAAAAGAAGGAGAAAAAGAAAGGTGAAAAGCGCGATTGCCTCTTTTTGTACACCAATGGTACTAATATAATGTATTCATTAAAGGGTGCCTTCAAAAAGACCAAAAAGAAATAAGAGCAGCAATTATATGGCCTAAAGACACAATATGATTGGCATAAGATATTACAGGTATTCAAACATTCTTTTATTCATTTTCTCTTTATGGTACCTAATTTAAAGGCTCATATACTAACTTTATATTTTTTTCAAAGCATAGTTTATTATTTCAATATCTATAGTTGGTTATTGAGATAAGAAGGTGAGAGAGGCTATTTACAAAATGGGAAGCTTGGTGAGGCATGAATCTTTTATTGAATTTACTATCTAAGTTACATTTAATATTTAGTTTTCTCATGCAATCACAAGTTTTGTATGATAAATAGTGATTTAAACAATCTTTATAATGTCAGTTAATTTGAATAGAGTTTTCATATACTGATTCTTGGAGAAAAAATGAGTCATTAATACAAATAATGTTATCATTTGCATGACTATGATGGCCAATGTAGGAAAAATACTAGTTTGCCTTCTTGAGCTAAAATGCACAAATATTATGACTAGACCTAGTAAACATATTCACGTTAAAAAGATAATGTCACAAAATGATCTATGTGATTAGACTTGGGAGAGGAATACACATCCGAGGTTTGGTTCTTAGCACCTTAGATAAGAAAAACCTCCAAAAAAAGGTGTTGAAACAAATTAGTATGCCCTTATTTGAGGATTTGTGATTGCAATGGTAAAAGAGTGGTGCAATGCTAAATGATAAGGGGGGAGGAGAAAGTAGAGTTTTGATGAGACAAAGAGTTAAAGGTTGTTAGAAATGTGAAAACATAAAAGGGTTGTCTTGTTGCATGAGACACAAGCATAAGTGATACTTTATTTAGGCTAAAGAAATAAAGAGTGGAGGTTTGATGAGATAAAAGGGTAAAAGTTTTTTAGAAATGTGAAAAGGTAAAGGGTTGTGCTATTGCATCCATGAAAAAGGTCAAAGATGCACTAGCATAAGCGATACATTATTCAAGCTAAAAAAACAAAGAGTGGCCAACCTACTCAATAACTAGAAGAAAAATCCAAATGTTCACTCCTTTTGATTTGCCTCTCTTTTTGTCACATTTGTCTACTCACCTTAGTGGAACATAATCATTTTATCAGAAAAGGAACATTAAAATGTTGAACCCTTAAGAGGAGCATTAGATCCTAGAATGGCCAAACCTAGGAGTAGTTACAAACCAATGCTATAAATTTTAACCAATCAGGGAGAGGGCATCCCTTATACTAAATCCTAGAACTCTATAGGTAGATTAAAAAGCTCAAAATTTGAGCCTTTGAAATAAACAGTGAAAATTTAATTTTAGGGTTTAGTCTTTAGGTTTGTTAACGCATCTGTTAATGCTAGTTTCAACAATTGGAACTTGGTACATGCATTGAAAATAGTGCAAGTTGGATTTGACTCAATGGGCTTTGGGCTATGGTGGGAATTCATTGTTTGGTGCTGTAAGTGGTTGGTAGGTGCATATACAACACATGTAGTTACGAGGATAGAGATGATGGAACTGCCATTAAAATAAGGCCACAACCAACCTCTGCCCACTAATAATGAGCCCATACCATCAGGCTCAGGGACTCTCGCCCTTGTAGGGAGGGCGTTGGCCCTCCTAGGGTACTTCCCTATCAAGCCCCTATTAACACTTGAACCCCTGATCATCTCCTAACCAACATTGGTCAAAATAACAACCCCATCAATATCTAAGTTGGGGTTCCCACCAAACACACACACATCAATGGCCTTGCAGGGAGGGTGTTGGCCCTCCTCAATCCCATAGCTAGGGTACTTCCCCTGCCAAGCCCCTACTAACACTTGAACCATTGATCATCTCCTAACCAACAATGGACAAAATAACAACCCCATCAATATCTAAGGTGGTGTTCCCACCAAAGACACATACACCAATAGCTTCTCCTCTCATAATGGGGGCCTTTACCAATGTGAATCAAACATAGATATGAAATACATGATGAGAGGCAAGAATTGAGTGTATAGTGCTCTATGCTCTATGCTCTATTCTCTATGCATGTATGTATAAAGGGCTTACCTAGAGGAAGAGCTCTATTCATGCTCTATGTTCTATGTATACTCTATGCACTATGCATGCTCTATACCCTATGCTATATGCATGCATACTAAGAGCTTACCTTGAGTGGTTGAGAAGAGCTCTATACATGCATAAAGAATATGCATGCTCTATGCATGCTCTAAGCATACATAAAGACTATGCATGCATAATGAGTATGCATGCTCTAAGCATACATAAAGACTATGCATGCATAATGAGTATGCATTCTAAATATATGCATAGTGTATGCAAGCTCTATGCATACATAGACAACTATTATGCATAAAGTATGTACGCATAAAGACTATGCATGCATAAATTATGTATATCTTTGTGGAGTCTACTTGAACAAGTCCGCTCTCGAGTCACAACCTTGAACCACTTCACATAAAAAATGAACATAGAAAACTTTATGAACTCAACCTTGATAATGTCTTGTATCGTTCCACAGTAATCAAGCATGCCAACTTCACTACTTAGGTCACTTACACTTGAACTACTTTCTTGCATAAAATTTACCTTGACAACGCAATCAAACATTGTTCACTTGTTATCTATTCACGCGAGAGGCCACTTGAAAGTGAGACCGCGTGACCAAAGTGCACCAAATTTTTGATACTGCAAGCAAAAGAAGATCATGAAATTGTATCAAGAACAAAAACGTACACAAGACTATGTCTTATGGTTTCTTGTGTACATATAAAAACCCACTTACATGGTAGCCACATCCATATGAAAGCTCCTCCTCCTCATCGCTTGTATGGTTTGGTGAAGCCATCTACTAGAAGGAAATTGTAGAAGTTGAGCGAGTGAATGTAGGTATAACTTTGGGAATTTTCTTTTCAATATACTTTTTGGTGTATCTTGAGGACACCAATTCCAAAGTTGTTAGAGAATGTGTATTTAGAATCTACTCTTCAAGAGCTTTTCAATAATATGTCACATGATGGGATTTTGACAAAATCTTAAAAAGGTTTATCGTGCCCTCTATTTTTTGATCTTGCAAAATGTGAATTGAAATTTTCCCAAAATCTCTAATATGGTCTTCAATGGCAATGCTCTAGTTGTTCGACTCTTTCTAAAATTCAAACGATCTCGGTTTCTTTCCCTCTTTTCTAGGTTATACCTCTCGATCCATTTCTCCATAGCACATGAGTTAAGGATGTAAAATTTATTAATCTTCTCTCGCAATGCCATATCCATTGTTCTTTGAAGGCCTATTCTTTGAGGCTCCTCCCCAACGAGTTGATCATGCTCTTCTTATGTCCACAATCATGGCATATATGGGTCTAACATAATAAGAAAGTATGTTATGTATATAAGAGCTGAACAAACCATCCCATTGCCATATTGCCCTCAGGGCAAGCTTTTTGACAAACAAAACCTTTCAATGTCTTCATAAATCTCTCGAGGAAATACGTCCATCGGCTATGAACAAAACCTGCTATAGCAACCTCATCAACCACATGAACAAGTAGGTGCAATTGAATGGTTAAGAAACTTGTTGGAAAGAATTTCTCTGCCATTGTAACTGCTTCAATGGAGTTTAGAGAAGCTTCTTCCAACGTATTTCTTATAATCTCCTTCTTTGATATCCACCATACCACTACACTAATCTTGTATATTGTCCCTCTTATGTCCTCGCTCAGGCAATCCTTAATGGCTATTGGCAGCACAAACTGTAAGATTTTGTGCCAGTCATGAGACTTCAAGCTAGTAAGCTCTTTATCTTTTGTGAATGCTCCCTTCAAGTGCAATGCATATAACTAGTGGGAGTACGAAACTCACAGATGCAATTCTTTACACGCCGCTACTCTTATTTGGTTAAGACCCAAGGTTCTTTACGGAGAACCACCTTCCCATCAGGTCTGCTCCGTGCCCATAAGTGCTTCATGCGATCCACGTCTTGTAGATCATACCTTTGTGCCTTGCTCTCTTTAGCACCTATGATGGTTTTCCAAAGCATATCGACTATGTTCTTGGATCCACTTCCCATGCCCTCCTCTCACAAGGAAAATTTTGGACTCAAATTGGGCCCTTTAAGGATTTGTACACATTTTCTCTCTACAAAAATGGGATCATGTGAAAATTTTGTAAAGCATCTCAAAAGTGAGCGGAGTTTGGACATTTGGAATCTACTCTTTGAGACCTTTCTAATGATATATAGCATGATGAGCAATTTTTTATAATCAGAAAGTCCCCAAATTTGGTGACGATGTGGCACATCATCACCAAATTTGCAGACTTCTTGAATATGCCAAATTGCCCGTCATGCTATATATCATTAGAAATCATTAGAAAGGTCTTGAAGAGTAGATTCTAAATGTATAAACTCCGCTCACTTCTGAGTTGATTTGTAAAAATTTTACCACCCATGAGCCCACTTTTGTACGAGTTTTGTACATAGAGAATGTGTGCAAATCCTTAAAGGGCCCAATTTGAGTGTAAATTTCCCCTAATAAATCACTTGTCTTTAGCACACGAGGAGTCCTCCCTAGAAATCTCTCTCACAACTCATGGTTGTCATTGAGATACTTATTGTGGCCTTCATAGACAACCTTCCTCAAAGCTCTTAAGTACCGAGCCTCTAATCCAGGCCCACATATAGGGCAAGCCTACGTAGCTCTTTCTCTTCTCGAGAAGCATGCTCCATACGTTGTCTGATGTCTTCTACTTCTTGGGCCATTGCAATACTCTCCTAGCATGTGCCCTTGTTTTTGGCATCTTCTTGTCAGAAGGAAGCATCTTCATCACATGAGCCTACAAAGAGTTTGAGATAATTTTAAAGTGGTATGTTAAAATTGTGAATTTCTAACCACAAATGCTAAGGAATCACTGAAAGAGGATTGTAACGCTAGAATTTCTCCAAGCATACATGGTTTGCAAGTTTAGTAGCTCCAAGGTCACACAAAGGGTGGAATATGCACACCCCTTGTATAGTGAAGTGCAAGCGGCTTGTCTACTTGATCTTCATCAATGTGGCTTCAGGTTCCTCCTCTCCTCCTTTGTCAAAGAAGCTATCCATCATCTCCTCCACACCCAAATCTTCATTGACTTCCTGTTCCTTTGATGGAGGTATTTCTTCCTCATGTCGAGCATGCGGGCTCACCCCAATTGAATCATGGAGGTCTCTAAACCCTTTATATGTAGTTGTCTACTAAACACGGAGTAATGAGGCATAGACTCCCTCAATCTATGATGTGTCTCCTCCTCATTATCATCCTAAAAAATGCGGACTACCTTATGAATACCTAAATCATGTGTATAAGAACTTGTGATTTAGCGAATATAAACACTCATCACCAAACTATCCAGACACTGTACATCTTCAAATCGGCCATTATCTTGCACATGATTTATTATGATTTGTCATAAATGCACAATTTCTCCCTTGCATCTCTAGCATGGACATGGAATCTTTTAACGTAACCACTCATGCCAATTTTGTAAGGGTTTTGTGTCATCATCGGAAGAAGAAGGCATTGATGATCATCTATGCATGGTGGGAACCTAAAAAGAAACATCCAGAATACAAGTGTGTGAACACTCCATTCCATTTCATCAAACACAAAATCATCTTTTTTGAATTTGCCAAAAATAGATCTATGTATTTTTCCTAGTACACAGCTATCAACACGGCTAAACC
Organism: Cibotium barometz; assembly: GCF_041138505.1. Classification (NCBI taxonomy): domain Eukaryota; kingdom Viridiplantae; phylum Streptophyta; class Polypodiopsida; order Cyatheales; family Cibotiaceae; genus Cibotium; species Cibotium barometz. Next base: position 12,536,826 of record NC_141092.1, read on the forward strand.
CGCGTTCATAGTTGTGCTGATAGTCATGTACTGTGAAAAAAAATTGGATACGTCCCTCCCATGCGCTACGCCACCAACTTTTGTATTCTTGAGTTTACTACTCACGGTGTGACTAGCTATGGCTACGGCTACCTAATCTCTTCTCCTTCCTTACACTTCACAATCCCTCCCTTGCCATTCACAAGTGCTTCTCCCTTAACAAGAGCTTCCTCACCTTCACAAGACCTTTTCCTCTTCTCCCTTTCCACCTTCAGAAGCCCTTCTCCTCTTCTCCCTCACAAGCCCTCCTCCTCTTCTCCCTTTCCACCTTCACAAGCCCTCCTCCTCTTCTCCCTCACAAGCCCTCCTCCTCTTCTCCCTTCCCACCTTCACAAGCCCTTCTCATAAGCAAACTCTTCATCTTCACAAGCCCTTATCTCTTGTATGCTTGTATTCTCTCTTGAATGCTTAACTAGTCCTATTAAATAATAACTTTACTTATCTTTTTCTTTTTGTGGCTAGATCAAGGCAATATTGTTTAGCTAGGTTGAGATAATCTTCTCCAAAGAAGATAAAAAATGTACAAGATTCTAAAAAGCATGAGGTAATCCCCTTGAGCTTACTCTTTGTTATTTTTGCACCTTTGGGTACCAGTAGGGATTATTTCTTGCATATTTTTTGCCTCTAGTACTTATGCTTGCATTAGGCATAAAGCATTATGCATGATGCATTTTGAATTATGTATTCACGCATTAAGCTTATATATTATTGCATAATGCATTAAGATAATTTCATAATGCATTATACATGATTAACCTTATGCATGCATGCATTTATGCATTAATGCATAAAGTTATGCATAAGCATTAAGAATAAGATTAATGCATTATGCATTCTATTAACCCTCATTGGAAACCTCTACAGCATTGACGCCATCCATTGGCAACCGTCACTTCATTTGGAAATTGACATTAAAAATGCTAACATTCTATATTTTACGTGTGTGATTGCCGCTTGTTGATGAAAGGCATGCCACAAGATTAATTATGGAGATTGCATTATTAGATTAAGTGTTGGCACAAGCCTAGGAATTCTTAGATTAAGTGTTTGCACAAGCCTATGTAACTCTCAATAACCATGGACCTATATTTTAAGTATGGATGCCCAAGGTGTGAACGCTGGGAGCCAAGATAAGGGTCATTTTGTATTCTCACCATTCATTCTCTTATGCAACTAATAGAGTGCTCTTCTTCTCTACTCTCTTTCTCTCTTATTTGTCTTTCTTTCTTGGCTAATTCAATTAGAGCTACTATATGCTCATTGTGTATCTGTGAGTACATGTGGGAGAGGGAGATTGAGTGAGAGGGGGGTTGAGCTTCCATTGGAGTGTGGTGGCGACATTGGAGTGTGGTTGTGCGGCAACATCATCTCCTACAAGAATATGCACATAAACATTCATGAGGTTATGGAAGATTAGCTTCTCGGTTTGAGCTATTTTATGCTCCTCTCCCAAGTACAGTTGGGCAAAGCCCCATGACCTTGGTTAGTTCCTGCACTCTTTCTATGGTGCAAGGGCTTCTCATAAATGGTGCCACTGTCGGGGAATAGCCCTACCGTATTTTGAATGCGTGTGCATGTGTGTGAATGAATTCTATTATATTTCTGTTTTCTATTTTTTCAAGAATGGTAGAAATGAATTGTGGAAAATCTAGTCATTTTGTGCCATTGTTGTTGATTTCTGCAATTTCTACACATTATTGAATTTTTACAATTTCTACATAGTCATGCAATGTATATATGTTCCTCAATTTCTACATGTTTTTTATTTTCTGTGAGTTTTACAATTAGTTCATTTAGGTTTATTCTTCTCTCACATATCATTTGCAAGTTCAATTTGTGATTTTTGCATTTTTTGGTTTTTTGTATTTTTTTAATTTTTAAATAAAAAAATAGTCAATTGAACGTTAAAGTGAAATAATTAGGTGAAATAGACCACAAAATCAGTTTCCTAGCATGGTGTTTATTCCAATTTCCACTCCTTACGTGGAGAAATTGAAATAATAACAGAAATTAGGGGAGGATTTGACACACACTGATTTTTTTGTGTTTTTTTTATATTTTTTTCATAAATATAATTAATTCAAGTTAATTATGCTTAATGTAATTAATGCAAGTTAATTATGCATAATGTATTTTTGCATTTTTACATTAATGTTCTTAATCCTCTCCCTAATTTGGGGCATCTTGATTGGCTGGCCACATTAATGCATGCAAGCTTTTAGGCCTCTAGCATTAGGCATAGACATACTCTGAGCAGAGAGTTTTATGTTGGTGTGTGAATTGTCGAGGCACTAATCGAGAGACGGACATGACGGCAATGTCATATCCATGAGCTAGAGTTTGGAAGATGTCATGATGCACCAATACCAGAGAGACATGATCAGCCTATGGGGTAAGTGATATTTCTTTTTCTAAGCATTCTACATTGACTCGTTCAAATTCTATATGGTCTTGATAATTAAAGTGATGTATAACATGCATCTAGGTACAATCATCATGGTCAAATCTAGTTGTACATCTTTTTGATGATGATGATGGCTTTCATGGGCTTGATCGATCTATGCTTCCTCGCACGTCCATAGCCAAAAGCTATTCTTTAGTTACAAATGGAGGAGATGTCTAGTGATAATTCCTTACCCAATCGCCTACTATCTCTCATAAAGACATATAATCATAGATATTATGGTGGTTGGTTGGGTGCATCACTTTCGGCTGATCGAGAGGTTTTCAGCTTCTAGAGTGTTGGCTATGTGATCGCACCATATTCGATCATCGGTGGGGTTGAGGTCTTTTTATTGTAGAGGATTTACATGTTGTTTGGGCATAATAACTAGCCATTGTTAAAGCTTTAACCAAAGCTTATTAATATATATATATATATATATATATATAATAGCCTTTCCATGCTGAAAGCAGCGCACAACGCTTTAACAAAAAACAAAGAAAATTCGTAGCCATGCCATCACTGGGAAGGAGGAAATAAAATTTAAAAAAACCATTGGTTGCGCCCAATGCATAATAGAGGAGGAAAATTTGGAGGAGAGAAATATATATATATATATATATATATATATATATATAACTTTAATCTTCATCCCTTTTATGAAATCGGCATAGCATGCTTTTCTTCCAAAGGGATAATTTTAAAAATCTGTAAATTGCAAGATTTATGTTAGCCTTCCATTATACAATTCACGTTGACGATAGGCTTAGGAATTTTGAAGCTAGAGCAAGTCTTCCCTCAATGAGTTGATTTCATCTATAAAGATGGATTATGAAGAGGATTACCGAGCTTAAAGGTGGTTTTGTTGTTTTCTCAAACCCACCAATGGTTTTCCACCTAGCTTTACCCTTTAGGCAATAGATTAATAGATTGATGGGGATTTGTTATCCGATGGTTAAAAACAAGCCTTCTTTCAACCATACAGAAACATAAACATATTCTTCTTCAAATTAAATTAAAAAAATACCAAAATCACAAAATTACTTGTACCTTTATCTCTATCACCTCTTTGTCCACGTCTTTGATCGGTTTCAAGAAGATTGAATTAAACCAAAGCTCTAATACCAATTCTATCAATAAACCACCATATCCAAATCATAAGCTTGATAAATAGACAAGAATAAGATGAATAAAGTAACTATGCATAACAAAAAGAGTGGGTTCAATCTCTGCCCATGCATGAGTGAGCACGCTTCCTCATGCATGTATTTATGTATTAGCAAAAAGACAAGTGCTCACAAATATAGCTTGATACATTCCACTTTGGACCATTAATAGCAAAAAGTAACTTGGTCCCCAAGCTTGGATATTTACATTGAAATTGTTGCAATTTAATTAAATGAAACTATGGGTGGGAAACCATCGTTGCACATCAAAATACGATAACCATGCACTGGCCAAAATCCATCGCACCCACGCTACTTCGTGCCCTGATATACTCACCAAAAATACAAGACACATTAAATCTTGCTTATCCGCCCAACACGATGTGACCACTCCTCCATGCTCTCACGTGTAGCCAGTCACGACCATGTGGCAAATGAGCGTACCATGAATATCACATAAAATATCAAATAATTTCGTAATTCTCATTTCCATAACACCTTGTGCATCGCTACTAGCGTCACTTAAGTGATGCACCATATCGACGCCCAAAGCAACGCAAACAAGCGTCTCTACAGGCAGCTTATGTTCATCGCTACTAGCGTCACTTAAGTGATGCACCATATCGACGCCCAAAGCAACGCAAACAAGCGTCTCTACAGGCAACTTATGTTGTAATGTTAGTTTGAGAGGATGATTCTCAACCATGATTTCACTATAAAGCCTTGACACCTTTCGCAATCTACCTGATGTCATGGAATGGTGTGATATACTATGTAACACTCGGTGATGACAATGCCTCTCGTGAAGCCCATTAGTACAAACATGATCAATTTATATACAACATAGTCATATATATTGGCCCTTGCATCGATCACACATACATTGCATATCGTCTCCTTTAATCTATTTGGTTTTAATATTTTAGTTTTAATTTATAAATAAATAACAGCCACATCACTCAAGCACAAGCTTCAAGCGAATTCAACATCAAGGATTACAAGAGGAAAAGCAAGTAATTTGAGCAAGCGCAAGATCTTCAAAGCATTAGCAGCTCTATAAAATCAACAATGTCTCATACTTTTGTTAAGACTTATTTTTTGTAGATTAAATCAAGGCTTCCTAATGGCACTACTTACTCTTCAACATACGAGCTTCTGACTTCTTATGAATTACGGAGGATGAAAGCTAAGTATTAATTACACTTTCTAAATTTTATAAAATAACAATTGAAGTTTGATAATATATTATGAATTGAAACTAGCATGCAGATTAGTATGTGCAAAATCTTTGATGATTTATTAGTTAAGTATTCACCTTATGTAATTTGATAACTTGCATAAAATAAAAATTGTTAGTTGTCGATTCGTTTTGTTCCAACAGATATTTTGCAATCCAACCCAAGTAAGTTTCTCTATTTTCCATAATTTTAATCATCACAACAAAATTAAAACATCACATATGCTTGTGATATTTGTATCCTTTTAATGATGTATTGTATCCTTTTAATGATGTATTTTGTAGCAAAGCTATCCGACACTTACAAGTAAGTTACTTACCTCTATAACTTAGTAAATAATTCCTCCAAGATTTCTATGTAAGTTTTATCTTTCAGATAGTGATTTGAGCACCTTTCAAAACATCATTGCAATAGAATATATGTAAGGTATGACTTTCTTACGCTTGACTCAACCTTATGATGACTAACTTTTATATTTATTACTCAAGTTATTTCAACTTCAAATGCAAATTAATCTTATCATTATCATCTTGTTTGACATTAAGGTAAATACATAGATTTAAACTTGTTTATTCTTTGCAACTAAATGATTATTATTATGGAAATGGATTTTTATTCTTTCAAAAGAGACTTTGCATCACTACACCACCATTTAGAGAACTAGAAATAACTGAGATGCGTGCTCTCGCATATATGGGACATAGAGGAATTCAATCCACATTAGCTGCATGTAAAGGATATTTATTTTGGCCTAACATGAAACATGACATTGCAAAATTTATGTCTGAATGTATTATTTGTCAAAGAATTAGACATCATCATGGTAAATCTTTTGGTCTTTTAATGCCCATACCTATTCCTAAAGGTCCATGGGAAGACATTTCAATGCACTTTAGTATTGGTTTGCCAACTACCTCCTCTCATAATGACATGATATGGACCATAGTTGATAGATTTAGCAAGTAAGCATATTTTGTACCTTGCAAAGAAGACCTTGTCTTCCTCTCAAGCTGCTAAGCTATTCATTAAGACTAACTTTCCTCACCATGGCTTTCCCAAAGGCATTCTCTCTGACTGAGATGGCCACTTTTGCAATCACTTTTGGGTTGCTTTATTCAAGAACTTAGGTTTTAAAATGGACTTTACATCCTCTTCCCATGCATAAAGCAATGGCCAGACTCAAGCTACCAAACAACAACACTATTATGGATCTTCTTAGATCCTACACTATTGACTGACTCTCTAATTGGGATCAACATTTGCATCTACTTCAATTTGCATACAACAATACCCCCCATTCGGCTACTGGCGAGCTCCCTTAGAAATTGTCTATGGCAAGAAACTTCCCATTATTGTCTCTTCCAGATGCTGACACTTTAGCTCATGACCATAGCACTATTTTAGCTGAAGTCACTGAATCTATTAAATGAGCATAATTGAAATACACTACTCAAGCCAATAAGAAACAACAACCAATGAAATTCAAATAAAATGATCTAGTTTGGCTTCTCATAGAGAAAATACGCTTAAAGAATATTGCCAAGTATCCTAACATCAAGTTGGCTCCTAGATTTTATGGACCGTTCACAATTATCCAACAAATCAATGAAAATGCATTCTATGTGGACATTCCCACTCATTGGAAAATACATAACTCATTTCACATTAGTTTACTGAGAGCCTTTAAAGGCCCCACTCTTGTTAACCCTGTTATTGATGATCCACCTCTCCTCAAGGATGACTCTGAAGTTCTTGTACCTGAAAGTATTATAGAGCATGATCAGACAACTACCTATACTGACACTGTGTATCATCGTTACTTGGTGAAGTATAAGAATCATTATATTGAGGAATCACAGTGGATTCCTATGAAACATCGCTTACCCCACACTACTGGCACTTGATTCTAGCATACCACTCACATTCACATTGATTCTTTTATGGACACTGATTCGCTGTGACTGAGGTAGTGTTATAATTCCTCCACATGTTTTGGTGTCGCTTCGCCGACTGAGGCAGAATGTTACTTTAGTGCTGATTCACCAACTGAGGCAGCACATTAATTTAGTGCTGATTCGCCGACTGAGGCAACACGTTGATTTAGTGCCGATTCACCGTCTCAGGCAGCACATTGATTTAGTGCCATTTTGTTGATTGAGGCAACATGTTAGCATGAGGTTGGCCACCCTTGCTTTTGTTTATTTCACACAACAATTGAGGATAGTTGCTTTTTAACCCCGTGATATGTTCTGGAAATGAGAATTATGGAATTAATTATGGAATTATTTGATATTTTATGTGATATTTATGGTATGCTCATTTGCCACATGGTCATGTCCGGCTACGTGCGAGAGCATGGAGCAATGGTCGCATCGTGTTGGGCGGATAAGTGAGATTTAATGTGTCGTGTATTTGGTGAGCAGATTAGTGCATGGAGTAGCGTGGGTGTGATGGATTTTGGCCGATGCGCACGACCATCGTATTTTGATGTGCAACGATGGTCGCTCGCCCATGGTTTCATTTAATTAAATTGCAACAATTTTAATGTAAATAGACAAGCTTGGGGATCAAGTTACTTTTTGATATTAATGGCCCAAAGTGAAATGTATCAAGCTATATTTGTGAGCACTTGCTTTTTGCTAATACATAAATACATGCTTGAGGAAGCGTGCTCACCCATGCATGGGTGGAGATTGAACCCACTCTTTTTGTAATGCATAGTTGCTTTATTCATCTTCTTCTTGTCTATTTATTAAGATTATGATTTGGATATGGTGGTTTATTGATAGCACAAGGCATGACATAAGCGACACATATGCACTTAAGCGACACACCACAGCACGCGTCACTTATGAGACACGAATATCTAGAGCGTCACGTGTGCAATGAGAGGGCATGACATAAGCGACGCTCAATAGATATTTCAACGAATAAAAATTTCAGTTCTCAGTTCACGCTCTGTTGTCACTCTAGCATGTGTTTGCGTTGGAACGATGGTTATTTCTCTCTCTCTCTCTCTCTCTCTCTCTCTCTCTCTCTCTCTCTCTCTCTCTCTCTCTCTCTCTCTCTCTCTCTCTCTCTCTCATGACAATACTTCTCTCTCTGTCTCACACATACATACAATATCAAAGTACTCATTCTCTCTCTCTCCCTCTCTCAACTTGAATTGGATTCACCTCACACATTAAATTACAACTCTCTCTGTCGACTCGATTGGATTGAGCACACATTAAAGAACTCTCTCTCTCTCGAAGGTCGAGCACACAAGTGAACAAATATCAATTCAACATGATGTATTATAACATCGGTAAGCAAATTACATCTATGCACAAAGTTGAACAAAAATAAAAGCTCATGTAAATATATGTAAGTGTACAAGAGTACAAAGTATATAAAGTCATCAAATGTCTGTAAATGGCAAAATATGATGAGTACAAATGGTAGAATGTGAGGCCGGCATAGTCTACCTAATCCTATACTCATGTCTACGTGTAATAGTATGTAAAAGTATGTACAATGTCGCCTCCAAATACAAAATAGGGCTTAAAACAAGCTAGGAATATAGAGTAAGGAGAAGGAGGATCCTCTAGTCTCCATGGTCTCTACACTCATCGTCCTCATGATCATCATTCCCTGATATGCAACTACTCCATCGACATAGATTTGTGCCCCCATGACACTCTCTTGCTCAACCTCTGTCATGTCCTCATCATTGTGCAACTCCTATGGTTTAGAAAATGTAATTAGTTAATGTTTGAATACTATAATTAGAAGTCAAATGAATACTTTAATTAGATGTCTAATGACATTTAATTTAGATTACTTATTATAAAAGCAACTAGTGGAGGTAGCCGAGTCTTCAAAAACCTATAACCCTAATAGGTGGCCGTCTCTATCTCCCGAGTGGGATCGCGAACATAGTCCTTCACCTGTTATTTAAAAACCACATGAGTTATCGATTGATATAAAGAACATAAGATACACACCTACATACATGTCTAAGACAAAAAGTGAGCCTACAAAAGTGGCAATTAAGCGCTTCTTGCCCATCCTGCCAAGACGTCATGTATGCCCAGCCTATAGCCTAGCTTGTGCTACATCCTAAAGACAAATGTTCGGAATAAAAAATCATGTCTATAGACCTAAGATTTAAGACAAACATTAGTACATAGGTAGAGAGTAAATATTACATACCTTCTGCTAATCCCAATGTGTCTTGAGTCACATCTCCCCCCGTCGAAAGTCTCTCGACGATGATTCAGGATGATGCATACTAGTGGTGGGGAGGGTATTCTCTGCCACTACACAATATCTCCTACACATTTCGAAGTCACATCCAAGAAGTGAGAATAAAAAATAAATGCATGTATCAACAACTGTGAGCTATGAAACACTTGCCCATCAAGATGTCGCTGAATTTCATATCGCATAGACATAGGTTGCAACAAAACAATGAGTCTAAATCTAGATTACAAGTACAAATAATACTTACTAGGTTCATATGATGCAAAACAATTGAACATGCTATGAATAATCTTATTGCAAACTCATACATAACTGACTTTAACGAATAGTTGCTGTAATTTGTATTTTGTTCTAATGGCAAACGGGTTTTGACTCATCCTTCGATACACCGCCTCCTCCAGCACGCCTAGTGCTCCTATGATAGGGCGAGGAGGTGTTCCCTCATCTCTATAGACATCTTCTATGATGTCCTCTAGATCCTTGCAACATGAAGTTGATGAGGCACAGACATACTATGAGCAGAGAGTTCCATGTTGGCATGTGAATTGTCGATGCACTCACCGACAGACACGATGGCAATGTCGTATACACGAGCTAGAGTTTGGAAGATGTAATGATGCATCGATACCATAGAGATATGATCAGCCTATGGTAAGTGATATTTATTTTTCTAAGCATTCTACATTTACTAGTTCAAATTCTATATGGTCTTGATAGACAAAGTGATGTATAACATGTATCCAGGTAAAATAATCATGGCCAAATCTAGTTGTACATCTTTTTGATGATGATGATGGCTTCATGGGCTTGATCGATCTATGCTTCCTCCCTTGTGCCATAGTTAAGATGTTCTTTAGTTATAAATGGAGGCATGTGCACACCCATTACCTCCCAATTCTCAGTCTGAGATGTCTGGTGATCATTCCTTACCCAATCACCTACTACCTCTCATAAAGACATATAATCACAGATATTATAGTGGCTAGTTGGGTGCATCACTTTCGGTGGCTGATGGAGAGGTTTTCAACTTCTAGGGTGCTCGCTATGTGATCGCGCCATCTTCGATTGATGGCAGGGGTTGAGGTCTTTTTATTACAGAGGATTTGCATGTCCTTCACTTTGAGGTCACTCTTATGACATTTTGTGAACTTATGGTATTAGCTTTCTCACTACATCAAGAGGATGACCACATATGGGCTATGTGCTAATGCTGCCTCTCTCGCTATTGGAAGAGTAATTACCCATAACGAATCACAGAGATTGTATATCGATGGTAGACCTTACACGCAAGGAAATATATCAAGGCTAATCAGCAGTAGTAGCAGAGGGAAGAATGAAAGAACTAATGTATGGAGTGTCACATTGGTCATCATGAGCTAGTGCACATGAGTAGAGATGTACCTAGATACATTGTAGTTGATGCTATTAGATCGTTGCATGCTGGTGAGGAGTTGCTAGTGAATTATGGTTGGCAAGGCGACTGCCAGCTCCACATAGAGAATATATGTATTTATAGCATTTTTATGCACATGTATTTTGTATAACAGGCTTTGATCCATGACATTCTACAAGTATATTTATATTTTTCACTTATTATATCTTGTGGCACCAAAGGTCTTATTAATTTGAGTATATTTAAAACAACATGTGTACATGATGTCAGAATTTAATTTGATGAGACTTTGCAAATGTGTTTTACTCGTATTGGATCACATGTTCTGTCTTTATGATTTTCTAATTCATATTGGATCATAGGTTCTAGACTATGATATTGCAGAGGACGTGCCCTTATATCATCAAGGTCACCCTCGATTTTGTCAGTAGAGTGTATGCAGATTCTTAGAGCACAAGATCCTAGTACTTTTCAAAGGTTGAGAGAGCAATTCACATGTTAAATAGAGCAACCTGATGATGCAAGGCATGATGCTGACGACAAGATTAGATTTCTTGATGATTGGTTTCAGAGTAATATAGATGTCAGCGATACTCATGAAAAATATCTCCGAGAAGAAGCACTCACAAAGATATATGAGGGTTCTTCTATGATGAGATTATCTATGATCTTCCTCATCTTCAATATCCAAGCTCGCTACTCCTAGAGAAATGTATCAGCATTAACATTACTAACGTAAGTGGATCATATACAATAATACATGGATGCTAAGTGATAGGGCATGCTTATTTTCCTAATAAACTATTATTGTTAACATATTGCTTTCTAGTAAGATTCTACCGCCCGATAACACCATCCAAAAACAAGGAACGAGGCACAAAAGATGATGACAAGTCTTGGACTACTTGTTTACGAAACAATCCATGCATGCCTGAATGATTGCATTTTATATGGAGGAGAGCATCAAAACTCTGTTCTCTGTCCCAAATGAGCAACACTTATTCCTCATAAGGTTCTAAGACATTTTCCATTATCCCCACGAATAGAGTACCTATTTTAGAGCTTGGAGTTGTCAAAGCTTATGGATTAGGTGACAAAGAATGTGAACAGAGATGGGATCCTATGCATTCCGTCTGACTGTGAAGGTTTCAAGCACATTGATAGAACATGGCTAGAATGTAGTCAAGAACCCCGTCTCACTAAAAACTTGGTGTTGGTCTTGATGGAATCAATCCATTTTTACAGACATAAACTAAGTGGTCAACTTGGCCGGTGGTGCTAATCAATTACAACCTACCAGCATTCATGTCCATAAAGAAGTAGCATCTAATATTGTGTTTACTAATTCTAGGTATATGCACAAGCAACATGGTTTGAAATTGTATCCACTCGATATGTTTATACTTCTTGAAAACTCTGACTCAATAAAGCACTTCAATGTAGGAAAATGACAAGTCAAAGGCATCAATGTGTACCTAGCACCACTCACATTGAAGATCATCAACTTTGGGGATAAAAGTGCTTGACATGTCAAAGCCTATAGGAAAATGAGGCTTTGAGGTTCGCGGCATTCTAACATGGACTATTCATCATGACTATCCTACCTACAGTTATTCTTTAGGTACATGATTGTAGTTACTTTGTTTGGATTTGAAGTGATGTGAACTAACAATTGCACTAAGACTTTGATTGTTTGTAGGTCTATCAACAACAAAGGGATACAAGGCATGTCCACCATGTGGAGATTGGCTATGATCAAAATATAGCAAGAATCTTGGCAAGAATATATATCTTCAACATAGAAGATTTTTGCCTGAAGGACACATATTGCGATTGAAAGAACTGGCAAGACATTTCGATATAAGGATTGAGAGTGGAACGGTCCCTATACGAATGACTCCTATGGACTGGTATAGAAAATGGACAATTGGACCTATCATAGATCCAAATGCTGAACTCACAAGTGACGATGTGAAGATGAGGATTGTCACAAAGACAGAGGCCCAAAAATCAATGATACCTCAGATCTCAATATGGTACATTTTAGAATATTGGAAAAATTTAAAAATCACACATATTCTTGACCCATGCATATTTTCAAGAATGTTGGACACTTGCTTTGGAAAAGTCTTGTGGGTATCAAAGATACAGAGGTTAAAGGGGTGGATTTAAAGGAACAAAGCTATAAACCATCTTTATGGCCTATAGTAAGTCCTAAAATAGGAAAGATAACTTATCGTCTCACGTATCATGGGTATTGACAAAGGACCAGATGAGTACGATCAATGATAGGGTGAGATCAATTGGTAAACCTATAGGCTATGGTGCATCATTACGAAACATGTTTACTATGGATGATAACAATCTTTCTAGATTAAAGACACATGATTGGCATAAATTTCTAAAGGTGGGCTATGGCTCTTATCTTATTCTTGACATTTGTTAATTTGTATGGATACTAGTCTCAAAGGTGGACTATTTGCTGCATATCTTGCCACTTGTATGACCAATGCTTAACCGAGGGCATTTGAGATATCATATATTGTTTGGGGTTACTTGGAAGGTATTTCTCCTTCAAAAATGTGTCTAGGATTCTTCTTTGCAATTGAAGTTAGTTATCGATTGGTGTTTTGTCATTTTCCAGGTGGATCATGTCAAAGGAAATAGACACTCGAGATGTTCCACAAAAAAAGTTGAAGTGCATAGAGCTCGTATGCTTGATGGAAAAAGAGTTGCCTACATCCAAGTCCATGTGCTTATTATCCACCTTGTTGAAGAGGTGGAGCTTGCTTTAGTTATAAGCACACAATGGATGTTTTGGGTTAAAAGATTCATGGGAGTCTTGAAGGGTTTTATGCATCAGAGGGCAAGGCCCAAAGGATCTATGGCGCAGAGGGATGGTTGCATCATGAGTGCATGTACTATCTCTCTGAGTAAATTAAGCTTGTTGATGAGGAAGCTCCCCATGTTTGGATGGGAGAAGAATCAACTAAAATATCAGAAGAGGTTTTATGTGGAAAGGGACTCCCAGTATGTCTTGATCACAAATGAACGAGAGAATTTCAGTATTTTCGTGATCTACAATTCATAATGTATGAAAAAATGGATCAAAGAGCATGACAGAGAATGGCAAGAGAATATGCGAAGAACATCAAAGAGGCAGTGGGTGACCCCCACCATGACATGGATACAAGAGTGAATAAAAAAGGTCCAAGGAGAAGGTGCACAAGTTACGCATGGGGAGTTCGAGATCACTCTCACGTGTGACAAGGAGGTAAGATATGGCATGGCCCACACTTCCATTATTATATGTGCATGGTTTTGTGGTGTTAATATTCTCTACACTTCTTGTGATTTTAGGTTTGGGCATATAGAAGTATGTGGGCCTATGGACAACATCTTTGAGTCAAAAGGATTGATGATATGCGTCTTACTCGAGACTCGTGCATTGTTGCATCATTTCAACAAAAATCTCATGCAAGTGCCCATGACACAAACCTTGTTGATGATGCGGTAGGATACGTTGGGAATCTAGAGAGAATATATGAAGTTAATTATCGTTTTATGAAATAGGTATAGTCATTATAGAAATTGATTCTTTCTCTCACGTTGGTGTATTTGGTGCTAATTCGAGAACATGTTTATTATAGGTTATTTTGAAGGTTCACTCGTTCCGTACACATAGTTCCGTACAGCAAAGATGCTACCGTGAAAAAAGAGCCCATGGGTTTTTGGTCTATTGACTCCTCCAAGTTGCTACGAGGTAGCAAAGAACCTTACCTTCTTCCAATGCATTGTGAACAAGAATTCTTTTACAAGAATCTAAATGGAAATCCATGGTGGCAAATTGTGCAAGTCAATCCTCGAGGTTGACAGATTTTTGATAGCACACTAGCCTCCTTGTGCGCAAGGACAACAACCATATTGATATCCAAAAAGATACATTGTTGGCAAAGGAGGAATATACACATCTCGACCTCATCGTAATGGTGCTTGCTTTAGGAGATAGACCAGGACCATCTAATGTGAATGAGGAACGAGAGGAGGAAGACAAGGACGACGGGGATGCAGACATACTTGAGTTTGGGATTGAGAAGGTAACTGATCTTGTAACATAAACTTTTCCTATACCACCTAGGCTGTACCAAAATAACACAGATCTCCCAAATCCTTCATGTCAAACTTCCTTTTGAGAAGACTTTTCACATGCTGAATTTCTTCCAAGTTGTCACGCCCAACAATAAGATCATCTACATAGATAGTGATGATCATCTATACCCTTATCACTCTTGCGCACATACAAAGAGTGATCTGCATCTGCCATATGAAAACCAATAGTGATAAGATACTTAGCAATCTCGTCATGCCATGCTCGTGGAGCTTGCTTCAGCCCATACAAGGCCTTATGAAGCTTACATTCATACTTTGGATTACTTGTATCCTCAGAATGGCTGATCCATATACACTTCTTCTTGCAAGTCACCATGCAAGAACGCATTTTTTACATCCATATGATGTAAAAGTTGTAGCCACTACAATCACAGCTCTCACAGTTGCCATCTTTGTAACCAAGGCAAACGTCTCCTCATAATCAATCCCATGTGTCTACGCATATCCTTTGGCTACCAATCTAGCCTTGTACCTACTTATGCTAGCATCAACTGTTATGTTTCACCTTATACACCCACTTACATCCAATAGCTTTCTTGCTTCAAGTAATGGCACCAAATCCCAAGTCTCATTTCCATACAATGCATCCATCTCCTCATCCATAGCTTTCTCTCAATACACATTTCCAATAGCCTCATCAAAACATATGGGCTCTACAACTTGCACAACTTTTGCCATGTAAGCATACTGATGTGCCACATAACCATCATAAGTCAACCTCTGCACATGATTTTTTACTCTTCTAGATCTTTGTAACTTTGCATTCTTTTACACTAGGTGTCCTTATGACTGGAATCCCAAGCTCCTCATCAAGGCTCATCTCCGAGCCACTAGACTCTCCATCAACAAAAGAATGCCCTGCAAAAATATTGGGCATACCAAGGGACTCGACCATTTTCTCTTTGCCTCTATGTGATGTACCAACTACATTTCTAGACTGGTATTATGACGTAGCCTGCCACTCCATGGTCTATTAACAGAACCATTTCATGAGGACTCTCCTGGTCCACTCAATGACTGTGATTGCTGACCTACATTCTATGCAACCACATTTCCACTTACATCAACCCCAACAGCATCTTTTCAGCAGCATACCAACTACTCATCTCATCAAATACAACATCCCTGCTTACTCTCAATTCACGTGGCTATATCCCTTTTGCTCAAGGGAATACCCAATTAACACACATTTTTCTACCTTTGGATCCACCTTAGTATGCAACTCATCTGGCACATGCACATATGCAATACATCCAAAAACTTTCAAGTGAGACAAATCAAGTCTCTTGCCACTAAATTTCTCCTCTAGCGTTACATCATGTATGGCTGCATAGTAAGAGTCATGTTCATGATATAAACTGTTGTAGAAACAGCTTCAGCCCGATAGCTATGCGGCATATTCTTCTCTCTCATCAATGCTCATGCTATCTCTACAATGTGCCTATTTTTTCGTGTGGTAATCAAACAATGAATTACCTGCAGCCACCCATGGACGTAGTTTTTGTAGGACATCATACATCTGAATGCGCAACATCTAGTACATTCCTACTCACGTTTCTGTCATGTGGAAATACATGCTTTGTTTGCTTTCCAAATTGACATTCTTCACATACTTTC
This sequence comes from Cibotium barometz, assembly GCF_041138505.1. Taxonomy (NCBI): domain Eukaryota; kingdom Viridiplantae; phylum Streptophyta; class Polypodiopsida; order Cyatheales; family Cibotiaceae; genus Cibotium; species Cibotium barometz. The sequence goes on from NC_141092.1 coordinate 12,553,137, forward strand.
TACATACCATCAACCTTAAACTTAGGCAGCCCTGGCACAATTTCTTTAGTCTGCATAGACTTCATTCTTTGCACATTTACATGCCCAATTCTCTTATGCCAAATGTCTATTTCTGTAACAACTCATGAACCATTTGCAAACATTATAGCACTCACTTTAGGCATATTTACATTCAGTGTAAACATTATGCCCACTCTGTTGGCTTTTGCAACTAGCCTGCACTTATCTTTAAAGTCTTCTACACAACAACCATCGGGGTTAAACCACACCTACAAACCCTGCTCAATCTGACCAATAGAAACTAGATTATTTATAATGTTCGAAACATGAAGTACATCTGCAAGGTACTTCACCTTACCATCCTGCATAGACAATGGCACATTTCCAACATAGGCAATCGGATGAGCAGTGTCATCTGTTTCAACAAAACTTCGTCTTTCAAGACTCTTCATTTCCTTGAACCACTCACCATGACTTGTCATGTGGTTTGAAGCACCTGAATCAACATACCATACATCATCCTTACATACTGCAACATCATTTCCAGACACAACATTAACTACATGTTTCACAAACAACCTCTCATTATCCTCATTATTTTTGCTAGAGGACACATAGTTATTTTGCTGCACTTTTTCATTTCGCATGTCATTCTGCTTCTTATAGCAATCTGCCTATAGATGTCTAGGCTTACCACAATAAAAACACCCTCGTGTATCATTATGCTAATTATCACACAACCTCTTTGACTCCCCTTGCCTCTAAACTGGCCTCTTCCACCTGTGTGTTATTGTTGTGAATCCTTGGACTTGCTGACCATAATTTTAATTACCTGTTCGGACACCACCTGCACTGTCTTCTTTGAGTACACAAAGATTCAAGTTATATGGTATTACAGACTTCTTATGTATTTTGGTTCAACTGTATGTTACATGGATGGAGTTCTCTTGGTGAAAAGGTTGCAGGTGGAGAGTTGACTCTGGTTGTTGGGCCAGTCAGTAAGGGTTGATTCTGAGTCAGTCAGACATCAGAAAGGTTAGCAAGTTGTGCTGGGACCTTATTCTGATCTATTTGAAAAGAAGCGATTCTGAGGTAAAACTGACAATTTTGGATCTATTGTCTCTCAAGACAATAGTCAAAAGGCTTGGTTATCTTACAGGGCTTCTGTGTCAACAGTCTAACACTGGTAGTTAGCTCTGCTGATAGTTTCTGAGGATTGGTTTTGGTTGTGTTTAAGTGTTTTGAGGTCCCGGTGGTGTTAGAGTTGACTCAAAGGAGAGATTTTCTGTGTCAGCCAAGTCAGTTAGGCGAGCTAGGTGAAAACAGACCTTTCGGAGGTAGTTGTGGGCTTGTAATAGTTAGCAGAGAGCCTGGGAGGTGATATCTTGTTAAGTTGAGTGACATTTGAGGGTCTATAACTGTCAAAGGACATTTTGGGAAGTTTTAGATTGACTGTAAATTTCGGAGGTAGAAGGTTCTATGGCAGAATTGGGAGGCAGAACTCTGTAGGAGGAAGGTGAAGGAAAGGTTAGAGGAGGGTCGGCAGAACAGTCACAGGAAGGTCTAGGGAGTGTGTCTATGAGGCCGCAAATGCAGGAGGATCGAAGCGGATACTGGAGGATCAATTTTGGACTGGAGTAAGCCATCCGATTTCGAAAGTAGAAGACAGACAAAAACTGACTTGTTTGTGGCAGCTAGGAGAGTTTATGGTTAGACAGTGGTCAGCTGAGGGCATTTGCTTAGTTTTGAGGGGTTATAAGACAAGGATTTGAATCTATCTAATAGTGGAGGACACTTTGGGACTCTAGAGAGAAGATTTCTAAACGGATACAAAAAGAGGACTTTGAACGCATAATCTAAGCACTTCTACATCAGCTGGAGATGAGTTTAGTCAGTTGGGTATCAATTGTGGTCAAGAGAGCATAGAAGGTGGATGTTCAAAGGTGCTAAAGGCTTGAGCAGGAGAATTTGAATAGACAACCATACTCAATAAGGAGGTTGGGAGGGTATTGATGTATCCCATTGGGGTAGCTGAGGACCAAGGATAGTGGCTAGGTGTTTTGGTGCCTTCTATTATTATTTTTGCTAGGCTGTGGTGCTTGTGATAGACTCCTCTCACGGTGGTGTGATAGATTCCTCTCACGGTGGTGTGCTTCAGATGGAGCTATAGAGGCAAAATCTCCTAAAAGGGTAGAGTAGTGAAAGTGTGTGCTTTTGCCGCACAGGTCGTGGCTGGGGACTTGCCAGACACCGTATGCGAGCCACGAATGGCTGCAAGCATACAACCAGGGAAGGAAGCTCAAACAGAATGCCAAAGGGTGTGTCACTCACCGCTCAACCGCCGCCTTGAAGGATTCCCGCGTCGCAGCCGTGAAGAAGGAGCCGCCGTCGCCGCTCTACCGCCTCTCCGCCGCCGTGCCGCTACACAGTGCTCGATCGCTCTCTCACTCTCTGTCTCTCTCTCACACACGCAGGAGAAGGAAACCAAAGAGATAAGGCAAGAGCACTCTTGTATTCACAACACATGAGAATGAGGAGTTTAGGGTTACATTTGACTCTTATAGGTGACTTGGCCGTTCACACTTGGGCGCCCATACATGACCGGCCAACCCTAACCCTTATCCTACTGATATCCAAGGTGCGCCTCTCATCGGCGATCACCCAATCCCTTTATCCTTAATATATGGTGCCGATAAGCCCGGCCCATGACTCAGAATATTTAAATTAATGACGTAAAATATAGTACGTCCGCCATGGGTTAACATGCCCCCCTTCCTGATGTAGATTCCGTCCTCGGAAGCTATGGTATGGTAAGCTCGAGAGGGTTGTTGTGGTAGACCGTCTGCAAAATAGGGAAGTAGAGTGAAAGTATGCTAGAATTCAAAAGATATAAAGTGTAGAAATTCAAGCATGTTAGACCACAATGGATGTTGCGATGAGAACTTAGTTTAAGGGTCACATGAATGAGCTAGTGTAGTAAATTAATAGGAGTTTAAAATTATTGAAAGTAAATCAAGAATTAGCAAGGTGTCAAAGGTTAAGCAAGGTTTATAACTGGCCTAAGTCAAGGAAAAGAACCAAGCTTAATAAATAAACAGATGACCACACGGTGTCTACTCTAAGAACAAGTTTATACCCCAAGCCTAGGGACACAAGAAACATTAGAGTTACAGGAGCCTTTTGCCTTTATTTCTTCACGCACGTGACAATTTTTATACACAATGGCGACCTTCCTAAGGCAAAACTAACATCGATCCTGGTACCATGTTTAACACAAGGCATTATCCAGGAATCTATTAGCTCACTTTAGGCAAGGCTACCCCCTACCAACCAAGGCATCGGTCTGGAGTAGAATACTCCTCGCCTACCAAGTATCAATAAGGCGATAGGCCAACATTAAAGCACATCATAGACTTGTATTGCCATTTATTGTAGGCTTCTTTTTTTAAAGTTTCTTTTGATCTTCGCTCCTGAACTAAAATGTGTTCTTACATCCTTTCGACAAGGGGTAAAAGCTATGTCCTAGAGGTCAACACACACACAGCCAGGTGTTCAAACATTAAGATGGTTTGACCCTAGACCTAAGACAATTGTATTCCAAGGTTAACTAAAGACGTCATGCTGCCTAGGAATATTTCCAATAAAGTTAAGCTCATTAATGATTTACACTAGCATGCAAGCAACTTCAAAAACTAAGTAGTACATTGACAATTTCCATGTGGTCATGCCTTATAGTTTATGAAATTAATTGAACAGAAAAAAACGAAAGAGAGTGGGTATGGAAGAATTACACCTGTAATTGGAGATCTCCTTGATTTGACGAGACAGCTTGCAATTTGATGTAGATATATTTTGATGAACGTTGCGGCAGTCTCAGGACTTGAAAGCGAACCCACCTCAAACTTTTTAACCTGTACAATCAACTAGCAAGCACTATACCTCGAGAGGCACATCAGTGTGGAAAATCAAAGACTCGTTTAAAGAATCCAAACTAGAAAAAACTTGAAAACACTAACCTACCTACCAGTTACCACACTACTACTGAGGATACGGTAAGAGGATGTTGTAGAGTCCTGGCTCTAGCCCTAAGGCTAAGACTCTATCCGCATCATCCAAACAAATAAAGTCAACCTCAGTAGTGCCATGAGTTTCATCCGTCCATTCATCATTATCAGATATTTCCTTTTCATTTTCCCACCCACATAGACTCATCAAGAATGTAACCATGCGAGGATAGTCATCTTGTGGAAAAGGAAAGCATTGGGCTATCGGGGATATGTCCTCTACGGAGTAGGGGTCAGTCATGGTCAATAGGCGAATTAGCCATTCTAATTCCTCAACATTTTCCTCTCTGGCTAGTACATCTATATGATCCCATTCAGTTTCAATTACAGGATAGCACATGTGGAATATCTGAGAAAGGTACAGATGATACCTCTCACCAAAGGTAGGAGTGGATGAAGTGTATGATGATCGGGCATCTGCCATATCTGCAAACACAGATATAGCATCAGTAGGTTTATGACAGGTCAATCTAGTTCTTGATTGTATACGGATATTTCTCTTGTTTTTGTGCTCTTGCTCTTTTTACTATTTTTTGTTTTTCTTTTCTTTGTTTGTTTGTTTTTTTTAAATGTATGAAGCTATATATATACATCCCCTTGAATTTGGCAATTACATGGTCAGGGGAGAAGGTTATAAGGAGGAAGCATTAGAATGTCGAGCGTGAGTACATGCTCCTCCTTTCCTTGGGTAGATCATATTATTTGCAATGATGTTGCAGCCTCTTGGAACCAATTTGTCCAGCGGGTCATAGGTTGTGATGTGGGCAGATAGCTTTTTATGACCCTTGTGGCCACATCCAATTGCAGAGATGGTAGTGTACGCTCCCATTGACGAATGGAGGAAATGGTTTCCGATGATACTATTACAAGGGGAGACGTAGACTCATCGATTTTTTGTTGGGTGTTGACAAGAGTAGGTGTAGAGCATGTAGAAACTTCTATATGAGTGTGTGCCTGGCATGAGGAGCTAGAAGCTTCATGTGGCTCCCCCCTTCCTGAGCTAGGTGGTAATGATCGATATCGTTTGGGAATCCAAACTAACTCTGGAAGAAGTGGTGCGGAGCACTCTATTACCTTTCCCTTACCACGATCTTGAATTGTCGTTGGAGTGGCAACAATTGGTTTGCAAGGTTTCACAGGTGATGTAGAGGGATTCAGCTTATGTTTAGGGACCCAAATCTGGTCATTCCCCTCGTAGTACCCTTGGGTTACTAATAAATTTTTAGGGATCCATCGCGATGTTACATTGCCCTTTCTCGGGTGGGTAGCTGCTTTCCTTTTACGAGGCTTCTTGGTGGCTGAACGAGATTGAGCAGGGGAAGTAGCTGTTAACGAAGCTTTGGGGACCCATTTGTATGTACTCTTTGGCATAGTAAGCGAAGCTTTAGGGACCACCTTGCCTGTTTCCACTCTTGGCGTTGAAGCGTTAGAGGGGTGGCCTACAATCGAAGATGGTTTTGCCACTGGACTTTGTGATTTTTCGTTATCTAATATTTGAGTGGATGACTTAGGTGCGGGATTTTGAGCGGTCAGACCTAGTGTTGGTTCTTGCGTTGTGACTTGTCTGGTTGCCCAATCGATATTGCACTTGGTGGCCATCATCCATTTGCGCCCTAAGATTACAGTCCCTTCCATGGTACCAGCAGGCATAACCAAAAAGCTTTGAATTATGGTTCCCTTGTCATAAGCAACCGGAGTGTGCAGAATTCCTGAGACAGGGGTTTTCTTCTTGTTGATTCCTTGAACTTGGATAGAACTCTTGGATAAAGGTGGTTTTCCCAGTTGACACCACACGCCATATGATAGCAAATTGTGTTGAGCTCCTGTATCCAATAATGCATTATACAGCACCTCCCCGTAAGGACTCTGTAACTCAATTGGGTATCTTAGAGGTGGGTCAGATTCCAATGCATCCTCCTCTGCTTCCTCGAAAAATACTTGCGTAATTCCCAAGTTGGCTTCTCGTTGTCTCCTAGCACGCTGTTGACGTTCTTTGGCTTCAACTCTTGCTTGTATCTTTTTAAGCTCAGCCTGTTCTTTAGCTGCCTTCTTTTGATGGATTGTGTGTAACTCCTCCTGGCTCAGGAATTTACTCCCATTAAGGAATCCAATGGTTTCAACTCCGTCGAGAGTCTCCACTCTGATGGTACCTTGCGGTGTAATTTCACATACTCTATACGGTCCCTTACCAGCATATTTGAGCTTCTTCTTTTCGTTTCGCACTCCATACATCAAGACTTTATCCCCAACCTTGATGTCCTTGTCCTTTAGATGGCGATCAAACCATTTTTTCCTTCTATCCTTCTCCACAAGGGCATTGTATACAGCCAATTGTCTTTCTTCGTTTAGCCGCTCAAGGATATACAGACGTTCTGCTAAGGGATTACCATCCCAACCCTCTTGAGTAGCAACACGAAGACTAGGAATGACAAATTCCCATGGCATGACTGCTTCTTGGCCATATACCATTTTGAATGGTGTGCAATTAATAGCCACTTTGTACGCAGTACGATAGGCCCATAAAGCTGTCGTGAGCTTTAGATCCCAATCCGTGCGATGAGCTTCAACTGTCTTTGTCAAAACAGAGATTAATGTCTTGTTTGTACTCTCGGCTTGGCCATTCGCTTGCGGATAATAAGGAGTAGATTTATGATGGGATATCATGAAATTTGTTGTGAGCTCCTTAATCACTTCATTTATAAAATGCGTACCATTGTCGCTCACAAGTTCAAAAGGACAACCGAAGCGTGTGATTATATTTTCAAAGAGGAACTTGGCTGTTGTCCTCGCATCTGCCTTACGTGTCGCTTTCGCTTCAGCCCATTTGGTCATATAGTCAGTGGCCACAATAATATAGCGAGATTGTGTGTTTCGGGCCGCTGGGCTAATTGGACCTACAAAGTCTAAACCCCACTTTTCAAATGGTTGGTTTACTTTCATTGGATGTAGGGGCATCTGATCTTTCCTCTGGGGTTTCTTATATCGTTGGCATTCATCGCAACCCTTCACAAAGAGTGATGCATCTTGGAACATAGTGGGCCACCAATACCCTGATTGTAAGATCTTTCGCGCAGTTAAGTCTCCAGAGAAGTGACCACCGGCTACGCCCATATGTGCCTCTTGCAAAATGTATAGATACTCATCCTCTCGGGCACAACGCCTAAGAACGTCATCCTTTCCTCTTTTATAAAGAGTCCCGGCTATCAGGCAATAGGGTTCGCATTCTTTGATCAGCTTCCGAGCTAGATCTTTACGAAGCTCCTTGGGTGGAAAGCCATTAACCAAAAAGTTAACAATTTTCTCACTCCATTCAGGCATTGTCTCCACCATGAACAGGGAAGTGTCAGGTAAGTCATCATCAACCCCCGTAGGAGCCTCACCATTAGGTATGCGAGACAAATGATCAGCCATAACATGTTTTTTACCAGGTCTCACAACAACAGTGAAATCAAACTCAAGAAGAATCAATAGCCATCGTGTGATTCTTCCTGTGGAGCATGGTTTGTTTACCAGATACAACAATGCTTGATGATCCACATAGAAAACAAACTTGGTGGCAAGGAGGTAATAACGAAATTTCCTTACTGCATATATCATTGCCAACCATTCTCGCTCCGTAGTGGTGTAGTTCATCTCAGCATCGTTCAACTGGCGACGACTGGCAAAGCTAATGGGGTAGTCTAGCTTGTGTTCTCCAGGTTGAGTTAACACACACCCAATAGCAAAGTTTGATGCATCAATATGCACATGGAAGAGTAAATCCCAGTTAGGCATTCTCAAGATTGGAGCACTTGCCAAGGCCTTCTTTAATAGCTCATAGGCACGATCACATTCTTCGGTCCAAATAAACTCGATGAGAAGCTTATACAATGGTCGAGCTATCTTGGCGAAGAATAGAATAAATCTTCGATAATAACCAACGTGGCCCATAAAGCGTTGGACTCCCTTGTAGTTGGTGGGTGGGGGTAATTCCAGAATGACCTTGATTTTACTCTCGTCAGTGGAAATCCCATTTTTGGACACTATATGCCCTAAGATAACTCCTTGTTTAACCCAGAATTGGCATTTGAAAGGATTCAAGGAGATGCGATATAATCTACACCTTTCAAATATTTTTCGTAAACACATCAAGTGCTCATCCCAAGAGGAATGAACACAAAGATCGTCTAAGAAAGCTTCACAGAAGTCCCTTAGATATTCCTTAAAGGCCGTGTTTATCAATCGTTGGAATGTTGCAGGTGCATTGGTCAAGCCAAAAGCCATGACGCGAAAGGCAAACACTCCAAACTCCGTGATAAATGCTGTTTTAGCTTGGTCCTCGACTGCAATTGTAATCTGATTGTAACCCGAGTACCCATCTAAAAAGCTATATGCCTCCTTGCCTGCCACTCTTTCAAGCACATGTTCAGAATACGGCAAGGGGTAATGATCCCTTCTGGTGGCTGCATTAACCTTTTTGAGATCAACACACACTCTGAGTTTCGCATTCTTCTTTGGTACGATGACGATCGGAGAAACCCATTCTGAGTGCTCAATAGGGTATATGAATCCACATTTTACAAGCTTTTCAATTTCCTCTTGTACAATCTTTGCGTACTTAGGATTCATTGGGTAGGGACGTTGCTGGACTGGTTTAGCAGTGCTAATCATTGGAATCGTGTGTTGCACCACCGAGGGTGGAACACCCTTCATATCATGATATGTCCAAGCAAATATGTCCTTGAATTCTTTAAGAAGCTTCGTAAGTGCAGCTTCTTCCGCCTTGGTGAGGTCTTGAGCAATATAAACTGGTTTAGACTCCTCACCCGGATCTGCTAAATCTATCTCCTTAACTACCGCAGGGCCATCGTAGACACCGCTACTCCCATTGGTAGGCGTTCGTTGGGCTTTTGTGTAGACTACTTTACGTTCCCCTGTGGTGAATGATTTGAAATGCTCGGGTGCGGGGTGTAAGTCTACTGGTTCCTGTTGTGCCAGGCTTTTTTCTTTCAATTCTGCCTCCTTTTGTTGTTGAGCCAACTCTTGGTTTTGTCGCCTCCTTGCAGTACGACTTAGTTTTGGCTTCTCTTCGATTTCTAATTGGGCGACGTCATGAGGTTGCGGAATACACCACATGACACTTTGGAGGTATTGTCCCCAATTATCCGCTATCTTCCGATGAGCATCAATGGCTCCTACATAACTAAGCCATTCTGCAGTGGATCTTTCCTTGTTTATTGCAGTTCGTACACTAGCTCGATAGCGTTGGCGCTTATGTCTCGTTTTCTTCTTACCAAGTTTTTGATTTTTGTTTCTATCCGATTCGGACTCACTTGGTCGATCTTCACTTTCGGATGAACTGCAGGAGGCCACTGTCCTAGGCCTTGAGCACCTTGCTTCCACATTTGGGTGAATATTTGATTCATTTTCCCCATCAGGCTCAGGGTCAGTTTCTTCTTGAGATTCATACTCAGAGTTGCATTGGTCAGAGTCTTCGCTACTTTCAGTGTCGGTGGAGTTTGCCACTTTCTCGCCATCAGGGGTCAAGTGCATAACACCTATCATGTTTATTGGCACTAACGGTGGCATATCTTGCCCCTCAGGTGTTACCCAACTTGTGCCTCTATTTCCCCATGTGTCTATGGTTGCCGCTAGGTGTACCCAATCCACGTTATCCGACTCAGTCATACCCGGTAGGACATCCATATAAGGAGAATCTTTCCCATCATCAGTCTCTTTTTTTGCATGTATAGCAATACCTTAATGGGGCAGAGTGAACAGTGGTATCCGATCGATTATCAATGATAACCTTGCTTCCTAAGGGATGCGCACGACCATTCTCAAGATCAACTCGAATGACAGAGTCCTGGAATTGTAGATAGACATGGTTTTTCGACCAGTCATGCACCATTTGTGCTTCCCTCATGAAAGGACGTCCTAAGATCATTTGATATGACATAGGATGCTTGGAGAAATCCATTACAATGAAGGTATGTCGTACCTTGTATCCCAGAACCTTGATCTTAAGGTCCCTTAACATTCCAATAGGTTTAGCTATGGTTCCGTTTGCCATCTTAACCACTATGTTTGTGACTTCGAGGTGAGGCCTTCCCATAGATTCCCAACAGTTTTTAGTCACAATGCTCACTCCAGCACCACCATCAAGGATTCCCTTTAGAGTTAATCCCTTGGTAGTAATGGGGAGGGTGGCATTAGATTCGTCACCTTCAAAGTACTGTCCCAACTTGTTCACAGGTATTTCCACGACCGAATCTTCATCAAAGTTGGGTTGTAGATCCCAATGCTCCCCTTCATCTTGAAGCGTGTCGGGTCTATCCATATTTGCAAATTGTGGTAACCCCGCCTTTAGTTCTCCATTGAGAAATGCCCGAAGAGCTAAGAATAGCTCAGGATCTCCGTATAATTTGGATATGATCGTGGTTCTGATCTCGGAGGACATGAAATCCATTAGCTTGGACACATTCAATGGTACTTTTCGAGGCATCGCCCCTTGACTAGGGACTGGTGAAGATGGAATCACTTCCTCCTCGATGGGGTCAGGCATTCCCTCACTAAACATTCGTTCAAGCAAAAAGGGTGTTTGCCCACTTCCTGATGTCCTATCCTCACTTTCTTCCCTAATGATACTAGGTATCGCTAACGGTTTATGGTTCCTGTGAGGTTGAACTTGCGTAGGAAACACTGTGTCTGGAATTTTGATTTTTCTCGGGTTTGGCTCCAGTTCTCTTTGTGTTTCTTCCACCAAACCCCTTAAGTGTTGCACTTGTTCAATCTCCTCAACTGGATTTGGGTAAGTTCCAATCTTTTTCTTGAGGGTTTTTGGCCCACGTGGCTTGTCTTGGGTAGTCTCAGTCAGTTTGGGTGGTCGAGAGGGCATTATGACTTGGTTGTGGGGCCGAGGAAGTTTCCTTCTGTTTCCCCTTATTTTTGTACTCGCTTGATTCTCCTTCATTGAGCTCCCGAGTGGGTTCCTCCCTTAAGGTAGTGGCTTTGGTCCCCATGGTTTCTATTGAATCAGAATCATCTTCAGGATCATTCATATACACGGGGTCGTCTCCCGTCCCTATGTTGGTCTTTGAACTGGGCTTGGAGCTCGTGGCATTAAGCGATCTCTTTCGCCGTGTTTTCTTTTTCTTTGCCTGAGCGATTGATGCAGTATCCCTCTCTTCAAGAATGTAGTTTTGATTTTGAAGCATTGACCGTGTAACTACATTCACGGGTACAATGGGTGTGGTTCCTCGTGCTTGGTTGGTGACCTCAACCAAATTCAATGGCGTAATCTTGGGTGCATTAGGATTATGTGGACATTGAGCGATCAAATGATCTATGCCACAACGATTACATGTAAGTACCGGCATTCCCGATGTGCTCCCTTGATTTGGTTGCATTTGAGTAGCGATCTTCTGTAGCCTATTAGGGCACTCCGCTACACGATGCGGTCCACCACACTCATAGCATTGAAGAGGTGGTCTCCTCGCCAAGGTATTAAGGTTTTGCCCTCTTGTGGCGAGAGCAGCCGCTTGATATACAGGCTTAACTTGCCCGAAATGATCCTCCATGTAGTACTGGGGAATCATTTCAAACGTATCAATCCCGTATGGCGCAGTAGGGTCTATCTCCTCTTCATAATCCCCACATGCACTATGTGACTCACAACCCATCTGGTTTATTGGGGTAATCCTTGGTGGATGTGGAGGTTGTGGTCCTAGCACTGGCGGTGGTAACGGCACAGACTGGACTACATTCGGATTCCTTGGAACTATGTGCTGTGACAGTTGCTCGATAGGTTGTGCAGGCATTAGCGCGGGTACTTGAGGTGTGTTTGACCAAGCTAGTGGTGCCTGGTTTGCCAACATTCGCTTAAGTGTTAGGCAATCTTTAGATTGATGGCCATACTTACCACATGCATTGCAATTCCCATTGAATTTGACTCTGAATGTGGGACATTCACTCGTGCTATGTGGTCCTAAGCACACCGAACACCATTGTTGCTCTCTCCTTGGGTACATATGGCTATTCTGAGGAGCTCGATTACCCCTGAAGTATTCTTGGAGAGCCTTAGTAAGGTCGGTCACAGACATTTCAGATATCTTGGGCTCCTTGGCAATTGGTTTTACCGTCATTGGCTCGTGCCCAGATACTTGCGAACTAACGGATTTTGTTTCTGAAGACACCTTTTTACCTGCAATCATCAAGTTGTCTTCTAACTGGATTGCATTGGCAGTGACTGCTTCCCACGTTGTAAGACCTCTAATGACTAGGCCATTGTAAATGTCCTCGTGGCGCAATCCTCGGATGAATCTATCGAGGAGTTGGTTGTTATTGAAGCATTCATCGGGAGTGCAGCGAGAATTTAGATGCTTCAGTCGACTTATAAAGTCTCTCACTGACTCCCCTTCCTCGCGTTCAGCTTTTTGGAGTTGAGATGCTACCCCCCAAAGCACACCCTCGCGTATGTATTCTTTCAAGAACAATCTCTTGAGAGTGGGGTAGTGAGTGCGCTCTTCAACCCTTAAGGTTCGATACCAATCTCCGGCCTTCCCACTCAAGGTTAAGCCTAAGGCTTTACACTTGTGCAGCTCATTGTGCTCTTCCAAGGAATCACACACGTGTTCAAAGACTTGAATGTGCTTCCTAACATCCTCGTTACCACTGAAGTTTTGAGTGAGCTTAGCCACTTGTACTGCCTTGCTTCTAGGTTCTCTCTCAGGCATACCCCGCATGTTTTCTGCAATGGATCGTCCGATCGTCTGAGCAAATGCTGCGAGATCACCTAAGTGAGCAGGCATAGTTGGTGGAGGCACTTCTGGGATAGCCTGGCTGATAGGAGTTGGCGTTGGTCTGAGTAAGTTGGCAAATGACGTAGGATATGATATGTGACTAGGCCTAGCTCCCCTTGGATAATGGTTATGATAAGGCGATCGTGGAGCATACGCCATTGGCATACTAAGAGGCGTAGGAGCTACCTGAGCATGAGTAGCGATAGGTACATAGGGTCGATAGGTACTGGCACGCACTGTTGTAGGTATTGTTCCACTAGGTAGCGGTGTCGTACTAACTACAGCGGTAACAGGTGCACTTTCAGCTATGCTCATCATTGGGGTAGGCATTGCGGATTCCTTAATGGAAAGTTGAGCCAAGGTTGAAAAACTAAAGTTACTGCTCGTGGGCTCAACCTGGATTGAGACTCCAGGCGAAACAACATACGAAGGGTCTATGGGACTCACCGAGGGAGTCTCCAATTGTGATAGGGTTGGTTGTTTGGCCTTGCCCGTATCCAAAAACCTCATAGGGCCAGTGGAAACTAGGTCCACTCCCCTATTTTGCCTCTCAATTTGGATAATTCTATGAATCACCTCACATATCATGTGTTGTTGCTCCTCTAGATTAGTGGCGCTAGATGTAGATCGTAGGACTTCTAACCAACCTACATGGTATGTGTAACCCGTGTATAGGTCCGTTAGAGTCTCTGTGTGTAGATCATATTCCCAATTTTCATTGAGAAATATCCCATCTAGACTTGGTGTGCCAAACGGTTCTCTTGAAGTGGACGCAATGTCACTTCTTATGGATTGGCTTCTAGGGACCTCTACTTTAGGAAGAGCATCGGAATGTGGTAGCTCAGTAGGGCCCTCATTAAACGAAGTGGGTAGAATATCCACATGGACACTCTTTGGGAGGGTAGGGTCTACATAAGATGTGAATGGCGAATCTACTACCCCTCCTTCCTCATTTACTTCGCTTGTCGCATGTTCAGAGCGTGTAGCTCTACTAAAGGTCTCTATTAGATGACTAAACATGCTAGATCCGGGTTGTGGGGCCCACACTGGCATGTTTTGGCTTGTCTCCTCAGGGTTCTTGGTAGGGTGTCCTTCCATGGCTTCTGAGTCAGAGGACGAGTCACTATCCACTATTCGTGGATCTTGGGTTGCACTCCCTTGGGTTCCAGCCGAAGGCCAAGATGCCAACGTGGAGGGATGGTGTGAGCCTGCGTAGACTGAAACGCTTTCTAGTGGTTCAGGCTCTAGCACTCGACCAGAACGTAGATGCATGTGACGTGGGTACCCTACGTGCGTTGGTAACTACCCTTGAAGCCCACACAAGTGGTTTCTTGGGTATTTTGCACCTCGTTTTTATTTGTTTTTAGATTGTTTTTAACTCGTTTTTGATCCCCTTACTTACGGTCGAACTTGGACTAGGGCGTGTGATAGCTTGAAACGAGCGTATCGTTTAAAGGGTCCTAGTGTGCTTTACAGCACCGTGTTCGCCTATCTAGAGCTCCTGTAGTCCTCAAAATAGTTCGTTTCCTTTGGGGGAAAGGGGCAAAAGCCTATTTGCTTGTGGAGGAAAGGGTGAGGGCTTTATCCCACATGCTCACTTTACTCCTTGGGGAGTGGGCTACATATAGGGCACGACTTCCCATAAGCTCTCACTTGAGAGAAAGCTATGGAGGCTCACTCTCCTATATATATATATCAAAAGACCGAGACCGAGGCCGGGGCCGTGGGTCGTGGGGGTTCTTTCTTTTCAAATTTTTTTTCTCTAATTAGAAAATCTTTCCTCTCTTCCTCTCCACACGTTTGGTTCTTTCTTTAAAAATTTAATTTATTTATTTTTTTGTTTTTTATTTTTTGAATTTTTTTTAAAATTTTTATTTTCTGTTTTTTTTGGAGATAAGTTTTCTAGGGTTTCTTTAGGGTTCAGTCTTGGCCGCGGCGCAGTTCGCACACAGCCCAGATCTGGGGATTCAGAAACCCCCCTCACACCACGCAGAAAACCAGATAACCGATCGTGCGCCCACACGCGGGGCGGAAAAATAACAAAATAAACAGAAATGCAGAAGACAAATTGCAGAAACAGAGATTGTAAACCACAGAAACACCTCAACAGCAAACACACAGTCGCTTTCTTACAGTGTAGATTAAACTTCACGCAGCAGCCGAGCTGCAAACTGGAGCTTGGTGCAGGGCAACTCCCCGGCAGCGGCGCCAAAAATGTGTGCTTTTGCCGCACAGGTCGTAGCTGGGGACTTGCCAGACACCGTATGCGAGCCACGAATGGCTGCAAGCATACAACCAGGGAAGGAAGCTCAAACAGAATGCCAAAGGGTGTGTCACTCACCGCTCAACCGCCGCCTTGAAGGATTCCCGCGTCGCAGCCGTGAAGAAGGAGCCGCCGTCGCCGCTCTACCGCCTCTCCGCCGCCGTGCCACTACACAGTGCTCGATCGCTCTCTCACTCTCTCTCTCTCTCTCACACACGCAGGAGAAGGAAACCAAAGAGATAAGGCAAGAGCACTCTTGTATTCACAACACATGAGAATGAGGAGTTTAGGGTTACATTTGACTCTTATAGGTGACTTGGCCGTTCACACTTGGGCGCCCATACATGACCGGCCAACCCTAACCCTTATCCTACTGATATCCAAGGAGCGCCTCTCATCGGCGATCACCCAATCCCTTTATCCTTAATATATGGTGCCGACAAGCCCGGCCCATGACTCAGAATATTTAAATTAATGACGTAAAATATAGTACGTCCGCCATGGGTTAACAGAAAGAGTGAAGGACCCATGGACAAAAGCATGGGAGTTTTAACTCACTAAAACCCAAAGGGTAGTATAGTGAAAGAGTGAAGGACCCATGGACAAAAGCATGGGAATTTTGTGAGCCCTTGGATGGGAATTGGGATCAAGGGGTAGAGTTGAATGTCACCTTTTTAATCAAAACCACCTCTGTGAAACCAAAACCACTCTTCTTCCTCCCAAAGCCACCTTCAAGAATCTTAATCCTCACTCTAATCCATCTATATGGATGGAATAAGCAAGATGAGGAGGTGAAAATCCATTAATCACCTTTTTATGTAGACCATCAATCTATTAATCTTTTCATTAATTTGAGAAAGTGAAGCTTTAAATTTGATTTTATTTATTTGTACCCCAATTCAAGGGCGTAGCAAATTTATTTTCTCCCAGCAATCGTGGGCACAATTTTTTTCCTTTTGTAAGCCCGTGGAGAAGCTTTTTTGAAGGCTTACGTTAAGCTTTCATTAAAGCTTTAATTTATGGGTTTCAAACCCCCTCTTATGCGCTATCGGGTAGCTCTTTTACTGTCGTGAGAAGAAAGCTTTGATTAAAAGCTTTAGATTTAAAAAAAGGGGGTTTTATTATAAATCTTTGATTAAAATAAGTTTTAATTTTTTTGAGGAAAGGTTTATACCCACCTCTATTAAGCACTAGGCGCTGTGGGGCAAATTATTATAGTGGAGAGACTTGCTATAAAAAAAGGGTTTTGTTATAAGCTTTACAACTTTTTCTCAAAAGCTTTAAATTTTAGAGACCATGGTTCCTTATAGATACATGCACATATATATGCATAGAATTTCAGACCCTATTAGTGTAGGTTTTTATTTCTTAAAAGGTCATAGTTTAAATATAACCTTAGTTAGGTTTAGAAGAATTCATAAATAAATCATCTTAATTGGGTTATGTTTACTAGTTGAAATTATATTTATAGTCTTAGTTTAAAGTTTTCAAATACAAGGTTGGAGTCATTTAAAGGAGAGTCATTACTTCATAGCTTAGTTATATATATAAAAGCCTTATATATGTATAAAACCTCATGCTCTCTTGTATGACTCCTACAAGGAGACTTTTATTTAAAAAGCTTCTAAAAAACCTTAATTCAAATTTTGGTTAAGCTTTAGTTTTCTTTAAGACAAAGCTTCAGTTTAAGCCTTATTTCTCTATTATTTTTGAAAAAACTTAAAAATTAATCCTATAATATAGCTATATAGTTCATTCTCTAGAGTAGCTAAGTCTAAACCTTGGATATATTGTAAGCTATATGATTTAAGTTACAAAGCTTCAAATACTTACCCTCACCTTCACACTTTACTGAAAGGTTTGGAAGAAGAAAAATAAAACAAAATATAGTTTTACTTTAAAGCTTAGAGCATGATTCACTGTGGAGAACTTTTAATTAGGAAGTTTTAGATTAAAAGCTTAAAAGTCACTCTTGTATTAAGTTCTAAAACTAGCAAAGCTGTTTTCGTGTTTTATTCTTTCTTTGTCCTCTTTGCATTTTTCAACCCCTCTCAAATTTTGACCAAATCAAGCCAAAATTAGTTAGAGATTACATCATAGCATAAACAAAGAGTTTAACTTAAATTTATGTTTCTTGTTTACTCAATCTTCATATTCAAACCCTTTAAAATTTTATAGTTTATGTGATTAAAATATTTATGAGAACATTACCTCTTTTGTTTGTCAGGAATTTGAGATGAAGCTTCTACAGCCTTGGCTTGGACTCTATTTCGGCACTAGCGAATCAACCTTCGATCCGGCCACTTCTTTTGGCCCTTAGAGACACCTCAGGACCTTGCATTTACCTTTTTGTGGAGAAACTCATCGACCATGAACCTCCTCCTTGGACTTTCCTTAATGGATGGGAACCTCTTAACGAGGAATCGCTTGGGATTTGGCTACAAAAGTTGTAGATTTTGATATCTCAGCCTGTAACCCATAACGCTTTCCTAATTGCCTTATCCAAATTACACATTCTTTTCTTCTTTAATACGGTATCCAAAATTCCCATCCACATCCCCAATTACTTAGTAGCATTCCCGATAATAGCCATTACCAATCTTATGAACACTTTTTCCCGTCACCTTTTTAGATTGTATGAGTAGGGCTCTTGGCACCCTTGGCCCTAGGCAAAAAATGTATACAAGTTTATTTTGTTTAACCTAGTTTTGAGTTACAAACTCTCGAAGATATGTTTTCATTCTTTATAAATCAAGATTGTTAAAATTGCTACTAGTTTTTGATCATATTTATGTTTGTATTTGTGCTTAAATTTTGGGTGTATTGAAAACTCAATTCTATATATTGTTTATTTACAATCTTATACCCACTCAAAAACCTTCCGAATGAGACCAAAAATAGTTGTAAAACACTATACAAATAAAATTGTAAACCCCCATAGATTATCTATTCTAAAAATCGAGAAGTTCTCACTGGCCAAAAATTTTGTGTCTATAGCATTATGACTCGGTCATCACCTCATGACCCTTATCCACCTTCGGAACTTCTACGACTCATGGTAGAGTGTAGCCATCTAGCATATTTATCCGAACGGAATGGTTCTCTATTTCAGCATTCATTTACGGATCTTCAACAATCAACAACATGATGAATGGTCGAAGATTTGGCAACGTGATCATGAAGAATGTTTTGTCTTGATACCCATTGGCAATACTACGGTTTTTGCTCTGAACATCCGTTTTTGTCACGTCATGGAACAAATAAACATCATTTGAGGATATAACATAGAGGATGATCCATCAATATCTGATAAGGAATTTATTACTCGACTTCATTACATTAAAACTAACTTACCACCCGAGAAAATAATTGTACTTGATCACATCCAAATTATTAGAGGATTGTAAAGTTATTATTGAACTTGTTATAGTTACTGTTTTTTAAAATCCATTTCAAATTCTATTTTTCTTTAATAGCAAACAACTTCTCAACTCAAGGTAACTTTCTCCAACCTTGATATAAATAACCAATTTATAGTTTATTGTTATGATGTCAAGTATTACTTTAATTGTTCTTTCTAGTATTAGTGCAATAGCAAGTTTTTAGTTCTAACCTTAATTATTATTTTTAATTTTTTCCTATACATAGAAAAGCATAAAAACTCACATGTCTTTGGAGTGTTAAAATTGTTTTTACCAGATGATTTCTATGACATTACAACAAAAGATATGTATTCTCTACCAATTTTTCTCATCAAAAACATTTGTTATTTCTTTAGTTTCAGCTATGGCAGATTTACCGCAATGTCCCACAATTCAAGAACAAATTGACTCTCTTCGCGCTGATGGCTTTTTAGTGAGTTTTCCCTATTCAATTCCAAGTATCCTAAGCTTTGATCAATACCACTGTCACTTGATCATTTTGAAAGCTGATAACAGTAATATAAGATAGGCTTTGTCCATCATACATGAGTTTGCTGAGGCTTCTGGATCTAGGTGTAACATTTAGAAATCCAAAATCATAAGTCTTAGATAATGATTTTGAATTGGAAAGGTGGGGGCATAAGGTAGTAAGGAAAGGGCAAATTGTTAGGCACTTGGGAGTCCCATTTAGGGTTGAGGTCAAACAAGCAACTGACTGATTGGGCCTTAGACAAATTCATTGGAAAGCTAAAGAAGTGGGAGGGGATCAGAATCCCTTTTCATGACATAATAGTTGTATGTAATATTGTGCTGAATGCTTATATAATGTTGTTGTGAGCTTCAAGGGAAATTCAATGCTCAGTTTGGGGCTATGATGGTCTCACAAATTTAACCCTCCCAAGGGCCTTTTGGATACTTGCTCAACAAGAAAACTGAACAATAAAGGGTTAAGGAGGTTGGCAGACTGCTGGGACTAGGCACTTGTGGGGTGGAAAGAACTTGATTAACTGGAGCTAGAATTTGACTTGTTTGCAAGGGAAAGGGATTTAATGAGACATGTGCTGGTGCATACTCAGTTGGGGTGGTTTTCTAATGCATTTTATGAGTCTTGTTGGATAAAAGGGTGGGCTTGGTTCAATGGGTCTAAATTGTTAAAAGGAACAACTGGAAATTAATGTGGAATATTGCAACATAATTTGGAGGGTGAGCTGGAGCCCTTGATGGAAAGACTTGTGGGAGTGCCAGATCCTTGTCAAAGTTCAGGTTTTCTTATGGAGAGGATGTATGTATAATGTGGGCCTGGGACTCGTCCTAAAAAAAAAGAGATGGAAGAAAAGCGAGAGAGAGAGAGAGAGAAATAACTCCTACGTGGAAAGAGAGAGAAAGAGAGAGAAAAAAGGGATTTATGAATTTATAGGGATATTTATATACTATTTGGTAAAACTACGTGAAGGGCCTAGAAGTATCCACGGATAAAGAGGTTGATGAATATGCGGTTCAAATGAAGCCACGTCCAAACCGGCCACCGTCTCTCTTCATATGCAAAACCGCTCTTCCCACCACTCCCCTTTTGCGCATTCCTTCTCTCTGACCTAAGTTGTTATCATGGCCATGGCTGCAGCAGCTCAAACCCTAAACTTACCAGCTATGGCGGCTGTTGCCACCCCTTCTTCCTCTGCATCTGCATCTGGCTCTTCGCCTCTGCCGCGCAATGCGTTCTTCGGCTCCTCTGTTCATCGGAAAAATAGGTTTTCCTCGCAGATTCACCTCCACCATAGCCAGGTTAAGTCTGTGCGGCGCTCGTACACAGGCCCCGTCCGCGTTGTCAGCGAGAAAGTGGTGGGGATTGACCTCGGCACTACCAACTCTGCCGTCGCAGCTATGGAGGGCGGGAAGCCTACCATCGTTTCCAATGTGGAGGGCCAGCGCACCACTCCCTCCGTCGTCGCCTACACCAAGAACGGCGACCGCCTTGTCGGACAGATTGCCAAACGGCAAGCCGTTGTTAACCCCGAGAACACCTTCTTCTCCGTCAAGCGATTCATTGGCAGGAAGATGAATGAGGTCAATGAAGAGTCCAAGCAGGTCTCCTACAAGGTCATCAGAGACACTAACGGAAATGTGAAGCTGGATTGCCCCGCAATTGGAAAGCAGTTTGCCGCAGAAGAAATCTCTGCACAGGTGAGTTCTTCTCCGCGGGCATGCCCGTGTGTGTGTGTGTGTGTGTGTGTGTGTGTGTGTGTGTCTGAGAGAGAGAGAGAGAGAGAGAGAGAGAGAGAGGGAGATCTCTCTCTCTCTCTCTCTCTCTCTCTCTCTCTCTCTCTCTCTCTCAGAAAGAGAGATCCAATGCGCTCTACTCGCGCTCTACTCGTATATACGAGTGCTTCATTGCTGTATTTCTGCCGTTCAAAACACAGCGTTGCAAGCTACCTCTATTTTTTTATGCGGAGGCAAAAACAAATGTTGAATAAACGGCTCATGCTTCTGTGCCTGCGCGTATGTGTGTTGCAACCATACTACCGCCCCGGACACTTGTTTTTTGTCTATGCAGCCGTATATCACACATTAGCACATGCTGTCGCTTGTCAGTCTGCCATACTACTGCCCTGGACACGTATTTGTCTACGCTATACATTACACATTCGCTCATGCTGTCGTCTGGGTGTCTAGGTTTTGCGGAAGCTCGTAGATGATGCATCCAAGTTCCTGAATGACAAGGTCAACAAAGCAGTTATCACAGTCCCGGCGTACTTCAATGATTCACAGAGAACTGCTACTAAAGATGCTGGTCGCATAGCCTCTCTTGAAGTTTTGCGTATAATCAATGAGCCAACTGCTGCATCTCTTGCCTATGGCTTTGAGAGGAAAAGCAATGAAACCATCCTTGTATTTGACCTGGGTGGAGGAACCTTTGACGTGTCTGGTACTTTCTACTCTCTTGTGTCCTGAATTTTGTAGAATATAATTGATGGTAAGAGTTTTGCTTATGGGAGTACATCATGCATGCTACAGTGTTGGAGGTTGGTGATGGAGTATTTGAGGTGCTGTCCACTTCAGGAGACACTCACCTTGGAGGGGATGACTTTGACAAGGTATGGTTATTTGAAGACTGATTTTCAAACGCTGGGCAGCATTCGTGATGGCAGTTGCATTTTTGTGTAAGTTCAGAAGTTCACCTTTATCTGGTTCTGTGTTGCAGCGCATAGTGGACTGGCTAGCAGCTAACTTCAAGAGGGAGGAAGGGATTGACCTTCTCAAAGATAAACAAGCACTGCAACGGTTGACTGAGACTGCTGAGAAAGCGAAGATGGAACTATCGACTTTGACGCAGACAAGTATTAGGTGGGTGTTAACTTTCCTTCTTCAGTGTATTTCCTAGGTTCTCCATGGTATGACCAGACCTCAGAATGATCTAGAGGTCTACTTGTGCCTCCATTCTGAGGGGTAAGTAGGGTTTATCTGTAGGGCTTCTTGTGAGCCAATGCTTCCAAAGAACTTAGGCATGCTTTCATGCATATCATAGGTGTAGAAATTTTCAGCCTCCTCAGGGGGTAGAAATTGCTTGGAAAGCTGATAATCTGAATCATCCGACCCTTTTACTGCAAGTGGATTGATTCTGGCTCTGTGGCTTATGTTTTATGGTTCTAATTAGCGTATGAGGAAGGTTTCCCAGGACTTTATCTTCTTGCCTGTTTCGGAAGTTTAGTAAGGCACACTTCATTACAAAGGATATTGACTTGTCTGTTTCTTTTTGGCAGCCTGCCCTTCATTACTGCCACAGCAGATGGCCCGAAACACATTGATACTAGCCTCACTCGTGCTAAATTTGAAGAATTATGCTCTGATCTACTGGACAGGTTTAATTTTCAATCTTTAACGCAGATGTACTGTAAATATTCATCGTGGGTGTAGGTGTAGTAGGTACACTGGCTCATTCTTATAATTTTTGTGGTCACATGTGCAGATGTAAAACCCCTGTGGAAAATGCTCTTCGGGATGCTAAACTTAGTTTCAGTGATGTCAAAGAGGTGATTCTTGTTGGAGGCTCTACAAGGATTCCAGCAGTTCAAGAGCTGGTGAAGAGAATGACTGGCAAGGATCCAAATGTCACCGTGAACCCAGATGAAGTTGTAGCACTTGGAGCAGCTGTGCAGGTTTGGTTTGATAAGTCTCCTATTGTTCTCACATTGTTAAGTTCAATTTCGGCAGAGGCAGCTTGGCTGCTGTATACCGAAGGTGTAATGCTTGTTCCATAATTGTGTCCTTGCAGGCTGGTGTTCTGGCAGGTGAAGTAAGTGATATTGTGCTTCTGGATGTAACCCCTCTTTCACTTGGATTGGAAACGCTTGGTGGTGTGATGACCAAGATCATTCCTAGAAACACTACTTTGCCAACATCAAAGTCAGAAGTGTTTTCCACGGCTGCTGATGGGCAAACAAGTGTTGAGATTAATGTCTTGCAAGGTGAACGCGAGTTCGTTAGAGACAATAAGTCCTTAGGGAGTTTCAGATTGGATGGAATTCCTCCTGCTCCAAGAGGGGTACCTCAGATTGAGGTGAAGTTTGATATAGATGCAAATGGTATGTTGTCTGTGACTGCTGTGGACAAGGGGAGTGGAAAGAAGCAAGACATAACCATCACTGGTGCAAGTACTCTTCCAAAGGATGAGGTATGCTTCTCCTTTAATCCTGGGATTAAAACCTTCGGCCTCAATTGGGTAACTTAGTTTTAACTCCGCAGTCATTACTTGTCTGGATTTTGTTTGTAGGGTTGATCTGTGCTTATGCCGTTGATGCTTCTCTTGTATTTCAGGTTGAAAGGATGGTCAATGAGGCAGAGAAATTCAGTAAAGAAGATAAAGAGAAGAGAGAAGCTATTGACACGAAGAATCAGGCAGACTCTATAATTTACCAGACAGAGAAGCAGCTGAATGAATTGAGTGACAAAGTTTCACCCCCTGTCAAGGAGAAGGTGTTAGCCAAAGTGCAAGAGTTGAAGGATACAGTAGCTGGAGGATCAACACAGGCCATCAAGGATGCCATTGCTGCCCTTAACCAGGAGGTAATGCAAATCGGTCAATCAATATACGGTCAAGGTGGAGCGGGTCCCTCTCCCGGTGCTGCTGCTGGGCCTGGTGCAGGTGGGTCTACTAAGAGCCCTGGAGGTGATGATGTGATTGATGCAGATTTCACTGACAGTGCGTAGGCTGTGTGTCTCTGAGTGAGCAATGTAAGCGTATCTTATAGTTTGGGCAAGGAATTATGGCTGCCAGAGGCTTATGCAAGCTAGCAAGCCATGATTATCAACTTATTGGGAGAGTGCATCAGTTTTGGCCTTCTTACCAGCATTTTAAATGTGAATGTACATTAGTTATTGATCAAGAGAAAAGCAGACTGAATGCATTGGAAAGAAAAGCCATCTATGTTATGAAGCTTAATCTTTGCATTTTGGTGAGTGTTGGCACTAGCTGAGTGTACGATTTTGTGCGTAATAGTGTCTTGTCATGATGGTTTTCGGCCTGGCTTTTAAAGGTAGTCACTGGTGGCAGCTGGTCTGGGTATGCAGGCGATCTTACTCTTTTATTTAATATTTTGCAGTGCCAAGCGCGATTGATCTCTTTTTATATATATATATATATTTGCCATGATCTCTTTATTCCCGTATTTAACTTGGTACTCGAAAAAAACATATTTTTCAACGAGTCTAAATAAGGACAAATCTTACTATCCGGTTTTTGTTTCAAAATTTGTACAATATGCTGATATTATGACTCAAATATATGAAAAAACATTCCTTAAAATAATGTCTACTTAAAATCTGTCGGTTTTTCTAAATTTTGCCTGGTACGAATATACTTAAAATGCTGTAGAATAGCCCTCAAGAGTGTCTCAAGATTTGAACTTATATTCCATGGATGGTTGTCCCACAAGCATGGCCTCACAAGCACACTTTTGGGGGTGGTAGCAGCTTTCATATATGGAGTGGGTATATGTGGTTGTCCCACAAGCATGGCCTCACAAGCACACTTTTAGGGGTGGTAGCAGCTTTCATATATGGAGTGGGTATATGTGGTTGACATCCATAGGCTTTTCAGTTAGCTAAGTAAATGTGGGGATTGGATAAGATGAAAGATGCAAAACAATCACACTTTTAGGGGTGGTGCAGCTTTCATATATGGAGTGGGTATATGGTTGACATCCATAGGCTTTTCAGTTAGCTAAGTAAACGTGGGGATTGAATAAGATGCAAAAAATGACAGGTAAGACTTCAGAAAAAAATTTGACTAAAAAAAGGGCTCTCTAGGAAGATATTAGTCACAATTCTAAAAGAAAGTGGGCTGCGGTGAACACAAGTGCGTATATCCACAGGCTTTTTTGTCGTGTGGGGATAGAAGCAATGATACAAAAAATGATAGGTAAGATATTAAAAAATATTTTGGCTCCAAAAAGAGTCCTCTAAGAAAAGCTATGTCACTTCTGGAAGAAAAAAAGGGGGGGTTGTGGTGAACGTTATGCATCTTGTGACCTTTGAAAAGAACATTCTAAATCTATTACCTTTGGCAAATTTGGAGTTGATATATACTCAAGCTATGCTTTTCTCACTGAAAGCTACAACGGGGAGGCTTTGACATAAGATACATAAGATTC
This sequence comes from Cibotium barometz, assembly GCF_041138505.1. Classification (NCBI taxonomy): domain Eukaryota; kingdom Viridiplantae; phylum Streptophyta; class Polypodiopsida; order Cyatheales; family Cibotiaceae; genus Cibotium; species Cibotium barometz. The sequence goes on from NC_141092.1 coordinate 12,578,313, forward strand.
ATCGGCCTCCTTTGTTTCTACAAAAGTGATGACTTGGCTTTTCTTAAAAGGTCCTTTCTTGAGTCCAAATTTTCCCTAATGATTTAGGTAAGATTTGATGTATCCTTGCTTTGTGGGGATTTTGCTTTGTGTGCCAAGCAAATGTTCAAAAGGTATTGAATGACCAATGATTAGATATAATATGACTATACACTCTTAAGGTGGTCATTTTATGCTTTTTGCAAGCATCCTAGATGGGTTCTTTTGCAAGGTACCCAACGTGAAGGTCGTATTTACACCATGGAATGACAAAACACCATCATGTCAATGCAATAAATTTGGGACAGTGATCTTGAAAAGTCATAATTAGATTGTGAGTGATTTCTAAGGAAGCATTATAAGATGATTGATATTGCTAAAACAAAATATTAATAGAGCTTTGAGAAGAGCATTAGTATGGGTTTTTCGACATGTATGAAATCAAATAATGTTGTGCTCATATAAGAAAGTATCACAGCGGAGACCATATAGCAAGAGATGTGCCTATAGGTTAAGAATTTTGACCATTATCTCACAAAAATGATTCTGTGCCTATAGGTTAAGAATTTTGACCATTATCTCACAAAAATGATTCATTATGATTTTTTTAAAACACTCCACCATAAGGTTTATGATAAAGCAACAATACAATTAGCATCAAATCTTTGAGAGTTATGAGTTGAAACTTGTATTACTCCTCAAATACATTCAAATAAGATGTGCCATACAATAATGAATGACATATATGTTACACATTCATAAATTACAAACAAGGGAAGGATACACTTGTGACATATAACAAATGAAATATGACATATGACATATGATATTGCATTCATAGAATACAAACAAGGGAAGAATACACTTTTAGATTGTATGTGACAAAAAGGGATCCATCTCTCATATCATATCCTTGTGATTTAGCATTTTTTTTTTGGGGTTACAAAGGCATGTTATCTATTGCACATAACACCCCAACACTAATACACGATACCTCACATGATTCTTTGAAGCCCACTCTCATGGTGCCCTTGAATTTAAATATTGTACACATGACTTTAGACATGATACTTGAGCCAAAGTGCATCAACTCTAACCTCTTTTAATGAATAATCAAGCAAGTTTAAGTTATCATAATCATGAATATTTGTACTTCTTCTTGTCCAATCTTGGTGAAACATGTGTCATAAACTTGTTGTGAAATCACATGGTAGATTATAAGATAAACAATAACTAACCCCTATTCTACCATATGGTGTAAACTTTACATTCTAAATATGAAGTAGATTTCACTGGAAAAAAGATGAACTCCAATGTAAATACCCCATGTAAGTGCATTACCTTCATACTTGCTTATAGTAATAGGCCTAGAGATCCGAATTATAATGTTTGTTTGTCTCAAATTTTTCCCATCATAGATGACGCCTCATCTGTTGACATAGCACTTCAAGACTTACACTTATCTCCTTATTTGAATGAAATGGTTTCGGTTCAAGGCATATCTTACAAATTACTAAATATTATGGTCATATTAACTCATTCTTTGGCCATTATTTGGTGTAGGTCAACCACTTTGGCAGTGGCCTATAGCCTTTGCCTACACCCAAGATAGGGGTGGGTCACACATACACTCACACACATGGATCTCTCAATTTACAATTATATTAATAAACACTCATAATCACCTCTTATGGCTTCTTGAGGATTGTATCTTTCATAAACCTCTTTTTGCGTGGTTTTCCAAGTCATGTTTCCATATCCCATGATGCCCAATATTCATAGATACAGAAAACTTGCATGTGGAACATTATACTTGATTTTAAACACATGCAATCTATGCATGTCTATGCATGTGGAACATTATACTTGATTTTAAACACATGCAATCTATGCATCTCCCATGATGCCCAATATTCATAGATACAGAAAACTTGCATGTGGAACATTATACTTGATTTTAAACACATGCAATCTATGCATGCAAAAGGTTTGCACTCTATGGATTATAACACACAACCACCACATATGTGCGCCTTGTATGGACGATTTTTTTAGTCCCAACCACAACTTTGTTAAGTGAATGCTCATTAATAAATGGCCAGTTTGTATGTGTGTGCAACAACAACACAAACCTCCATCATCTTACATTATCTCATCTCTATTGGCTTTAGCATGACACCAAGAGCTTGATTTGAGAAGATGTGTATCTCATCTCTATTAGTTTTAGAATGGCCAATGCGTGTGTTTCTTTACATGTGAAGAAGACATAATGTGGGATTGTGTTTATAGTTATCTATGTTGATGACTTGATTTTGACTAGTAGTGAGAATGCTAGAGTTGATGAAATTCATAGTCTATTGTTAGGAAGATTTGAGATAAAATGTCTATTAGGAGAGCTAAGATATTTTCTTCGCATTTAATTTTTGTGGGAGATTTTCTTAAAGACCCAAGTATGTACAAAAAAATGGTTGAGTCTTATATACTGATAATCACAACATTGTATATTTAAGTTTTATATACCCAAGTATGGGGGATTTCCTTGAAGTCCCAAGTATGTTCAAAAAAATGGTTGAGTTTTATATACATGATAATCACAAGGCTGTATATTTGAGCTATGTTGTGCGTTTGCTAAGTCAATTCATGTAGGAGGATTCACATAAGCCTCACCTAGATGTAGTATGAAGGATCATGCAATATGTTAACAGCATTATTTAATATGGGTTACTATATGAGGCTCAAAGGAGTTGAGAACACATGATTACGCACATACGGATTGGGCAAGTAGTCCCTATGATAGAGGTAATCTACTAGTGGTTTTATTTCTAGCTTGGAAGTGCAACAGTAAGTAAAATGTACATAATAAAAAATATATAGAGTAGTATTACTCACATGGCATATAACTCGGTGTACCTTGCTACAATAAAACATATAAAGGTATACCATCATTATGTGTGGGAACATCAGGTAAAATTTAGACTCAAAAAGTGCCCTTCTAAGAAATGCCATGTCATCTTTTTCTAAAAAAACGCATTGATGGTTAAATTTTTACAAATCAAATAATTTTTTTCAAAGATTGTAGATTTATGTAGATGGCTATTTCCTATATATAACTAGACAATCATATTCCCCATTTACTCAATCATCCATACCTAGAAAATATAGGCCATAATCTAGCTAATTACAAACTTCCTATATAAGAATGAAGTTGCAAAACTAATTAAACATTTAATTTCCTATATATAGAATAGATTACCTATGTGGAGAATAGAACCACAAATAATAAATTGGTCATTAAAAAATATTTTACATTGAATTTATATATATATAATATTAGTGTATCAATATTATTACAAGCTGAACTACTTAAATTCTCTCTCTCTCTCTCTCTCTCTCTCTCTTTGTCTCTCTCTCTCTCTCTCTCTCTCTCTCTCTCACACACACACACACACACACACACACACACAACCATTTATTAACATGTATTCATAAAATGTTTCCTTTACAAAAGATGCTAGATTAAAATTTAGTATATATTTTCATAATGCAAGATTCATTACAACCCCTCCTTCCTCTCAACATTGGCTAGAAAGGTAGACTATGTCAAGATTTCTCTCTAACTAGAAAGAAACTTTCCATATATATATATATATGTGTGTGTGTGTGAATGCATGAATATCATGACTATAAACCATACACATATCTATAAATGTGTGTGTGTGTGTGTATACATACATACATACATATCTATATATATGTATTACTAGATAAAAAAGTAATATGTATCTTTATAAAATAATTACATTTATTAGATCTAAATAAATAAATATAAATATGTCTTAATAAATATCTTAATTATAATATATTAAACCATAAATAAATTTTGAATATATATCTATAAAATATATATTTAGAAAAGATACTCAAATACATATTCAAAAAATATACTCTCTATCTCCTCTCCATTCTCTTAATAAATCCAACATTCCCCCTTCCTTAATTCCCACATTCCACCTTCCATATTCTCTTTCTTCACACCACCAATAGTTAGACTTCCTAGCCAAATGAGGATTAAGCTGTAGGATTTTTTTTAAATAAAATGAGGTCTTATTCCATTCTTAGTCGCACACGAGAATTTCACCTGGCTACACACACACACACACACACACACACACACACACACACACACACACACACACACACACACACACACACACACACACACTCGAGTACGACAAGGGGGTACCACCCTTCCAAATATTGGTGGGTGGCCACGTTTTAGGTACTGGACAAGTGGGTGGGACGAACCCCACAACTTAGTCGCTTGGCCGATTGGAGTGAACATCGTGCATAGCTTTTGGTAGAACTGGGCATCGCAAGTTGAATCGTGATCTTTGATGTCCATGGCAACTCTCTGATCCAGAGCATGAGCTTCAAGGAAAAGCATTGCACACGATCGTCGCTCTGCATAGGATTGTGAAAGAGGAGGGTGGAAGCAAGTGCCAGGACGATCGAACGATGAGGAGGGTGGAAGTAAGTACGAGGACGATCAACGAATGATGATGGCCTAGTGTGTGGATGGCAGAACATCTGTTTGCTTTGCCACTTACACCTCTATTATGAGATATTTTCTTGTGATAAGGCCATCTACATTTGTATCCCCGAAACACAAGGCCGTAATATTTTTTTAATGCAACGTTTCAAGCCTTGTGTAATTTTTAGGATGTGTGTTATCGTGCATCTTTCTTATCTAAAAATATTTGTTAAACCATGTATTTGGATACAAGGTTATATCAAGCAAAAAGGCCATAAAAACATTTCTATAGATGAGCCACAAGGAAAATCAAAACCTAGTGGGCCAGAGGAAGAAACACAAAAAAGGGTTAGCCCCATTAAAAAAAGGGGGGAAAGAGGAAAGGGTAATCACTGAATACATGGAAAATTTGGATAAAGATGAAATCAATGAGGTGCTACACCTTCAAACTCAAAATGTACCACACACTAGTGACACCACTAGTTTAGGCAAACCCCTTAAAGTCAGTTAAAATTTTACAAGCTCTTTTACGTTCTCAACCTTGTTTATATGCTTATAGCTTGACAATAGACCAAGTTGATAAAGAGCATCCGAATCATGTGCCACCATTAAGAAAGAAAGCTAAGAATTGCTTATCGCAAGTAGAATTTCAATTACTAAAATAAATTTCAAGGTTTTGGTTCAATGTTTTGTGTAGCACTCTCAAAATACCATACTTGGCTAAAAACGTACTCTGTAAGCTAAAAGAAAGTAAAGAAGGTTTAATTTCTGAGACCTTAACCAAGTTATGGCTATTAGCATTAGACACGGAGGGCAAATGAAATGAAATGAAAATGTATTATGGTAGGGGGCTAAAATAATTGCTTATCTCCATCCACAAGAAAGGGAACAAGGAAATAAGGATAAGATGTGACATTAAGCACATGCACGAATAATCACACCTATCTTATCAAAATCCTAGAGCTTAGTCTCAAAGGCAGTAGCCTAGTAGATAAGGCTTTGGGCTTTCCACGAGACATCATGGGTTCAATTCCTCTTGGAAACACCTCAAGATGTAGGGTTGGAGGAAAAAGGGCTTTGTTAATTTGGTTATATACTTAAACTTATTTAAAGAAGCATAGTTCACTTGAAGGATGTGGGGTTGGGAGGAAAAGGGGTTTGCTAATTTGGGTATATATGTAAACCTATTTAAAGACGCATAGTTCATCTATAGCTTAGTCTCTTTTGGATGTGGGTTTGGGAGGAAAAGGGGTTTGTTAATTTGGGTATATATGTAAACTTATGTAAAGAAGAAAAGTTCATTTGTAGCGCCTCTCCTTATTATATTGGTAAATTCTATGGAATCATCACCCCCCTTATAGGAGGCTCCTCACCCCCTTTATATTGGTAAATTCTATGGAATCATCACCCCCCTTATAGGAGGCTCCTCACCCCCTTTATATTGGCAAATTTAAGTCTCACAAATGCATATTCCTAGGATATGGTGACAGAGGTGAAATGGGGTATAGGAATCCTTTCCTCATATTAAGCGTAATGAGAATCTAATTTTCCCCTTTTTTGCTCTTGCACATTGCCTACACTTTCTTTTTGTAAGGCATATAAGCATTTGTAAGAGAAACATGATCAAGAGCTTTAATGACAAGGGATAATTAACATGTTTGGCCCAATTATGTGCATTCAATATATATCCCACAACATGTTCATTGGTCCAACAATTATCTAGATACATTTGACATATATCCATAAAATATCTATTTCTCCTTAACTTCTACCATCGATTCTAAAACTAAATGTGCTATACTTAGTTTCACAAATGTTCATAAGGTTAGTTATATAAAGTGATGCTGCCATTCATGACCTATCATGACTAAAAGACTAATATTGATCATATTAATAGGATCTCTAAGATCAAGTTGATCATATCACCTTAAAATTTCTAAGATCATCCTTTAGAGATCGTATAAAATTATATAATATGCAGATCTTATGATTTATAACTTCCAAAAGGTTAGGAGGACGATCCTAGGTCCATTTGTTCAATAAAGTTGAGTGCCTTTTGAGTATATGCATATTCTAGAATTCTAATAATATTATACAAATTCAATGTAAGGTTATCTAAGATTCTCATGACTTAAGACCTAGGTGATCAATATTAAGATATCATATGATCATACCTAGGTTGATATGATACTTTGAGATTGCAAGATTTCATAAGTGGATAGTTATGTATAAAGCTTTTAGGAGCTATGATGGTTAAAACTTCCAAAGCATGCTCTAAGATCAAGTTGATAATCTTAGATCAATATAATATTCCTATAATGTCTAAGATCATATTAAAGATGTTGGCAATTTAACGTGGTAGCACAAATGTCACATTGAAGTGAAGCTCAAGGTGGTTATAATCTTGGGAATGCCAGGTGGTGGAAGCAAACCATAGATGGGCAAGATTTCTTGGAAAGGTTCAATGCGTGGAGACGAGATACACTTTAATAGCAACAGGGCCTCCGACGACGGGGGCAGGGGGCCTAGTCTATAAAGCACCTAGTAAATAAGTGGACACTCAAGATATTTGGAGAGGGGAGAGAAACTATTGGACCGAGGTGGTGACATTAGAGAAAATACTATGTAGCATGTTTGTGTGTGACCAGGCTTGATTTTTACGGGCGCCCATGCCCTTCAAAATCTCCAGGTTTGTTGAAATATAGCAAGGTTTTTATATTTTTAGAGTAATTTTTAACAGGCATTTTAGAATTTTGAACGTATGTTATGGCCAAAACGCTCAAAAACGAGAGTGGCACCCATAAAAAAGGAACGGGTAAAATTCGTTCACATTAGGGAGCTCTCCAATTGGATTGGTGGGACTAGGTCAAATGCATTGGCGGGTGTGTGAAGGGGTCGATCTTTGCTAGCTCCTCTTGCTAGCTAGTAGGGGGGTCTATGGTGACAAACACGCTCTCCAAGCAGTCAAAGGAAACATATTTTGAAATCTACCTTCACTATTCTATGCTCCCTTCTTTCATAGTGCATATAGTTCTCTACCTCAGTTTCTTTTCAAGTTCCCATGAAAGCTCCTACATAGGAGCCCACACATGGAAAGTAAATACCATCATTCATAATATCAATTTCTGTCAGTAATTTGAAATTGTTATCCATCTCTTCATGTGCTGAGATCTTTTTCTCTATGAAGGTCCTACCTTTTATGTTAATGTACAAGTTGTAATTTCCTATAAATGGCCACATTTCAATGTTAAAGGAGACAAGGCCAAGGATGTAGTGAGAGAGTAGACTATGCAGCAACTCTTATAGCAAACCATAATATTAGGTTCAAAACAAAAGTTCCAAGATGTGTATAAGGAGCTTCATGCAACATGGTCATCTCAGGAGCAAAACCCTTCAAACAATGAAATCTTTATGTCTATGTATACTCTTTATCTTTTACAATTTTACCTATGCCTTATTGACTCTTGACACTGCATACTTCACCACTATTCTCTCTCATGTTGACAATGCAACTCACCCCACTCTAGTAGCCATCCTCTTCTCCCACAACCTTGAGTTTAATTACCTCCACCCCCTTCATCTTTATTCCTTATGAGCCCATGCCCTTATCCTTAACTTTGTCAGTTGGTGCTTTATTTTTTGAGATTCCATTGACCTTGCAAAGATGGCTTCATATTACTTGTTAAATTTGCAGCAATGTGATGAGCTATAGTGGATCAAATGCTAGAATCAACATCATTTAGAAAAGATATGAGACGATAATTAAGACATGATTAGTGAGTAATTAACTGATAGCTTAATGTAGGCATGGATAATCAAAAACCAACAAATTCTCATTAGGCCAATGCCTCAATTTATAGAGTTTACATCCAAGCATCTAATCCCACTGATCTCTCCTTGATTCACTCCACCTCTTTTGCTTGATTCTCTCCACCTCTTCCCAGAATATCTCCACACCTCCTAAATCTTCTCATGCTACCCTTTATTCTCTCCCAGTAGATACTTCTCACCTTTTCACAGCTTCTCACTCATTTATAGATTCTCTTTTACAGCCTCTTGCTAAGGGCTTGTTCCCGCACACACCCTATTCACTTGTATATTTCAACACCTCCCCTCAAGTGAATAATCCTAGCACACCTAGACCCTATACCAAGTTTCCCTCTTACTTTTGGTAGTCTGCAACCAGTGCCTCAAGTCCCTAAACTCATAGTCCTTGACACACACTCTTTCTATGTGTCCAAGGCTACTACAAGTGCCCGTGACCTTGACTAAAGTGCTCACACATACATCTACCACATGGCCTACATCATCGGTGGCTCAGAGGTGGTTTTACTATGTTGGGGCAGGTTACATTGGGTTGTGGGGTTTCTCTCTCTCTCTCTCTCTCTCTCTCTCTCTCTCTCTCTCTCTCTCTCTCTCTCTCTCTCTCTCTCACAGAAAAGATGATTTGACTCCACTTCCTTAGGAGCCTCCATGAAGTTTGTCGATGTCGTTCCTTCTACACCACTGGGTTTGCTGTAGCTCAGTCTCTTGCCATGTGTCCTGGCTTTCCACAATTGTGGCAAGTGAAGGTCCTTCCTCCTACTCTGCCTCTTCCTTGTCCTCGTCCTCGAGATAATCCTCCTCGGCGGGTGAAGAATGCTTTTTCTTCTCCAGCTGTTAAGTCCAGCCATTTCTTCTCTTTGACTCTGGTCTCTTGCTCTAGTAGAGCTCCTTCTATCTCGTGCAGCTTCAATTCAGGTACATTCTTTAATGTTGCTACAATGTTTTCATATTCACCTTTGTGTCCACACTCTTCAGAAGCACTGCTAGTGCCTCATCATCTTCTACCTTCTTGCCAATGGTGGCTGCCAGTTGTTGCTTAATGCTTTTATATTTGTTCAAGTGTGTGATTAAAGGTTCACTTTCCTTCATATCCAGTTTGTAGAATTGCATTAACAGATTTATCTTTAAATTTTTTGCTTGAGTGCCAAATAACTTATTGAGTTCATCCCATGCATCTTTTGCCCATTGTATCCCCGTGATTTGATGAATGATTTCATCATTTAAGTTGAGTGCCATAAGTCCTAATGCTTTCTCATTCCTGATCTTCCACTCATTTTTCCCACCCACCTATGGGCATTCATCTCTTCCTTCAACTAGCCCCCACAGATTTTTCCTCATGAGTATATACATGGTTTTTGTTTGCCATGTATAAAACTGCTCCCCATTAAATTTGGCTATCTCTTGTGCCGTGCTCATGATGTGAAGGGGGTCTTACGTCTTGATCCAATTTCAAGATTCAAGGGCAATGTCTACCCTTTTACAACTCAATTTGGTTTTTAGGTGATGATTACAACATATTTATCAGCATAAATTCACCAAAAATTACATTAATTACATTAAACCAAGGGCAACAAATCTGTACTGAATGGTTGGAGTATCAAACCATCTCTGAATTGCAATATGAAGTTATAGGGATCTATATCAGATACCCAATGGTTAATTTGAACCTTGAATTGCACCAAAATATAGTGAGTGATTAGTGCTGATTAATCACTGATTAGAAAAATAATCCTCTGTTTTGTGTGCAAAAAATAGAGTATGCGGGGAGTCCAGATTTGGGGCCTTAGAGTTCAAATGAGCTCAACTCTTTTCAAAGCCATCAATAGTAATTAGTCTAGTAGAGGATTAAGCCAAGAAACACAAGATCTGACCAAACATTGAATGCTTAATCTCTGTTTTACCAAAGTCACCTACAGATTTGATGGAGAGCTTGGATCTCACTCTAGACTTGATGAAATCATAAACTGTCTTCACCAGCTTCTTGTAGAGCACCCTTGAAAACCCCTAGGTCCAAGAGGAATTAGACCCATTATATCTGGTACAAACAAGATCTCCATTTCCCTTCAAGAAAAAGGTGCCTGAAAAAACGTAAAAATCTGCAGCTCTGCGTGACGGTTTGATGTTTTGTTTAGATGGGCTGAAGCACAAGAGGTATGGCTATGTGTGGCTAAAGGCTTGAAGCCTATTGTTAAGCTTGGAGGGAGATCAAGCCCCTCCACCAGCTGTGGGTACAGAAGGCTATTTGAAAAAAAGAGGTAAAACTTGATTATCTACTAATCTTGATTAACTAGGTGATTAGCAAGATAATGGGCTCATAAATTTGATGGATTCTAAGCTAGGCTCTGATACCATGTTAAATTTGCAGCAATGTGATGAGCTATGGTGGATCAAATGCTAGAATCAACATCATTAGAAAAGAGATTAGATGATAATTAAGACATGATTAGTGAGCAATTAACTGATAGCTTTAGGCCAATGCCTCAATTTATAGAGTTTACATCCAAGCATCTAATCCCACTGATCTCTCCTTGATTCACGCCACCTCTTTGGCTTGATTCTCTCCACCTCTTTCCAGAATATCTCCACACCTAAATCTTCTCATGCTACCCTTTATTCTCTCCCAGTAGATACTTCTCACCTTTTCACAGCTTCTCACTCATTTACAGATTCTCTTTTACAGCCTCTGCTAAGGGCTTGTTCCCGCACACACCCTATTCACTTGTACATTTCAACAAAACTCACACCTTTGATGTTAAACGAATTTTCAAGTAGATGTTGCTATGTTGAAATTAGAATGGATTTAGAGGGTGAGGATGCCCCCCCTCCCCCCCAAATCCACCTTTTTCCATCTTATGGATGCACCCCTAAATCCACTTTTTTAAATGTTATGGACCAGCCCACAGCACCCAATACAATAAATGTGATGGGGATTCTAGTCCTATTGGAGCTTATCTAGAAACATGTAAAAGATCAAAAAATCCTTCACCTTCTAACCCTCCTCAAGACCCCACTTCCACTTAGCCCATTGAGCATCCTTTCTACCTCCTAGCTTGAATTTGTTTTCAACATTTTATCCTCCTCCTCTTCTGAGTACTAATATTAACATGATGCTAACCCATAGTCTAGCGTGGAGTTTTAGTCATGATTATTGTGATTGCTCCAACAAGTCAAGTATCTCCTCAGCAAGCACAGTAGGTAGTACCAAAAGCTCCATTACTGTAGCCTAAAGAAGAACCGAACCACCATGAGAGCTGCTTGTGATGACAGCCACTCCACATCCATGAAGAATGACTTGTTACTCATCCTCCCACACCTATGGGAGCTAATGAATCAAGGTAAGCACATTTCTAATATTGTCACAACCTACATAAAAAGATAGAAAAAGAGACATCCATCTTTCCCTTTCTCCTACCTTGGCCCCCCTCACTTTTCATGCTCTGTGTGTGTGTGTGTGTGTGTGTGTGTGTGTGTTCATTTTTCCCTTTCAGTCCTACCTTGGCCCCCCTCATTTTTCATGTTGTGTGTGTGTGTGTGTGTGTGTGTGTGTGTGTGTGTGTGTCCATATTTCCCTTTCACTCCTACCTTGTCCCCCTTTTCACTTCTCATGCTATCTATCTATGTGTGTGTGTGTGTGTGTGTGTGTGTGTGTGTGTGCGTGCGTGAGAGAGAGAGAGAGAGAGAGAGAGAGAGAGAGAGAGAGAGAGAGAGAGAGAGAGTTCTAACACCTAAAAGACTTATTAGAAGGAAAGATTGTTTATTATATTTTAAGGACTTCATTAATGTAAACAATATTTTAAGGACTTCATTAATGTAAACAATATTGAGGTCTTTGTTTTTGAAAATACTACATATTGAGCTAGGGTGGAAGTTTTAATTGATTAATGCAAACAACAAAGCATTATTGCAAAGGCCACATATTTACTGAGAATTATTGTTATAAAGTATAAATTTGTGGTATATCTATCATAGCTATGAGCCATATAATAAATGGGGATGGTCATCAAGGGAGCTTGGCGGAGGGAGCTTTGGAGAGGGAGCTTTTCTTGGCTACCCTCTCCAACCTTGCTCTCCTCTCCTCTCTCGCTCTCCCTTGTCTCACTCTCTCCTCTCTCTCTATTTTGTTTCTTTGCTCACTCTCTCTATCTTGCTCCCCCTTTTCTCCCTCTATCTATTACCATCTTCCCTTCCTCTCCTTTGCTCTCTCCAACCGTCTCACATCTTTCCGTTGCTATTCTCTCTCTCTCCCTTGTTTCACTCATCTCACTCTCCCCCCCCCTCTCTCTCTCTCTCTCTCTCTCTCTCTCTCTCTCTCTCTATATATATATATATATATATATATATATATATATATATATATATGTCTCTATCCCCCCCCCCTCTCTCTCTCTCTCTCTCTCTCTCTCTCTCTCTCTCTCTCTCTCTCTCTCTATCCTTCTCTTTTCTCACTCCCTTTATCGTCCCTCTCTCTCTACCCACCGCTCACTCTCTTTATCCTCTCTCTCTCTCTCTCTCTCTCTCTCTCTCTCTCTCTCTCTCTCTCTCTCTCTCTCTCTCCATCTCTTTGCTCACTCTCTATAGCCTCCTCTCTCTCTCTTTCTATCCTTCACTTTGCTCACTCTATCCTTCTCTTTGCACACTCTCTCTATCATCCCTATCTCTCTCTCTCTCTCTCTCTCTCTCTCTCTCTCTCTCTCTCTCTCTCTCTCTCTCTCTCGCTCTCTATCCTTCTCTTTACTCACTCTCTCTGTCCTCCCTATCTCTCTCTCTTTATCCTTCTCTTTACGACTGATGGATCCCTAAAATGAGACTCAATTCTGTTATGGTACGATAGATGAAGTAAATCCAGGATAAAAATTGTTCTATGGAAAAGAATCAACGGTTGTGCCTCTCAATGAGAAAAAAAGCGTTGGTCTCTATGATCCAAGTGCAATCTTTTCCTTGATCTGACTATGGGACTTACGGGTTCGGTCAGATCAATTCAGTTAGTTAAGGCTTTTGACTACGTTAGAGTAAAAATATCCTGGAGGAATCGCCCGTGTTTTTCGGGTGAGGGAAGTTTTTCCGGGTTCAGTTTGGGAGAACCGAGGGATTAGTCTCTTGTCTTATACGTGGGTGAGGCCCCGAGTGAGGGACCTTGCCCCGTGCAAGAAGTGATACTTTCGCTGCTAGCACCTCAGAATTCGTTGCACGGTGGGGGATCTTTCAGCTATCAAAGCAAATTGGCTAAAGTGGATCAACTAACTGAGAAGCCAAAAATGTCAAAAATTTATGAAGTAACAGTAAAAAGTTGAAAATGTGTGATGAAATTCATACAAATTGATATTCAGACTGAAATTCATAAATTAGTAATTGGGTCTTCAGATGGAAGTACCGCAATTGCATGGAATTCCTGACTTGCTTGAGGCCTAGACATGATGATATTTACCTTAAAAATTCCAAGGACTGTGACTACCCGTATATACCGAGGGTATAACTACAGCTCTTTACTACTGGCAGTATATATACGAGTAAATCTAGATAAGACCTTGAAATTATAAGCAAAAATGCTATCTTGATGATGAATTCGAATGTGGTTGATATGATTTTAAAATTCTAGTGAAAAGTGAAAAGTTGAGCGAATCCACAATGAGGATGAATGGGACGAGTCCCTATGTTAATGTTCATAACTGGTGTGATGATAACGACTTCAGTAAATCATTATGAGATTAGTGGGTTGTGCTGACAGATTGCTACTGTTAACACTTGACCCAGTGGATCAAGTTCAGGGATGACAAATTAAAACCCTGTATAATTGAAATTCCCATGGAGGAATGTTCAGATGAAAATTTGGGTCTAATGGACCATTATTGTGTTCGGGATATGAATGATATGATCTGAAACAATTGTTATCTAATGATGAGTTCTATATAAGGGATCTTTATCCCAGGATTCTGTTGGGTTCACCAGACTATAAGGAACCCTAGAATCAGTTGGATCTTAAGGAAAAGATTTGTCCTCTAGTTTGCGAGATGATGACATCTCACATTTTTTAAGTGGGGTAGGATGTAAGATTCATCCCTCTAGCTTGTGAGGTGTGCAGGTGTAAGAACCTCCCCTTCTAATCTTATAATTTTTTCCCTTTCTGAAATAAAAGAAAGATCATGTTTTACCTTGTTTTGGCCTAGAGAGAGAAATTATCTAGAGGGAGGTAATTCAAAATTAAGATATTTTTGGATATAAAAATCTTCCTAGTGTCTAAAATGGTTTCCCTTGAAATAGAAATTCAAAAAGAAATGTCCAATGTACAATTAAAATTAATTAAAAATAGGTAAAAAAGGACCTTAACCTAAGGGTCTAGATTTTCAAAAAAATTTGGATTATGGTCCAATTAAGGTTCCTGTGGACCAATAAGATTAATTCAAATATCGAGAGGAGATAAATTAAAGAATAAAAGAAAAACCCCCAAAAATGAGTAAATGCTCACATAAGATGAAGAGTTGACTGAGTACAAGGTTTACTAGTTAAAAATTAAAAGATATTGAGAGGAAATGATGCATTTTTGACACCTCAGTGTGGGGATCTCCCCTCATAAAGGAGGCACCTATTTCACATGTGTGGAGGAGTTTTAAACTCAATAATAATAATAAGATTTTTATCTCTCCTCTCTCCTATTTTAAAACTAGATCCAAAAAGTAAGCTGAACTGATCCAAAAATGGTCAAACATTAACCAAACTGATTTGGAGAATTCTAGAATCAGTTTGCTTGGTTAGAGGCTCACTTTTTCCTATAAATAGAAGCCTCCCCCTTTGTAAAAGCTTAATAGTATTTATGCACTGTTACTCTGCTCCTGTCCTGAGCCATCTACGTTGAATTTTTCAATAATTCAATTGTTTTTGGCCTAATCCTCTCCAAAATGAATCCGTGGCCACTCTTGCTTCAAATAAGAGTAGAACCCTCAATCCCTCAAGGCAAAGGAGAGCTTACAAGCCGTATGTAACTTAATTTTCTTACTTGTTTAATTTTAAATCTATGGTTTTCTTGATTTTTATGTTTTGCAGTTAATTGAATTAAATTCAAATGCTATGCCTTGATGAAAAGGCCACCCCCTTCTCTTCTTTACATTCCAGCCTTTCTTAATCTTAGAAAGACAAACAAAAGGATTAATTAAACTCTTTTTATTGTTTACTCTCTTGAATTTAGAAAATTATGTAGATTAGAGTTCTATAAATCTAATTTGGGTTAATTCAAGTTAAATAAAGAATGATAAAAATGAGAAATGGTCAGCCATACAAAGGAGAATATGGTAAAATTTTCTAGAATTTTGTGGAAAAGAAAGTTTATTTTTATGTTATTCCAAAAGAGTAATTCCCACCATTTTTGCATCTAAAAGAAATATTTTAATTACTCCATGTACATATTCACCTATGAATATGCATGGATATCATTGATATTAATTATTAAATTTAATTTTTATGCATAGAAAGATGCATAAAGAATTTATTTCTATTTCAAAAGTGTTATTCTCATTAAATTTGATTTTTATGCATAGAAAGATGCATAAAGAATTTATTTTTATTTTAAAAGTGTTATTCTCATTGAAATTGATTTTTATGCATAAAAAGATGCATAAAGAATTTATTTTTATTTCAATAGTGTTATCCTCAGTAAAATTGACTTTTATGAATAGAAAGATACATAAAGATTTTTTTTTAATTTTCAAAAGTGTTATTCTCATTAAAATTAATTTTTATGCATAGAAAGATGCATAAAGAATTTATTTTTATTTTAAAAGCGTTATTCTCATTAAAATTGATTTTTATGTATAGAAAGATGCATAAAGATTTTTTTTTTTGCAAAAGTATTATTCTCATTAGATTTGATTTTTATGCATAGAAAGATGCATAAAGGATTTATTTTTATTTCAAAAGTGTTATTCTCATTAAAATTGATTTTTATGCATAGAAAGATGCATAAAGGATTTATTTTTAATTCAAAAGTGTTACTCTCTTTAAAATTGATTTTTATGCATATAAAGATGCATAAAGGATTTATTTTAATTTCAAAAGTGTTATTCTCATTAAAATTGATTTTTATGCATAGAAAGATGCATAAAGGATTTATTTTTATTTCAAAAGTGTTATTCTCATTAAATTTGATTTTTATGCATAGAATGATGCATAAAGGAAATTTTTTAATTACAAAAGTGTTATTCTCATTAAAGTTGATTTTTATGCATAAATAGATGCATAAAGAATTTTTATATCAAAATTAGAATTCTCTTAAATTCTATGAATAGATGTGATGAGGTATGAGGTGAATAGATATGATGTGAGTTAGATAGATGTGAATGATTTGTTGAAGGGGATGTGATGTGAATAGATGTGCTGAGATGTGATGTGAATCAGACAGATGTGAATGAATTGTTGGATGGGATGTGATGTGAATAGAGGTGATGAGATGTGATGAGATGTGATGTGAATCAGATAAATGTGAATGAATGGATGGATGGGATGTGATGTGAATAGATGTGCTGAGATGTGATGTGAATCAGATAGACGTGAATGAATGGATGGATGGGATTGATGGATGGATGGGATGTGATGTGAATAGATGTGCTGAGATGTGATGTGAATCAGATAGATATGAATGAATTGATGGATGGGATGTGATGTGAATAGAGGTGATGAGATGTGAGGTGAAATAGATGTGATGTGAATCAGATAGATGTGAATGAATGGATGGATATGTGCTGAGATGTGATGTGAATCAGATAGATGTGAATGAATGAATGGATGGGATGTGATGTGAATAGAGGTGATGAGATGTGAGGTGAATAGATGTGATGTGAATTAGATAGATGTGAATGAATGGATGGATGGGATGTGATGTGAATAGATGAGCTAAGATGTTATCTGAATCAGATAGATGTAAATAAATTGATGGATGGGATGTGATGTGAATAGAGGTGATGAGATGTGAGGTGAATAGATGTGATGAGATGTGATGTGAATCGGATAGATGTGAATGGATGGATGGATGGGATGTGATGTGAATAGATGTGCTGAGATGTGATGTGAATCAGATAGATGTGAATGAATTGATGGATGGGATGTGATGTGAATTGAGGTGATGAGATGTGAGGTGAATAGATGTGCTGAGATGTGATGTGAATCAGATAGATGTGAATGAATTGATGGATGGGATGTGATGTGAATAGAGGTGATGAGATGTGAGGTGAATAGATGTGATGAGATGTGATGTAAATGAATGGATGGATGAGATGTGATGTAAATGAATGGATGGATGGGATGTGATGTGAATCTGATAGATGTGAATGAATGGATGGATGGATGGGATGTGATGTGAATAGATGTGATGAGATGTGAGGTGAATAATGTGATGAGATGTGAATATGAATCAGATAGATGTGAATGAATGGATGAGATGTGATGTCATGTAAATCAGGATGTAAATGAATGATATGGGATGTGAGTGGATGATATGTGATGAAAATGGATATGAATGTGTATGTGAAGAATGGATGTGAATGTGTATGTGAAGAATGGATGTGAATGCCTATGTGAAGAATGGATGTAGATGTGTATGTGAAGATTGGATATGGATATGTATGTGAAGAATGGATGTGAATGTGTATGTGAAGAATGGATGTGGATGAGTATGTGAAAAAATAGATGTGGATGTATGTGAAAGAATGTATGTGGATGTGTATGTGAAAGAATGTGATGTGACGTAAAGATATGTGATGTGACATGAATATATGTGGATGTGAAGTGATAGATATGAATGTATGGATAGATGCAAGTTATAATGTTGATAGAATGTGAACGATTGGATGGATGCGGATGAATGAGATGAGATGTGTATGAATGAGATATGATGTGGATAGAAGTGATGTGAACGATTGGATGGATGTGTATGAATGAGATATGATGTGGATAGAAGTGATGTGATATAATGTGGATAGAATGTATGTGATGGGATGGTTAAGAGAATGAATGTGGTGGATATGAATGAATGAATGTGATGGATATGAATGAATGTGATGTGATGGATGTAATTGGATGTGATGTAAATGAATGTGATGGATGTGAATAGATGTGATGTGATGTGAATCGGGATGTGAATGAATGAGATGTGATGTCATGTGATTATGAGATGTGATGTAAATTGGGATAAATGTGATATGTGATGTGATGAGATGTGGATATGGGTAGATGCGAGTGATGAGAACTGATGCGGATAAATGAGAAAAGATGTGATGAGATGGAAAATGATGTGATGTGAATGGGAATATATATGAAATAAATGAGGATTGATGTGGAAAGACGAGAGTTTGTTATAGAAACTTTATTTATGACCTGTTTTTAAATGACAATTTTATGTCAAAAATGCTAGGGAAGCATTTTGACCGTCTTGTGAATGAGGTCGTGGAGACACGTCTCACGTAGCAAGGTTGACCGAGGTCTTGACCAGCCTCGGTTCGATTTAAATGGTGAGCTTCCGGTACGGTGGATGAGGGACCAAGGAAGCGGCCTATGAGTGAAGTGCTAGGTGACCTGTGCAGGATCCTAGAGGGTTGAATTTGGGCATGGACATGGTTGATTGACCTTGCTGGTTCCTCAACGGATGAGTCCATGGCTCTTTTATATGGATCTGTTGGTTGATCTTGCAACGGAGATTCCATTTTGATTTTTATAAGTGAATATATTGCCGGTTACTATGAGCTAAGAACTATCGAAAAGGCCCTTGAGTGGACAAGTGGTGAGCGTTCTGGTTACTAATGATGCCATAGGTACACCGATGAAGGAAAAATTGGAAATTAGGATTCAACTGGATTTTTGGAGAATTATGATAAGTGATACTATAGTTTCATTAAATGATTGTTTTAAAGATAGCTGAATCTCTGAAAAAGGCAATTTCATATTGGGTGTGTAAGTGGTGTATCTAGTTTTAAGTTTGCGTGAATATCCGGCTAGGGAGATTGGGAACTCTTTTCCCTGGTACCCGAGACAAAACCTAACCAAATTCTTAAATGGATCCCATCACTACAGTGGTTGGTGGGTGGTTGGCTGTGTTTTCTGGGCTCGGTCAGATAAGTTCAGTTAGTTAAGGCTTTTGATTACGTTAGAGTGAAAATATCCTAGAGGAATCGCTCGTGTTTTCTGGGTAAGGAAAGTTTTTTCGGGTTCGGTTTTGGGAGATTCGAGGGATTAGTCTCTTGTCTGGATATACGTGGGCAAGGCCCCGAGTGAGGGACCCTGCCCCGCGCAAGAAGTGCTACTTCTGCTTCTAGCACCCCAGAATTCGTTGCACGGTGGGGACATGGATCTTTCAGCTGGTATCAGAGCAAATTGGCTAAAGTGGATGAACTGAGAAGCCAAAAATATCAAAAATTTATGAAGTAACAGTAAAAAGTTAGAAATGTGATGAAATTCATACAAATTGATATTTAGACTGAAATTCATAAATTAGTAATTGGGTCTTCAGATGAAAGTACCATAATTGGATGGAATCCGTGACTTGCTTGAGGCCTAGACATGATGATATTTACCTTAAAAATTCCAAGGACCGTGACTACCCATATATACCACTTGTAGTATATACAAGTAAATCTAAGACCTTGAAATTATAAGCAAAAATGCTATCCTGATGAATTCGAATGTGGTTGATATGATTTTAAAATTCTGGTTGAGAACTGATGAGTTGATTTGGATTCTGATTGAAAAATGATGATTCTTGAATTTTGGTTGAAATAAGCTGAGCAAATCCACAATGAGGATGAATGGGACGAGTCCTTGTGATGATGTTCGTAAACTGGTATGACGATAATGACTTCAACAAATCACTATAAGATTAGTGGGTTGTGCTGATGACAGATTTCTATTGTTAACACGACCCAGTGGATCAAGTTAAGGGATGACAAATTAAAAACCTTTATAATTGAAATTCCCATGGAGGAATGTTTAGATGAAAATTTCGGTCTAATGGACCATTATCGGATATGAATGATATGATCCGAAAGAATTGTTATCTGATGATGAGTTCTATATAAGGGATCTTTATCCCAGGATTCTGTTGGGTTCAACAGACTATAAGGAACCCCATAATCAGTTGGACCTTAAGGGAAAGAGTTGTCCTCTAGTTTGCGAGATAAAGACATCTCGCGTTTTTTAAGTGGGGTAGGATGTAGGATTCCTCCCTCCATCTTTTGAGGTGTGCAGGTGTAAGAACCTCCCCTTCTGATCTTATAATTATTCCCCTTTCTGAAATAAAAGAAAGATCTTGTTTTACCCTGTTTTGGGCTAGAGAGAGAAATTATCTAGAGGGAGGTAATTCAAAATTAAGATGTTTTTGGACATAAAATCCTTCTAGTGTCTAAAATGGTTTCCTTTGAAATAGAAATTCAAAAAGAACTTTCCAATATGCAATTGGAATTAATTGAAAATAGGTAAAAAGGACCTTAACCTAAGGGTCCAGATTTTCAAAAAAATTTAGATTATGGTCCAATTAAGGTTCCCATGGACCAATAAGATTAATCCAAATGTAAGGAGGAGATAAATTGAAGAATAAAAGAGAAACCTCCTAAAAATGAGTAAATACTCACATAAGATGAAGAGTTGACTGAGTACAAGGTTTATTAGTTAAAAATTAAGAGATATTTAGAGAAAATGATGCATTTTTGACACCTTGGTGTGAGGATCTCCTCTCATGAAGGAGACGCCTATTTCACATGTATGGAGGAGTTTTAAACATTAGATAGATGTGAATGAATGGATGGATGGGATGTGATATGAATAGATGTGCTGAGATGTGATGTGAATCAGATAGATGTAAATGAATTGATGGATGGGATGTGATGTGAATAGAGGTGATGAGATGTGAGGTGAATAGATGTGATGAGATGTGATGTGAAGAATCAAATAGATGTGAATGAATGGATGGATGGGATGCGATGTGAATAGATGTGCTGAGATGTGATGTGAATCAGATAGATGTGAATGAATGGATGGATGGGATGTTATGTGAATAGAGATGAATAGATGTGATGAGATGTGATGTGAATCAGATAGATGTCAATGAATGGATGGATGGGATGTGATGTGAATAGATGTGCTGAGATGTTATGTGAATCAGATAGATGTGAATGAATTTTATGGATGGGATGTGATGTGAATAGAGGTGATGAGATGTGAGGTGAATAGATGTGATGAGATGTGATGTGAATCAGGTAGATGTGAATGAATGGATGGATGGGATGTGATCTAAATAGATGTGCTAAGATGTGATGTGAACTAGATAGATGTGAATGAATTGATGGATGGGATGTGATGTGAATAAAGGTGATGAGATGTGAGGTGAATAGATGTGCTGAGATGTGATGTGAATCAGATAGATGTGAATGAATTGATGGATGGAATGTGATGTGAATAGAGGTGATGAGATGTGAGGTGAATAGATGTGATGAGATGTGATGTGATGTGAATCAGATAGATGTGAATGAATGGAGGGATGGGATGTGATGTGAATCAGATAGATGTGAATGAATGGATGGATGGGATGTGATGTGAATAGATGTGAGATAGATGTGAATGAATGGATGGATGGGATGTGATGTGAATAGATGTGATGAGATGTGAATATGAATCAATAGATAGATGTGAATGAATGGATGAGATGTGATGTCATGTGAATCAGGATATAAATGAATGATATGGGATGTGAGTGGATGATATGTGATGAAAGTGGATGTGAATGTGTATGTGAAGAATGGATATGGATGTATATGTGAAGAATGGATGTGAATGTGTATGTGAAGAATGGATGTAGATGTGTATGTGAAGAATGGATATGAATGTATATGTGAAGAATGGATGTAGATGTGTATGTGAAGAATGGATAGTGTATGTGAAGAATGGATGTGGATGAGTATGTGAAAGAATGGATGTGGATGTGTATGTGAAAGAATGTGATGTGATGTAAAGATATGTGATGTGACATGAATATATGTGGATGTGAAGTGATAGATATGAATGTATGGATATGTGATGTGACATGAATATATGTGGATGTGAAGTGATAGATATGAATGTATGGATAGATGTGAGTAGTCGTATATGTGAACGATTGGATGGATATGGATGAATGAGATGAGATGTGTATGAATGAGATATGATGTGGATAGAAGTGATGTGATATAATGTGAATAGAATGTATGTGATGGGATGGCTATGAGAATGAATGTGGTGGATATGAATGAATGAATGTGATGGGGATATGAATGAATGTGATGTGATGGATGTAAATGGATGTGATGTAAATGAATGTGATGGATGTGATGGGATGTGATGTAAATGAATGCGATGGATGTGAATAGATGTGATGTGATGTGAATCGGGATGTGAATGAATGAGATGTGATGTCATGTGAATCGAAATGTGAGTGAATGAGATGTGATGTCATGTGAATCGAAATGTGAGTGAATGAGATGTGATGTAAATTTGGATAGATGTGATATGTGATGTGAGTGAATATGATGTGATGAGATGTGAATATGGGTAGATGCGATGTGATGTGAATGAATAGATGTGATGAGATGTGGATATGGGTAGATGCGAGTGATGAGAACTGATGCGGATAAATGAGAAAAGACATGATGAGATGGAAAATGATGTGATATGAATGGGAATACATATAAATGAGGATTGATGTGGAAAGACGAGAGATCGTTATAGAAACTGTATTTATGACCTATTTTCAAATGACTGTTTTATGTCAAAAATGCTAGGGAAGCATTTTGACCGTCTTGTGAATGAGGTCGTGGAGACCTATCTGATAAAGTTGCAACAGCTGACGGAGAGTCAATGGAGGACGTCTCGCGTAGCAAGGTCGGCCGAGGTCTTGACTACCCTCAGCTCGATTTAAATGGTGAGCTTCCGGTACGATGGATGAGGGACCAAGGAAGTCGCCTATGAGTGAAGTGCTAGGTGACCTGCGAAGGATCGTAGAGGGTGCTGACCATATGGTGCTCGGGCTCTGGGTCATTGAAGATACCCACATGTGCGTCATTGAAGATACCCACATGTGCGTTGTGGAAGATATTGGAACAAGGAGTAAGAGTTGTTTTCTGAATTCGGGCACTTTTATATGGATCTGTTTGGTTGATCTTGCTGATCTTCAACAGAGATTCTATTTTGATTTTAATAAGTGAAAATATTGCCGGTTACTATGAGCTAGGAACTATCGAAAAGGCCCCATGAGTAGACAGGTGGTGATTTTCTCGTTACCAATGATGCCATAGGTACACTGATGAAGGAAAAATTAGAAAGTAGGATTCAACCGGATTTTTGGAGAATTATGATCAGTGATACTATAATTTCATTAAATGATTGTTTTAAAGACAGCTGAATCTGTGAAAAAGGCAATTTCATATTGGGTGTGTAAGTGGTGTGTCTAGTTTTCAGCTTGCATGAATATCCGGCTAGGGGGCTTAGGAATTCTTTTCCCTGGTACCCGGGACAAAACCTAACCAAATTCTTAAATGGATCCCATCACTACAGTGGTTGGGCGGTTGGCTAACCCACGGGACTGGATGGGGTTAGGTTGGACTGATGGATCCCTAAAATGAGACTCAATTCTATTATGGTACGATAGATGAAGTAAATCTCGGATAAAAATTATTCTGTGGAAAAAAATTAACGGTTGTGCCTCTCAATGAGGAAAAAAGCATTGGTCTCTATGATCCAAGTACAATCTTTTCCTTGTTCTGACTATGGGACTTATGGGTTCGTTCAGATCAGTTCAGTTAGTTAAGGCTTTTGACTACGTTAGAGTAAAAATATCTTGGAGGAATCGCTCGTGTTTTTCGGGTGAGGGAAGTTTTTCCGGGTTCGATTTTGGGAGAACCGAGGGATTAGTCTCTTGTCTGGATATACGTGGGCGAGGCCCCAAGTGAGGGACCCTGCCCCGTGTGCAAGAAGTGCTACTTTCACTGGTAGCACCCCAGAATTCGTTGCGCGGTGGGGACAGGGATCTTTCAGCTGGTATCAGAGCAAATTGGCAAAAGTGGATCAACTGAGAAGCCAAAAATGTCAAAAATTTATGAAGTAACAATAAAAAGTTGGAAATGTGATGAAATTCATACAAATTGATATTTAGAGACTGAAATTCATAAATTAGTAATTGGGTCTTCAGATGGAAGTACCGCAATTACATGGAATCCCTGACTTGCTTGAGGCCTAAACATGATGATATTTACCTTAAAAATTCCAAGGACCGTGACTACCCATATATACCAAGGGTATAACTGCAGCTTTACTGGCAGTCTATACGAGTAAATCTAAGACCTTGAAATTATAAGCAAAAATGCTATCTTGATGATGAATTCGAATGTGGTTGATATGATTTTAAAATTCTGGAGAACTGATGAGTTGATTTGGATTCTGATTGAAAAATGATGATTCCTGAATTTTGGTTGAAAAGTGATAAGCTGAGCAAATCCACAATGAGGATGAATGGGACAAGTCCCTGTGATGATGTTCGTAACTGGTATGACGATAATGACTTAAGCAAATCACTATAAGATTAGTGGGTTGTGCTGATGACAGATTGCTACTGTTAACACTTGACCCAGTGGATATGGATGACAAATTAAAAACCTATATAATTGAAATTCCCGTGAACGAATGTTCTGATGAAAATTTTGGTCTAATGGACCATTATTGTGTTAAGGATATGAATGATATGATCCGAAAGAATTGTTATCTGATGATGAGTTCTATATAAGAGATCTTTATCCCAAGATTTTGCTGGGTTCACCAGACTATAAGGAACCCCATAATCATTTGGATCTTAAGGGAAAGAGTTACATAAATAAACATGTTCCTTAATTAAGGCCCTTTTCACAAGGTTTGTTAAAAAAGCCTTTTTCCATAGTACAATAATGCCAAAGACAAGATGCATAAAAAAAAAGTTTATACATGAATCAATTCCATACAAGCCAAACCGGCTCTCTTATTCTTTTCCTTTATACTGCCGATGATCTAGAATTCAGCCTTCTAGCCTCTACATGCTGGGCAAAACCCTACGGGACCATACACCTCATCTTTGGCCGCTGTTGTGGCGAGGACTCAAGTTGGCCTGTCGCCCTCTCAAGCTCCATCGCTCGATCCTCCTGCCCCTCAGAGGGATGTTTGCACACTAGGGTGGGCTTATTCATCGCACTAGCATGGGCCCTCAGAACTAGACAGCATCATAATCTCTCGCCTCAATCGGCGAACCTTATTCTCTCAATATGGTATGCGGGATACCTTGTGCCATTCCCGGGCTTTGGTAACGACGCCGCCCGGCTACACAAGCACAAAACAGAGTTAGCGTCAAAGCCACGAAAAACTTTCAATCTTTCTCTTAAAGATAACAATTTCAATACAATTCATTGAATACAGCATCACTTCATGAGGGGGGATCCCCACACCAAGGTGTCAAAAATGCATCGTTTCCTCTAAATATCTCTTAATTTTTAACTAATAAACCTTGTACTCAGTCAACTCTTCATCTTGTGAGCATTTACTTACATTTGGATTAATCTTATTGGTCCATAGGAACCTTAATTGGACCATAACCCAAATTTTTTTGAAAATCTTGACCCTTAGGTTAAGGTCCTTTTTACCTATTTTCAATTAATTCCAATTACACATTGGAAAGTTCTTTTTGAATTTTTGTTTCAGGGGAAACCATTTTAGACACTAGGAGGATTTTTATATCCAAAAATATCTTAATTTTGAATTACCTCCCTCTAGACAATTTCTCTCTCTAGGCCAAAACAGGGTAAAACAGGATCTTTCTTTTATTTCAGAAAGGGGAATAATTATAAGATTAGAAGGGGAGGTTCTTACACCTGCACACCTCAAAAGCTGGAGGGAGAAATCCTACATCCTACCCCACTTAAAAAACGCGAGATGTCCTCATCTTGCAAACTAGAGCTGAACTGACCCAAAAATGGTCAAACATTGAGCAAACTGATTTGGAAAATTCTAGAATCAGTTTGCTTGGTTAGAGGCTCACTTTTTCCTATAAATAGAAGCCTCCTCCTTTGTAAAAGCTTAATGGTGTTTATGCATTGTTACTCTGCTTCTGTCGTGAGCCATCTACGTTGAATTTTTTAATAAGTCAATTGTTTTTGGCCTAATCCTCTCCAATGTGAATCGGTGGCCACTCTTGCTTCAAACAAGAGTAGAACTCTCAATCCCTCAAGGCAAAGGAGAGCTTACAAGCTCTATGTTAGTTAATTTTCTTACTTGTTTAATTTTAAATCTATGGTTTTCTTGATTTTTATGTTTTACAGTTGATTGAATTAAATTCAAATGCTATGCCTTGATGAGAAGGCCACCCCCTTCTCTTCTTTACATTCCAGCCTTTCTTAATCCTAGAAAGATTAACTAAAGGATTAATTAAACTCTTTTTATTGTTTACTCTCTTGAATTTAGAAAATTGTGTAGATTACAGTTCTATAAATCTAATTTGGGTTAATTCAAGCTAAATAAAGAATGATAAAAATGAGAAATGGTCAGCCATACAAAGGAGGTTATGGCCAAATTTTCCAGAATTTTGTGGAAAAAAAAGTTTGTTTTTATGTTATTCCAAGAGAGTAATTCCTACCATTTTGCATCTAAAAGAAATATTGTAATTACTCCATGTACATATTCACATATGAATATGCATGGATATCACTGATATTAATTATTAAATTTGATTTTTATGCATAGAAAGATGCACAAAGGATTTATTTTTATTTCAAAAGTGTTATTCTCATTAAAATTGATTTTTATGCATAGAAAGATGCATAAAGAATTTATTTTTATTTCAAAAGCGTTATTCTCATTAAAATTGATTTTTATGCATGGAAAGATACATAAAGGATTTATTTTTATTTCAAAAGCGTTATTCTCATTAAAATTGATTTTTATGCATGGAAAGATGCATAAAGGATTTATTTTTATTTCAAAAGCGTTATTCTCATTAAAATTGATTTTCATGCATGGAAAGATGCATAAAGGATTTATTTTTATTTCAAAAGCGTTATTCTCATTAAAATTGATTTTCATGCCTAGAAAGATGCATAAAGGATTTATTTTTATTTCAAAAGCGTTATTCTCATTAAAATTGATTTTTATGCATAGAAAGATGCATAAAGGATTTATTTATACTTCAAAAGTGTTATTCTCATTAAATTTGATTTTTATGCATAGAATGATGCATAAAGGAATTTTTTTATTACAAAAGTGTTATTCTCATTAAAGTTGATTTTTATGCATTATAGATGCATAAAGAATTTTCATATCAAAATTAGAATTCTCTTAAATTTATGTTTAAATTCTATGAATAGATGTGATGAGATGTGAGGTGAATAGATGTGATGAGATGTGATGTGAATCAGATAGATGCGAATGAATGGATGGATGGGATGTGATGTGTACAGATGTGCTGAGATGTGATGTGAATCAGATAGATGTGATTGAATTGATGGATGAGATGTGATGTGAATAGAGGTGATAAGATATGAGGTGAATAGATGTGATGAGATGTGATGTGAATCAGATAGATGTGAATGAATGGATGGATGGGATAAGATGTGAATAGATGTGCTGAGATGTGATGTGAATCAGATAGATGTGAATGAATGGATGGATGGGATGTGATGTGAATAGAGGTGATGAGATGTGAGGTGAATAGATGTGATGTGAATCAGATAGATGTGAATGAATGGATGGATGGGATAAGATGTTAATAGATGTGCTGAGATGTGATGTGAATCAGATAGATGTGAATGAATGGATGGATGGGATGTGATGTGAAGGGGTGATGAGATGTGAGGTGAATAGATGTGTTGAGATGTGATGTGAATCGGATAGATGTGAATGAATGGATGGATGGGATGTGATGTGAATAGAGGTGATGAGATGTGAGGTGAATAGATGTGATGAGATGTGGTGTGAATCAGATAGATGTGAATAAATGGATGGATGGGATGTGATGTGAATAGATGTGCTGAGATGTGATGTGAATCAGATAGATAAGAATGAATTGATGGATGGGATGTGATGTGAATAGAGGTGATAAATGTGAGGTGAATAGATGTGATGAGATGTGAATAGAGGTGATGAGATGTGAGGTGAATAGATGTGATGAGATATGATGTGAATCAGATAGATGTGAATGAATGGATGAATGGGATGTGATGTGAATAGATGTGATGAGATGAGATGTGAATTAAATAGATGTGAATGAATTGATGGATGAGATGTGAATCAAATAGATGTGAATGAATTGATGGATGGGATGTGATGTGAATATCGGTGATGAGATGTGAGGTTAATAGATGTGCTAAGATGGGATGTGAATCAGATAGATGTGAATGAATTGATGGATGGGATGTGATGTGAATAGAGGTGATGGGATGTGATGTGAATAGAGGTGATGAGATGTGAGGTGATGAGTAGATGTGATGAGATGTGATGTGAATCAGATAGATGTGAATGAATGGATGGATGGGATGTGATGTGAATAGACGTACTGAGATGTGATGTGAATCACATAGATGTGAATGAATGGATGGATGGGATGTGATGTGAATAGATGTGATAATGTGAGGTGAATAGATGTGAATGATATGATGAGATGTGATGTCATGTGAATCAAGATGTAAATGAATGATATGGGATGTGAGTGGATGATATGTGATGAAAATGGATGTGAATGTGTATGTGAACAATGGATATGGATGTATATGTGAAGAATGGATGTGAATGTGTATGTGAAGAATGGATGTAGATGTGTATGTGAAGAATGGATGTGAATGTATATGTGAAGAATGGATGTAGATGTGTATGTGAAGAATGGATGTGAGTGTGTATGTGAAGAATGGATGTGGATGAGTACGTGAAAGAATGGATGTGGATGTATATGAAAGAACGGATGTGTATGTGTATGTGAAAGAATGTGATGTGATGTAAAGATATGTGATGTGACATGAATATATGTGGATGTGAAGTGATAGATATGAATGTATGGATAGATGTGAGTAGTCGTATATGTGAACGATTGGATGGATGTGGATGAATGAGATAAGATGTGTATAAATGAGATATGATGTGGATAGAAGTGATGTGATATAATGTGGATAGAATGTATGTGATGGGATGGTTATGAGAATGAATGTGGTGGATATGAATGAATGAACGTGATGTGATGGATATAAATGGATGTGAGATGAGATGTGGATATGGGTAGATGCGAGTGATGAGAACTGATGCGGATAAATGAGAAAAGATGTGATGACATGGAAAATGATGTGATGTGAATGGGAATACGTATGAAATAAATGAGGATTGATGTGGAAAGACGAGAGTTCGTTATAGAAACTGTATTTGGAACCTGTTTTTAAATGAATGTTTTATGTCAAAAATGCTGGGGAAGCATTTTGACCATCTTGTGAATGAGGTCGTGGAGACCTATCTGATAAAGTTGCAACAGCTAACGGAGAGTCAATGGAGGACGTCTCGTGTACCAAGGTCGGTCGAGGTCTTGACCAGCCTCAGTTCGATTTAAATGGTGAGCTTCTGGTACGATGGATGAGGGACCAAGGAAGCGGCCTATGAGTGAAGCGCTAGGTGACTTGCGAAGGATCCTAGAGGGTACTGACCATATGGTGCTCAGGCTTTGGGTCACCGAAGATACCCACATGTGCGTCGTGGAAGATATTGGAACAAGGAGTAAGAGTTGTTTTCTGAATTCGGGCATGGATCTGGTTGATTGACCTTGCTGGTCCTCAACGGATGAGTCCATGGCTCTTTTATATGGATATGTTGGTTGATCTTGCTGATCTTCAATGGAGATTCCATTTTGATTTTTGTAAGTGTAAATATTGCCGGTTACTATGAGCTAGGAACTATCGAAAAGGCCCCTGATGAGTGGACAGGTGGTGAGCGTTCTGGTTACCAACGATGCCATAGGTACACCGATGAAGGAAAAATTAGAAATTAGGATTCAACCGGATATTTTGGATTCAACCGGATATTTTGGAGAATTATGATCAGTGATACTATAGTTTCATTAAATGATTTTTTTAAAGACAACGAAATCTGTGAAAAAGGCAATTTCATATTGGGTGTGTAAGGGGTGTATCTACTTTTAAGTTTGCATGAATATCCGGCTAAGGGGCCTGAGAACTCTTTTCCCTAGTACCCGAGACAAAACCTAACCAAATTCTTAATGGATCCCATCACTACAGTGGTTGGGTGGTTGGCTAACCCACGGGACTTAGGGTGGCCTGATGGATCCCTAAAATGACACTCCATTCTGTTATGGTACGATAGATGAAGTAAATCCTGGATAAAAATTGTTCTATGGAAAAGAATCAACGGCTGTGCCTCTCAATGAAGTAAAGGGCGTTGGTCTCTATGATCCAAGTGCAATCTTCTCCTTGATCTGACTATGGGACTTACGGGTTCGATCAGATCAGTTCAGTTAGTTAAGGCTTTTGACTATGTTAGAGTAAAAATATCCTGGAGGAATTGCCTGTGTTTTCCGAGTGAGGGAAGTTTTTCCGGGTTTTGGTTTTGGGAGAACCGAGGGATTAGTCTCTTGTCTGGATATACGTGGGTAAGGCCCCGAGTGAGGGACCCTGCCCCGCGCAAGAAGTGCTACTTCCACTGCTAGCACCCCAGAATTCGTTGTGCGGTGGGGACAGGGATCTTTCAGCTGGTATCAGAGCAAATTGGCTAAAGTGGATCAACTGAGAAGTCAAAAATGTCAAAAATTTATGAAGTAATAGTAAAAAGTTGGAAATGTGATGAAATTCATACAAATTGATATTCAGACTGAAATTCATAAATTAGTAATCGGGTCTTCAGATGGAAGTACCACAATTGCATGGAATTCCTGACTTGCTTGAGGCCTAGACATGATGATATTTACCTTAAAAATTCTAAGGACCGTGACTACCCGTATATACCGAGGGTATAACTGCAGCTCTTTACTGGCAGTATATAACTGCAGCTCTTTACTGGCAGTATATACGAGTAAATCTAAGACCTTGAAATTATAAGCAAAAATGCTATCCTGATGATGAATTCGAATGTGGTTGATATGATTTTAAAATTCTGGTCGAGAACTGATGAGTTGATTTGGATTCTGATTGAAAAATGATGATTCCTGAATTTTGGTTGAAAAGTGATAAGCTGAGCAAATCCACAATGAGGATGAATGGGACGAGTCCCTATAATGATGTTCGTAACTAGTGTGATGATAACGACTTCAGCAAATCACTATGAGATTAGTGGGTTGTGCTGACAGATTGCTATTGCTAACACTTTAACCAGTGGATCAAGTTAAGGGATGACAAATTAAAACCCTGTATAATTGAAATTCCCATGGAGGAATGTTCATCAAATAAAAATTTTGATCTAATGGACCATTATTCTGTTTGGGATATGAATGATATGATCTGAAACAATTGTTATCTAATGATGAGTTCTATATAAGGGATCTTTATCCCAGGATTCTGTTGGGTTCACTAGACTATAAGGAACCCCAGAATCAGTTGGATCTTAAGGGAAAGATTTGTCCTCTAGTTTGCGAGATGAGGGCATCTCACATTTTTTAAGTGGGTAGGATGTAAGATTCCTCCCTCCAGCTTTTGAGGTGTGCAGGTGTAAGAACCTCCCCTTCTGATCTTATAATTATTCCCCTTTCTGAAATAAAAGAAAGATCCTGTTTTATCCTGTTTTGGCCTAGAGAGAGAAATTATCTAGAGGGAGGTAATTCAAAATTAAGATATTTTTGCATATAAAAATCTTTCTAGTGTCTAAAATGGTTTCCCCTGAAATAGAAATTCAAAAAGAACTTTCCAATGTGCAATTGGAATTAATTGAAAATAGGTAAAAGGACCTTAACCTAAGGGTCCAGATTTTCAAAAAATTTTGGATTATGGTCCAATTAAGGTTCCTATGGACCAATAAGATTAATCCAAATGTAGGGAGGAGATAAATTATATAATAAAAGAAAAACCCCCCAAAAATGAGTAAATGCTCACATAAGATGGAGTTGACTAAGTACAAGGTTTATTAGTTAAAAATTAAGAGATATTTAGAGGAAATGATGCATTTTTGACACCTTAGTGTGGGAATCTCCCCTCATGAAGGAGGCGCCTATTTCACATGTGTGGAGGAGTTTTAAACTAAATAATAATAATATTTTTTATCTCTCCTCTCTCCTATTTAAAAACTAGATCCAAAAAGTAAGCTGAATTGACCCAAAAATGGTGACCAAACTGATCTTGAAAATTCTAGAATCACTTTGCTTGGTTAGAGGCTCACTTTTTCCTATAAATAGAAGCCTCCCCCTTTGTAAAAGCTTAATGGTGTTTATGCACTGTTACTCTCCTCTCCTGTCTCCTGAGCCATCTACATTGAATTTTTTAATAATTCAATTGTTTTTGGCCTAATCCTCTCCAAAGTGAATTGGTGGCCACTCTTGCTCCAAACAAGAGTAGAACCCTCAATCCCTCAAGCCAAAGGAGAGCTTACAGGTGCTATGTAAGTTAATTTTCTTACTTGTTTAATTTTAAATCTATGGTTTTCTTGATTTTTATGTTTTGCGGTTAATTGAATTAAATTCAAATGCTATGCCTTGATGAAAATACCACCCCCTTCTCTTCTTTACATTCCAACCTTTCTTAATCCTAGAAAGATTAACTAAAGGATTAATTAAACTCTTTTTATTGTTTACTCTCTTGAATTTAGAAAATTGTGTAGATTAGAGTTCTATAAATCTAATTTGGGTTAATTCAAGTTAAATAAAGAATGATAAAAATGAGAAATGGTCAGCCCATACAAAGGAGGTTATGGCCAAATTTTCTAGAATTTTGTGGAAAAGAAAGTTTGTTTTTATGATATTCCAAAGAAAAAATTCCCATCGTTTTTGCATCTAAAAGAAATATTTTAATTACTCCATGTACATATTCACCTATGAATATGCATGGATATCATTGATATTAATTATTAAATTTGATTTTTCTGCATAGAAAGATGCATAAAGAATTTATTTTTATTTAAAAAGTGTTATTCTCATTAAAATTGATTTTTATGCATAGAAAGATGCATAAAAATTTTATTTTTGTTTCAAAAGTGTTATCCTCATTGAAATTGATTTTTATGAATAGAAAAATGCATAAAGAAATTATTTTTTATTTCAAAAGTGTTATTCTCATTAAAATTGATTTTTATGCATAGAAAGATGCATAAAGAATTTATTTTTATTTTAAAAGTGTTATTCTCATTAAAATTTATTTTTATGCATAGAAAGATGCATAAAGAATTTATTTTTATTTCAAAAGTGTTACTCTCATTAAATTTGATTTTTATGCATTGAAAAATGTCTAAAGGAATTATTTTTATTTCAAAAGTGTTACTCTCATTAAAATTGATTTTTATGCATAGAAAGATGCATAAAGGATTTATTTCTATTTCAAAAGTGTTACTCTCATTAAAATTGTTTTTTATGCATAGAAAGATGCATAAAGGATTTTTTTTTCAAAAGTGTTATTCTCATTAAAATTGATTTTTATGCATAGAAGGATGCATAAAGTGTTACTCTTATTAAAATTGATTTTTATGCATAGAAAGATGCATAAAAGAATTTATTTTTATTTCAAAAGTGTTACTCTCATCATTAAGATTGATTTTTATGCATAGAAAGATGCATAAAGAATTTATTTTTATTTCAAAAGTGTTACTCTCATCATTAAGAGTGATTTTTATGTATAGAAAGATGCATAAAGGATTTATTTTTATTTCAAAAGTGTTATTCTCATTAAATTTGATTTTTAAGCATAGAATGATGCATAAAGGAAATTTTTTATATTACAAAAATGTTATTCTCATTAAAGTTGATTTTTATGCATAAATAGATGCATAAAGAATATTTATATCAAAATTAGAATTCTCATTATAAAGTTGATTTTTATGCATAAAGAATATTTATATCAAAATTAGAATTCTCTTAAATTCATGTTTAAATTCTATCAATAGATGTGATGAGATGTGAGGTGAATAGATGTGATGAGATGTGATGTGAATCAGATAGATGTGAATGAATGGATGGATGGGATGTGATGTGAATAGATGTGCTGAGATGTGATGTGAATCAGATAGATGTGAATGAATTGATGGATGGGATGTGATGTGAATAGAGGTGATGAGATGTGAGGTAAATAGATGTGAATGAATGGATGGATGGGATGTGATGTGAATAGATGTGCTGAGATGTGATGTGAATAAGATAGATGTGAATGAATGGATGGATGAGATGTGATGTGAATAGAGGTGATGAGATGTGAGGTGAATAGGTGACCAAAAGAGTATGAATGATGTCACTCCATATATTGCAAATACACTGGGGGTGTCATAAACATGAGTACCCTCGAAGGCCTTTGAGCATCTAGTCTCCCAGATATGCCACATCGTGATACTAGCAATAATCTCCCAGGTGGTGTCATTACTTAGCAGAGGTGGTGTGTACCGTACCTATCGTAACTTGGGGATATCTTGAAGCAAACATCTCTAAGCTATGCCCCTAAGGACAAGCATAACAACTGCCTTCAAAAACAAGCTGCAGGCTAGATTGACTCAACCATGCAATAGCACCCCTAGTAGCCGGGCTATAGATACCCAGATTCTCTCTGCTCACTTCGTCAGAGAGAAGGTCTTGGCAGGAGATCTTGACCTTGTTTATGTCAGCACAGAGGATCAGGTAGCTGACATCTTCACCAAAGCATTGGGTACAGAGAAGCTCCGCAGATTCAGGGCTTCGCTTGGTGTACATGAGATGGAGTTGAGCTCGAGGGGGAGTGTTGAGATATCGAGCTCGTCTAGTGAGGCGGTGGACACTGATGACCCGCCTGGGGGATAGACCCCGCACTTACACCACTGGCACAGTTGGTGAGATCTTGGGTGATATGCGGCCAGTGGGATGACAGGCTATGTGACAGCCATTCTAGAGACTGGCATAGTTATAGCGCCAGCTCATTTAGTTGTGTTCACACTACAGAGAACCTGTGTATGTATTGGTTGAGTACCTTTCATATTATGTGTACTCTTATCTTTGTATATGGTGTGTTGAGTGTTGAGTGAAGAAGAAGAAGATTTTCAGCCTCTCACCTTGTGTGTTCTCTATTAGGGTTTTGTGAGTGTGTGTGTGCTTGCAAGAGCTCAAGCTCTCTTCCCCCCTTGCATCTTTTCAATTTTGACCATTGATTTGGCGTACCCATCCCTCTACTTGGGTTCTTGGATCTTCTATGACTTAAGTCGGTGAAATTCCATAGTAGGGTTGAGTTTTGTGGGTTTTTTGCAAATGGTAGTAGTCCTACATTGAGTTAAAAGAGCTTTCAATGCTCTAAAGAGTTTGGGATCTCCACACAAGCATGTAGTCATTGTGGTCTTTGTTTCAAAAGCCATGAACTCCAATAATTTAGGGATGTAGGGAGTACCCATCACCTCTCTACCATATGAGGGTGCTGGTGATATTGGAATTTCCACCTTAAATGGGTTCAGGGTTCTCATACTTAAACATTCTCCTAAAGAGTTCAGATTCCATGCTTAGGATAGGTGAGTTCTCACAACCTCAAGGATGCCACTAGGTATATCCAAGGGTTTGTGGGTTGCGATAGGCTTTAGATTGTTTGGATAAATAGTGTCAGATATGTTTACTTGTTTTGGTCTTGGTTCTAACTCCTAAGTATGTGTGACCATATCCCTGAGCTCATGAAGTTGTTCCAATTCTCTTATAGGGTCAGGGTATTAACCAAGTTTCTCTTTGTGGGCTTGCATTCTTTCCTGTTTGTCTCCTTAGTTTTTGTTTGAGTGTCAATAATTTGCTTAGAACCAGCATGTGTGTTCACTGAATCGGAATCCTCATTAATATCATTCATATATATTGGTTTATCAAGTGTTCCCAAGTTCATTCGTTCCGTTTTCTCCGTTTTTCCCCCTTTTATGGGTTTCTTTCTTCTATGGCCCCTCTTCTTTGGATCCCACTATTGAAGTATCCTGGTTTTCTACTTTCTTTTCCATAATAGGTGTGAGTCTCGTTATTGCACTCACATGTGGGTTAGGATTTCTCAAAATTGATCTCTGAGTTTGACTACCCACTCCAATCATGTTGAGAGGTGTGATGATAGGACCATTCTGTTGATTTGCAACCACCACTTTCATTGGGAAATCTTTGATCCAATTATCTATGCCACAACGATTACAAGTTGTAGGTGGCATGCTAGAAGATGCAACTTGGGTGATTGGTTGGTTTCTAATGGGACACTCAGAGACTCGGTGTGTTCCGTGAGACAAATTATAGCATTGAAGAGGCATTCTCTTCACAATAGAGTTGTTGATGTCTCAATTTCTTCCTATTGCGCTAGCTAGTATACTAGTTTGATTCTGCCTCTTGCATCAACTACATAGTAGCCCGAATAAAGCTTTGTGGAGTCCTCAGAGCGACATGTGAGACACTGTCCAAGTCAACCTCATATTTTGGACACTCAAAAGGTTCCTCAAAACCTATTTTATTTAATGGTGTGATCCTCGGGAGTGGAGGTCGAGATCCCAAGACTAGTGGAGGTAACGACACATTTTGTGCATTGTAAATCCCCCTTATAATAGGTTGTTGTGCCATTTTCTC
Organism: Cibotium barometz; assembly: GCF_041138505.1. Classification (NCBI taxonomy): domain Eukaryota; kingdom Viridiplantae; phylum Streptophyta; class Polypodiopsida; order Cyatheales; family Cibotiaceae; genus Cibotium; species Cibotium barometz. The sequence continues at coordinate 12,615,416 of NC_141092.1, forward strand.
AGCATTGGTGTTATATGTACATTATGTGTGCTATGTTATATACACATTATGTGTGCATATACTAGGAGGCTAACCCACATTAGACTTGTGAGCATGGGAGCATGGGAACAAGGTCTAGTGGAGCATGGGTTAGGACTAACCTTAAGGGTTAAGGTTAGGGTCAGGCATCCAAGGGTCACACATGAGGAATGGAAAGTCAAGAGTCACTTGAGGGCCCTCCTATATAATAGGGGCATGAGGCACACTCAAGGGGGCTTGGAAGCTTGGAGGCTTGGAGGCTTATGCTATGGTCTCTTGTGTAGAGGTCCATATCTACTCACCTACCATTTCACACTATAGCTATATGCTATTGGATTGTGTTATACCTCTTGATGGTATGGGACATCAAGGTAGAGGTATGATGTATTTCATTTATGATTCATGTGTGCATCCCTTGGGCTCGGGGGTGGTTGGGTGGTTGAGTTATGCCTGATTTATGCATGTTTATGTATAACAATTATCTAGAGAGATCTTAGGGTTTTAACAGTGGTATCAGAGCAATCTCTATTTAATTGTTGATTTTTTTTAGTAAATTTTAATATTTACTAATAAAATGTTATCTTTTGTTGATTTGTGTTGATGAATTACAGGTGGATCATCGATATGGTGATTGGAACGTGTGTAACTACAATTCAATGGGGACGAATCGACGTTGCGGGGGAATACCGTGAGTTAATGCTATTTTTTATGGTTAAAATCAAGCATTAATGGAATTTTTTATAAAAATACCATAAAGTTTATGGTGGATATTTTTGTAGGATGGATTCCCTGAATTTCTAGAATTTTTAGGAATTTTTTCCTAATTTTTAAGGAATTTTTTGAGCATTTTTTTGTTTAAAAATGTATTTTTATACATTTTTTGCGGGTTTTTTCCGCGGGAATGCGATCAAATTTCTGTCAATTTGCTACTGAAATTCAGTAGGGGACAGCGTGTTGATGCATAAATTGCTCTCCCGTGTGCGTGGAGTCCTCTCTGCCTCTCAAATCTGATATTTCCTTCATTTTTCTGTGAAATATCTCTTAAAAAGGAATTTTTTAAATTAAACATTAATCATAATTAATGTCTAATTATGATTATGAGTTTAATTAAAAAAGCTTAATTAAAGATTAAGCTAATCTCCGATTAACAGAGAAGGGTGGAGAAAGAGGATGGAAAGGAGGTGAAGGAGAGGAAAGAGGGGAGAAGAAGGCTTTTCACCATCTCCATCTCTCTCTCATTCTCATTCACGCAGGCGACGGGAGGGGGGGGGGCTGCGCAGCAGCCGCCGGCGAAAAAACGCCCCCCCCCCTAAAAAAATCAAGTTGGCTATAAGCCATAAAGGTTATTTTTTTCATTTTTTTTCATTTTTTTAAAAAAATGAGTTTTTTATATTAAAAAAAAGCTTTTGGAGATTTTTCAAGAAAAAAGCTTGGGAAAAAAGCCTGAAAATTACTGAAAAATTTGGGATTTGAGGAAAAAAATCCATGAAAATTTTCTGGAAATTTCTTATTGAAAAATTTTGGCTTTTCAACTTCCGGAAAACCTTTGGCTTTCTGTTTTCCCGAAACCTTTTGGCTTTCCGAATTCCGGAAAAACTTTTGACCTTCCGTATTCCGAAAACCTTTGACCTTTCACATTCCAATTTTTTTTGTCTTTTCATTTTCCCAAAACTTTTGGCTTTCTGTATTCCGGGAAAACCGTTGGAATTCCGAAATTTTTTGACCGTTCGTATTCTAAATGCGTTCGGGGTTGATTAAAAATTTCAAAAAATTCCTGAAACTTAGTGGAAAATTAGACAAAGGTTATTTTAAATTTTGGAAAAATGTGGGGTTGGTGTTTGGCATGTAGTGTGTCCATTCGGGCGCCCGTGACCATTCGAATTCCTTTAAAATTATATTTTTTGACCCAAAAAATTAGAAAAATCCATTAAAATTGAAAATTTTCATTGGATTTGAGAATTGTCGGGCGAAATTGGAAATTTCGTGAACGATGGGATTCTCAAGGAAAATTAGGAAATTTCTAGAAATTATTTTTAGAAATCCTAAAAATTGGTATTTTTTAAATATCAATGGTATTTTGGCAAATTTAATTGCTAAAAATTTTCTGGAAAAATATAGGTTTGGAATGCCATAAGATAGGTTTGGTGGACTTCAAAATTATTATATTTTGAGGCCCTGTAAAATTAGGGAAAATTTATGATAATTCTTTTTCTCGAGAATTTAATATTTTCGAGGGTTATTTAATGTTGAAGTACGTTTTCTCGTGCTGACATTAGATAGATGCGGGTTATTCGCATATTATTAATACGATTATACCTCGTATTAATGGATATTTATGTTTGGATTAATTCTAAACAATGTATTCATGATTTTTTACCATTGTTTAGCCATTCTTTTTGGACATGTTCCTTAATTTCTTTTGATGGCTATAATTTACGTTCAAAGTGTGTTTCACCTTTGACACTTTTCCATGATAATTTATTTTGCACTTATTAAAGTGTGGTTTGTGCTTAATTTCTTAAGCCTCTATCATGGGTTAGTTGATCGGTTTGTTTTGGTGGATTTTTTTTGGATATTTTCCAAGTTTTATATGGACTCATCAGGTTCTACCTAGATCACTTGTGTCTGGGGGTTTATTATTGAGTGCTACACACATGTGTTTCACTTTCTTACTTTGGAGTTTTATTTGAACAACACAACTTTCATATACTCCGGATTGATGAGTTGGCCACCAATTTTAATGCTTCTTTTGGCATGATTTATGTCCATTAGATGGTATGCATTGATTTTTATGATCAACTATGGTTTTTATGGATTCGAGGAGCTTCTATGCTTTTATCCATGATTTTAGAAGGATCTTTTGATCTTTTGAATATTTACATGTGCTTTGAAGGTAGCATTTGCCTTCGTTTTTTGCACGTAATTTTGGAGTATATTTTTTGTACTCTTGTACATATTCCAACTCGGATACCTAGTTGCTTATATATCTAGGTGAGTTATTTTTCTACCCTAACTTTATGGTATTTTGGGTAGTTATCATTAGAAAGGCGCCAATAATTCAATTTCTTTTCTAATGATGTACTCAGAAGAATTTATTCCTTGATGTAGTCTCAAGTATATAGAGACAGGTTTAGTATGTGAAAGTCTGGATAAGGCCATCTTATTCCTTTTACACAGGATTTTATTCATATTTTCCTAGACGGCATACTAGGGAGTTTCAAATTGTTAAGGTATGTATGGGTGGTATCATGGTGGTATGGGACGCTAGTGATTCCTCACATATATTATCTTATGGGATAATTTGGGCTCAAGATTGTTGCTTTGCTTACATCACTTAGCATGTTGATCTCAACATTCAAAGACAATCTTATTTTCTAAATTCACTAGAAGTTATAGTGTGGGCATTTTCTAGATAAATTTCTTTTATCTATAGCCTGCATGTTTTGATGAGGGTAATCTCATCGGCATTTTCACTTGTTGAAATCTCTTTCTTTAGAGTTCAAACAAGTTTATCACGTTGTGTTCGGATAAGGAAATTTGGATTCTTCCTTTGTTGGCATTTCTTTCTCTAGTTCCGTACTTTAGGTGATTTACACAATCAACCTGATAGGTTTACGGATGGATATATGTGACTCATCGAGACGTTGATGACTCTCTATGTTGATATGGGTAACTCGAGATGTCGATTATTCCATATGCAGATGTGGGTATGTCGGGGCGCCGATAAATCCTTGGTTTCTGCTGTCATAATGCCATGCTTTCCTACTTTATTCCGAAAGGTTTACAACGAGAAAGTTACTTGAATGTGAATTGTTCTGATCATCCGCAGTAGTCTGATGGGCAAACAGAGTGTATGAATCAGATTGTAGAGGACATGCTTCGTGCATGTCTCTAGAAAATCATCATATTGGGAAATATCTTCCAATGATGGAATTTGCCTATACGGCTATTATTTTAGTCCGTGCATACTTATGTATGGGTATCAACTCAGGGCACCTATTGATGTCAGTCTTAAGGACATCGAGCTTGATGCATCGAGGGATTTCTTGCGAGATATGTAGGAAATTCTGATCGAAGCTCGGGATTCTATCAGGAGTGCTCATGATAGGGCACGGTTTTATGCTGATAGGGGACGCTCATCTCGGTCTTTTGAACCAGGAGCGTTGGTTTATTTTAATGTTCCTAAAGATTTTTAGACTTTGTCAATGGAAAAATGCTCGAATTTATCTCCTAGATATTGTGGTCCATTTCGAGTTATATATCGGATTGGTACGGTTGCGTATGAACTAAAACTATCTCCAATTGTTAGAGTTCATCCAGTCTTTCATATCGATAGATTGAAAGGGAAACTGGGAGGTGAGGATGACACAGTCACTCCTCAAGAACTCGTTGAAGTCGATGAATTATCCTATGTTCCACATGAACCTGATAAGGTACTTGAATTCAGGGAAAGGAAACTTTGTTGTAGTTGACTAATCCCTGAGGTTAAAATTAGGTGGAAAGATAGGGAAATTGAGAATTCGTCGACTTGGGAGTCGGTTGAGATTGTTCAACGCAGTTCTCCTTCTTTTCATTGCAAGAGTGCAATGTTTTGAGAGAGGGGAAGTATGTTATATGTACATTATGTGTGCTATGTTATATACACATTATGTGTGCATATACTAGGAGGCTAACCCACATTAGACTTGTGAGCATGGGAGCATGGGAACAAGGTCTAGTGGAGCATGGGTTAGGACTAACCTTAAGGGTTAAGGTTAGGGTCAGGCACCCAAGGGTCACACATGAGGAATGGAAAGTCAAGAGTCACTTGAGGGCCCTCCTATATAATAGGGGCATGAGGCACACTCAAGGGGGCTTGGAAGCTTGGAGGCTTGGAGGCTTATGCTATGGTCTCTTGTGTAGAGGTCCATATCTACTCACCTACCATTTCACACTATAGCTATATGCTATTGGATTGTGTTATACCTCTTGATGGTATGGGACATCAAGGTAGAGGTATGATGTATTTCATTTATGATTCATGTGTGCATCCCTTGGGCTCGGGGGTGGTTGGGTGGTTGAGTTATGCCTGATTTATGCATGTTTATGTATAACAATTATCTAGAGAGATCTTAGGGTTTTAACAATTGGGTTGAGGTGTTGCAATAGACATTATGTCTTATGGCTGTGATGAAGCTAGTAAAGACAACTGTTGAGGTCTGGAAGCATTAGCAAGGGTTTGCAAAACGTGTGCGGCACTATGAAGCCTCATGACTATAACGTCCACAAAAAGTATAATTTCCATTAGCGTGTCCTTAGGATTCAACACTCAATGGTCAAATGTCCTTATCGGAAGATTGAGCACCATTGAAGCTCTCTCCTGAGAAAAATATATACATTTTCTGAAGCTTTATTGGCCTTCATCCCCTCTTGGAGTGCTTTCATGAAATTTGTGAAGTTCATCTTCGCTAAAGTGTTACCCTTAGCAAGGGGTTTAATTGTAGAAGTGCTATGTCTCGTAACTCCGAAAGCAACAGATTTAGAATCTAATTGTAGAAGTGCTATGTCCCGTAACTCCGAAAGCAACAGATTTAGAATCTAATGCTTTGGCTTCTTTGACCCTCGGATTATCTTCTAGTAGCTGGATGGCATTTGTCATCCCACATAGTGATCCCTCTAATGACTGAGCCATTTTAAATCGCTTCATGTTTAAGCCCATGGATGAATCTATCAGCAGTTAATTATTCAAATACCGTTCATGCGAAAGGTAACGTGAGTTCAAATGTTTGAGACGGCTGATGAAATAACCAACTCCTCTACTTCTCTCTTGGCTTTGTGTAGCTGTGAAGCTACACCCCATAAGACTCCTCACACACAAATTGCTTCAAGGGAAATCTCCTAAGAGCGGTGAAGTTCAAGAGTTCCTCGACCTTGAGAGTTCTATATCAATCCCCAACCTTACAATCTAATGTTAGACTAAAGGCATTGGTATTGGAAGCCTCATTTCATTCTCCTAGTGCCTTACACACTTAATCAAATACCTCCAAATTTTTCCTAGGATCACCATATCCAATGAATTTATAAGTTAGCTTGGCAATCTAGGCAACCTTTCCATGGCTATATTGACCACCATCTCTCACAACAAGCACTATGCTATCGCTCTTCCCAAGGCCTGTGCTCTGCAAAAGCAACTATGTCTGTGTGGTGGGTAGAGCTGGTGCTGGCATAAGAGGAGAAATGATAGGAGTAGGTGGAGGTGCAACATGTGACACTACATGAGGATGCATTGGTCTATGTGCTATGTAAGGTGTGTGTGCTACTGGTACCCCAATAGGTGCCTTACTACGCAGTCAAAAAGATTGGCTGGCCGAACTGGTGAGGCTTAGTTAGGGTTCTCACTTCTTTGGATTGAGGATCCTTCCATTGACTTGAAGTAAGACGAAGTATCATTGGCCCCTATTTGTAGGTCCTTGTATAATCCTAAAATGGGTTCCGATCGAAGGTCCTTAGCTAACCTAGTGTAGGCTGGTATGCACCTAGCTCTATGGACCCACTTTCATCTAAATTGGTCTCTAAAACCCACCTAGATCATAGGTGCATGTGAGTATGGGGTGTTTGAAGGCCTTACAGATACCCCATACAAGTTTGTGTTTTTAAAAAAAAAATTATTTTAAATTTTTTTGGGATTGTCTAAAGTTTATCTAAAACACATTTTTGGTGTTTCTTAACCTGTCTGGCATAAAAAAATGTGTACTTTATTGGGTCAATCAAACACTACAAGCACTGGCTCCTCCCATAGTTAAGGAAGCTCCTTGACTATGGAAAAATATTTTTTTTTTGGAGTGTTACAAAAGCTGCATCAAAACAATCGCCGGCCTAAAACATATATTAGGCAAACTTGTGTATGCACTTTTCAAAAAAAATTCTATACTTTTTGGGATTATCTAAAGTTTATCTAAAACACGTTTTTGGTGTTTCTTAACCCGTCTGGCATAAAAAAATGTGTACTTTATTGGGTCAGTCAAACGCTACAAGCACTGGCTCCCATAGTTAAGGAAGCTCCTTGACTATGGAAAAATATAATTTTTTGGAGTGTTACAAAAGCTGCGTCAAAACAATCACCGGCCTAAAACATATATTAGGCAAACTTGTGTATGCACTTTTCAAAAAAAATTCTATACTTTTTTTTTTGCCCATCGACTTTTACCTTTTCTTTTTTTTAAATAACATTTTAATTTTTTTTGTTTTTTATTGTTTTATTTTTACTTTCACGGTTTTGATTTTTGGTTTTATTGAAAAGGGGTATTTTCAGAAGCTTTGACTTGTAGGCCTACCTAAAAGCGTACACGCATTGAATGCGGCCAGCCCATCCTGAATTATCCAAAATTGGTTAATGTTAGGATTCGGATTTTTGTGACTAGTAGCCTGAAAGGCTATACGCATTAAATGTAGCCCGCTAGTCAAGATGCCCCAAATTATAAAGAAGATTAAGGCTAATTAATCTATGTATTTACACTAATGCAAAAACACAAAAACTTGCAAAACACAGAATTGCAAATTCCTCCTCTAATTTCAGGTTTTATCCCAATTTTGTCATGTGAGGAGTCAAAATTAGGGTAAAAACTATCCTACGAAGACAATTCTAAGGCCAATTTAACCAAACTCTTTCCATTATAAGCTCATTTGACTTTTTTTTAAATTTCAAAAATATAAAAATGTAAACAACTAGAAATTACATAAACAGTAGAAATTACAGAAATTGTAATGATAAACACAAATTTGTAATGAAAAATGCAACAAAACAAGAAAACAAACACATTTCATAGATTTTAATTCTTTTATTTTGTCATTCTTGAAAAAAACATAACAGAAATTAACCATACACACACACGTATTCAAAATGCATAGTGCCTATGCGATGGGTCTATTCCCCTCGTTATAGCAGCGTCACTTATGGATGGCCCTTACGCCACCCATGGGAAAGACGTAGGGAATGACCATATGTTGTGGGGCTTCGCCCAATCGCACTCAGGAGCACAAATAGCTCAACTGAGAAGCCAACCTATCATAGCCTACGCACAAAATGCAAGCGAGGTTGTGTCACTCACCTCGTTGAATGCTGGTTGCTGGGATTCTCGTGGCTGTTGGTCATTTTACAGGAGCACCCGAGAGCTCCTCTCTGTCGGCCGCCCGCACTCAAATGAAAGCTCGACCCCTCCTCTCACTCAATCTCTCTCTCACACATACACCCACATATACACAATGAGTATATAACAACTGTAATTGGATTAGGTAAGAGATTAGGCAAGATTCAAGAGAATGGAGAAGAAGAGCACTCTATTAGTTGTATAAGAGAATGAATGGTGAGAATACAAATTGACCCTTATCTTGGCCCCCAACATTCACACTTGGCCGGCCATACTTAAAATATAGGTCCATGGCTATCCAAGGCCACCTAGGCTTGTGCAAACACTTAATCTAAGCATGTAATCTCAATAATTAATCTCTTGGGACGCCTTTCATAGACAAGCATTGTACATGTAAAATATACAATATTAGCAGTTCTAATGCCGATGGCCAAATGAAGTGACGGTTGCCAATGGATGGCGTCGATGCTGGAGAGGTATCTAAAGAGGGTTAAAAGTTTTCAAGAGGCTTAGCGATAATACCTTTAAAATTATAAAATATTCAAAAAATACATGTAGTTTTGGGAGATGGAAGTTTTTTTACGTATAAATTTTATAGAAAAAAGAAATTGAGCACAAGAACTGGCCCTATATTTTAATAAACAGGCCAAAAATTGTCAAGGGAATCAATTATTGCTTAATAATTCATTCCCTACCATTTGGCTAAGAGCTTCCAGGCTCTTGGTGGAGACCGAGTGTTCGGGAAACATTTTTGAATGGACGTGACATGAATCCTTCTCACCAGAGGGTAAAAAGGAAAGACAATTCGGAACAAGCATTTTTTTTTCATAATTTTGAAAAATTGGAGGCCACATTTTTCCTTCTCCTGATTTTTAGAAAGTCAACCGGACCCTTAGGCAAATGGGCATTTGCATTTATTTGTTACTTTGGAGATGGTAAACCATGTGGCTAGCTACTGCTACCAACCGCTGCGACCTCGAATTTATGAAGCAAAGACTAACAGCCTCCCATGGCCCAGCAGTCTCCCTCAACGCATCATTCCTAGTCCACTGCCCACCTGCCGACTTGTGCTAACTAAGGTTGGTTATCTATTTAATGCTTTGGATTAAAGAGTTTCTTTACCGACCTGTGGGTTGCAGCTTATGACAGGATTAGGGAGAGATTACACTCGGATTGAAGAGATTAACCACCTCCCTTTGCTGCGTTGATCGTCGCATGCAGCTTTGGCGAAGGATTAGGGAGTTATTCGCGTTGAGTTGCCAGTGATTAGGGCATTCTTCTGTCTCGCACAGCCGCTTTCGCAGAGACTTGGGTGCTTGCTTGCAGAGATTAGTGAGCTCTGATGTCTTGACTAGACTCAGATTAGGGATGTTTTACTGAGGTTAGAGGTGTTTTGGCGTATTGGGTTCCAACGGCTGCCGAGATTAAAGAGCTATGTCGTATTGGGTTGCAAGATTAGGCGGCTTTATTGTATTGGGTAACAACGTGGGCAGAGATTAGGGAGTGATTAGAGGTGGGTGTAGAGCGAGATTAGGGCATTCTTCTGTCTCGCACAGCCGCTTTCGCAGAGACTTGGGTGCCCTTGCAGAGATTAGTGAGCTCTGATGTCTTGACTAGACTCAGATTAGGGATGTGTTACTGAGGTTAGATGTATTGGGTTCCAACGGCTGCCGAGATTAAAGAGCTATGTCGTATTGGGTTGCAGGATTAGGCGGCTTTACTGTATTGGGTAACAACTTGGGCAGAGATTAGGGAGTGATTAGAGGTGGGTGTAGAGCGAGATTAGAAGCTTTCCATCGTTTCATATATAAAGCGTTATACAAGCAGAGATGAAGGCAGAGGTGGGCAGCTTGGCTATGGGGGAAGAGGGCAGCAGAGAAGTAGAGCTAAGCAGCATCAAGCAAGGCGGACCCGTTGAAGAAGCAAGGCCACGAAGGAGAAGGAAGGGCAGGTGCCTGCTGACATGCTGTGGAGCATGCTGTGTTCTACTCATACTCATAGTGGTGGTTCTAGTCATCTTGCTCTTCACAGTCTTCAAGGCAAGGCAGCCCCAAATGCATGTGGAAAACATAACCTTGGAGAGCTTCAATGGGGACATAGTCCTCAACATACCCCCAACTCTGAGCTTAAATGTAACCTTGGGGTTAGTGGTGTCTGTCAAGAACCCAAACAAGGTGGGCTTCAAGTACACCAACAGCACAGCCCACATGTTTTACAGAGGGGTAGAGGTGGGATTGGTCCCCATACCTCCTGGGCAGATAGGTGCAGGAGGGACAGAGCAAATATCCTCAACCCTAAAGCTCTTGGCCGACCGCCTCATCACCAACACACACATCTTCACTGACTTCTTATCTGGCTCCTTGCCCTTCTCCACCACTACTGATATCTCCGGTAGAATCGATCTCCTCCATATCTTCAAGCACCATGTCGTTACCTCCACCGTCTGCAACATCAACATCTCCATCTCCAACCCTTCCATCGATGACTCTGTTTGCACTTATGATGCTAAGCTTTGATTAGAGGTTTGGCACACTTCTCACCTTGAGCCTTGAGTTGCTCACTAGTTGCATTTTTAATGCACAATCCATGTAGTAATAATGTGTTGAACTTGCCTTTCATGTTGAAGTAATAATGTGTCAATTACTTGAGCTTTTGTGGATTGTATAGTATGTTATAGGTCTTGGATAGTTGTTCTTTTGTGAATTGTATTGTATGTTAAAGGTGTTGGATAGTTTTTCTTTTGTGAATTGTATAGTATGTTACAGGTTTTGGGGTTCAAATCCACTTTGGTAGTGTGTTGGGATAGCCTCTAAAGTTATGGCCCACCAACACCACTTATGATGCTAGACTCACAGATGTATGTATTACATTCTTCAGGGTAGCATGGTGGGATAGGATTTGGACTAGGGCCCTTCATCACCATTCATGTTGGATGTTAGCTAATGTTTGATAATGATGGCAAACTTAAGGTAGTAAATCTTTATCTTTGTTCATTGGTTTATGATGATTATGATATGGCTCTTGAATAGTTTTAACATACTAGTGAGTTTTGTGTATGATGGGTGGATGTATCTTTATGCTTGATGAATGCTCTTCGTGTGTGGTGGGACCATATTACGAATAGTAGTTGTTGAGCCCCATATCACCTAACATCCTCGCGTCCACATCATGAGACAATAGGATGCCAAATGGTATGTAGATGACCAAGATAGTTTTGAGCTTTTAAACATATTGTATGCCAAAGGTGTCCCTCGAGCAGTCTCGCCAATTATAGTATCAACATTAAGTACTTGGTTTAATAAGTTATCACTATTACACGATGACCAATAAAATTGATCTATGCCATCAAAGTGTGTTGCATATGTTCGCAACTTCTTTGTGTCTAGGTAAGTTCCACCCACTTAGGTTTGGGTGCTTATGTATACTTGGGTTTGTTTGCTTCTCTTCAATGTATGCTGGGGTTTGGGTCCATTGTTCAATTGCACAAATGGGATGTATCTCCCAATTGTAACTAAGTATTAAGAGAGGCCTAATTTTTTCTTCATAAAAAGAAGAGAGAAATCGAGTAACAAGAGGAAACTAATTTAGAGAGAGAGAGAGAGAGAGAGAGAGAGAGAGAGAGAGAGAGAGAGGGGGGGGGGGAGAGTATATTGTATGGCTCATAGCTATGATAGGTACCTCTATTAAAACAATTCTCATTAAATATGTGGCCTTAGAAATAATCCTTCATCGTTTGCATTAATAATTAAAACTCCCACACTACCACAATTTGCTTTATTTTCTAATAAAGTCCTTAATATTGTTTGCATTAATGAAGATCTTAAAATATAGTAAACAAATTTTCTCTCCAATAAGACTTGTAGGTGTTAGATTTCTCTCTCTCTCTCTCTCTCTCTCTCTCTCTCTCTCTCTCATGCATGCATGCACATGCGCGTGCGCACGCACACATATTATGAAAAGTGAGGGAGGCTAATTAGGAGTGAAAGGGAAAGAGAGATGTCTCTCTTTCTCTCTCCTTGTGTGGAATAGATTATTGTTTAAGAGGAAGGGAGTTTATGTGCTTGATGTACAAGACACAAGGGAAAATACTACTTATATATGTCATGGCAGTACATGTGTTGGACATCCAAATATCTAAGAGACTTCAGATTGAACTAAAAAACAACTTTGATTGGCCTAAAATCTGGATGTGTAATGTGCCAAACCTTAGAGTTTGGAAGTTGTGTCGAGGTTAAAGTAAATGTAGGTACAAATTCAGTTGCGGATGCCTTAATCTAGGTAGGATTTTAAAACATGATGTGTTTCCAAAAGGCTTTTTCGTCTTTACAAGGGTGTGTATGAATGGCTTATGTTTTGGCCCAAGTTGGCAAAGCATCTAGGTTATGGAAGCTATAAAAGAAAATATGAATTTTCTTTTATCAAGGAAAGGAAAGGATCAATACTCTATTTGGAGTTTGATTATTGTTTCATAAGGGAAAGGCATGTGTGCATAAGGGAAAGGTATAATGTTAACAAATAAGAAAGTATATTATCTCTTAGTGCCATGATAGTCTGTGTGCTTGTTGACATTAGACTAGGTATAAGAAGAAATTAAGTGGTGTAAAATGCCAAGTACATAGAGCCTAAACTTGCAGGACAATTAGTACTTATATCTCTAGTGGACACACAAATCAGAGTTTAGACCATGAGTTCCCCTATATAAGGAAACAACCCATGCAATATTTTCATTGTCAGGCACACTTTGAGTGGTAGGGTGTCCCACGAAGTACATTTAGAATCTTACAATATCCACCTCTTCAACACCCAACAAGTCGTTCTTAGGAGTTGCTACAATATCTACCTCTCTAGCACCAACATATCATTTTTGTAGAGCCAAAAACTTGTATCCATATCACCTCTTGAAGGCTATAGTCAACTTCCTTATTAAAGGCTTCTTTGAGAAAACTCTAAATTTGATGAGTGTTCATCAAGGAAAGATAACCACCATTCCATTCAATGCACTCAAGAGGTTTTCGGTGAAGGAACACAAAGTTACGACTAGAGAAGGAACACAAATTTGATGAGTGTTCATCAAGGAAAGATAACCACCATACCATTCAATGCACTCTATATAAGAGGCTCTCGACCTTCCCACATTCTCACTTATGGGACAATCCAAAGCACCCCACAACCATGCAAGAATTATGTCCCTAACAAATTGGTCCATTGATATTAAGAGAAATTCGAGTGGAGATTGAAGACCAAGCATGTTACATAAAAAACTAGAGCATAGGAAAGGTTTGAAGGATAGCCAATGGCCCGTGTAGAGTCACGGCAATGCATAGGCTTTCAAGAAGCTTAGAATATTTTCAAAAGAAACAATGGAATGACATGGAAGTATTTCACTTGCTCGTAGTTCTAAAGTTGTTGCAAATATAGAGGTCAATTTTTTTATAAAACACCAAACTATCGTAGTCATCCTATTGCTCCATTTTCTTAATGGGAATCTTCTCAATAGTGAGCACCAATAGTTGGAAGAAATGGCATGTTGCCTCACTAGCTATAGCGGTGTAGCATTTGTTAATGAAGTTTCTCATGTGGACCTTCATGTCTTCTGTCTAGAGTGGGGCGTAGCTTGTTAAAGTATGGTTAATTGTAAGAAGGACTTGTGTTCTTCCGAGTAACAGGAATGCATTGTAGGTCAATGTATTGCTCGAATGGATCCTCACAATAACTTTGTCATTACTTTTGAATCCTTCATGAATGGGATCCTCCATGTGGACTAAAATCCCATGACATCTTTAGTGAGATTACTTGTAAGTAGGGATATCTAGACAATAGCCTCCTCGTGTAGATGGAGGATTTTCTATTTACAACATCTTTATGGATTAGTTCAATGCGTGCTTGGGTTTGGGTCCATTGTTCAATTGTGTAAATGAGATATTTTTCCTCTTACTTGATAGTCCGCGACGACCAGTGTGCCTAGCACACCTCCCCTCAAGTGAATAATCCTAGCACACCTAGATACTCTACCAAGTTTCCTTCTTACTTGATAGTCCGCGCGACCAGTGTCTCAAGTCCCTAAACTCATAGTCCTTGACACACTCTCTCTCTATGTGTCCAAGGCTACTACAAGTGCCCGTGACCTTGACTAAAGTGCTCTCACATACATCTACCACATCATTGGTGGCTCAGAGGTGGTTTTACTTTGTTGGGGCAGGTTACATTGGGTTGTGGGGTTTCTCTCTCTCTCTCTCTCTCTCTCTCTCTCTCTCTCTCTCTCTCTCTCAGAGATTTTCACATGGCTCCTCACTTCTTGGAGCCTCACATCTTCTCTTGTCTTCAGTCTTCTTGTCATGGTGGCAACTTCTCTTCACGCGTTCATGTCTTCCTCTTCTTTCAGTCTTCTTGTTGTGGGTAGCTTCTCTTCACGCGTCCATGTCTTCCTCTTCTTTCAGTCTTCTTGTTGTGGGGGCAGCTTCTCTTCACGTGTCCATGTCTTCCTTCAATGCTTCCTCTAGCTCTTCTTCTCGGTGTTGATCCTCCTCTTGGAAAGAGATGTTCTTCTTCTTTCATGGGGCTGGGGCCACGAGCTTGTCCGTTCAGTTCTTGCATCCATGTCTTCCTTCAATGCTTCCTCTAGCTCTTCTTCTCAGTGTTGATCCTCCTCTTGAAAAGAGATGTTCTTCTTCTTTCATGGCTGGGGCCACATGGCTGGGGCCACGAGCTTGTCCGTCAGTTCTTGCTCCATGTGAGCAACATGCTTTAATGCATTGTTGACCGTTCTTTTGGGCTTTTGATGTTTATCTTGTGTCATCATGCAATGCAAACCCAAATCTATGCAGGAGGTCTTACCTCTTGCCTTATTCAGTGTCTGATCCCATTTTTACAATGATGTAATCACCCATGTGTGCCCAATACATAATGCATATAGCATTCATTCTTATGCACATTCTCAAATGCAACTCTGGCTGTGAATAATCTTGAATTTGTGTGTGATTTGCAGTCATTAACCAAGGGGTAAATGCAAGATGATGATTACCGCAAATTTATCAGCATAATTTTACCAGAAATTACATTAAATCAAGGGTAACAAATCTGTACGGAATGGTTGGAGTATCAAACCATCTTTGAATTGCAATCTGAAGTTATAGGGATTTGTATCAGATACCTAATGGTTAATTTGAACCCTCAATTACACCAAAATATAATAATTAGTATTGATTAATCATTGATTAGTAAATTAATCTTCTATTTTGTGTGCAAAAAACAGAGTATGCGGGGAGTCCAGATCTGAGGCCTTAGAGTTCAAATGAACTCAAATCCTTTCAAGACCATCAATAGCAATTAGTCTAGTAGAGGATTAAGCCAAGAAACACAAGATTTGACCAAACATTGAATGTTTAATCTCTGTTTTACCAAAGTCACCTGCAGATTTGATGAAGAGCTTGGATCTCACTGTAGACTTGATCAAATCAAAAACTATCTTCACCAGCTGTAGAGCACCCTTGAAAACCCCTAGGGCCAAGAGGAATTAGAGCCATTGCATCTGTGGAAGACAAGATCTCCAATTTCTTCAGAAAAAGAGGCGCTAGAAAAATCACGAATTTCTGCAGCTTCCCTTGGCAGTTTCGCGATTCATCTTGACTGGCTTATGTGTGGGGATGTAGCTATGCTTGGCTAAAAGCTTTTGCCCTAATGTTTCTCCTAGAGGGAGATCAAGCCTCTCCATTAGTTGGGGGTGCAGAGAGCTAGTTGAAAAGAGGTAAAAATCTTAATTATCTACTAATTCTAATTAGCCAAGTGATTAGCAAGTTAATGGGCTCACAAATTGATGGATTCTAGGCTAGGCTCTAATACCATGTTAAATTTTCAGTAATGTGATGAGCTATGGTGGATCAAATGCTAGAATCAATATCATTAACAAAGAGATAAGATGATAATTAAGACGTGATTAGTGAGCAATTAACTGATAGCTGAATGTAGGCATGGATAATCAAAAACCAGCAAATTATCATTAGGATAATGCCTCAATTTATAGGGTTTATATCCAAGCATCCAATCCCACTGATTTCTCCTTGATTCACTCCACCTCTTTTGCTTGATTCACTCCACCTCTTTTGCTTGATTCTCTCCACCTCTTCCAGAATATCTCCACACCTCCTAAATCTCCTCGTGCTACCCTTTATTCTCTCCCAATAGATACTTCTCACCTTTTCATAGGTTCTCTCACATTTACAGATTCTCTTTTACAGCCTCTTGCTAAGGGCTTGTTCCCGCACACACCCTATTCACTTGTATATTTCAACACCCCCCACTCCTCACCTACCCCTTCGCTCTTGCGACCTCACCGACCCCCCTTACCTCACCCACCCCTTCTCTCTTGTGACCTCACCGACCCCCACTCCTCACCCACCCCTTCTCTCTTTTGCGAATCCACCACCCCCCCTCTTCCTCACCGTCAACTCCCCCCCCTTTGGTCGCTCACCAGCCCACTCTTGCTCTCGTGACCCCCCTCACCCTCCCCTCTCCTTCTCTCTCGTTTGCCGTACCCCCCTCTCACACCTATGCAACAACCCCCCTACCTATGCGCACTCACCACCACCACCATGTCTTCTCTCCCCCCGTGGGTCACCGCTCCCCCCTTGCCTCTCTCACTCACCCGGCTCCACTTCACGTCACCCTCACTCCAGCGACCCCCTCTCTCCTCTCTCCTCACTCCCCCTCGCCCCCTCACTCACTCCAACAACCCCCTCTCTCTCTCACAGTCGCCACCCCCTCACCCGCCAACACCCCACCCTCACTCACTCCCCCCCCCCCCCCCCTTTTCTCACTCATCACCGGCAATCAAGGATACCTTGAAAGGCAGTAACACAGCCAATGGGGTAAAGAATCTATCAGATGTGGTGGCGTATCGCCATTGATTGGTGGATGAGCGAAATGCAACCGCCGACGAACATGACATTGTCGCCGCTTGTGGCCCGCTTCCTTGCGTCGTTCAATGTTGTGCCATTAATGTCGTTGATGTGCATCGGTGTTGTGCCAGGCACTGTTGCCATTAGCCCTGATGCTAGTCGGGTCCCCTTCATGGGCCCCTTTGCGTCACCCTCACCCACCAGCCCCCCCCTCTCTCACTCACCGGCCCACTCCTCCTCACCCCCCCTCCCTCTCCCTCACTCTCACTCTCACCCACTCCACACCCCCCCTCTCTCACTCACTGACCTGACAGCCCCTCGACCCCCCTCTCTCTCACTCACTGACCTGACAGCCCCTCGACCCCCCTCCCCTCTCTCACTCACCACCCTCATGAGTAAGTGACACATCACGATTAGGAGGGATCTATGGTTGGAAAGAGGCGTCACGATCGGGATTTGATCAACACTGTTGGATTTCCAAGTGAACTATGGGTGAACTATGGGTAAACTATGGGTAAACTCGAGGGTGAACTAGGGGTGAACTCGTGGTGGGTAAAGTCGAGGTGAACTAGGCGTGAACTAGGGAGACCTTTTCTAGCAAGAAAGTGAACTAGGGAAACATTTTCTAGCAAGAAAGTGAACTAGGGAGACCTTTTCTAGCAAGAAAGTGAACTAGGGAACAAAATACCAAGATTTAAATTAAAAAATACTTTCCAAAACCCAAAACCTGCTGGAAAGTATAACATAGTGGTTAGATGTTGAAAGCTTGAGCAGCTGGTTTCCAAGTTTGAATCCTCTTTTGCATTGAGTTCAACCCCTTAAAAATTTTCTAAGTCCCAAAAATCCCCATGGTTTACCTTGAGTTCACCCCTGAATTTACCCCTAGTTCACCCTAAGTTCACCCCTAGTCCACTTGCATGACGGGAATCCGACGGTCTAGATTAGGTAAGATCACAATGCCTCTTTTCAGCCTTAGATCCCTCCTGATTCATGATGTGTCATTCAGTCTCGTGAACTCACCGTACCCCTCTCTTCACCAACCACTCTTCACTTCCCCCCCCCTTGCGGAGCCCACCAACCACCCCACCCCTCTGCCTCACCCTCTCTCCATCTTCTTTGCCACTCCACCCCTCTCTCATCTCTCCCTACCTACCACACACCCACCCCACCCGCACACCCCCCTTACCGTCACCCCCTGTCACCCGATCACCCTCTCACCCCACTCTCTCTCAAGCTCTATGGAAGGAGGATTGGGCCATGGTTAGAAGGCACTGTTATATGCACATTATATGTTCACATGCCTAGGGTAGTGTTAAAACCCTAAATATCTCTCTAGCTAATAACCATGTATAAACATGTATGAACCAGGCATATACTCATCCACCCAACCACCCCGAGCCCAAGGGTGCACACATAAATACAATGAAGTATCACATATCTTAACTTAGTGTCCCATACCACCAAGAGATATGACTTCACTCCAGCATCACTTGTCTCTAGCTTGAAACAGCAAGAGAGTAGACACAATGCTCTACACAAGAGAAATCCCTTGAGAATGCCCCATTCCCCTATTATATAGGAGGGCCCTCAAGTGACTCTTGACTCTCCATTTCCATGTGTGACCCTTGGTTGCCTGACCCTAACCTCAACCCAAGGCTAGACCTAACCCTTGCCCCACTAGAGCATGTTCCCATGCTCCCATGTTCACATGCCTAGGGTGGGTTATCATCCTAGTATATGCACATATAATGTGCACATAACATACTTCCCCTCTCTCAAAACATTGCACTCTTGCAAATGAAAAGAAGGAAAATTGCGCTGAATGTTCTCAACTGACTCCCAAGTCGAATCCTCAATTTCTCCATCTTTCCACTTAATTTTAACCTCAAGAATTAGGTGACTACGAAGTTTCCTTTCCCTAAATTCAAGTACCTTTTTAGGTTCATGTGGAACATAAGACAAATCTTCGACTTCAACGAGTTCTTTGAGGAGTAATTGAGTTAGGCAGTTACCAACTTGCTGTGATGGGCCGGGCATTAATGCCATAGCTAGAAGAATGCCTCTTCAATGTTACCACTGTCAAGGTCCCCATCAAGTTTCAGAATTCCCTTTGAAGTTTTCTCATCTCAACCAAGCAGTGCCCTTAAACATGTCACTGGCTACTTGTAACCTTTGTGGCATAGATCATTAGTTTAAGGACTGCCCCAACAATATTGTGGTGCTAAGCCCACAAACATGACCTATCATCATACCCTAAATAGGATTGGGGTAAGTAGTCAAACTCAAAGGCAGATCCTAAAAAATCTAGATCACACACTGTTGAATGTTATCACCTACAAGCCCAAAACTAACATGTTTTTGAGCAATGATCTGTGGCCTCGGTAGCGTAATCTAATAAGAAGAAGAAGAAAAATAGGAGAAAAAAGTCGATTAAGAATGGGAAAATAAAGGAAACCAAAAAACAAATCTTGGGACAGAGCCAAGAGCGAGTCTTCATTAGGGACCTAGATGAGGACTCGGACTCTATGAACATAAGGGTTGATTTAGGGTAGAAAAATACCCTCCAAAACCAAGAGCATGTGAAGGAGTCCCACGAGAACATGCGATTCCTGAAACTAGATCATGGCATGACAAAACTTCGCTTTTATCCTGACCCTTTAGAAGGAGATTGAGAAACTCTAAGAATTTGGTGATTTAGTTACGAAAACACAAGAGGAGCTTGAACCAAGACCCAAGCAAATGAGAGTCTCAGATACTGTACACCCTAGTACCTTAACGCCTACTACTGTGATTCGCAAACCTCTAGATGTGTTGAGTGTCATCATGGAAGAGACTCAGGCCTCCATCTCTCATAGTTTGATCCCTGATTGGTTCAAGGGACAATTACCATACGGAAACCCTCAACCCATCTCAAAAATGGATTTTCTAGTCTCTCCGACATCTACTTATGGAAAGGAGGTCATGAACGTACCACTAAATATCCCCAAATTGTTAGACTTCATGGCCTCACAAAAACCAATACAACTATAACCGCCCGATTGAGTGGAGATCCTAAATTGTTTGAAGCGATGAGAGCTCTCCTTAATGGGGAACTCAATGTTGCTGACATGCATAAGGCACATCCCCAATATACAATGGAGATACCTTGAGTTGTACCCAAATCAATAGGCCCAGTGGAGGAAGGAAATACCAAATCTATGGTTAAAATTCCACTTAACAAACTAGGACAATATTTTGAAGGTGATGAGTCTAACACACTACTACCATAGCCAAGGGCATCACAGGAATGGAAGTCCTATATGGTGGTGTGGGAGTAAGTATAATCACCAAGAAATGCTGGGAGAAGATGGCCAAGTCATGTCTAGAAGTCTGAGACATCATTGTCAAGATGGTTGCGGGACTGTCACCAAACCTATTGGGATGCTACGAGATTTAAAGATCAAGGTTCTCAAGCATCGGGTTAAACATACCTTCATTGTTATGGACTTTTCAAAACAATAAGAATCATATGATATCATTTGTACAGAGCACAAAAAAAGCTATCACAAATTGCCCCAACCCCATTGTGAAACACTTTTAAGTGTTTCACCTTGTCTCATCTTCTCTACATAACCTTGATGTGGTATGGCTTTAACCGCAAGCCATTGACTCTGCTTGAATGCAACTAGCCATCAAGATCCTTCAACTCGTAGCTCCCATTAGAAAAAGCTTCATGCACAATGAAAGAGCCTTCCCTTTTCACCCTAAACTTAGTTTGTAATGTGGTTTCAAGAGCATTGTTGTACCTTAAGACAAGCATACCCTTGTCTAAGTCTTTGTTGCCCAACTTCTCATTGAATGCTCTAATCTTTTTCTGACAGTCTTCTCATACCATTTAATGGCTTCCTCTCTATCCAAAAGAAGAGAGTGTAGACTGGTCCACCTCCTCTTCTCTTGTTCTTCTTGTTTCAAATTATGTTGCAAAAGAAAGTCAAGTGAAGGAAGCATAATATTAACTGCAACGCACACTCCTCAACATAAATTGAATGATAGGGAGTAAATCCTGTAGCATTCTTCTCTGACACCTTGTATGCACACAAAGCCTTGTCCAAGTACACATCCCAATCATTTGGATGGTCCTCCACCATCTTGAACAATAATTTCTGCAAGACACCATTAAAACTCTCCACAAGCCCATTACACTGGGGGTGATGAGTAGTAAACCTGTGCTTTATATCTCTTGGCAAGATATTTCACCACATTAGCCCTAAACTCTCCTCCTTTATTAGTAACCATCTCCAAAGGAGCACCAAAATTGCAACAAACCATCTCATAAATGAATTTACACACCTATTGTGTTGTGATATTGCTTGTTGCTTTGGCTTCTAGCCACCTAGTTAGGTAGTCTATTGCAGTGATAATGTAATGCTTCTTGTTTCTAGTCCCTAGAAGAGGTCTAATAATATCCATACCCCACTTCTCAAAATCTCCATAGCTCAAAATATGGTACATAGGCTCTGGAATTAACACCTTTTTTTGAAAAGTGTGGCACTCACGACAACTCTTGCACCAATGATTAATGCCTCTGATGTCAAGATTTTCTCTTTGTGATGTCAGCTCCATAATGGCCTCCACATCCCTCCTCATGGCAAGCTTTCAAGAAATCTTGGATCTCATCTTGACATAATACTCTCCTTATAATACCATCAGTTCCTTTTTGATAAAGGTGATTACCAATCAGCACATACCTCGTGACTCTCTTGACAAATACTCTCCTTTTTTTGAAGAATCCAAGCTCTTCCTTGCAAAACCTGAAAACATGCTCTTCCTCATAAAGAGACTCTCTACCTTGATACAAAGGCTCCTAGATCACCATAGCATACACATATTTGCTAAAAACTTGCTCTTCAAACTCATGAACTCTCTTGTTGTCATCCTTGGACACATGCCATATTTGAAAAGATTAAAAACTATTAAGAAGCCTTCTTACCTTAAAAAACCAGCCCTTCATCTCATCTTTGTTGTTCCCTGTACTACCTGCCTTATGATAAGCATGGCATCACCTTTTATAATTAGCCTCTCAACCTCTCTCCTTTTGCATCTTCAAGACCTAAATAGAGGCTAAAATATTCGGCTTCATTGTTGCTTTTTACCTGTAACTCTTGATTGCCAAACCACAGCTCTTTCCCTTGCTTGTCAACAAAAACAAACCCCACACCTCCTTTGCCAATACTTCTCTTAAATTCTCCATCAAAAAACAATGCTCAATCTATATCCTGCAGCTCCTCATGCATGTTAGGACTAGGGACAACCTGCTTTTCCACTTCTTTAATAAGTTTGGGTTTAACCTTGACTTCTTTGTAGGTGAGCATGTCTACCATGTGAGCTCTCACACTATCCTCTTTGATAAAGCTCATGTCAAACTCTTGTAGAGTCATAATCCATTTCTGCACCTTCGGGTTATCACCTGGATATGAGGTAGCCAGTTACAAGAGGTAAGTACCACAAAAAATCTATAAATCAAATGAGATTTCAACCTCTTAGTGGCATACACAAGAATCCATATCAGCAACTTAACCTCATGCCATGACTTCTCCAACTCACCCATTATCTTGCTAATGTTGTAGACATGCCTCATGTAAGATTTCTTTGTGCCTTTCTGCATAAGCATTCCTCCTACTGCATGCTTTCCAACACAGGCTCAAATAGAATGGCTGGCTCAAATAGAATGGCTGGCTCCAATCTGGGGGCATCATGATAGCAAGAGTAGAAAGCATGTCTTTGAGGTTCTGTCTTTCACTTGACTCCACATAAATGGATCTCATTGGACTGGCCTTTTGCAAAGGGTAAACATGTTCTGCAAGCATACAAAAAGATCTAGACAATATTTGAGTTTTTAGATAAAACTCATAAGCTCCTTGGTTGACTTTGGACTATCCATCAGTAGTAAGCTATACACTTTTGCAGGATCTGAGGTTATGCCATTTTCACTCACTTCATGACCTAAGAGTACAACTGGATCTCTTTCTAGCTTTTTGCCTTTAAATAGTACCCAACCCTCTTAACTTCTGTGCTATTGATTTGCTCTCTCTTTCAACTTTATCTCGTGAACCACACTAGAACTACCTCTCATTTGATAGTAATCCTTGGCAAAAAGCTTGGGATACTTGTCAAACAAAGTTCCATACTGCTCTCTTCACTAGTCAGATGCTCTCTTTCCTTACTAGTCAGATCACTAGCAAGCATCTCCATTAGCTCAACTTTTGGTACATTGGGCTTCTCACCTTGAACATGAGCTTGTTCAGTCGTATGATCAACTACATGCATCCCACATATGTTTGCTTCAAGCTCCAACAAGTTTTCATCTAACCCTAAATCATCATTAGCTTTATCTGAGGACCCTGTAGAACAAGCATCATAACTATCAAGGGAGGTTGAATCGGCCTCTACATCTGACTCTAGCTTCTCTATGACTTCCAAACTCTTGCCAGTCTTCAAATCATATCTTATCCTCTTCTCCTTAGGCCTTTCAACAAACAAATCAGTGCAACCTCTATACCAATCTTGCCTTGAATTCATAACAATTAGCCAGGGCCTTCCTAAAAATGATGGGATATGCCCCAACCCTTGCTGGCATCACATGCATATCAATTACCACTCTTTGCCCAAGAACATTTAACTCCATACCCTCAACCACACCAAGACACTTCACCTTCAAACTGTTGGCCATCTTCACACTAAAGATAGACTTTCTTGTCACCTCCAATCCAAGGTTATGCATACTTTCTTCAGTCATGACACACACTTGAGCTTCTCCATCAATGTAAACATTTCTCACCTTCCTACTGTGAACCCAAACATCAATAATAGGCAAAATGTCAGAAACCCTAATCAATAGCCTTGGGCACCTTAAATCTAACTCGTTTGACACTAGCAAGCTTGTGCCATTGTATCCATATGCTTGAGTTCAATTGTAAAAGTTGACCATAGGTGATATCAACCTTCTTGTGTTTTACATCAACCACCAAGAGATTATAAGGGGATTCCCCCTCACCCAATTTGAACTCATCCATGCCAATCTTCCTTCTTCTAGCTTCAGCCTTTCCCTTGCTTTCTAGATTATGGTTGCTTCATGGTTTTCTTTCCCTTCTCTCTTTCTTTTTGGCTCTTGTTTCTTTACCAGCATCCTCAGACTCTGATCTCTACATCCTTGTCCTCTTATTGGCCAACACATCAGCCTCATCTTTCTCTTCTACAATGGCTTTGAGTACATTCACATTACCCAAAGGACCTTGAGGTTGCACTGGAACTTGGATCCCATTACCTACATTCCTATTGCCAGCACCCCTATTACCTTTTGACCTACATTCCTATTGCCAGCACCCCTATTACCTTTTGACCTTTGAATGATAGAATACACACCTCCTGGCTCTCTCCTTGGTTGAAGACATCGAGGAGATATATGAACCCTCTCTCCATAATTGTAGCATTCCTATTGCCAGCACCCCTATTACCTTTTGACCTACATTCCTATTGCCAGCACCCCTATTACCTTTTGACCTACATTCCTATTGCCAGCACCCCTATTACCTTTTGACCTTTGAATGATAGGATACACACCTCCTGGCTCTCTCCTTGGTTGAAGACATTGAGGAGATATATGAACCCTCTCTCCATAATTGTAGCATTAGAAGTGCTCCATTCGATTCCTGTGTGGCCTCTCTCCTTGTGGTCTTCTCACCTAGCAAGATTAAGATTTTCAATTTGCTCGATCAACCTTTGAATCTTTTGATGCAAACCATTGTCTCCTCTATCAGGCTCTACAATCCTTAGAGCCTCCACACGAAGCTCCCTTTCTACATGCATGTCCACCATAAGCAAAGGCTCCACTATGTGCCCACATGACCCATGGTCATATCTAACTTACATGCCTACCTCCCTTTGCTTTCGAGGTAGCTCTTATTTCCTCACCTTCTTCCTCCACTAATCTATGGCCAACCTTAGTGCCTCTACGTAGGTGTCAAGATCCTTAAGCTCAAATTTTTCCTTAATAGCACCATGTGTTATGGCTCACCCTAACCCCCCTTGAAACACATCCAAAACAATAGATTACCTGGTGAACCGCAACTGTCGTGGATGGCTGAGCTCGTAACACTTGAGGTTTCCAAGCTCTACAACTCCTTGAGAAGCAATTCCACCGCACCTCCTATAAGTGTTGTCACACCGCCGCATTGCACTACGGGTACTCGTCCCTCCTCTCACCTCACTTCACTCACACACACTCACTAGCATGTTAGGGAGAGAGATTAGCAAGAGAAAGACTTAATTTCACAATGGGAGAGTATGTTGTATTATGAGAGAAATTCACTTATATACATGGCCATAAGTGTTCACAGTCACGTAAATTGTGGCCGACCGGGCACTCTAGGCTCATAAGAGGCCTAATGCTATTACAATGACTACTCTCATAATATATCCAATGAAGTACATCACTTGGGAATTCATCCTACATGCTACCACATGCTCTTGAAGCGAGAATTGCCATAAATACTCTGTCACACCATTACGGGTGCCCGTCCAAATTGTAGCTTTGGACGCCATTGCTTTATATCTTGAATGTATGAACCTTTGGTACATATCTACCTTGACTTCTTGATGTAAGATAATGGTGGTAGCTCTTGTTTACCCTGGGAAATGGTTAACATCCCCCCCTTCCTGATGGTGATTGCGTCCTCGTGATCGCGTTGAAGACCTTTGTGTGGGGAGAATGGACAAGCTTTGTTGATGGCTTTGATGTTGAGTGATATTCAATGGTGTTTGTCCCTTCGGAAGGAATGAGAAAGGGTAGTTAGTGAATGAAAATGTTAGTGGTTTATTGGGAATTCCTAACGAGGTGGGGGGGTGGTTTTTTGTGAGTGATTACATTTTTATATTTTTGTGAGCTCTTTTTTTTGGCTCACTTTATTTTTGGCAATCATAAGCAAGGTTACATGTGATTTGTGTTAGTGGGGACGCTAAGAGATGTTAATAATGGGAGAGAAGAGGGGAGGATTTGGAGAAACGTAGACATAATCATCAGAACGAGATGGTGATTCTCAGTTCCTCATTTGTTCATTGAAGTGACATTCATCATTTGAAGAAATTGGCCTTCAATGATGTCCCTTTGTGTGGCAGGATTCTTGTCAAATGTTGTCGAGTAGGACCTATTTCCTGATGCTTCTTCCCATGTGATTTTTATGTTTTTATGTATATTTAAGTGCTCTTATGAAGCAGATATACATTAAGTGCAAGATTTGAGTCAAATAGACTCTTATTGAACTGCTCTGTGTTGAAGTATCCACTGGTTTGGTGAGGATTGAAAGAATTACGTCGACTTGCGAAGCTAATATAGATATCTTCACTAAGGATTGGATATCATTGATTTGTGAATATAGTAGCTTCGTTTGGAGAGGTTTGTAATTTGAAGAAAAATTCCATGTGATGGGTTGTACCATTAACCAGGCTTTCACCCACCATGGCCCCCCATCCAGAGATGTACCTAAAAGATGTGGTGAGGCTTTGGTGTAAATGTTCTCCAATGCATGAGTATGGATGTGTACTCATGAAGTAGCTGCTACATTATCATAGCCAAAAGAATAGTAAGTTATAAGCTGAGTTGCTTGTGATTTTTATCACTTCTAGGTAGGCCATATGTGTGACTTGAGTTTGTTTTTTTTTATAGCTACCACTTTATGAGCAATAGGTTGGCTACTCTCCTTTTTGAGAGAATAGCTTCTTATGTCTGCCACGTAGCTTCTGCACTTATGCTTCATATCTAGAGGGGTAAAAAGAGCATTGTGAGTTTATCTTTAATGTGCTCATAAGTCTTCATTTGTAGATATGGGAATGGATTCTTGATTTTTTGGCTCAAATGTTTTCAAGGCGATAGGTAAGACTGCTATTGGTTACCATTGGGGTTGCTTGAACACACAAGCACTTGTGTAGGTGCTGAATGAATGCACAAGAGTATTTGAGTGACTTGCTTGGGCCTCCATTCTTGTCGAGCTTTAGGTGAAGTTGTTGGGGTCGAAGTCGATAATGAGGATTTCTTCATGTTTTTTTATTTTGGCAACAATATTGTGGGATGACCATCATAGTATCCTTGTTGTTGAAGCATGTACACAGGCACCCATCTTTGATGAACTTTATAATGTGGTGGCTGATGCTTATGGTGCTGAGGTTTCTCTTTTTGTGCAGGCTTAGTATACTTTTTGATGCACTTGGGAACCCAAGCATTGGTATTACTTTGGTAGTACCCTTGTGCTTGCAGTAATGTTTTTAGTACCCACACTTTTTGACTTGGTGGAGTTCTTTGAGGAACTCACATAGGCTTTTGTGGACGGTGTTGTGGAGTACTTTTATTTTTCCTTGGCCTCTGAGTGCTGCATTGAGGAAAAGGCTTTGACTATCGAGGCACCCAAATTTGATTGGTACCTTTGTAGTAGCCTTGAGCTACAAGTAGCTACTTTTTCACCCACATTTTGATACCCTTAAGATACCTTGATTTTGGTTGTCTTGGTGGATTTTTCTTTTTGGTGGAAGTGGAAGGTTTTGGGTTCTCCTTCACATTGGTTTTGGCAATGACGCTGCAGGTTTGAGACTCATGGGTATTTTTGACGATGATGAGGCTAGAGTCTCTTATGGAGTGGCTGTCGATGATGATGCTTTCGAGCATGCTATTGTCTCCTTTGGTGAGGTTTGCCAATGAAGGGGCATAGGCTCCGAGGCTTTTCCTTTATTAGAGATAGATGGTTACACATGGGAAACTTTTTGAGGAATAGCTGTTGAGACTGCGAGGTTTTGGCATCGAACTTCGTTGGTGAGAATGGGGTTGAAGGAGTAGATGCTTTATCGGAGTCAGTCGTTGGATGCAAATGGTAGGTCATTGTGTAGAGGGGTTTTCATGGAAGAGGCTTGTAACTTTTTGTGTTCAGCATCATAGAAATCCATTAAGGCTGGATCCTCTTCCTTGCAATATAGTATTGTCAACTTTGTGCCGTTGACCATCATAATGACCCTATCGCTGGCAAAGCACAGTGGTGGTTGGGTAGCAATAGTCTATTTATGTCCTAAGATCAAATCTGCTTCCACCAACACATACTCAACCACCAAAAACTTGCAAGTAAGGGGGTAGTTTCAATATACATTGTATGTTCAAAATACCCCAAACATGGTATGTTCAAGTCTTGTGTAAAGTGAATTCTTTCAGGATGATCCGTGAGTGTTGGTTGACCTAACAAATCTCATAACTCGAGGGTCATGAGATCGTGTTCTCGTGTTGGATAAAGTTGTGCTTGAACTATGGTGATTTTATTGTTGGAAAGTTCCAATCCAACCAGAATCCTAGGGATCTTTTCAGTAAGATATGTTGGAAGTTCCAGCTCCTCCAAGGTCTCTTCCTCCTGTAATAGCAATTGTACAATGCCTGCAAGAGTGTTCAAGGTGACTGTTTGCATGGATTCATCAATTGAATACAATGAGTCACGTATCCAAGTTCCACCAAAAGGACAACATCATACTCAAGGGAATCTAGGGTAACATGGAATGTAAATTTTCCATGTCCATCGATTGTTTGAGTAGCATAGC
This sequence comes from Cibotium barometz, assembly GCF_041138505.1. Taxonomy (NCBI): domain Eukaryota; kingdom Viridiplantae; phylum Streptophyta; class Polypodiopsida; order Cyatheales; family Cibotiaceae; genus Cibotium; species Cibotium barometz. The sequence goes on from NC_141092.1 coordinate 12,644,058, forward strand.
TAACTTAGTAACCGGGAACCTTAATGTTTTATCCATTGGCTCATTTGCAAGACCATTGTCTGTAGGGATGATTTTAGGTTGTCCTAATGACACCCAAGTGTCTATTATCATGATGTTATGACTAGCTCAAGGGCTAATCAATGCATGTTTGTGCTTAATATCATTGCATGTAGGAAAAGTCAACCATACTGTGAGATAGAATCTTCAAGAGGAACCATGGATGTTTCAGTTTGTGTTTTAGCTTTAAATCACATTTCTGTTTCATATTCCCATTCACTTTCGTCCTCTTTTTGGCTCTCAGCTTTTTCAAGAGTACCCAATGTGTACAATGGCACACTTGGTCCTCTGACGATATTCTAAATAAGGTCTATTTGGTGGAAACTTGTGAATCCTCACAATCCTGTTCTATGGAGCTCTTTATGTCTTGGTATAACTCGTGTTGGGCCCTTAAAGGTGAAAGTGCTGATGTTATGCTAGCTTCACCATGAGAGAAGAGCATTCCTCCAAATGAGATTTTAAGAGATTGCTTTAATTTCGTAAGGGATTCATCGAATTCTAAACGTGCTTTCTCAACCACATAATCCGTGCAATCTGTCTCTAATGACTCTTTTGTGTAGAGAGGATGTCTTCCTCTTGAAAGGGGAAGTGATACTCCACCGGGTTTTGTATTTTGGTTGCTTTTTAAGGATTGGCATTATGAGGTTCAATCACAACCAATCATCTTGTAAGACATTCAACCATGCTAAGCATGCTCTCTTGAGCTTGTCTTTTGCGTTTTGCATGTGTCATATGATCATGATTTTCAATTTGGGCTGTTTGGGCGGGTTCTAGTTTCTTGATGGGTCTGTGAGGTGCATTGACTGAAGAGTCAGAACCTGTTTCATTCTCACTTAGCGACATACAAGAAATTGTTTCATCTTCTGACTTTCTTTAGATCGTCGAGTTTTCATTATGTTTGTCTTTTGGGCTTTTGTATCCTGTGTCGCACATATGGGTTTTGTGGTTTGTGTGGTGGGTTTTGAGGTGGATGCCTCTGCATCATGGTGTAGCTTTTGGCTCTTTTGGGTTTATGTCCTCCATAGGCTCCTTTTCCCTGTCCTTTAATTCAACTTTGGTTTCGATAGTTTGTTGTCCCTTGTTTTTCTTGGGTTTAGAAGGCTTTGTTTTCTCTTTTGGTTTTCTGCTTTAAGGCATGTTCTTCTTCCCATTTTGAAGTGTTATCTTTTGCGTTCTTTTTTACTATCTCTCATGCCTTGGCTTGTAAGCGTGTAAGCACATTCAAGGGTACCGTGGACAATTGCCTGTTTTGTACACTTAAGATGTTTAGAGTTGTATTTTGTGTGAGACAAGTTGCATTGAAGCAACTTGTCTTAGGAAATCTTGGAACATGTGGTCAATGCCACATCGTTCACACATGGGTTGTAAAGTGTTAGTAACGATGGGCATGGAAGTATTCCAAACTGTGCAGTATGCCACTTTGTGAGGTCCACGATAATAGAAACATTGAAGTGTTTGATTAACTACTTCCTAAGTAGTTTTTACTCTTTGGACTGTTTCTGTTTAGTGCACGGGAGATGGGGGTTTTGAGTCAATTGCTAATGAATTGGGACACTTTGTAGTATCGTGACCAAAGGATTTACAATATATGCAGTACAGAAATACAGGTGCCTTGTATGCACAATGGGGATTAAGATGGTTATAGTGATTGCACTCAACACAAGGCATTTTCTTCTCACTTGTAGAGCTCATTCTCTCTTAGAGATGTCGATTGAAAGCTTTTAAGCAAGGCTGCATAGAATTCGGGGAATGACAATTCCGAGATCGATCATTCTTTTGCCATTGCTTCACTTGGTTTAGATGAGGAACATCTCGTTGCATGATCATCTTCCAGCATGTTGTCATTTAAACAACGTACTGCTTCTTTACAATATTGATCGAATGTTTCCAAGTTGGATACAATGATCAAGTTGTGTAAGATGTTATTCTTTAAGCCCATCATGAAGCATCTCTTCAATTGAGAATCGTTTAATTTTTCCCATGGCTCACATCACGAGTCCAAGAGTATTATCCAAATAATAAAGTCTCTAAGGGTTTCGTTTGGCTTACGCTCAATTGAATAGAGTTCTTTCAGTGCACTCCACCGATCACCTTGTCTTGAAAAGCCATGGATAAAGGTCGAATTCTGAAGTTGGTCTTGATCATCGGCATCAATGTGATGAACCATCGACTAGCTTTTCCCTCTAACCACCCATAGGTTCAACGCATGTACCTTGGTGTGGAAGTTGGGATTTCCAAAGGCCTTGCATTGTTGTTCAAACATTTGTATGAATTGAACGGGATCTGTTGTTCCGTCATATTGCCCATAATTTTGGAGATCTGTATGACTGTATGTGAGTGCTCTTGTGGGTAGGGACTCACTCAGTCCTTGGGCTACCCCCCTTCTTAGACTAGTCAATATGTCCAAGGTGTGGGCATCTAGGAAAGGGTTGGTACCTATAGGATTTGTAGAAATGTTAGGTAAAGGACCAAATCCCGGTGGGATTGAAGTGACATGCTTGTTGTAGACATGGCCAATGGTATTGGGAGGTGCATTTGGGGCATAGATCTCAATGGCTCAAACATGTTAGCCATTGGGTTAGTGAGGGTGTCGGCCCACTTAGTCCCTCTATCATTGCCATGTCTAATTGCCTAATTACTCCTTAACGAGAAAGCACACGTTTTTTTATTAAATATTTTCTCATAGCTCGTTACAGCCTCAGGAAGCTTGGCATACTCTTCGTTGGGTCAAACGAGTGTCCGTTTGCCCTAATTAGCTTAGACGCTACACACGTGAACCTCTTAGGGATATTTTTCTAGAAAAAGTGAATGCTAGTAACTTCCCAGATAGAAGAGAAGAGCCTAAAACTTATTCTCCATCCTTGTCTGAAGATGAATTTTTTTTCTAAGAAATTTTTCCCTATTTCTTGTAGTATTTTTGGAGTACTACAACTTTGTCTCTTTGAGTCGTTCGTAATTTTGTCATTTATGTTAGTATACACTCAATGCCCGCCTCTCAGCATGTATCACTTTGATGTATAGTGCACTTGTTAGGTCGCCATTATGAGGAGTAGCCATGGTGCATATGTCTTTAGTGGGAACCCCGGCTTAGACCTCGATGGGGTCATTATTGTGACCATTGATGATGGTTAGGAGATGGTCAGGGGTACGAGTGTCGCTAGCCCCCCTAGCCAGGCTTCGGGGGCGAGAGCCCCTGAGGAGGCGACGATATGAGGAATATCCCCTAGAATATTCCCTTGGATACCAGGTCCATCATTAGTGGGCAGTGTTGGTCGGTGGCCCACGTTCTTGATACGCGGGCGGTGACCGTGACTATGCAGTGTAACCGCCCTCGTTGTATACGCATCTACCAAACCGCCTACAGTACTATATATGGACATGGTTGCCCCCATGAGCTAAGGTATCCAATGCTGGTGAGTATCCACCCCCTTCTACACCTTGTACATACTCCATCCAGAGTCTGTCTAGATCGCCATCTAAGCTCTACTTGAGAGCGCACGAGTGGATCAAAATTTTAAATTCTCTCCGTTATGTATCTGTTGCATTGTATATTGCGCTTGGTCTTGCTATCTCTTTCTGTTGTGCCATATTCTTATAGTTTAGACCCTCGAAAAGTATCCCAAATATGGTTCGAAGTCGTTTTTGCACTGTTTTATAATTTTTAGTGCTTTTCGGGCTATTTTTTGCCTCGATTTTCGGGTCGAATTTTGAGGTTGCTGGCTGGAGGCCAAAACGAGCGATTTTGACTTCGGATGGCCGAGACCGAATTTGAAGAGCTCGATGTCGACTTTTCGATGAGCACTAGAGCGCCTTCACATCAACTTCACGGTTCAGGGGTGTGTTTTTTTGGCCGGCGGACCCCTTTTCACGTCGTGAACTAGCAAGGTGCATTTCACGGTGTGAAGCGGACTTCACACTGTGAACTGTGCGATGGACCCCCTTTCACGTCGCGAACTAGCAGGGTGCAGTTCACGGCGTGAAGCAAACTTCACGAATTTTATCAAATTTCATGACCTAAGCATCTCAAGGCATGAGACGCTTAGGTCATGAGATGCTTGGCCGTGAGACGCTTAGGTCGTGAGATGCTTGGCACGATAGGGTTCAGAAAAGAGACAAGATAGATACCTAGAAGATCCTTTTTTGCCTAGGGAAGATTCACGTATTTAGATTCTACTCTTCAAAAGCTATCCATTGATATATAACACGATAAGGTTCGGAGAAGGGATAAGATAGATACCTAGAAGATTCCTTTTTGCCTAGGAAATTTTTGCCTGGGAAAGAAAAAAGGAATCTTCTAGGTATCTATCTTGTCCCTTCTCCGAACCCTATCGTGTTATATATCAATGGATAAATTTTGAAGAGTAGAATCTAAATATGTAAAGTCTGACAAATTTAGAGTTCGTTTGCAAAAATTTTATCTGGTGCCCCTTTTTGGAGGGAATATTCCGGTCAAACTTCCTTACAAGGCCCTCCAAATGACCTCAAAAAATTCTTAATGATGTGTTATTTGAAACTTTTTGTGATTTCTTTCTTGCATCACGTGCATGGAGAAATTATCCTCTTTCAAAAGACACTTAATACACCCCATCACAAAGAGGACGAAGAATGTATACAAAAGCAAAAAAAATAATTGAGATCAAGAGCAAGCTTATAGCCTAAGCCACCCTCTACTTCATGTTAGATCGCAGGCCCTACTCTTCTTGATGTTCCATACCCTACTTCCACCATCATATGGTACAATTGATTTGTTGTACGCTCGACAATGTCCCGAGGCTTTCTAAATGCCCAATCTAACCAAGGTTGTTGATCCTCTAACTGAGCAATATCACCAAACGATGTAAGTGCTTCCCTCACCTTCTCCCATAACTGTACATATCCACGTGGAACCCGAAAATATTGACAGATTTTTCGAAAAGATAATAAGTGGCCTCTATGTGCCAGCAAAGCATCCAAAATTCTCACTAGGCCCAATCGAGCCATTCTATTGAATTTTGGCCCCTCAACAAGTTTGTCAAGCCACTCCACAAGTCGTGAAGTAGCCAACACCTCACCTGCCATAGAAGTCAATTGCAACCGCTAATTTGAAGGCTTCTATTTAGTGTGTGCCAACACCTCCTTCCATGAGATCATCAAATGAGAAAGGAGAGGTGAAGCCACCACTCGAACCTGTTGGGAACCATTCACTACAGCCCACCATGTACCATCAATCCTAGTATTATCATGCACAAGTACAACCTCCTCTATGAGGGCCTTAGCCATTACCACCCATGGCTCTTGAGATACACACATATCTTGCAATAAAGGCCATCTCGTAGTTACTATATGTAATCTAAGATCTAATAGGGTTTCCCCTCCACTCCTCTTCAGAGTAGTAACATGTTCCCAAGAAATCCACGTCTGCCCTGGCTTATTTCCTCTCTCTCTCTCTCTCTCTCTCTCTCTCTCTCTCTCTCTCTCTCTCTCTCTCTCTCTCTCTCTCTCTCTCTCTCTCTCTCGTGTCTATTGTGGTTTATTGATTACTAATGGAAAGGGTTTTGATATACTAATGCAAGATGACTCGCCATTCCATTTTGAATATTTTTTGAGGTTTGCAATGTATCCTTGTTGCTCCTTTTTTCTTTTTCAATGGTAGGTGATTTTGTTTGGTATAATCTAGATAGGTGCTTATTTATTTTTAGTGTCTTTTAAAAAAATCCCTTGTTTTTGGGTTTTTCACATTTTCTTATTTTTTGTTAACGGTTTATTCTCTCTGATTTTTGTAACCCAATCAATCTCTCTTCTTTTGGTAGGGCACAATCAATCTCTCTCCACTAGTCTTACAATAGTTCTTCTATTTTGCTTTGCTACTTTTGTGGGTATCTCTTAAACTAGATGATGATAGAGTCTTCCCCTCCTCCCAAAGAAGAAGAGCCACCACCACCATCACTACCACTTAGTACTCATTAAGTACTAGAACTATGAGCAGTGCTTCTATTGATACTAGTAGTAACAGTAGCACAAGCACCAGCAGTAACAACAATAGTAGTAGAAATAATAGTAATAGGAGTATTCGAAACAGTAGGAGGAGGAGGAGGAGCAGTAGTAACAGCAATAACTTAGAAGTAGAAATAGCAATAATAGGAGTACGAGTAGCAAAAGGAGGAGTAGTAGTAGTAGTAGTAGTAGCAGCAGTAGCAGTAGCAGCAGTGGTAATAGTAGTAGCAGTGGTAATAGTAGTAGCAGCACAATAGTAGTAGTAGTGGTAGTAGCAGTAGTAGTAGTGGTAATAATAGTAGTAGTAGTAGTAGCAGTAGTAGCAGTAGCAGTAGCAGTAGCAGTAGCAGTAGCAGTAGTAGTAGTAGTAGTAGTAGTAGTAGCAGTAGCAGTAGCAGTAGCAGTAGCAGTAGCAGTAGCAGTAGTAGTAGTAGTAGCAGCAGCAGTAGCAGCAGTGGTAATAGTAGTAGTAGCAGCACAATAGCAATAGCAGTAATAAGTAGCAATAGAAATAATGGCAATAGTAGGAGAAATAGTCATAGTAAGATAATAGCGTAGGAGTAATAGTTATAAAGTTATAGAAGGAGCACAAGAAGTAGCACCACCACACTGTATGAAGAAGTAGTAGTAATAGTACTTCTTCTTCATAGCACTGAGAAGAAGAGGCAAGTACTCCTTATTCAATTCTTCCTCGTGAGACAACAAGAGGAAGGAGGATAAGAGGTAGTAAGAAGTATGGTTCTTTTTTCCTTCTCCTCTTTCAATCTTCCCACCTCCTTCTCTTTTTCTTCTTGAAGATCATGGCTCGCCCATCAAAAAGGCACCAATTTGTAGAAAGTTTTAGCCATCAACAAGAATGTGAGGTGGATCCCATAAATGGTGTTAACCTTCAATGCATGTCACAACTTTAGGCATTCGTCACATAATGCATCCAAGGGAGAAAACAAAACATGAAATATCTTACTTCTTAGCCCCAACCCTACCCTAGGGAGGCAATAAGCCACCGAGGTTTCAACCTCCTACCATTCTCACTCATCAAGTGAGGAAGGGTAATGTTGATCAGGGGATGTTCCCACTTATCAATTGTTGATTAGGGGGTGTTCTCTCGCTTATCGATTGTTGTGGATAGTCCTCTTGCTCTCAAGTGTAGAAGCACGAGTGCTTATGCAACACTTTAATAGAAGCACTTAGAGGGCATGAAGTTAAGATGAAATTGCATAATCTAGCAAGGATCAAAGAGGAAGAGCAACATTATTTGTAGAGGTGATTAATCACTAAATTTGATTAGAGAGACAAAAAAGTAAATGTGTACCCTTTGACAAAAAGGTAAATATGCACCCTTTGATTGAAAAACCACTTGTATATTTAAAATCCAAAGGAAGTTACAAGATCATATAGCTTTTCCACATTGGGATATTTGTCACTTTCTTTCGCTCCCTTTTGATGCATACAATGCTTAACTCATCACGAGAGACTTTTTGACACCTAGAGCATGATTGGGCCACTTTCTAGAATTGCCACCTTTCCCTTTTGAACCTCAAACTTTTACACCTTATACAAATATATTTAAACCTCAGACAAAGCCCTTTCCCTATCCCTAGACCTAGGACTAAACTTTTAGAGATATAAATGAGGTAAAATTTAAAGTTGGACAAAACCCTTTCCCTCTAGAAATTGGCATGACTTGCCATTTTCTAGAGTTGCCACCTTTCCCTTTCAAATCTTGGACTTTTGCACCTATTTAAACCTTTGTGACAGAACCCTTTCACTATCCCTAGACTTGGGACTGAACTTTTATAGATATAAATGAGGTAAATTTAAACCTCAACTAAGTACTTGAAAAGAGAGCAATGATCCTAGATGAAAGTAAATACAAGACACTTTTTAGAAAAGATGCTTCCTTCTCTAGGTGTGAAGATGATTTTGTTGTGTCTTCAACGACCTCCACGGTGTTTACCAATTTTTCCTTCTTCTTCTTGAACCAACAATCTTGAATCAAGTGTCCAAGCTTTGTTGCAGTAGGTGCACTTACTAAAATTTTTTCCCTTGGTCTTTTGAAAGAAGGCTTTCTCTCCATCACTTTTTTGTCCACTTCCATGAGAGAACTAACAACGCCATCAAAGGTGGGATCTAGCAAGTTATTTAAGGTTGTCACCAAGGAACTGAATTTCTTGGGCATGCTCTTCAATAAGACTACTAATGCATCTTCTTCTACAACAGACTACTAATAACGGGTGTTGACGTGCCATAAAAGACTACTATTCATCTTCTTCTTGGGCATGCTCTTCAATAAGACTACTAGTGCATCTTCTTCTACAACAAACTACTAACTTCATGTCAATGCCATAAAATTGAATCTTCAAGCTAATTTTTGAGTTCCGTGCTTTTTCCAAGGTGGTCCATGCACACTGAGATGATGTTGCATTTTACAATGTGATGAGAATGAAAGAATCAGGCAAATCTAAGTACAAATATTGCCAAAGGGTCAATCTGAATACAAAGGATCAATCGGAATACAAAGGGTCAATGGAGGAATTGGGGAATCCCATGGAAGCGGCATCACAAAGGGATTTTTTTCTCTTATTTTTTTAAAATCTAGGATTTCTTTTTTAATACAAAAAGGTGAATGTAAGGAATTTTTTCCTCTTATTTTCTAAAAATCGAAGATTTCTTTTTTCTCACCAAACCTTGTGCCTTGGTTGTCTATGGTTAATAGATAGATTATCACACCATTTGATTTGATTACAAGTGATTATAATACAATTCACAAAGCGTTGGACCAGCATGGGTTTTTTAAGACAATGGGCTTATTGAAGGCAATGGGACACCCGCAGCCGACCGAAGGCACTGTACTGGTAGGTGTCGAGGCTTATCTTGGACTGTGGCCTTTTAAGACATGCTAATCTAATCACGCCACGATTAATCCTTGTGCTTTTATGCTTTCCTCATCGCTTGCTTTTTGTTTTACCTTGCCCAAAAACCAAGCCAATCCACATGTAATTTCCCATATTTCTATTAAACTTACCTTGTGAGATTGAATGCATGCCTTGACCCTGTAATTTAACAGTGTTTTTTTAATTAGCCCTAAGAAAAACTCAGTTGTGTGTGGGGTGATTGCAAAAATGTCAAAACATTCTTGACTTTGTGATGCTCTTGGAGCCTGTTTTTGGTTTACATGGATTAATGAGGTGTCAAACAAGCATTAATCAATTGATTTGTTGTTAAAGCATTAATCAATTGTTTGTTGTTAAAGCATTAATCAATTAATTTGTTGTTTGAAGGTTGAACTTTATTTTGTTTTTCTTGTTTTTTGGAAAAACAATCACAGGCAGCAAGAAGTCATTATAAAGTTAATGGGATGATAGGTGATTGGATGCAGGTGAGAGCTGTGCCCTCCATCATCCATGTACTTTTTTGACAGCAATTCTTGCCTAATCAACCATATCTCGGACACTTTCTTGTTGAGTAGATGGAGAAAGCTCAGCCACCTTAGTTACTTTTTTGACAATTCCCCATCTTTCACCATTACTTGACACATGAACCCTATAAACAATAGCACTTAACCCAATGTGTCCATCATGACCTCCCATCTTTCACCATTACCTGTCACATGAACCCAGCAGTCACCCCAATCTGTCCCTCATCACCTCCATCTTTCACCATTACTTGTCACATGAACCAATTAGTCCAATGTGTCCCTCATGACCTCCCATCTTTCACCATTACCTGTCACATGAACCCAGCAGTCACCCCAATCCTCATCACCTCCATCCTTCACCATTACTTCTTGTCACATGAACCCAGCACTCACCCCAATGTTTCACCCTCATGACCTTCATCTTTCACCATTACTTGTCACATGAACCCAACAAACCAATAGCATCTACCCCACTGTGTGCCCCTCATGACCTCCATATCTAGTGCACTGGCTCATTGTGTTATATTAACGTTAATTAGGTCTCTTACTGTAGCCCGGCATTGTAAATTTGGGCCTAGATTGATAATAGAAAAGTTAACGAAGTTTGGGGGAAGATTAGGCATCACAAGCACCAACCCTGTGGAGGTCTTGCTGGCCTTGAACTCTTGTTCCTAGGTTGGTGGATCAACCCATATACAGAGATGAGGCAAATACATGCTTCATGTAAACTTTTTTGAGAATCAAGTTACTCCTGTGGTAGTTGGTAATTGGGCAAGATTCCCAACAGAGATTTAATCCGGGAAGAGAAGAAAGGCATTCATTTGGGTGCAATGGGCCAGTCAAAGGAGATCAATTGGTGCCTGTTTGTCACATGGCTGATGTGTAGCTCCATGGCCTTCTGGAATCCTTGGTGAAATGGAATGGGCCTCAGTCTCCAAGTTTGAAGAAAGATGGTCACCATCTACCTGCAAGATTGCATATCCTGAGGTCAATTCCGTGATTCCTAAAAGCTTTAATGTTTCCAAAGTGCAGAAATACAAAAGCTTTGGCAGAAATAAGCCTTTTCTAGATTAGCAGTAGGCTCAGAAAGGGGTTTCACCACATGAAAAAAAGGCTTGCCACTATCGACACACCATTAAATTTACAATTTGATTTCCATGGAGAGGAGGATGCTGGTCTTGAAAGGAAAAAAAATAATGCATGGAGTGTTTTAGATGCGAAAATAAACCAAATAAAGGGTAATATTTTTTAAACATATTAGATACAAATTACTGAACAGAGCAACAGCTGTAAAAATTACTGAACAGAGCAACAGCTGTAAAAATTACAGAAAACTCTAAAAAACTGTTAACTGCATTATATGTGTAGTTTGGTATAGTACAACACGATGAAACCTTCAATTTTGAAGGACAGTAAATATTCTTAGTAGTATGCCTTGTATACAAGTCCTCATGGAAACCTGGCTCTGCCCTCTGAACCATGATTTGAGACCTTGGTTTGACTGGCTGTAGCAAGGAATAGCTGAAGGCTTCCTTTTGCATCAAGCACTTCATAGGTATATAGTAAGTCATCCGTGACTCCAAGTCTTAAGAAATGAATGAATGGCAGGAAACAATCTCATAAACAAAAGCACCACACTATACAGCCTTGGCTTAGATCACAGTTGTGAGAGGCACCCGCCCATCCCTAAGCAGGGAAGAGTCTGCCTAGATTGGGATCTTTGCACAACGTTATATAGCCTTGGCTTAGTTCACAGTTGTGAGAGGCACCCGTCCATCCTTAAGCAGCGAAGAGTCTGCAAAGATTGGGATCTTGGTCTCTCTTATGAGGTTTTTCTGCCCTCCACTTTTCTCACACATCAAAAAGTGGTTTGCCTCTTGAAACTCCAGAAGCATCTTCTCAAAGTGGGGGGCTCGCAGACCATCAATGGAGGCTTGACTGGGTACCTCAATGGCCCTCTTCCTGGGTGTCGTGCATGTTGGTGTATCTTCCTGAAAAAGAAGAAAACCTAATTTGGTAAATCTTTCAAGGAAAACAGTTCAGCTCTATAAGAAAATGCTGGCCTGACAACAGTGTCCAGGGTATTGCCTACCATGTACTCTTTATTGAAGCACCTCTCTGCAAGGCCTTCAATGTCTAATGTGCTAGAATGGTGAGAAGTCTGAAGTTCCATCAAAGCAGATGATTGGCTGGAGCAGCTAGACAGAGCTGCTGTCCCTGCATCTCTGTCATTTTTGAGGGAACCTACAATCAAAAGAAAGTTTGAGACATCGAATGTGCTTAGGGCATCCACCATAAGATTCTCAAAGCAACCAAAAAAGCACCACCCTTGCAAGTAAAATTTACCTTCTATGGACTCCAAAACTTTAGCATAGCCATTCTCAATGCCGGAACCAATGGACACATTTGACTCTTTGAATTTTGTTAACAGAAGCTCATTATTGCACAGCCCTTCCCTGCAGGATCAAAGAATTGCTCGTGTTAAGACGCTTTGGTATCCGCAAAACTATACGAATATCAGGAGGTATCAAATGAGACAATCACTTGACAATGGAATCCACTTGAACAAGGTTGTTCCTCTCGAGCTGCCGCAACAACTCTTGGGCTCCTCTCCACTTGTCTCCTGCTGCTTTGGTGCCCTTGACACTGTGAAATGGCAGTAGAAATTGCCATCAAGCCATTAGTACGTATTGCCCTTGGAAATCTAATGAACCTGTGACATGAACCCCATACCATTCCTGAATAAGTCCTTGCAACTGAGAATCCTTCGCAGATAATCCAGCAGAATGCTCAGCGTAGTCAGCTTCAGCCTGACCCATATAGCCTTGCCACTTGATTCGAGCCTTAGATGAAATAGAATGCATGTCCAGCATCCCATGTTCCATCTCGTTGAAGTCCTTATCTCCAGTATCACGCAAATGCTTCAGTTTTGAGCGCACCTACAGGTTTCATACCAAATGTAACTCATAGTTGAATGGAAATGGAGTGAATCCAAATAATGCCAGATTACCACCACTTACCAACTCTGATTTCCTGGCAGTTGTAGCTGCCAACATCTCTGAAATCTTCTGAATCAATTGCTCTTCCTCCTTTTTGGAACAATCCTGTCAATTGTATGAAACAAACTTAAAATCACAAGAAGCCAAAACAGAATACTCAAAGGTGGGGGAATCTACAAGGAACTGTTACCAACTTGATATGTTTCCTCCAGCTTGTCAAGGCATTCTTGCTGGGTTTGATGGCTTTGATAAAGAGACTGGCATAACTCCGTGGTGCTCCTCTCTAGATTCACAAAGAACTCGATTGTCACATGAGATATGGCCCTCGAGGCTTCAATATTTTGCAAAGCTCCCTGTATCCCTTCAAAAGGAAAACCAAGCTTAATATAGAACAGCTGGGAACAGCAGCAATGAGAGCACTTATGGAGGACATTATTTGCAAGTATGTGACAACCTGCTGCAGTTGCTGGGTGAATCCTGTGATTTCACTCTCTTGGTTGTGGAGAGCTGTTTGAAGATCTTTAAGCAGCACTTCTGCTTCTGAAACAGCTGCTGAAAGCAGCTATTGGTAAGAGAAACAAGCCAACTGGGTCTTAGTATCCTATTTCATGCGGCCACATCTTAACCTTGGCATATAACTTTTGGTTCTCCACTCTTTGTTTACCTCCTCTAGTTCCGAAGAGTGACCCGAAACTGCTGTGTTCAATTTTTCAAATGTTGATGATGATTCTTGATCATGCAATTGAACCATATCATATAAGCCTTTCAGCCCATAGCAATATGAGTCCTTCAAGCTTGAAACTTTCTTTTTCAAATCCTCAGAAACCTACAGTAATCCTGAAGGAATCTCAGCACGAAGAACCGAAAATGTTGCCTTATAGAACCGCATCACCATAGATGCTTGTATGTCCAACAGTGAATTTACCTCCTCTTTGCTTGACACAAAACATTTGAGTTGTTCCTGCATGTTTCGGGATTGCTGTTGCTGTTGTGTAACAGAGCTTGCAACAGTTCTTCGGAGGGCTTCTAAATGTTGTCCAAGCTTAGAGTGGAAATCCTGCACCAGCTTGTGATTCTGTGTTTCTATGTTATCCTTCCGATCTACACAACAAAAATATCATGTGAAAACGAGTCATGACTTTTATATGTGATTTATGAACACATGCATGCGTGCATGTGCACACACACTTGCTCATGGTGGAGACACAAAAGAAATTACCAATTTTCAGATGCAGCCCTGTGATGTCGTTAACAGAATTTTCCAAATCTGATTGTAGACTCACAGCCTTTTCAACTAGGCCATTCTCTGCATTGTGAAAAATACAACAATCTCTCCTTAATGAAAACCACCAAAGGTTACTATGAAATGTGGAAGGTAAATGTGTGTTGAGAGAGGACACCTGATTGCTGTAGCTTGCTGATAATGTATTCTCTTTCTTTGATAGAGTAGAAAGCTTCTTTGATCTTCTCTTTGGCATCAACCAAATCATCTTCAGTTTGCTCAAGCCTTTTCTGTAGTGATGGGCATGTTGAATCACATGGCTTAAGTGACAACTCGATTACTTAGTCAATCATACATAGTGCTTAGAACCTGATTTTTATTCCAACCAACCTGTGTTGCCTCTAGTTTAGCGCTTAAGTATGCACAGAGCTGGTCCTGAGAGTCAAGAGAGGTTTGCATTTCCTCTAGTTGCTGTAACAAAACCCAGCTGAGATGAGCTGATTAGTAGAGGGATTAAAGAGTGATGTCTAATACGGAAGATCAAATACTTGCTCTAACCTTGTCTTTAGCTTGTAATTCAGAGTCCATCTGTTCTATTTTGTCTGCCATAGACTGGTGCAGAAAAACATCATGTACACTTGTTGAGCCGTACCGATATAAAGACATAAGTACACAAGATTGCCATCAACAAAGCTATACATTCTTGCCTGCATACACCATATGAGTCCAAAATTTAAACATGGCTTTGAGCCATCCTACCTTCTTCTCAGCTTCCTCTTGCAAGTATCGATCACGAGGAAGGTAGATCCCATTCCTTTCACGAGCCGCAAGCACCTCTGTGTTAACGAGAGACAATTTCTTACTTTTTCATGATTGCATCTCCAAAACTTAAAAGACAATTGAGCATCCATGGATATTCAAGACATCAACCTGTTTTGAGCTTCTCTATTTCCATGTACAAATCCTTGATGAGAGCTGACTTCATAACTTTTTGGTTCAACTGTCAAGGAAGCAAAGGAAAGCACATTAGCTTCTGTTGAATCCCATGAACCAACAAAGCATACAAGAGCAAGTAATGGCAACAGTGAAAACCTCAGGCCTGTTCTTAATGCTCTTGGCCCGATATGCATAATCAAGTGTGCTCAAAGTTTCGTCGAGACTGTGAAAAGAAGGACCAATAGTAGCAATTATACAAGTCTTTGTTTTCCCACCCAGTGACTCCCTCAAAAGCCTTGTCAGCTTGCTATCCCTGTCGATGGCAACAGTGATAAGTGTGCCACCATAAAGAACATTAACTTTGTTATCTATTGGTTATAAGGTCAGCTTTTCCTAATGCATATAAGTGCAACCTTTGCCTTGCTTACCTGTAAGGCACATGACCCAAATGTTCTACAAGGGAGGTGATAACACGACCAAGGGTTAATAAGCTCTTGTTGATCTCTCCTGCTTCACGAGCCCGTCCCTGCAAAACTGTAGATTAATAGGAGGGAGACAGGTTACCCTCGTTGCTCAGCATTCTCTGCTACTTAAGTACTTTGCAAGGATTTGGTGCACCTTTATGTGCTTTCTAGGCAAGCATACCTCTCGAGCACCTGATCGTGAAATGTTCTCAGAGCCAGCCAAATCTACTAAGTTTAATCTACCACATTTGATGAGCTCTTCTCCTCCGAGGCTGGCCTCTTTTATGTGGATAATGATAGAGAAAATTGAATGCGATCGACTGTGATAAGGAGAACAAAAAAGAGGGTTTTAAAGGGGTGTCTTCTGTACCCAAAACCTTGACACCTGCTCTGCTTATGGAGAACAAATGAGTGCAAGGAGATATCATCCATCAACGTGAAAGAAGAACAATACCTGCTCTGCTTGTTTAGCAGAGTTTCTGCAGTGCGGCGCTTTGAGGATCCCCTCTCTAGAAGGCTGAAAATCTCATTGGCACTGTAGACCACCTCTTCTTCCAGCCCTCTGACCAGCACCCCACCTTTCCCGTCTTCCATGAGAGCCAGTGGTTTGCGTTGTTTTTCCTCTACCGACTTTGGGATGTCATCAGGGACCAGAAGATCCGTGATCTCTTCATTGTAAAGCTCCAAAAAGGTGACCTTCATGCTGTATTCTGCATTCTGGCTCTCTAATGTGTGAAAAATTTGCTCTACAGCCCGAGGAATGACTCCAGCATCAGCAGGGAGCTCTCCTGCACTCTGATTTAGAAAAATGCTGAATTTAGAGCATACGTTTTGTGCTGCTAATTGCTCAAGATGGAAAATTTTCACTTTGTGTCAAAAACATACCTTTGATTTCCTTGCGGCCCCTTCCATCGTGTATGTCTTGCCAGTTCCAGTCTGTCCATAGGCGAAAATGGTGCAGTTGAAGCCTTCAAGCACTTCATTTACAATCGGGGATATGGCCTGGTCATAAAGATCTTTCTGTTGAGCTTGTTGGCCAAAAACCTGAGAACATATATGAGCATGTCATCAGCTAACCTTTCAGAAGGTTTAATCGTTCAAACATGGTAACCTAATGGCGAGTTCTCATTTAACAAATTGATTATGTGAAGACTAATTTTTCCGATAGCCAAGAGGCTATGGAAATTCAAACAGCAGTAGCTGTACAGTGTGTAAGTGAGGCTTCAGAGGATCTGATGCCAGCCGTCCGGTCGGTGGCACTCCCACTGCCAACTGAAGAGAGTGATGATCCACCATTCAGCATTGGATGCTAGGCTGTAATCATTTGAGGATTGAGGGCGGATGCAATACATATACGCCTCCCATATGGTCATACACATACCCCTAGACCTGGAGTACAATTCCAGGTAGAAATCCCACATGGCTATGCAGCATTAGACACTTTGCCGTACAGGATTCGAAGATTGAGGGCGGTGTGATCAAAGCCATTGAAGATGAAGTTGTGCACAAAGGAGAGCATTGCAGCTTCGAAGATTGGTGTGATCAAAGCCATTGAAGAAAGTGAAGTTGTGCACAAAGGAGACCGCTGCAGCTATGGAAAAGAAATCTCGCTTGCCTTGTCAAAAGTGAATGTCCGATCGATGAGCTTCGTGCCTACAGTGACTTCGCGCCGGGCTTCGTTGCAGAGAATAACTTGCGGAGCGTTGATGCGGAGCTCCTCCTCATTGAAAGGCCTGTAAGGGGAGGAAGAAAGTTTCAAAAACCCCATTCTAGTGCATAAACCTGAAAACCCTAGAAAATCTACAAAACCCTACGAAAAACACTGTAGAATCCTGCAAATACTAGGAAAAGAACACTGGCAAACCAATGTGGAATCCTAAAAACCCTGTATATTGATGGAAACCCTAGATCGACCTATCTCCACACAGAAATGTAGGGGAAAATGCACCTGCAGCGAAGAAGAACCTGCACGTTCACGCCTTTATCTTTCTCCTTTGAAGCTACAGAGTGGGCGGGGCTTGCAGGAAAGAGAGGGGACGGCATGGCTGTGAAGAAGAAACCATACAGATGCTTCAATGCAGGTTCTTTGAGGAAGCTCGGCTATGGCGGAGAGTGCTGGCTGTAGCTTGCTGCACGAGAAAGCAATAGTAGAGAGAAGGAACGCGACCCTTTTGCCCACCTCGTCACCCGGGTCAACAGTTCAAAAGTGCAATGTTCATTTTGCTTACCTAGCTGGCCATCCAAGGAGCCCAAGAAGGCACCCATCATTCCTTGTCTTTGGTGTAAATGTACCCTCCCCATCTTTGATGTAAATATGCCCTCCCCTCTTTGATGTAAATGTGCCCTCCCCATTTTTGGTCTCTCGTGTGTCATTACATTACTCACTCCTATGTCCTAACGGTCACCCTTTGCGCTATGTACATATGTCCTAGCAGTCGCCCTTTGCGCTATGTACATCACGGGTGGAAATGCCCACTACATGAGCACACATGCAATCTTGCCCATCCATCTCCTCGCTCATAGAGAGACGCTTGTCTTCACGGTTAGAAATGCAGTGTCACCAAAAAATGACATGTCTTGATCATGAAAAGGGAACTCTGAGCTCATCATCCACAATGCATTCACACTTTGAAGTGTATAGCACCAACATATACCTGAGGCCCCACTGTGGTATAAATGTTCATTGCCGTGTCTCTATTGTAACTGTGCACTTCTCCCTCTCCCTCTCCCCTTCCGCCTTTGTAGCTTTGTTGCATTTTTTCCTACCCACACATTACTCCCATGATACCCATGACCTTGTTTTTTACCCAGTGTCTTTCTCCTTTCCAACCCTCACACCACCATGCAAGTATTTATTTCTCTCACCTTTACCCACCGCCTCCATGCTTTTCCTCACACCACCAATATTTTCTTCTCTCTCCATCAAAACCCTCCACACTCATTATTCATTACAACTTCCCACATGGCTAGGGTCTACTCTACCACATCCCTAACATAGCAATCACTATAGCCATGGCATCAATGCTCACAATTATGTTAGTGCACACTTGATTCAGCCACTTAGAACATGATCCATAATTAGAACATGATTAGTGCACACCTAATTTAGCCACTTAGAACGTGATCCACGATTGACCTTTCACATTGAAACTACCATGTATCTACATCACTTGCACACATTTGTCTCTTCATCAATTGTGACCTATCACGTGTTTGCAAAGAAAATCCATAGTAACGAGAGAATCACTTTGCTTTGAGGGTTGGAAAATCAACTACATATATATATATATATATATATATATATATATATATATATATATATATATATATATATATATATATATATATATATATATATATATATGAGTGCCATGTGGGAATATGCTTACTTTGATAAGATTGTGCAACCACATTTACATTTTTCTAAAAATTGAAGGCTCGTTTTCATTTCACGACTACTTTGCAACCAAATAGACATGAATTAACCTTAAGCATCAATTGTTTGGAAACCATATTGAGACCTTCCAACAAGAGAGGGATGGAAGAGGACATCTCTTCTACATTGCCTTCAAAAAGAAATTAACCTATGGCTAGAAACAAGCTTTGTTCAATTGTTTTGACGTTGATTTTTCGATGAGACATGCAATGAAAGAGTTGAAGAGGTGATGCTTCACAGGTGCTATCTGAGTAGTAATAAAATTTAGATTATTTGTTTATACATCCACCTACTCAAAATGGATCGGAAAATAATGATTCTTTTTTTTCTCATATGCAACACTACAACAAAGAATATAAAAATCACAAACTTTGGCTTATTCTTATTCTTTTTCAAACATTGCAATAGATATTGTCCTTATTAATTATTATTCTTTTTCAAACATTGCAATAGATATTGTACTTCTTAATTATTATTATGTAAGCAACATTATAAGTGCTTTTTTGATCAATCAACCACTGTTGAGGTGTCATGTCAAGTCAATTGTTGTGAATGGTTGGATTCGTGATATCTAAGAAATGAAAAGGCTAGTGGTATACATAAAATACCCTTTCTTAAAAAGCCTTGTTTATACATTTGGGATCTTTCAATGTTTCAATTATAAGAATATTCACATGAGGCATCCTCATGTGAATAAGTTCTATAAAACCTTCTTTTATCTAACCTTGTAGGTGTAGTCATTTATATGGTAGTGATTTGTGGACATAAGCTAGTAATGGGCTAGGACGCGTTTTCCCTCTTTAGCAGGTTTTTTTTCCCAAGCATATGTACACACTCTTATGAGTGTGTGTAAGTGACCTTATCATGTCACTCCACTTGTGCTTCACTCATTCTCACCAATCTACTTTGAGTGTTATGCTCCTACTTATCTCTCCTTACTTGTTACATCTATGTGTGTGTGTTGCTGCTTTGATCTCTACTCTAACATTGATATTAGAGTAGGTTCTCTTGGCTCTCACCCCCTTGTCATCTTTTCCTTAAGCTACTCTTTTGATTGTCTCTAATTGAGCTATCCTCTTAGGTGGAGAAGGTATACCCTATAGTGTTATGTTATTTTTTGAGGAGTTTTGGGCTCGTTTCAAGGCTCATTCACATACTGTAAGGTTTCCACAGACATCAATTCAAACTCTCTATTCAATTTTTGGTTTTCTACATTGACAGAAGCATTGGGTGTGTAGAGAGGGCCGTATCATCATCTTCAACATCGCATCTTCGAGCTCATCTCATCAATAGCTTCAACAGTATTGTCAACATTATCATCGATTTCTATTTCCACAATCTACACTCTACCATTTTTCATACACTTTATAGGTTCCTTCGTCATCAGTGATCTACTAGCATCCATCTCGATTAGATTCAGTGGACATTGATAGTGAAAAGATGCAGGGGGGAAGAGAGCTTGAGCTCTTGCAAGCACACACACACACTCACAAAACCCTAATAGAGAACACACAAGGTGAGAGGCTGAAAATCTTCTTCTTCTCTACTCAACACTCAACACACCATATACAAAATAAGAGTACACACAATATGAAGGTACTCAACCAATACATACACGGGTTCTCTATAGTGTGAACCCGACTAAATGAGCTGGCGCTATAACTATGCCAGTCTCTAGAGTGGCTGTCACACAGCCTGTCATCCCACTGGCCGCATATCACCCAAGATCTCACCAACCATGCCAGTGTGGTGTAAGTGCGGGGCCTATCCCCCAGGCGGGTCATCAGTGTCCACCGCCTCACTAGAGCTCGATATCTCAACACTCCCCCTCGAGCTCAACTCCATCTCATGTACACCAAGCGAAGCCCTGAATCTGCGGAGCTTCTCTGTACCCAATGCTTTGGTGAAGATGTCAGCTACCTGATCCTCTGTGCTGACATAAACAAGGTCAAGGTCTCTTGCCAAGACCTTCTCTCTGACGAAGTGGTAGTGGACCTCTATGTGCTTCGTACGAGCATGAAAGACTGGGTTCCTGGCCAACTGTATACTGCTAATGTTGTCACAGAAAATGACAACTTGTCTATCCACTGATAGACCCAAATCTGCAAGTAGCTTTCTCAACCAAGCTACCTCACATGCTGCCATAGCAGCTCCTCTGTACTCGGCCTCCGTACTCGATAGAGCAACCGTAGGCTGCTTCTTACTGCTCCAAGTCACAGCAGCACTCCCCAAAGAAAACATGAATCCACTGGTAGATCTTCTATCTGAGATACTACCAGCCCAATCAGCATCTGTGTACCCATGTACACATATCTCTGTCCCAGTCTCATAGAATAGTCCACAATGCAAGGTAGACTTCACATACCTCAGTATGCGTCTCACTGCATCCAAATGCGGTTTCCGTGGAACCTGCATAAACTGACTCACCAACCCAACAGCATAGCTCAAATCTGGTCTGGTGATCGTCATGTAGATCAAACTTCCTACTATGCTCCTGTACATAGTAGGATCCTCCAAGATCTCTCCTGAATCTGCACTCAACTTGCCATTCTGATCCAATGGCACAGAAATAGGCTTACAGCCTGTCATACCATACTTGGACAACATGTCCAAGCCATACTGTCTCTGCAGTAATCCAATACCATGTGGTGACCTAATCACCTCAATGCCCAAGAAATATCTGAGCTCCCCCAGATCCTTCATCTCGAACTTCTGTCTAAGCAAGATCTTTACATCAAAGATCTCTGCATCATGGTCCCCCGTAATGATCAAGTCATCTACATAGATGACAACAAGCACAACCCCTCTATCACCATGTCTCACATACAACGAGAAATCTGCATTGGCTACATGAAAGCCAATAGTGACAAGATATTCAGAAATCTTGTCAGACCATGCTCTTGGTGCGTGCTTTAAGCCATACAAGGCTTTCTTCAACCTGCAAACATGCTCGGGGTGACCCACATCCTCATAACCAGGTGGCTGCAACATATACACCTCTTCTTGCAAATCCCCATGCAAGAATGCATTCTTTACATCCATTTGATGTAAAGACCATTGCTTTGACGCAGCCACTGCTATCACAACTCTCACCGTTGCCATCTTGGCAACTGGGCTAAAAGTTTCCTCATAATCAATCCCATATGTCTGCGCATATCCTTTGGCTACCAATCTAGCCTTGTACCTGTTTATGCTTCCATCACTGTTATGTTTAACTTTGTACACCCACTTGCATCCAATGGCTTTCTTGCCTTCTGGCAATTGCACTAAATCCCAAGTTTCATTTCCATATAGTGCATCCATCTCCTCATCCATAGCTTTCTCCCAACACACATTTCCAACAGCCTCATCAATGCATGTGGGCTCAACAACCTGCACAACCTTTGCCATATATGCATAGTGATGTGCCACATAACCATCATAGGTAAATCTCTGCACAGGATTTTTCACTCTCCCAGATCTTCGCAGCTTTTCATTCATGGCTTCCATAGCCTTCTTTACACCAGGTGTTCTCATAGCTGGGATCCCAAGCTCCTCATCAAGGCTCATATCTGAGCCACTAGACTCTCCATCAACATGAGAATGCCCTGCAGAAATGTCAGGCATACCAAGGGGCTCAACCACTTTCTCTTTTCCTTTACGTGATGTAGTAATCACATTTGCAGGGCTGGTATTATGACGCAGCCTGCCACTCCATGGTCTATCAACAGACCCACTAGATGAGGACTCTCCTGGTCCACTCAAAGACTGTGATTGCTGACCTGCATTCTGTGCAACCACACTTCCACTCAAATCAGCCCCAACAGCTTCTTTTCCAGCAGCATACCAGTTGCTTATCTCATCAAATACAACATCCCTGCTTACCCTCAACTCACGTGTAGCAGGGTTATAACACCTGTATCCCTTTTGCTCAAGGGAATATCCAATAAATACACATTTTTCAGCTTTCGGATCCAGCTTAGTTCTCAGCTCATCTGGCACATGCACATATGCAATGCATCCAAAGACTTTCAGATGAGACAAATCTGGTTTTCTGCCAGTAAACCTCTCCTCTGGAGTTACATCATGTATGGCTGCAGTTGGGGTCCTGTTCATGATGTATACTGCTGTAGAAACAGCCTCAGCCCAATAGCAATGCGGCATATTCTTCTCTTCCATCAATGCTCGCGCAATCTCAGCAATGTGCCTGTTTTTCCGCTCAGCAACTCCATTTTGCTGCGGAGTGTATCTGCATGTGAACTGTCTCCGAATACCATTCTTCTTCAAAAATTCAGAGAACTCATTGGAGAAGTATTCTCCCCCTCCATCTGACCTTAGGCACTTTACATATTTCCCTGTTTGCTTTTCAACCAATACTCTGAAATTCTGAAAATGAGTGAACACCTCACTCTTCTCCTTCATGAAATATACCCACACTTTCCTTGTGTGGTCATCAATAAATGTGACATAGTACCTGCAGCCTCCCATAGACACAGTCTTCGTAGGACCCCATACATCTGAATGCACAACATCTAGTGCATTTCTGCTCACATATCTGTTACGTGGAAACACATGCTTTGTTTGCTTCCCAAATTGGCATGCTTCACATATTTTCTGCATACCTTCCACTTTAAATTTTGGCAGCCCTGTCACAATTCCTTTTGTCTGCATAGACTTCAATCTCTGCACATTCACATGTCCAATTCTTTTATGCCATATGTCTGTGTCTGCAACAACTCCTGAACCATTTGCAAACATCGCAGCACTCATTTCAGGCATGTCTACATCCAACGTAAACATTCTGCCCACTCTGTTGCCTTTTGCAACCAACCTGCACTTGTCTTTAAAATCTTCAACATAACATCCATCAGGGTTAAACCGAACCTGCAAACCCTGCTCAATCATCTGGCCAACTGAAACCAGATTCTTTGTTATGTTCGGTACATGAAGTACATCTGCAAGGTACTTCACTTTGCCATCCTGCATAGATAATGGCACATCTCCAACGTGGGCAATTGGATGAGCAGTGTCATCCCCTGTTTCCACAAAACCTGGTCTTTCCGGGTTCTTCATCTCCTTGAACCACTCCCCATGACTCGTCATGTGGTTCGAAGCGCCTGAATCCACATACCATACATTATCTTTTTATGCTGCATCAACATTTTCAAACATGGCATTCACAACATGCTGCATAACAAACAACCTTTCATTGTCCTCATTATTTCTGCTTGAGGATGCATAGTTGTTTTGCTGCACTTTCCCATTTTGCATGTCAGCCTGCTTCTTATAACATTCTGACTGCACATGTCCTGGCTTACCACAATAGTAGCATTCACGTGCATCATTATATTGCCTTTGCCAATTTCCACGGCCTCTTTGACTCCCCCTGCCTCTGAATTTGCCTCTTCCACCTGCGTGTTGTTGTTGTTGATTCTAGGACTGTTGTTGTTGCTGCTGCTGCTGGCCATAATTCTGATTACCTGTTCGGCCACCTCCTTGACCGCGTCCACGGCCTCCTCTACCTCGTCCTCTTCCTGAACTCGTGTAGAAGGCCTGTTGCTCTGAACTGTTTTTGCTTTGTGAAGACTGTTGGTCTTCACCCAAGTTCTTCTCTTCGATAATCAGCATAGACACCAAATCTGTAAAGTTGGGAATGTTTTCCCGAGTCTGAATAGACGTCTTAAACGCCTTGTATTGTGGCCCGAGACCACGTAGACAGACTTCCACCTTGTCATCATCATCTACTGACACACCAATAGATGCAAGGGATTCCACAATGCCCTTTATCTTCAACGCATAGTCATTCACAGACATGCTCTTTTTCTCCACAGTATGAAGTTCATTCTTCAACTGTATCTTACGTGCCTTGGTATTTGTTTCATAAAGCTTTACCAAGGTGTCCCACGCCTCCTTGGGGGACTTGGCATCCTGAATGTGCCCAATCATGGTGTCCTGTATACTAATGGAAAGCCAATACATTACTTTCCTGGCTCCTTGGTTCCAGTCTTTAAACTCTTTCACATCTGCAGCAGTCGGATTTATATCCGGTATCTCCGGTGCCTCTTCATGCTCACCTTCTATGTAGTCCCAATAACCTTTTCCCATCAGGAAATTCTTCAACCTGAACCTCCAAGCATGGAAGTTATTCTTATCCAGCTTCTCAGCCACAATCTGAGTTATCCCATCATTTGACATCTTGCCAAACACACAACTTTACCAGAAACTGCACTCTGGTTTTTCTGCACAAATGCTGTATTTTCTGCACAGCGGTACTGTAGTACTCTCAAATGTCACAACCAATGACTTCAATGTGCACACATACACCCAATGGCAACTGTAGACCTCTTTGCAGCACCCACAGTGTCTGCACAGTCAATCTGTCTTCCTGTAGTTCTTAAAACAGAGTTCTGCAGAGAATCGATGACTTACCCGCAGTGCTCGAAATCGCCTGCTTTCTGAAAAACGGAGGTCCAGACGCGCCCGAAACGCGTTTTCGACCCGAAAATTGCAGTCCAAAGGACTACATAGTTGCCCTATAGCTTCACTCCCGCGAAGAAAGCTCCTCAATCGGAGATCGTTTGCCGGTGCCTCCCGTAGAGCTCCCGACAAGGGTGTAGTCACCAACACAATAGGGAAGAGTAGTTGTAGCTCTTACCCTCGTACCGCTTCTTGTGGTTCTCTTGCTTGCAGCTCAGCCCTTAGCACGAACCAGGCTCTGATACCATGAAAAGATGCAGGGGGGAAGAGAGCTTGAGCTCTTGCAAGCACACACACACACTCACAAAACCCTAATAGAGAACACACAAGGTGAGAGGCTGAAAATCTTCTTCTTCTCTACTCAACACTCAACACACCATATACAAAATAAGAGTACACACAATATGAAGGTACTCAACCAATACATACACGGGTTCTCTATAGTGTGAACCTGACTAAATGAGCTGGTGCTATAACTATGCCAGTCTCTAGAGTGGCTGTCACACAGCCTGTCATCCCACTGGCCGCATATCACCCAAGATCTCACCAACCATGCCAGTGTGGTGTAAGTGCGGGGCCTATCCCCCAGGCGGGTCATCAGTGTCCACCGCCTCACTAGAGCTCGATATCTCAACAGATAGTACCTACAAGTAAGCTGGGATGTTTTCATTTTATGGCAATGATTAGTTATTTGCAGGCTAAAATGGTAGGCAGTGATGTATTTAGGATGCTTTCCCCACTGATTGGACATGACCAACTATCCATTGTGGTCATATATGATGCGTCATGTATTGTTTGCCAAATGGCTTTGGCATGTTGTCATTATCATTGAGGCATGTCCTATCTTGCCAGCGCAAGGAAGGTACATGTACTTTGGATGGTGATGCTAGTTCAAATGTAACTGTGGCATCTGCCTTCGCACCTCCCATAGTAGAACAAGCCAATGGAGATAACAAGGATGCATAACTTTTCATGAAATGGAGCATTATTCCTCATATTCGCTCATGTAAAACAGCCAAGTAGGATTGGGATGTGGTGGTTATGTTTACATAATGAGACACGAGTGGCCTACTTGTGTAAGCAATTAGAGCCCTAACATACGGCACACATAACTGCCTCCAACCAAAAAAACATGAGGTAAATCTTAACCTTTAACCATGCAATGTGCCATCTCCATGATAGATATGTTCTTCCTCTCGGCCACACCATTTTGCTGAGGTGTGCAAGGCATTGTGCATTAATGTTTTATGCCTCTTTCAGCCATATATACATGAAAACCCTTTGGCATATATTCCCCCTCTTGATCTGTATTAAGGGTGCCAAGTTGACATGTCGACATATTTTCAGCCATAGAAACAAAATGTCTAAAGCACGTAAAACCTCTAACTTTTCTTTCAATGGAGTACACCTAGGTGTGCCAATTGTTGTTATCAATAAAAGTCACAAAGTAAAGATATCCTCCGATCAATGGTGTCCTCATAGGACCACATACATCACTACGTGGTTTGGAAAGTAAGCATTATCAGGCTGCCAAGCAAGTGTTCAAATACTTTTTACAAGGCACTCAGTCCCTTGGCCTATTCTATGCTAAGGGAGGTGATATTTATAGGGCACTCAATATTTTGGCCTATTTTATGCTAAGGGAGGTGATATTTAGTTGCATGTTTTCAATGATTTTGATTAGCCTGGATGTTATGACACACGAGTGTCCACTAGTGGCTTTTTCTTTCACCTTGGTGATTTATATATATCATTGCTTAGAAAGAAGTAGCCACAACAGTGGCCATTTCTTTGAGTTGTGAAGCTGAGTACAGGGTAACTTTTACACTGACTGTGAAGTGTGTATGGCTTAGATGCCTTTTGATAGATCTTCTTGTTTGACAGTAGTCCCCGACCTCCATCTTCACTCACAGCTAGAGAAACCTAGTGTTTCATGCTTGCACAAAGCACATACAGGTGCATTAGCATTATGCCAAAAAGAGGCTTATTGCATGAGAGATTAGCCCGGCTTATGTCTATACACACGATAATGTGGCAAATATAATCACAAAGGCTCTCTCTCACGAGAGAAGTTTGAAGATTTTCACAAGGCTTTGGGCTTATTGTTGCCATTTGGGGATTGATAAGCCACATGATCCTTGTATATGTTCACATCCTCACTACAGGGGGGATTTGTAACCATTTTTATGATAGGGATGTTAACACAAGGATCCCCATCTAGGAATTTGCAAAAGACAATTCCTCAAGCAAAAATAATTATTCAACCATTCAACTTAAGCTATTGCAACAAATTCAACATAAACCAAGCTTTAGAAATGAAAATACATGAAAAAATACTTAGCTCTTGTATGACATAAACATTGAGTGCAATCTTTCCCACACGAGTATTTTTAAGCATTCAATTACTAAAATAGGCCATAGACTCCAAAAATATAAAAGTTGTGCATTTTCTTGCACGACGCTCTCTCTTTACCCAAAATAGAGAGCTCTTAAATATTAGATTACTTGGGCCTAGGGGAAAGCTTTTAAGCTTTATAAATAAATATTTGCAAGTCTATGCTTCAAGTCTAAGCTTGTATAAATAAATAAATGGATGTGTACAAGCTAGCACATAAATACAAAGCTTGTATAAATAAATAAATGGATGTGTACAAGCTAGCACATAATAAATACAAAGCTTGTATAAATAAATAAATGGATGTGTACAAGCTAGCACATAATAAATACAAAGCTTGTATAAATAAATAAATGGATGTGTACAAGCTAGCACATAATAAATACAAAGCTTGTCCAAAATAATGAATGCCTTCCAAAAATAATAATTTATATGCTTTCATCTCACTCTTTCGATTCCTCTACACCTATAAAATATCCAACAATAAATTGGTAAATAGTTATTATATAAGCAAATAAACCATCACCACACACATGTTCATTAGGCGTAAGTACTCTCGGAATCACCATGCCATAAACTAACTACAATAATAAACATAGGAGGCTGCAAGCATATGTCAATGTGCACTAAATGTATTAATATTTAAAATGGCATCACCCATAATATTAACATAATTTGACATGACATAAAGACAATCCAGGCATATGTCAATGTGCACTAAATGTATTGATATTTAAAATGGCATCACCCATGATATTAACATAATTTGACATGACATAAAGACAATCTAGGCATCCCTGATGTATCTAAGAGGGTAGAATAATATTTTTAGGAGGGCTTAAAATATATTCTTATAACATTTCCTCTTGCTTGAGTTTGCAATTTCCCTCAATTGCGGGTTTATTGAAAAGAACAGAGGATCTCAGGGAAGGCGCAAAAATATTTCTTAGATACCCATTGTGTATCTTCACGAGGATGATTTTTGAAAGTTAACAAAAAGTTGATATATTGATTGCCAATACGGGTTAATGTAATTTGCTGGTCAATGATAGTATCTCGAATCAAAGCTTCTTCCTCACTCATAGATCTTCATACACAAGATGACTGAAAAATGATCCCTTGAAAGGTTTAAGCAAACTAACATGAAATGAATTAATCTGTAAGAAACATCATTAATTTTATGAATCAGCTTAAAAGGTCCATAAAATCTTGGGGAGAGTTTAACATCTAGGAATTTCTCAACACTCTTATGTCAACATTTCTCAATTCTCAAAACTACATAATCTGCAATTTCAAAAGAGACATGTTTGTGGTTTGTTTTCTTAACATATTGCTCTTGAGCTTGTAGAAATAAATAAATGGATGTGCACAAGCTAGCACATAAATACAAAGCTTATCCAAAATAATGAATGTCTTCCAAAAATAATAATTATCGCTTTAATAATGAATGCCTTCCAAAAATAATAATTATCACTTTTGCCTTAATCTTTTGAGTCCTCTTCACCTATAAAATATACAGTAATAAATTGGTAAATAATTTTTCCATAGGCATACAAACCATTACCACACACATGTTTCGTATTGACGCAAAGATAATCTAGGCATCCTTCAATTATCTAAGACGGTAGAATACTATTTTTTAAAGAGCTTAAAATACATTCTTGTTAAGATATCGAGCTCAACTAGTGCTACGGGGTGGACATTGATGACCCACTTGGGTGATAGCTTCCACATCTACACCATTGGCATGGTTGGTGAGATTATGGGTGATATGCGGCCAGTGGGATGACAGGCTATGTGAGCCATTTTGGATTAGTAGAGACTGGCATAGTTATAGCACCAGCTCATTTAGTCGGGTTCACATTATGGACCAACCCTTGTATGTTGTAGTAGTTGAGTACTAACCCATATAGTGTGTACTCTTATCTTTATGTTATGTTGGTTGAGTAGAGAAGAATATAGAAGAAAATTCAGATGTCCATCTCTCTTGTGTCTTTCTCTCTCTTGTGTGTGTGTGATTTCTTGCTAGAGTTTGAAGGTCTCCCTCTCCCCCACATTCTCTTTATGGTATCAGAGCTTGGTTTGTGTGAGAGCTACGGAGGCAAGCAAGAGGCAAGAACAAGCAAGGAAGGAAGCGATACTCCACGGGTAAGAGAACCATCATCTCTTTCCCCTTCTTGGTTTAGGTACAACACCCCCTCAGTAGCTCTGGGAGCTACACATCTCCGATTGAGGAGCTATCTTTGCAGGAGAGGAGCTACAGGGCAGGTATACTATCTTATTGGACTTCACTTTTTTGGCCAGATTCGCGTTATAGGCCCTGTTTCATCACTATAGGGTATTTCGGCAGTTTTTTGGAAGTTCTGGTAGAGAACTGTTTATGCTCGAAATCTGGTTATTGCAATGCAATAGTGCATTTTGGAAGTGCAGACAGGGTTTGCACATGTATTGTTGATACTGAGTGTATGTACATATACTCTGGTCACATTTGGTGACCAGAGTGTATGTACATATACTCTGGTCACATTTGGTGACACACAAGCTATGCTAAAGTATCGTTGTTGCTGCAGCAGTTTACAGGAGATACTGCTGTATTATAGGTTGCATACAGAAGTTGTCTGTTTGCAGGTTATTTGATTGTTGCAGGAAAACATGCCTGACGGAATTAATCAAATTGTTAGTGAGAAGCTGGATAAGAATAACTTCCATGCCTGGAAGTTCAAAATGACCAATTTCCTAATGGGTAAAGGATTTTGGGATTATGTAGGAGAC
This sequence comes from Cibotium barometz, assembly GCF_041138505.1. Lineage (NCBI taxonomy): Eukaryota > Viridiplantae > Streptophyta > Polypodiopsida > Cyatheales > Cibotiaceae > Cibotium > Cibotium barometz. The sequence continues at coordinate 12,674,186 of NC_141092.1, forward strand.
AATGAGGAGCCTCCAAAGTTATCTGAGGAGAATGCCACTCCTGCAGATATAAAGGCATTTAAGGATTGGAATCAAGGTGCAGGAAATGTCATATACTGGCTTTCAACTAGTGTCACAAACACTATGATAGGACACATACAGGATGCAAACACTCCAGTTACATGGCAGAATCTAGTTCAGATGTTCCAGACTAACACAAAGGCAAGGAAGTTGCAGTTAAAGCAAGAATTGCATACTGTAGAAAAGAAAAGCATGTCCATCAATGAATATGCCTCAAAGATCAAGGGCATTGTTGAATCCCTTGGGTTTATCAATGTATCAGTGGAGAATGATAATTTGGTGAGTGTCTGTCTGAATGGGCTTGGAAACGAGTACAAGCCATTCAAGATCTCCATTGCAGTTAGGGAGAATATTCCCAACTTTTGGGACTTGATATCTATGCTCATCATAGAAGAAAAGGATTTAGGTGAGGATTCATCTTCACAAAGCAAGAACACATCGGAACAGGCCTTCTACTCTAATTCAAGTAGAGGCACAGGTAGAGGCCGTGGTCGAGGCCAAGGTGGTGGCCAACAAGGAAATCAGAATTCTGGACAACAATAGTCCAATGATTCACAACAGCAATCATACATAGGTGGAAGAGGCCAGTCTAGAGGCAGGGGGAGCCAAAGAGGCTGTGGTGGTTGGCAAAGAAATCAAAATGCAAATAGCATAGAGTGCTATTACTGTGGCAAACCAGGACACATGGCAAAGGACTACTACAAAAAGCAAAATGACATTAAAAGTAGGAAGTTGCAGCAAGGAAACTATGCATCATCTAGCAAACATGGAGGTGATGACAAAAGTGAGCAACTGTTTGTGATGCAGCACATGCTTAGTTCCATAACAAGGGATGTGTCAGGATCTTAAGATATATGGTATGTAGATTATGGTGCCTCTAACCACATGATCAGTTATGCTGAGTGGTTTAGAGATATGTAGAAAATAGAAAAACATAGTTATGTAGAAACAGGTGATGATACTGCGCATCCCATTGCGCATGTCGATAAAGTGCCATTGTCTAATGCAGGATGGCAAAATGAAGTACTTGGTTGATGTACTTCATGTTCCGAATATTAAAAAGAATCTGGTTTCTATTGGATAGATGGTTGAGCAGGGCAAGTGAGGTTTAATCCACACAAGGATGTTTTGTGGTGGAAGACTTCAAAAATAAGTGTCGCTTGGTTGCAAAGGGTAACAGAAATGGCAGGATGTTTACTTTGGATGTGAACATGCCTGAGATAAAGGCAGCCATGTTTGTGCATAGAATAGGTGTCATTGTAGATATTGACATATGGCACAAGCGCATTGGTCATGTGAATATACAACGACGAAAGTCTATGCAGGCCCAAAATATTGTTACAGGTTTGCCAAAGTTTAAGGTTGATGGTATGCATAAGGTATGTGAAGTATGCCAACTTGGTAAGCAGGCCAAACATGCTTTCCCATATGAAAAGCATGTCAATGCAATGCCATTGGATGTCATACATTCAGATGTATGGGGACCGACCAAGACTGCAACAATTGCAGGTTGCAGGTACTGTGTTACGTTCATTGATGGACCACACTAGGAAAGTGTGGGTTTATTTCACGAAGGAGAAAAGTGAGGTTTATTTCATGAAGGAGAAAATCCTTGGTCGAGAAGGAAAAGGCATGCAAATAAAATGCCTAAGATCAGATGGTGGGGGATAATATTTCTCCAATGAGTTTAGCGATTTCCTGAGAAAGCAGGGTATCAAGAGGTAGTTTACGTGTAGGTACACTCTGCAACATAATGGTGTTGTAAAAAGAAAAAACAGGCACATTACAGAAGTGGCACGTGCCTTGATGGTGGCTGAAAAGAATATGCCAGATTACTTTTGGGCAGAAGCAATAGCAACTGCTGTGTACATTATGAACAGGACACCCACTAGAGCTATTTATGGTATGACTCATGAATAGAAGTTTATAGGTATAAGACCGGATGTGTCTCACTTGAAAGTGTTTGGGTGTATTGCATATGTACATGTTCCTAATGAAGTGAGAACAAAGTTGGATCCAAAGGCAGAGAAATGCATCTTCATTAGTTATGCTATAGAGCAAAAAGGTTATAGATGCTATAACCCTACCACTCGTGAGATGCGAGTAGGCAGAGATGTTGTTTTCGATGAGATGAGTAGCTGGTATGCACCAATAGTGAAGGCAATAGAAGATGCAGATGTAAGAAGTGCTAATGTTACACCACATGTAGAGCAGCAATCACAGGTGTGCTGAGTGGACTTGGGGAGTCCTCGAGCAGTGGATCCAATGTTAGCCCATGGTTAGGGAGGTCGGGGAATGATGTAGATACACATGTATCACAGAAAGTGAAGGAAAAGGTAGATCAAACTTTTGTGCCTGATCTGTCAGCAAGTCACTCATATGTAGATGGTGACTCTAGTGGCTCTGAGCAGAGCCTTGATGAGGAGCTTGGCATTCCGTCTGTGGTTACCCCCCTGGTGTAAGGAGAACCAAGGCTGTTTTGAGTAGTGATCCAAGTGTACACAGGTCTATGAGGGTTAGATACCCTATTGACAGGTTGAGATGATATGATGGATATACAACCCATCATTATGCTTACATGGTAAAAGTAATACAGGAGGTTAAGCCCACTTGCTTTGAGCAGGAAATTGGAAATAAGAAATGGGAAGATGCCATGGATGAGGAGATGGTAGCATTGGATGTAAATGTAACATGGGAGTTGGTGCCTTTGCCTCAGGAAAAGAAGGCAATTTGATGTAAGTGGGTGTATAAAGTCAAGCACAATGCTATGGTTCACTGAGCAGGTATAAGGCAAGATTGGTTGCCAAGGGCTATGCGTAGACTTATGGCATAGACTATGAGGAGACATTCAGCCCGGTTGCAAGAATGGCAACCGTGAGAGCTGTCATTGTTGCTATGGCTGCACAGCGAAGGGTTGGTCTTTACATCAAATGGATGTAAAGAATGCTTTCTTGTAGGGTGATTTGCAAATGGATGTAAAGAATGCTTTCTTGTAGGGTGATTTGCAAGAAGAAGTGTACATCAAATGGATGTAAAGAATGCTTTCTTGTAGGGTGATTTGCAAGAGAAGTGTACATGATGCAGCCACCAGGTTATTATGAGATTGATGCACATCTAGATTCTGTGTGCAGGTTATGCAAAGCCTTGTATGGCTTGAAGCAGGCACCCAGAGCATGGTCAAACAAGATCAGGGAGTATCTTGTTACCATTGGATTTCAGATATCCAATGCAGATTTTTCACTATATGTGAAAAAGACAGATAGAGGGATCATGCTATTAATCATCTATGTGGATGACTTGATTATCACTGGTGATAGTGATGCAGACATACATGATGTTAGGATGCTTTTGAAGCAAAATTTTAAGATGAAGGATTTGGGTGAGCTGCGGTATTTCTTGGGCATAGAGATGGTGAGATCACCTCATGGCATTTTGCTAGTGCAGAGGCAATATGACTTGGACATGTTGTCCAAGTATGGTATGACAGGCTGTAAGCCTATTTCAGTGCCATTGGAGCAGAACACAAAGCTTTCCGCGTAGATATAGGTGAGCTTTTGGAGGACCCCACTACATAATACAAGCGCATATAGTGGGTAGTTTGATCTACATGACCATTATGAGGCTAGACTTGAGCTATGATGTTGGATTTGTGAGTCAGTTTATGCAGCCCCTAGGAAGCCACACTTGGATGCGGCTAGACGGATTCTCAGGTACATAAAGTCCACATTTGATTATGGACTTTTCTATGAGGTTGGTACAGAGATATAGTTGCATGGGTACACAGATGCTGATTGGGCTGGTAGTATTGCAGACAAGAGATCTACCAGTAGTTTTATGTTCTCATTTAGGATTGTTGTTGTGAGTTGGAGTAGTAAGAATCAGCCACCAACAGTTGCCTTGTTGACTACAGAGGCAGAGTATAGGGGTGCTACTATGGCAGCTTGTGAGGTAGCTTGGTTTCAAAAGTTACTTGGTGACATGGGAGAGCCCATGGATAGGGCAGTTGTCATATATTGTGACAACATGAGTAGCATACAATTGGCTAGTAACCCAGTATATCATGCTAGAACAAAGCACATTGAGGTGCACTATCACTTTGTGAGGGAGAAGGTTATCGCAGGAGATGTAGATCTGGTATATGTTAGCATAGAGGATCAGATGGCTGACATCTTCACGAAGGCATTGGGCTTCATAGGTTTAGGAGCTTACTTGAAGTGCAATGTGTGGAGTTGAGCTCAAAGGGGAGTGTTGAGATATCGAGCTCAACTAGTGCTACAGCGGACATTGATGACCCGCCTGGGTGATAGCTTCCGCATCTACACCACTGGCATGGTTGGTGAGATTATGGGTGATATGTGGCCAATGGGATGATAGGCTGTGTGACACCCATTTTGGATTACTAGAGACTAGCATAGTTATAGTGCCAGCTCATTTAGTCGGGTTCACATTATGGACCGACCCTTGTATGTTTTAGTAGTTGAGTACTAACCCATATAGTGTGTACTCTTATCTTTATGTTATGTTAGTTGAGTAGAGAAGAAGAAGATAGAAGAAAATTCAGCTATCCATCTCTCTCTTGTGTCTTGCTCTCTCTTGTGTGTGTGTTTTCTTGCTAGGGTTTGAAGCTCTCCCTCTCCCCCACATTCTCTTTAATTCTCATAACAGGTGTGTGGACATAGGAGGCTAATAATGGGACAGGACACTTTTTCCCTCTTTAGGAGGTTTTTTTTTTCCAAGCATATGGACACACTCTTATGAGTATGTGTAAGTGACCTTATCATGTCACTTCACTTGTACTTCACTCATTCTCATCAATTTAGTTTGAGTTTTGTGCTTCTATTAATCTCTCCTTGCTTGCTTCATCTATGTGTGTGTTGCTACTTTTGATCTCTGCACTCCAACTGTTGGTCCTTTTCTAAGCTTATATTACACTAAGTAAGGTTGTAAAGAAAATGTTATCTCTAAATGGTGGGCCATAATTTATACTTTAAAGGATATGTATGTAATATTTTTTTCTCAATTTATTCATTTAAAGTATCCTTTAAAGGATACTTTAAAGGATATGTATGTAATATTTTTTTCCTCAATTTATTCATTTAAAAAACCCTTATTTTTTCATTAAATATAAGAATTAAATGCAGCTAGCTTTACTCATGGTGTCATGTGGTGATTTTTGGCATGTAACTCATATATCAATGATTAGGTGTAAGGTTATAATGATACCACATATTATGGCTTCAGACTCTCAAATTTAAAGCCCTTCTATTATGGATCTTTGTTACTCTTAGCTTTTGCTTGTTGTCATTCTTGTGGTGAGCTTTGACTTCTAAAAGTTATCACAGAAGGCTCAACTTGTAGACCATGTCCACATTCAACTATACAAGGACTTCCCTTTTGTTATCATCATCTTTGGCAATCCATTTCTTTGTTGTGAGGTTATAAGGTCATCCCCCCAGGGCAAGCTTTCCAGGGCAAGCTTTATGCCATCATTTGTCCAAGGACAATTTGGCTTCCTATTCATCCAGCCTCTACACATCAAAGCATTATGAATGAATGGTGAGCTACAACAAATATTCTTTCTTCTTCCATAGTAACATTGCTCTCGTGGATGTACACCCTTTAGTTTCTCCATAAGCTCATCCTCGAGAAATGAATTAAATCCCCCTTTCTACTTCTTATGTTTCTTGGATGAGGTGTAGCTCTCCTCCTCCTCCTTTGAAGAAGCAAGCATGTATAGATTATTGTTTTGACTCAATATCATAATATTCTAACATCTTACTAGTAGAAAAAAATAGGAAAAAGTGATGATTCTAGTTTGTAGATTGTGTAGAAGATGAGTTACAACTTCTCTAACATGGAACAACAAATGACTAGCACTTATATATGAGTTATATATGCACTTATGAATGATGGACACTTCTCTTGTAGTAGTTTACAATTGGTTTAATTCTAACCAACATGTTAATCCTTGATAAATAAATAATTAAGAAATTTCTATTTTTTATGGGACTTCTAATCATTTTTTGCTTGAAGGGGACAACAATCTTGGTGAATATGGTAGCCTTGCATCTAGAAAATCAGTGTTGATAGAGTCTCTCCCAAAGCTTGGAAATAGATGCCTCGGAAAAAGATTGGGCAAATTAATTTTTATGGATTTGTATGGGTTGAATTGTACACATAAGATTTAAACTAACATTTCCAAATGTATATAGGTGTTATACGACGGCGAATGACTAGAGTGAGACGATGTTGTCAGGTATCATTGGTTTCATATGCCAAATAGTTGAAGATGAATACTGAGGATCTTATACATGTATGAGTTAGGATGTTGTACATGCATGAGTTAAGATGTTATACACCAAACGCTCAACCTGTACCTATTAAAACATATAAGATACAAAATGAAGTTGTACATTGACTTGGAATACACACCAGCCCATTTTTATTTTCTCTTCTTTTTTCCCTTTTCTTTTTTTTTCTCTTCTCTTTTTTATTTTTTGGTTTTTTTAACAAGAAAAGAACTTCTCTATTCAAGGAAAAACTTGAAATAGTTGAGATAAGAAACATCTTGAAAATGAGGGCCTCTCTTTATCAACCATCGGCACTTCCACCAAAGGCTCCTTACCTTTTTGGGGTCAAGTGTTTTTACCTATTTTACCCAGTGGCTTCGAGACTCGGGCTAACTCACTATTTTTGGGCATTTGTTCCTAAGTAGGAGGAGTGACATGGTCATCACAACTCCCATCCCTCTTTAGCAAACTTTATTGGGTTTTAAAGGAACATTTGCATTTGGCAAGGTTGGGTTCAACCACTATGGGATGCCACTAAATGAGTTTTGATGGTAGAGGTTTTCACTACATAGGTTTGCAATGTTGGGTTATTCATTTTTCCAAGAAGGAGTGGCTATCCGATGATGAAGATTTTATTCCTTTAACAATGGTTACTTGATGTTTCATCGTGAGGGATTTTGACATTGTCAATGTCAAGAATTGATGAAAGTTTGGAACATGGAATTCCTTGTTGATGAATGGATTCATTTGTAGCATTCTTTGAGGTTCTCGTACCTTCATAAAACATGAGGCATAAGAAATTTTGATATTCAAGAGTTATGAGGTTGGATATTGGACAAGAGAGGTAACCAATGATGAGGGTAGTTTTTGTTTAAAGAGAAGTTTGTGAGTTGGGCTTTGAACTCAACCTCCTCCCCCACATGGAGGGGTACAATCATTTCTTTGAAGTGAATAAATAGAGTGGCCATCATCTCCTTGGGCAACTACTAGACGGTACATGAAGGGGTTAAATCATTTCTTTAAGTGAATAAATAGAGTGGCCATCATCTCCTTGGGCAACTAACAAATGGTACATCAAGTTTCCTCAATCCATTCACATCCAAGGACCACTTCTTCAAGGAGGTCAATTGTCTCATCAAGAACATGCATATATATATATATATATATATATATATATATATATATATATATATATATATAGAGAGAGAGAGAGAGAGAGAGAGAGAGCATATATAAATATGTATGCTCTCTCTCTCTCTCTCTCTCTCTCTCTCTCTCTCTCTCACTCACTCACACACACACAGAGCTCTCTCTTGTTAGAATATACACCAAAATATCAGGTAAAGTGACATTGGGGCTAAGGGTACATGGTTCAATGGTCAAAAGCTACACTTACTAGCAAGTAATTTGGCAAATACATTCACCTATGGAGATGAGAAGAACTTCTGGATTTAGATATTCATGGGCTTGATTCTAGGAGTCTATGGTATTACAATCAAGGGAGATAATGTAGGGAGCCTAAATCACTCAACTAATCATAGATTAGCGTGAGATAATCACTTGTACCATTGTCTATATAAGAGACTCACATCTAATGCAAAGTACAAGCTTATTTTTGTCATCATTTATTGTCATTATAACTAATCTTCATGTGATTAGTTATAATTATCTTACCTAGATGCTCTCCATACTTACACCATGACTATCCTCGTCTCATATGAGTTGCCATGAATTAGAGCTCAGATCTGCTTCCTCATCATTAATTACTCATATTAAGCTCTCTCCATCATACATTATCCATAATCCCTTGCTAATCTCATATTAACCTCTTTTTTTCATTTCTTTCCATACCTATAGTCGGTGGAGGCCTTTGTTCAAAATTGGGGTCACTTCCCAGGAGGTCACCCATCCTAGTAGTATTCATGCCACTGTGTGCTTAACCTCCACCACTCTAATCCCTTCTTCCAAGCCACAAAAATTGGTGGAGGAGGAATGAGAATATCCCTTGTCTTCTATTACTTATAATCCCATTGCTTGGGACTCTATGCATGTGGTATGTAGGCAGCCAGGCCACAACCTTCCAACACTCTCCCTCGGTGGCCATGATATAGGGTACCCAAAGGCTCTAATGATATGGGGCTCACAGGCTTCTCGCACTGTCAGTGATGTCATGGTTTGTACCCTTAGGATTTGCCCACACAGCCTTCTTTTTGGCCTATGATTACACCTAGCATGTTAGAAAGCTTGTCCATCTGCTCATACACATATTTGGCCTTTGTTCAGCTCTGTCGTAATAAGAAATTAACAAGTCAACTAGCTCCACTAACAACATCTCAACATGCCCTCCTTGGCTTTGATACTATGTTGGAAATCGGGGGCCACTTTCCAAGAGGTCACTATCCCAGTAGTGTTTATGCCACTACGCGCTTAACCTCCACCACTCTAATACCTTCCAAGCCACGGAAATTAGTGGAGGGATGAGAATGGCCCTAGTCTTCTATTACTTATAGATGATCCCATTGCTTGGGACTCTATGTATGTGGGATGTAGGCGGCCTGGCCACCATGACCTTCCAATAGCCTTGGCTTTCACTTCTCTGAGCTTTCTTTCACAAGCATTCTACACATGCTTTCTTTCACAAGCATTCTACACATGCCTATTACTTAAGCTCTATGCTCTTAGCACACACGAGAAGCCCCATCAAAGGAGGTCACCATCGCCAAAATTCCAACCTGTAAATGGCATTGTTTTTCTTGACAAAAATCTAGATCATGTCTTCATCCAGCAAAAGCAAACTGATTCAACACACCCCCGAGGGTTTTCAACTCTACTGTGAGCATGCTTGTGTGGTTATAAATTTGAAAAATGGCGACAACTATGAGTTCTATCTCAGTGCACTTCATAGAAAGATGTTCTCGTAGATTTGATATTAAAACTTGATTAATGTGTCTAAGTTCAGGTTTATGGTGCTCAATCTCCAAGTAGATAGATTGCAATTCATTGTCCTAAAAGCATTTGAGCTCATCTAAAGCATTTGAGCTCATCTAAAGCATATATTCTCAAAATCATCTCTCCAAGTTGCCCCATTCTTTGCTCTCATAACAATGAACTATCTTCACTAATCAAGGATTAATTGAGCCTAATATCACTATTATCCCACCAATGGTGGTGCATTCTTGTAATTAGGGTTCTGCTACAATTCCTTATCACTTTAAATCATAAAACCCCCATCATTTGTTGGTGCTTAAATTTGATTGCTCAAATCAGGCTATTTCTTTGCAATACAACTAGAAAATTAAGTTTCATTAGTTGTTCGTGATTACTTGCTATCAAACTCAGTCATTTGGGACCATTGAGATTTTATTCATATTATTGGGGACCTGTTAGAGACTTTTATCACTTCTGATTGTAAAATCCCTTTGATTTGGTGCTCCAAACACTCACTCTAAATCATCATATTCTTTATTTTTATGTTTTTTTTGGAGTATGTTTGACCTTCATTAATTAATCTTTATTTAGCACTAATCAAAATAATTTGTAAAGGGTTTAGACATTGCCATTGGCCTACTAGATCAAGTGGTAAGACCAACCTAGCTCATTCACAAATCATGGGCTCATGAGTGGATTTCAAGTTTGATGGGATGAACGTCCACACACGACAAACTAAAATCAAATTTATCTTAATCAAGAAGGGCTTGTGGAGTGTAGCAAATGGCAAGGAGAAGAAACCTATCACTAGGGATGCTGAAGCACTTTGGATTGGCAAAGATGAGAAGGCCTTTGCCACCATTATTGCCTTAGGATTGCATGACCAATTCATCCATCAATTAGATAGTAAAGACACTTCATTTGAGGCTAATGAAGAGCTAGAAAAGCTCTTTGACACACAAGATAAGAGTTCCAAAATTATTGTGTTAATCAAGTATTAACTTAAAATGAACTTCTATGCTTGCACACCTAAGCTACATGAAGAGCGAGCTTACTCAACTAGTTGTTGGCATAAAGATCAATATGGATAAGGATGTATACATTGCAATGCTCTTAAAGCGTCTTCCACAATATGGATGGGGATGTATGCATTATGTAAATCATCTTGAAGATAATGATTTTGGCCTACTTGTAAATCATCTTAAAGATAATGATTTTTTTCCATATGCAATGTGCTCATGTGATATTATTGATTTAGTTTCTCTTATAAAACATAACATCATCGTTTCATTGTGATAAGTTAGCTAATTTACTCTTGATATTAAGTCTCAAAAAAGTCTTTTGTGTACTAATTCTTACATAAGACTATTTTACAACAAGCAATAATAAAAATAAGACATCTCAAATGTAGCCATTTATATGGTAGTGATGTGTGGATGTAGGCTAATAATAGGCCGGGGTATTTTTTCCCTTAGGAGGCTATTTTTTACCGAGCCTCTGATGAGTGACTGTGTAAGTGAGCTTATCACGTTATAGGGTTACCTTCTCTACCTAAGACGATAGCTCAATCTAAGATAATCAAAAGAGAAAATTGAGGAGGTGAAGATGATGCAAGAAAAAATGATGGAGGCGAGAGCTAAGAGAACCTGCTCTGATACCAGTTGGTTGGAGTGGAGACAAAGGTAGCAACACATATACAAGAGATATATAGAAGCATAACACTCAAACTATTTATGTTGTTATTGCACTACACCAAACCTTTTTTCAAAAAGACAGTTTAAATGATGACACTCCCCCGTGATGTTTGTGAAAACCTTACAGCATACAAATGGGCTTCAAAACATGATCGAAATGGCTCAAAAGTTGTAAAACTTTTGTTAACTATGTTAATACCACATAACACACGTGAACAAAATGTTACACTTTTGTTGTAGAAACTCACTCTTGGATGTTATGCCGCTCGTTGATTTTCTTTTCTTCCTCTAAGAGTGATGCTTCTATCTGAGTTTTATATAGTGAGTAAAAGAAAAGATGTATTTCTTTAACTAGGATTACTATATAAAATATTTTAAGAGTTTATGTGAATTAACCTTGCCTTTTCTTTTTAAAAATTGAATAAACATACATGAAGTAGTTTTTTTATGTACAACTCTAAGAGACTTCTAAACTTTTAAATGTCATTATTTTATTCTCTTCAAATATCAAATAGAGAATTTTGCACCACCAGGTGCATTTTTTCACACTTTTTAGTTAAAATTGAATAAAAGAAACATTAAGGATATACAATGCACTACTAGGCTCACACTTTTTAGTTACAATTAAACAATAAACAACAATAAGGAACTTTAGCTATGTGTGAGATAAAGTGTATAAACAATCATAGTCATAATTACAAACTACATAAAAAGCCTCGCCATAATGTGTATAAACAATCATAGTCATAATCATAAAGTACATAAAACCTCGCCATCTTTACATTCAAGCTAAAATATCACTAGCTTGAGTTCATAAAAACCTAGCCAATCTTTACATTCAAGATAAATATCACTAGATTGAGTCTAAAAGGCCTAACAATGTATAAAAATTGGTACCCTTTATCCACTCTCAATGTTGGTATATTTATTAAGCACTATTAATATTTTATAACTTTAATAGCACATTCATCATAACCATTGTTGTGATAACCTCATGTAACACTTTATCATCATCAACATGCATCCAAAGCTTAACACACACACACACACACACACACACACACACACACACACACAAATCACATTGATGATAAAATTTTGTATATAGTCATGTGTGTGTGTGTGTTAAGTACGGTAAAAAAGGCTAACATAACTTTAGATAAAGATGAGTGTAATGGCTACAAGTTTAAAGCCAAACTATTATTTCAAAGTTAAAAAATGGCTAATGTAGGTGGGATCGAGAGTGACAAGGAGAGATGAGGGGGAATATGTAGGATGTTGTATAACTCTTCTAATGGGCCAAGGCACTTTACTTGAGATTTGCATCTAAAGTTGATTAGGGTGTGTAGAATATATAGTAATCCTAGTTAAAGAAATAAATCTTTGATTTTACTCACTTTTTGTAAAGACAAGGCAAGGTTGATTCACATAAACTCTATATAAGTTTCATTATCCTACTCAAAGCTAAAGAAACATAAGTTGAATAATAATCATGTGGCATGTGAAGAGAAAGTTCTAAAAATCATCATGTTGATAGTTTTCCCTTTTGAATTTGCACACTATCGTCACTCAATCTATAAAGTAGAAATGTAAACGAATTTCTAGGACCCACAAGTGGTGGCCCTCCTTGTAAAAAGGAAGTTCTATGAATGTGACTCTTTTAAAAGTGTGTGCTCTTAGGAATAAGTCTTACATCATGTATAGCATATAATGCATTGCACAATAAAGGAAGTTCTAGGGGCCCACATTGGTGGGCCTCCTTATAAAAAGGGACCAACTTTGGTGGTTATCCTTTTTAAATGGTGACAAGTTAAAAGTGTTTGCTCTTGGTAAAAGAGACTTACATCATGTAACATCCACTTGATCCTCTGTGCTGACATATACCAAATCTACATCACCTGCTAGAACCTTCTCCCTCACAAAGTAATATCTAACGTATAATAATGCATTGCACATTACTTTCCATTCCACAAGCTCATGTCTCAAATACACATGCACATGGGGTGGGGAAATAGCCATCCAACAGTAGAGATTAGAGCTCCAGAAGTAGAGGTTTCAAGTTCAACACTCATCCTGTGCCGTCACTTTGTAAGGGGTGTGATTAAAGAAATGAACCCTCTCGTTAAAAAACACACACATGCATGTGATCATATTTACATAAATGCGCATGACACACTTACACATGTGTGCTTTGGAATATGCAATGCTTAAGTATATACACCCATGCATGCCATGTACTATGTTAGAAACATTAGATAAATAAGAGTTAATTGCAATAGGCCTTGCTTTCATGTTTGGACATATGTGTCTAGAAAATATTTTGACATAACATTTGTCTAGAAAATATAACATAGCATTTACAATACGACCATAAATTATTTAAGTTAGTGCATCTACACGATATTATTATTGCATAAAAAAGGAAATATACTAGAGACAAAGTGATAAAAATCTCTAAGGTCATGTAATTTGGAAAATAAAATATGCGCGTTTAGTAAATTGAAGATTAAGCATTATATACACACCATTGTACCCCAATTTATGTATGTGAGTAACCTAAGGAGATTTACATTTCCAAGTCTACACTTATTCCATTGGGAGGAAAGTCCCTAACCATGATGTATGTGAGGAATCTAAGGAGATTTGCGTGTTTAAGTATTCCATTGGGAGGAAAGTCCCTAACCATGATTCAGGTTGGAGATGTAATAACAATGAAGTTTTTGGACAGTAAAATATGTGTGTTTAGTAAATTGAAGATTAAGCATTCCATACACGTAATCTAAGGAGATTTATGTTTCCAAGTCTACACTTATTCCATTGGGAGGAAAGTCCCTAACCATGATGTATGTGAGGAATCTAAGGAGATTTACGTGTTCAAGTATTCCATTGGGAGGAAATTCCTTAACCATGATTGAGGTTGGAGATGCAATGACAATTGAGTTTTCTCAGATAATCTAGATTTTTGCATATATTGTAGTGCATGGATGCTTGACCATCTTATGGTTGTTTGCACACATGAGTGGACCCATTAAAGGTAAGCTAGTTTTGGGTACCCATGGGTAAATCCGTGCACATGTCTATGTTCAAAATGCAAGCAAGGAAGGTCATTCACAAACCCTATCACATCAAATGAGTAGTGACATAGAATCTCCCATGTTTAGCTAATGAGTAAGGACTAAGATGGGTCCATGAGTGTTGATGCAACAATTGTGTAAAGGCTCCTTATACACTTGTAGATGGGTCCATGATTGTTGATGCAAAACTTGTGTAAAGGCTCCTTATACACTTGTGATGGAACAACAAAAGTAGAATAATGTTATCTATACATCTAGATCTCTAATTAGTAGGGCCTATGAAATGCCTTTCACTAACATCACTCATGAATGTGTGGGCTTTTACACCCTTGTGGGCCGTTTATTACTGCCCAAAAAGGGAATAACTTCCTCCATCGCTCATGGATGTGGATCTCCCATCCACAAATAAGGTTAGATATGTAAAGTCTTAAACAAAGCCTCCCCCAATCCCCCCAACTTTTAAACCTATGGGCCCCTTATATTGCTAAAAAAGGGATTAATTTCCTCTTGCATCGCTCATGGATATTGGATCTCCCATCCACACATTGGGTTAGACATGTAAAGTCTTTAACAAAGGTGTCCCACCCCCAATCCCCCTAACTTCTTCAAGAGATATCCCATCATAATGCACATGAGATCTTTGATGTGGTCCATTTTGATTGGTTGCGTGTATGTTTTTTTTTAACATGGTCCAGTGTTTTTTTTATGTGGTCCATTTTGATTTGTGTGTGTGTGTGTGTGTGTGTGTGAAGGTCATGCTTTACTTGGATACTTTCTCGCCTCTTATGTGTCGTTGATATTGGTGTTTGATTGCCTCACCTAACATGTTGACTTGTTGAGTATAGGTGATGAGTACGAGGATGCCGAATGAGGCGTCATACTTGTGCGAGGGTCACTGAACGAGGTGTCGCACATGCATGAGTGTGCAAGGGTCACCGAACGAGGTGTCGCACATGCATGAGTGTGCAAGGGTCACCGAACGAGGTGTCACGCGAGTTTTGTCATGTGCATGGGCATCGCCTCAACATTTATGAGTTATACTTCACTATTTTTGGTTGGCCGCGTGCCATTTATTTGTACTCGAATATTTATGCACCCCGATGTGCATGGGTGTATTGCGTGTGAGCTAGAGCTTCACTATTATTTTTGGTACACACTAGATGTGTGTGAACATCCTCTCTAGAAGGATTGATTATTTTTGTAAAAAGATCTCTATTTTTGGAAAAAGCTTCACGATTGGCTCAAGGGCTATTTTGGTAATATATATGATTAAATACTCATGTCGTGCAAGGAGCCAGCACGCATGGGGGGAGGGGAGCCAATCCTTGTTGATTGATGGTGATGTTTATTTTGCACACAGTTTTCAAGTCTATGGTTTATCTTCCATGTTTATTTCTATGTCTATGCTTAATATGTTTGAATCTGTTATTTGTTTGGAGTTGAATATTTATCAATGATTATTGTGTGTAATTTTGGTACTTTGATTCTCCTTTGTGTGGCAAGTTCCTAACATATGCAATCCCCCTTCCCTGGTCGAGCCCGTTGCCCTGCAATGTCTAGACAGGGTGTCCAAGTGTAAACTCTACCTACTCCATTTGTGGACCGTTATGAGATAACATTTTAGTGTAACATGTAGCCTATTTGGCAATATGTCAAATCTAATCCAAGTTGTCTTTAAACTATTTGGCCTCCTAGGCCACTTTTCCATGCGAATACAAGGATAATGTCAGGCGTGCCTAGGCTGCTTAACTATGGATGCTCCTCATAATGGGGGCCATACAAACATGAGCTAGTCAGTGTGCTTAGACAATACAATATGAGGGTGGAGCATTAATAGCCGACACCATGTGCTTGATGTCAACATGAGCTAGCCGGATAATACGATATGAGGTAGAGCATTAATAACCGTACAAACATGAGCTAGCTAGTGTTTGGACAATACAATATGAGGGTGGAGCATTAATAGCCGACACCTTGCACTCAACAATAGTCAACCACATGGACTCGCTCATGGTGAGAAGTGAAAGCACGCTACAAAGGTAGTGGGCTAAGAGTTAGCGGAGGCTAAAAATTAACATCCTCCAAGATAGTCATCCTTCCTATGATCATGTGCAACAGGTTGTTAGGTCCCAATAGGGGACATTCAATGCATTAGACGAGGCACTCAAACCCTTTCCAAGCCAATGTAGAAGCCCACCCTAATGGGGGCTTGGGCTCTTAGCCTAGTATTATCACATTTGTGCTCTATAGGGAAGGCATGATTTTAAAACTTCCCATCCATAAGGGGTAATGATGAAAGAATCAAATCTCCTCACAAAAATGGGGCATTAAAAGAAGGCCATGTGAAGAAATTTATTGAATAAAATGGGTTTCAAAATGTCTAAAATGGGGTTCACTCTTTTTAAGTTAAAGTCTTGGGTAGGCCTTGAATTTTAAGCCTTGCAAGCTAAATAAACACTCCAAAATGTGGTTTTCTAGTAGCATTGAATAATGAAACCAAGGTCCATTCTTTTAACCTAATAAAAGCACTTTAGTTATGGCCTTTAAGTTAAAGTCTAGGGAAGGCCTTTAGTTTCAATAACCTCCCAAAACATGATTTCTAACAACATTATATAATGTGTCCAATGTCAATTCTTTTAACCTAATATAAAATGCTTTATAGCAGTCTTCAAGTTAAACCAAGGTCCATTCTTTTAACCTAATAAAAGCACTTTAGTTATGGCCTTTAAGTTAAAGTCTAGGGAAGGCCTTTAGTTTCAATAACCTCCCAAAACATGATTTCTAACAACATTATATAATGTGTCCAATGTCAATTCTTTTAACCTAATATAAAATGCTTTATAGCAGTCTTCAAGTTAAAGTCTAGGGTAGGCCTTCAATTTCAATATTGCTTAGGCCCAACCTCCCCCCCCCTAATGTGGGTTTCTAGCAGCCATAAATAATGCACCCAAGGTCCACTTTTCATCCTAACAAAAATAATCTATAAATAAAATCATGCTTAATTAGTATCAAAGCATGGACATTGGATTCCATATGCACATTTGGACATTGTAAGCAAGGTTGCATCTCTCTCTCTCTCTCTCTCTCTCTCTCTCTCTCTCTCTCTCTCTCTCTCTCTCTCTCTCTCTCTCTCTCTCCTACAGGCAAAATGATCTCCTTTGTTGTTCAATGGTGGCAACAAACACTACCCCTATCTTTCGATGGAGGCAAAATAGTTCCTCTCTCTATTCGATGGCAACAACAAACCATACCCCTCTCTTTCTATATGCAGGCCAAATAGTTACTCTCTCTATCTCTCAAAAAAATGCTAGCTTTATGTGTGTGTGTGTGTGCGTGCGTGTGTATGTGCGTGCGTGTGCGCGTGTGCACACACGCTCAAAGTTGTTTGGGTTAGGGTTTTATTGTTTCTTTAGGGTTTTCACAATGTGCTTGGTTAAGAAGGGGCTAGGGCTTTATGCTGTAGATGAAGTTTTTTTCCTTTTTTTTTAAAGGAAGGGGGGGGATGTGTCCATGTGGTGGCTGAGGGGGGGGATGTGTCCATGTGGTGGCTGAGGGGAGGGGATGACATGCCTAAGAGGGGAGGAAGGGGGCCTTAGGAGGACCACGATCGATTTACTTAATGTGTCATGCATATACATGCATACGCATACGCATACGCATGTGGGTGGGGAACACTAGCATGCGTCAAGATCTATTGATGTAGAGCTCTTTCCCAAGATTCTTTGTAAATATTTTAGCAACATTATCTTAGTATTGCAATGGCACAATACTATATCTCCATCATGCACTTTCTCCCTAATAAAGTGCTACCAAACTTCAATGTGCTTGGTTCTTTGATGCATAATTGGATCCTTTGCTATAGCTTGAGCTAAGGTATTGTCACAAAAGATAGAACTAGGATCTTTGCTTCCATAGAATCCTAATTCTTGCAAGCATCTATTTAAGTATATAGCTTCACATGTTGAGGTAGTTAAGTCTTTATATTCAGCCTCTGTAGATGATAGGATGATTGTATTTTGGTTCTTAGAGAACCATAAAATAGCACCTATACCAAGGAAGAATGCATTACCACTAATGCTTCTTCTATTCACTATATTTATTACACAGTCAAAATAACTAAATTGTCTTTTCATCACCATAAAGAATACCCCAATGCTGAGTACCTTTGAGATACATGAGAACTCTCTTTGAGGCAGCCCAATGAGACATCCATGCACCCATTATCTCTCATTTTGGTCCAAGTGTCTGAAAGGTCTGGGTCTGGGTCTTGGTCATAAGAGTCTTTCATCACATCATGACTGTAGATTTAGGCTTACCTCATGGATCTGAGAGATCTTCGTCTTCGGAGTTAAGTCTAAATCTTCACGACCTGAGTCCACACCACATATGTTGTTGAAAATGAAAGGAAAGATTAAGAATGAATCTATCACAGTCTTGCATGATGACAGAAGCACACACGATTTCATTTCTGAAAAGATGAGAAAGGCACTTAATCTTGAAATCACTCCATCTCGTTTTATAAGGTTAAGTCTACTTTTCAAAATAAAAAATAATCAATCCTTCTAGAGGATGTTGACACACATCTAGTGTGTACCAAAAATAATAGTGAAGCTCTAGCTCACACACAATACACCCGTGCACATCGCGGTGCATAAATATTCGAGTACAAATAAATGGCACACGGCCAACCAAAAATAGTGAAGTATAACTCATAAATGTGGCGATGTAAACACCCATGCATATGACAAAACCCGCACAACACCTCATTCGGTGACCCCGCACAAGTACGACCCCTCATTCGGCATCCTCGTACTCATCACCTATACTCAACAAGTCAACATGTTAGGTGAGGTAATCAAACACCAATATCAACAACACTAGCATGCGTACACATGGCATCACCCAATCACAGCATGCATAGCATAGACCCGCAAAGCATATGCCAATCGCACTTAAAATTTAGTATTTAATATGACATCACTCACGATACTAATTGTTGCAAGCATGGCACAATGGTCGGATGGGTGTCTCCCAATAGACCATAGAGGGCCAATAATGTAACATCATAGCAATTGTAGTTCATCTTTATGGGCCGTGTCTGGCACTGTCGTGCTACTAGTGTATTCATTAGTCATGACTCTAAGTTTGCTCCCTAGCTTCTACTATATACGGCCTCTGTCTTCACAGTTCCAGATTAGTCATTGAAGCTCCTTTCATAGGAACACCTCGGTGTGGGGGGGCTTTGACATTGTATCGTTTCAATAATACAATATTCTTCCCTATCTCCGTTATTGTGCAATTTGAGTTTTAAAGGTTTGTGTGATGATCCTACATCTTGTGAGTATTCTCTTGTATACACTGTATGCTCTTACACATGGCTACATGGTGGTGACAACAAACCGACGGCTCTAGCAACACTCACCTCTTACCATGTGAGAAGCGGGTCAGAAAGAGATTATGGGGGGTACCATGGCCCCCCATTTACAACGCCTTCACTTCTAACAACAAGCTTGTTTTGCGTGTTTTTCTATGGGGACACCTGCTATTGTTGCCAGATGCATTACAGTGTAGGTGATGCTCTTGAGGTGGGCTCTAACTTCAATGCTATGGGTACTTAATTTTTTTGTTTCATCCCATTGTGGAGTGAGGAACTAGAATCGAACCCGTGTCCAACCACTCGAGTATTGTCGTGATCCATAATACCCAATATTAGAGGTCCTCTAAAAGGTCTCAAAAGACTAATGAGAAGTACATGAAGTATGCAAATCATAAACGTAGACACGTCATCTAAAGACTAATGAGAAGTACAAAAGTATGCAGATCGTAAACGTAAACACGTCATCTAAAGACTAATGAGAAGTACATGAAGTATGCAAATTGTAAACATAAACACGTCATCTTCACGTTGAAACGACTATGTAAGTCTTGCATTGAGAAAAGGAGACTCGAGTGTGTAGAGACCAACCTTGTAGTAAAGTTAACTCCTAGATTTTTTTGGATCTTTCAAGATTAAGTTGGCATGCCCTTGAATGTTAAAATGGCTTTAAAGGAGTGTGAAGACTTCAAATTATTTTAGGGTGTTTACACATGTGGGTGGAAGCCCACCAAAAAGTTTTGCCCAACCAATCAGATCACCACAATCACCCACCCGTCTGACATTTTTTTACAGACTGTGACCACACCCATGCACCCTCAACGCTGATGTGTTTGCCCCCAACAACCACTGTTCAAGTTCCGAGCGGAATAGCCTGCCCACAGCTCTCAGTTGCAGTATACCTTTTCCATGGGCATGCCCGCGGTCTGTAAAGGATATTGTGGCCTAGCAATTGTTTATCACTGTTCTCAACCTTTTTAGTGGGCACACCCATAGTCTGTAAACACCCTTAGATAAATACATAACTATAGCACGTGCATCTCGAGTTGGTTTCCAAATTTAACTAAATATAAACTAATAAAGCAGTTTCCCAATATATATAAAACCTTGCGTTCTGTGTGGCTTTTGAGCTTAAGTATTTCCCCTCGCATCAGCAGAGGTAAACCTTCATCCTAATCCCTCCTCTAATCTTACTGTTAATTGTGTCTGCTTTTGTTGCTTTGAAGCAGTCTCTGCAACACTTGATTGCTTAGTTGAAGCCAAATTATGAATTATTTAAAAGAAAAAGATTGTAAATGGTAAAATGCAAGCTTTGTTTACAGATATTATCGTTAATACTAAAAAATTACGGCGTGATTAGCCTCGATTGCTAATTTTATTTGCAATTTACTTGGGAGTGTTTTGGGTTGTTTGCAAATTTTATATTTTAATTTCTAATTACGAAGGGATTAGTTGCAATTATTTAGGAGTTTTTTTTTCGGGATTATTTTGCAGGGATTATAATTATTAATGAGGATGCCGGGGGCACGAGTGGGCGATAAAAATGACGCAGATTTTCTGATTGAGCTTGGCCACCCGCTTCTCAACCGTGTGGTGGATGGGTTTGTGAAAGTAGGAGGGGTGAGTTTATTGCAGTTTATTAAAACCATGAATATATATTATCCTAAAATTGGTTTCCTAATTCCTCCTTATTTTCTCAACCGTTAACTCTCTGCTTAATTATTTTCGTAAATTTGTATTATCTTGTAGCAAAAATGTCTTTTATCATATTGATGTGGTAATTTTCAAAATATATATGCTTAATTTATGGTCATTTTTTAAATCTCTAGCAGCATAAGTGTAATAATTATTATATTCTCTTAACATGAGCTTAATTTTTCTCTTAATTGCATTATTTCTGGTAATTTTATAATCTCTGTGTATTCAGAACTCTAATTAATTTCTCTTCATTTGTTATTACATGTGCTTTTTTTTTTTGGCTGTAGTCTTTTATATAATTTCTAATAACTCTCGTGTAATTTTGTTCTCTCATATCAAGCGAGGTAATTATTTGCTCATAATTCGATATAGAATTGTAATTGTTTATCGTAATCTCTTGATTATTTTCATAATTCATGTAGTTTGATTTTAATTATTAAATTGCCAATATTTACAGGTGGGAGTGTTGCATGCTGCTAGTCAAGATGCCACCAGATTGCTCCTCCAAGGTTTATTTTAAATCTTAATTTTTTTAATTAAATTAAAAATTAAAATATTAAATTAAAATTTTCTTCTGACTTATATTTCTCCTTTTCTGTTGATAAAATCAGCGGAGGAAAATCAGTCCCTAGAGAGTATGGTGAGTGGTGCTATTTTTTGAAATTATTAATTTATTTTGAGGAGTTGGAGAAGGTAAATAAATAATTGGCATATATTAATATGCTCTTTTCTTGTTTAATTATAGTTGCAACACACTGGGAAGGAAGCACTGCAATGGGGTAAAGCCTGCTTTTTACCAAATTGCTACCTTTTTTTATTTGCCTTCTTTTTTCCCCTTGCATAGACCCTTCTGTAGTAGCAACTTGAGTGCCCACCCATCCCCGACCCGAAGGCGCCACAAACTGCCCCAAAGTCTGGATTTCTCTCCCTCCCAAAGACGGTACGAGTAGGCCACAAAGGGCCGGGATGCCGTCCCCCACCCAAAGGCGGTACAACTATGGCCGCAAACCCACCCAACGGGGGTACATCTATGGCCACAAACCGCCTGGAAGCCTGGCTTGTTCTCCCACCCGAAGGCGGTACAACTATGGCTGCAAAGGGCCCGGATGTCGCCAAACAGTGTGGATTGGTCAACCGGGAAGGGGGGGCTCCCGAGTTCAAATGCCAGGAGGCTCCCCGGCGGCATCCAGCGCTTTGCAGACATAGTTGTACCACCTTTGAGTGGGAGAGCAAGCCAGACTTCCGGGCCATTTGTGGCCATAGTTGTACCGCCTTTGGGTGGGGGGACAGCATCCGGGCGCTTTGTGGCCATAGTTGTACTGCCTTTTGAGCAAGCCAGACTTCCGGGCTGTTTGCGGCCATAGTTGTACCACCTTCGGGTGGGGGACAGCATCCGGATCCTTTGCGGCCATAGTTGTACTGCCTTTGGGTGGGAGAGCAAGCCAGACTTCCAGCCTGTTTGCGGCCATAGGTGTACTGCCTTCAGTACAACAATGGCCACAAAGGGTCCGGATGCCGTCCCCCACCTGAAGGCAGTACAACGATGGTCACAAACGGCCTGGAACTCTGGCTTGCTCTCCCACCCAAAGGCGGTACAACGATGGCTGCAAAGGGCCCAGATTTCATCAGGGAGCCTCCTGGCATTTGAACTCGGGACCTCCCCCTTCCCAGTCGACCAACACACACTGTTTGGCTACACATCCATCGGCTTTTTAGCCTTTGAGAGGTTAGTAAATCATGGTTTTTCGCCCTGGTTTTGTTTCAATAATAGACCTTTTCCAGTTATTTGCCTTTGATAGATTGTTTACTCATGGTTTTTCTATTATGGTTTTATGTCAATAATAAGACTTCATGTTTTTTCCCCAAAATTGCTGCCTTCTTTATTCGCTTCTTTCAATTTTTGGCCTTGCATAGGTTGGTAAATCATGGTTTTTCATTATGGTTTTGTGTCAAATCATAAGACTTTGCCTTTGATAGGTTAAGAAACCTATGGTTTATTATCATGGTTTTGTGGCAATAATAATACTGTTTATCATGGTTCATTATCATGATCTTGTGTCAATAATGAGACTGTTTTCCAATTATTAGCCTTTTAAAGATTGACGATGGTTTTGCGTCAGACCTTTTCTAGTTGTTTTCCTTTGATAGGGATGGTAAATCATGCTTTTTTTGTTATGGTTGTGTCAAGAACTTTAGTATTAGCCTTTGTTTTTTGATAGGTTGGTAAATCATGGCTTGCACTATGGTTTTGTCATCAGTAATAGTATACTTTAATAAATTATTGGTCTT
Organism: Cibotium barometz; assembly: GCF_041138505.1. Lineage (NCBI taxonomy): Eukaryota > Viridiplantae > Streptophyta > Polypodiopsida > Cyatheales > Cibotiaceae > Cibotium > Cibotium barometz. The sequence continues at coordinate 12,697,593 of NC_141092.1, forward strand.
TGATATAAATTCCAACCATGGTTTTTTACTTGATCAATAACCCTAATTTGAAGAGAGTAAAGCTTGTGGGTTATCATGGCTTGCAGGGTTGGTAGCTGGAGTTTATTCTGGCATGACTTATGCCATGCAAGAGGCTAGGGGCACACATGATTGGGTACTTCAAAGTTATTTTAATTTCAAAATGTATGTTTTATGGTGGCTGTGTGCTGCTGCTGAATTTCTACCATGTTTTCCTGTAGAAAAATGCACTTTTGGGGGGAGCACTTACTGGTGCAGCGCTATCGCTGACTGAGCCGAACCTGCGACACAATCGTGTGCTCAGAGGGGCCATAACAGGAGCTGCCATTGCAACTGCTGCAGAGTTTCTTCGCAATATTACTCGAGCATAGAAAGACACACAGATATGAAAGAAAAAGTCACTATAAATGAAGTGGCCATGGTCTATTATGGATGGTGTTTTAAAACCAATCAAGCTTTTCACGGTCTTGGCGTTCTTGTATGAAGCTTACTGATTGGGGATCCTTGGTGCCATCTTTTGAGAGTTTTCTTTTGGATTGTCTTCTTATAATTGCATAGCAGCATTTGTGGTATGCACATTCCTTTCCCTTGTACCCCATTCCTTATAGTGGGGCAAAGCGGTATTTGTGTATAAGGATAGGCCTATGTACTTGTACTTCCTGCTCCATTATGCATTGAAACACTTCCATATCACCCATTTATTTTGCAACACAGATTGATATAAGCCGATCCCGAACGCTGTCTATTGGAGCACTTTCAACCTGCAGGTTGCCTTTCAAGCTTTTGAACTAGCCACTCCACCAAGGACATGATACTGCACAAGTCCTGCTTCAAAAAACAATTATATCGATGCATAGATGGCAGTGCTTTATCTTGGTGTGGGGCTGGGGCAGTGGAGACTTGCTGCTTCATTGCCCATTGGAGCAAATTTTACATGTATCTGTTGATGCATGAAAGATAATAGCGGTGACCGGGAGTTACGCTAGCTGGGTAAATCATGGTCCTCTCTCTCCTATGGTCCTAGCTAGGTGGCATTCACAGCTTAGCTTTCATGGCCATCAGCACCCACTTGTGGTCTTCAAGATCCTAGTGTTCCTGCAAGCTTTGTTGGGCATCATTCCTTGTGTCTTTGCCATCTTGCCTTCATGGGCTAGCCAGAAAGGAGGGGTGGGGGGTGGGGGCAAGGCCAGGAGGGTTGTTTGGAAGGGGTTACGTGGTCGTGGCATTGGGCGTCAACAAGCGAACCATGAGGGCAATCAGAGGTGGGGGTTTTGGGGGGTGGGAAAATTTGCCGGCCATGTGTGCTAGGCTTATGCCCTTGAGAGGAGATACGACGACAATGCAAAACGAATAGAATGTACAATATAAGTGTGTGAGTGCTAATTTTGCAAAACATTTTGTGATTGCAAAGAGAAAGCAGAATGTTTGGATATTACAGCATGGTGTGTTGTCATAGAGCCTGGTTTTGAAATTCTTGTGCTTTCTCATGTAGAATACTAGAGTCCGTTTTTTTGTTCTCATGTTGGTTTTGGATGCATTTTTAAAATGATATTTTCTTGTGCAACAATCTTATTCATGCTTTTTTAATGGAAGGACTCCATTTGCAAATGCATGATGATTTGCAACTTCTGGAAGGCATGCTAGTTGGGTAGTAACTCAAGCCACTTGGGAAAAACCGACCAATCAGCTCGAGTTTTTTGGCTTTACATACAATGATGAGGAGATTTACATGTGAAAGAGAGTGTCCAATGCAGCTTAAGTCATGCAAGGTGTTGCTCTAACCCCTTGGGGGCAAGGCTTAAACCCATTAGTTCATGATCTTTCTCCATGGAAGGTGTTGCTCTAATCCCTTGGGGGGAAAGGCTTATATGTACTTTGCTGCTGCAGTTCATGGTCTTTCTCCCTCTTTGTTAGATGTGAAATGCAAGCAAAAAAGAAAAGAAAGGGAAATGGCTTTTGCTATTTGTATTTGAACAGTTTATAAAATTTGAATATTATCCAGCAGCTAGTGTATGTGTAGCATTTCTTAAATTTATAAGGATTTTACTAGGTGGTTAAATAAGATATGGACCTCAGTAGTTTGGCACGCCATCAGCTTGACCCTTGCATCATTGCAACCCCCCTCTTCTCTTCATTGTCTTCTTCCTATTTCCTTTGCCATACTGTTAGTTTGTAGTATCACGGTATTAAACCTTAGTCATTATTCTCGCACTTAGATATCAATCGGCATACTGAAACTGTACGTGTCGCTTTGTATTTTTATTATTATCTTATAGCACATTGCACAAGCTCTCAATGTATTGAAATCATCAGTAGTCAGAGAGAGCTTTTACTGTAATACAGAGATATGTCGTCACTGTTTATCTTGTAAATGATTGGTATGCATTGATATCTGTTTATGTTATCACTATTGTAATGTATTAACATGTTAAACCATATGTGCTGGCAATCCGTCAACACCTTTGGCGATCTTGTGTTTGATTTTCTTGTGTTTCTTTTGGTTTTACTTTAGAATGTTGTTCTGTTATCATGGACTTGTCGTTGCTTGAGGGATTATTAAAGGTCTTTTGGTGGAGATCAAAAACATTGAATTAATTCACTGCAAAATGTGGCTCTTGCACACACACTAGTTTTACGTTTGGTTTTTGTCTCTGTCGACGCCTATGCTTTATCATATATGAATTATTGTCTAGCTGAATTATCTGCTATTCAATTGGCGATCTTGTTGTGTTCGATTTTCTTGTGCTTCTCTTGGCTTTGCTTTAGAATGTTGTTCCGTTGCCGTTGCTTGAGGAATTACCTCTCCAAGCCAAGCGACATTAAAAGGTTTTTTGGTGGAGACTGGAAACATTGAATTAATTCACTGCAAAATGTGGCGCTTGCACAAACTCCTCTAGTTTATGTTTGGGTTTTGTCTGTCGATGCTTATGCTTTATCATATATGAGTTATTGTCTAGCTGAATTATTCGCTATTCCATTAGCTAGTTATTGGAGTATTATCGATTGTATCGAATTTTACACTATCCATCTTTCTAACGGGTTGGGTTATCATCAGCAATTTTATTTCGGTGACGTTCCACATCCCATGTGGTTTGAGGATTTCCATCCATTTCTTCTATTTATTAAATGGAATGCTTGTAATTTTTTATTTGCATACCAAGCAGGAGCTTGACGATTTGGAAACCCTTTGGAACGAGCGAGGTTTCGAGCACATGGCCGATCACAGATGACGTTATGAAGCTCGTCTGGAGCGTGCATGACTCACTGAGCTAGCTGACAAAGACTATCCAAGGTAGGCTGACAGTCATCCAGATGGGGATGCAAAGGACATGTGGGAGGAGACCTTCACTGATGAGGATTCTAACAGTCAATCAGGTACCCCAGATAGGATTGTACGAGTTCGGAATTTAGACCTCCTTTTCGCCAATCTTGGTATGAATGTCAGACCTTGGGTTCCTTTTGGCCTCGGCACTATAGTGTTACTCCAACAACCCACTCTTATGGCCCATCAAGTGTCCCTCAAGTATCCAAAGTTCACTAGAAAGGAGGAAGAGTCGGATACCCATGTCGGCAACTTTGAGAATATATGGCGCGCCAATGACATGTCGCCCACTATCTCCAATGTTACGAAGTGGAATGCCTTCAGTGGAACCTTTAATGGCCAAGCAACCAATTGGCATGTTCAATACGTCGCTGATAATTTTTTCACTTTCGAGGACCTGCGAGATGCCTTCCTTCATCCCTTGTTGTAGAAAGATAAGACATCCTCACTTTTCAGCAAGCTATTGGATGCCTCATCTATCTATGTAATCTAGGGTCTCTAAATTGAGCAGGTTTATGCACAGTCTCGAAAGTAAGCATTAGCAAGCTACCAAGTGAGTCTTTCGATACTTATAGGACACTCAACACCTTGAGCTATTCTATGCTAATGAGGGTGATATTCAGCTGCATGCTTTCACTGATTCCAATTGGGGTGGATGTTATGGCACGTGAGTATCCACTAGTAGCTTTTACTTTTATCTTGGTGATTCATGTATATGATAGCCACTCCGAGTTGTGAAGCTAAGTATAGGGTAACTTTTACAGTGATTGTGGAGTGTGTATGGCTCAGACGCCTTTTGGAAAATCTTGGTTTTAGACAGCAATTCTCCACCAACCAAATTGCATTAGCCACTTTGCAAGGAAACCAGTGTTTCATGCTCACACAAATCACATTGAGGTACATTATCATTATGTCAGTGAAAGACTGATTTTGCAAGAGAGATTAGCATGGCTTACGTCTCTACACACAACAACATGGAAGATATGCTCACAAAGACTCTCTCATGAGAGAAATTCAAAGCTTTTCATCACAAAGCTTTGGACTTATTACCATTTGGGAATTGATCATCCACATGATCCTTGTACAACTATATGGGGGATTTGTAGATATTTATATGGTAGTGATGTGTGGACATAGGCTAATAATTGGCCGGGGTGCTTCTTCCCTTCTTAGAAGGTCGTTTTCCCTTAGCATGTGTATACACTCTTATGAGTATATATAAGTGACCTTATCATGTCACTTCACTTATACCTCACTGGTTCTCATCAATTTACTTTAAGTGTTATGCTTCTCTCTCTATCTCTCCTTACTTGTTGCATTTGTGTGTACATTGCTACCTTTATCTCCACTCCAACAAGATGAACAGAGCTAAGTCCTAGGCTAGTTCCTACCAGTAGCATGTAGTACCAAATATGTTCAAGTCAATAACTTACCATAGCCTTGCCGAATCATGTGTCATCGGAAAGTACCTTAGAGCCACAATTACAACTTCCCAATGTAGACCAATGTGGGTACACTAGCTCATCCATTCTATTCTCTGAGTCCATTGTCACATTGGAATGCTCCTTTGCTAATGGAATGAAGGTAGAGCTCTCTATGGAGGAAAAAAGAGCTCTCTATGGAATGAAGGTAGAGCTCTCTATGGAGGAAAAAAGAGATAATCTTCGCAATGGTTCTCCCTCACAAAAGGCAAGGAAAAAAGAAGAAGCTAATGTAAGACGGAGACCTACAAACTACCCTATCTAGCAGGCATCCATCAAGCAAGCAAGATCTAGCATGCATCCATCAATTAAGCAAGCAAGATCTAGCAGGCATCCATCGATTAAGCAAGCAAGATTCAATAGCATACATGCAAGCAAAAATAGAGAAGAGAAATCTAGGTCACAAGTATTTTAATGCAAGGGAATGATTGTGTATTACTTAGTGTCAAAATTGACACATATACGAGTGACTAGTTTTCACACTAGGCAGACCAAACTTAAAAAATGGTCTAGCCTCTATTACTAGCCTTAAGCAAGCATTTACACATAGTCCTTTGAGTTTTCCTAGCAACATTAAGCTCAAGGTAAGGCCTCTTTATATGTTCTAGCACGGCCTTACAAAAGATATGTGCCAAATCGAGTGAGTAAAATGGCAAAGCACCTTACGATAAGTCGAGCAGATCGGACTCGTGGACAATGTTGGCGGGCTCTTGTTCGATTTATTTCTTGGGAAGACCTCCTTCTTTAGATGTTGATGGTGGAAAACTACCATGTGGTCTAGGTGATTTAATTGGCACACACTGCGCATGGACCGGCTTATGTTAAATTTCGGGGTGCCACGATACGTGGCACCCTGCGGGCCCCAGCACGGGCAGTCATCGGCTAGGTCTAGACCATGGTGCAAAAGAGGTATAGACACATGTCCGTGCATTTGCTGGGATTTGAACCCAGGTCCCTGCCAACGGAGGCAAAGCATCTATCCAATGCACAGCACACACACTCACATCAAGATATGCACACATGTCCATAACATCTTATGGACACATGTCTAGACATGGGCCCGCCGTCACCGGCCATTGACCGGGTGACCGGGCCCGCGAGGTGCCACGTATCTGGCACCTTGAAATTTAACGTAAGCCGGATGGACCCTTGCCATGGTGGGCAAGGGACACAGATTTTTCTTTCTGGTTTAGCGAAAGTTGTTGGCAATGTGAATGTGAAGGACTGACGAGAAGTTGATAAAATAAAGCAAGTCAATAAACTGTTATTCATTAAGCCCATTTGGATAGCCTTGTTTAGGATGTTATGATTCGTTAATCACTTCTAATGTTGCTACGAATTGTTGTGTGGAAGGGCTGTAAGTTGTAAAGGCAGTAAGCCTTCTCCATAGCCCACAAAGACCATCTTCTCCACTTGATCATCAAGCTTGTCCCTCTTCTCTGTGAAAGAACATGCATGTAAGCTGGGCTGCTTAAAATCCTTAAATGCCATCAGCAAGTTGCTTATGAAGACTTATTGTAAGTCAATTGATCTGTGGCACCCATGTCAAAGTACCACACAACATCATTTGATGAATTGTTGCTAAGTAAAGTGGCATGAGGTACCATCTTCCTTTTGATCTAGGATTGGCTCTTCTGGATTTTGTCTTCAAGGTCCACATTGCCATAGCTAGCTTGAAATTGGGTATGGTTTCCTTGCTGCATTCACACAATCCAGGTGTCCCATCCACCAATGATAGTAGCTTTGGCACTGAGATTTCCAATTATGTGTGTTGAACTATTGACAAGATCTACTTGAATTTGTGGGTGATTGTTTGAAGCTTCTGGGCTGACTTGTTAGGTTTCTACTTTTCTAAAAATCTGATCTTAAAGTGATCAAAATTGGTGTTAGTTTGGCTTCGTCAGCAAAAAATTGGATTGCTTTGTTACTCTAAGCATATATTTAATTGTGAAGTGCTCGAATCAACACTATTCTATTATTTTTCATAGAGAGATTAAAGGTGATGCAAACTGTTCTCCATTGATGGCTCAATAGCCTTCTATTTTTGTGATGCTTTCAAAATCCTGCAACTCTTTCATAAGCATAATGCAACCAATCCAAACATATAGACATGATTATTATCAGTGTTGTGAAAAATCCCCCTATTCCTAGCATTCCATATAGCCCATGATGGTTCACCCCTTAAGATGTTCTCCTTTACAATCACCAAATGACCTAAGAGCAAATAATCTTACATCTTCTTCCTCCCCTCAAACCACAAATAATAAACACACACACTTTTTTTTTGTAAAGCTTCGTGTCATTAATTACAGGTGGGAAACCTCAAAACGAGGAAAACCCACCAAAAAGACCATATACAAGGGAGACTACTAGAGTGTTAACTATGTTCAGTGTGAACATAGTTAAACATCTAAAAACAATCTGTAAAAAGAGCATACAGAGAGGAGTCAATCTCATGAAGAGAGAGACAGTCATATAAGGATTGTTGAAGAGAGGAACGGAAGAATGAGTAAGCATCCAAATGAGGCCCAGCAAAAACTATCCTGTTGGGAGACTGCCAGGTAGTCCATAAAGCCCAATAGCGACCCAATCAAAGAAGACTTTATAGGATCTAAGGGGTGAAGGTCGAAGATCGAAGATCCAAAAGTATTTCCCAAAGGGTGCCTGTTGGAAGCGGGCTCTCAAACGTGCGGCAATTTGATCCAATAAAGTCCTAGTGAGAGGACAACTCCACAAAAGATGAAAGACTGTCTCTTGAGAAGCACCACAACTATGACAAGTTGGAGGTGCCAAAAGTCGCCTAGCCAAGAAAAGGCCGACTAGCAAGACTCCAATCAAGCATCTCCATAAAAAAAGTCTACTTTTCAAAGGAAGACTGCATGTCCAAGGAGAATGAAGCCGCTGTTTCCACCAAGCCTGACTTTTATGAAGATGCCAAATCTGATTCGCATGTTCTTGAACCCAAGAGGCAGGCAACAAGAGATGATATATCGAATGAACCGAAAGTTTAGCCATTGATAAAGGGCCTCGTGCAGGTTGTTCTCTTCTAAGGCTCCAATCAACCAAACGATCAAAACGATCCAAATCTGCAATTGGTTCAAAAGGAGCAAGAAGCTCTCGAATAACCAGATTGTTCTATAATGCATCCCCAGACCAAATTTTCTGGCGGCAACCACAAAAGAAAGCACATGGCCACCAGCATCCAAAACATCATCAATAAGATAAACTCCTTTCTTTGAAAGGAAATATGCCTTCCTAGGCACACGTAGAGCCAAGGGTACATCAAAAGCCTTTGACCAATGAATACTCTCAAGGCGAAGCGAAGAAGATTGCGCATTAAGCCTGGGATTCCAAAAAAGATATTGCGTAACCTGTTTCCAGGCAAAAATTAACTTAGATGAAAGAGGGCAGCCGACAATTTTTCCATCGAAATGGCTGAAAATTGCATCCCAATACGTAACAGTCCACTTTCCAAAAGCAGGTGAAGACATAGACATACACATATGACCCAACATAATAGCCCATGGTGGCGCTGTTGTACAAATTCCAACAGCAAAGTGGATTTACGAGCAAGCACATGAAAATGAATATTCAATATGTTCAAGCCACCATGTATCTTTGGAGAACACATCTTTGGCATTGACAAAAGACGAAGACCCTTTTTACGATGTTGAGTTTTCCACACAATTGCCATTGCCAAAGACATAAACCGATCTATATCAGCTTTCCTCCACATAATCAATGGAAGAAAGAACTGTATATAAGCCATTACAATAGCCTGCACTATCCTGAGACGTACATGAAGAGGCCAAGTGGAAAGCTGCCAATAATCAATTTTGCGATTCAATTTTAGCATAACCCATTGAATCATTTGTGAAGATGACAGCTGCCAACCCAAAGGGTAACCCAAATGACGAACGATATGTCCACCAGGAGGTATTCCACCGGGCCACAATACATGATGCCATTGCTGTACATTAAACGCAAGCAAAGTAGACTTACGGAAGTTTACTTTCAAACCAGCAGCCAGACCAAAAAGTTCCAAAGCCTCCATTAATCTCTGAAGATCTTGTTGCGTATTCTTGGGCATAAAAAAGCACACACATACAGCCGCACACACACACACACTCGTACAGGCGCACACAGGACGCGGAAGAGAGGAAAAGGGGCTGATAGACGATAAGAAGGCAGTGTAAATGTGCGTATAGAGGGGACCCCCAGATGATAGCGATGAGGGCTGGAGGGGCGACACAGTCCAGGAAGCAGGCCCGATATAGTTCAGGAACCACGTGCCTCACCACACGAGCACACACAGGAGGGGGCGAGTAGGTTGAGGGAGTAGGCGAGCCGGGCGAGCAGGTCCGCATGATACACACACACACACACACACGCACGCACGCACACACACACACACACACACACATAATAAACACACACACACACACAAGTGAACTCCTCCTACTCACACACTTAGACCCAATATTTGAACATTTGAAACAAGGGTGCACAACATGAAGGTAGAATCCAATATAATGGATAGCTCCATAACCCATCTACTTATAGTACCTAGGGAGGTCCTATGGCAAGTTGGTGACCTACACTGAGTCCAACTAGATCCAACCAACCACACTTAATTAATACTAGACTAAACATAAGATTTCAGCTCTTAATACTTAATTAATACTAGACTAAACATAAGTTGGTGACCTACACTGAGTCCAACTAGATCCAACCAACCACACTTAATTAATACTTAGACTAAACATAAGATTTCAGCTCTTAATATAGTTTTCAAACCAAACTGAGCTGTTTTAGGTGCCCATTTGAGCCTCACAACCTAAGGACAATATGTCCCAAGAAGATATCCCTCTACTCTTAGTACGATTGGTATAAAAATATTAGCCTGCACTAGTAAAAGGAGTTGTAGAGGGTGCCAACAAGGGTGATGTTTGAGGAAAGGGATACGAATCAAAGTGGCACATAGGGGGGGAGAGTGAGGTAAGTGTGAGAGGTTTAAGGGGAGGGGTTGGAAACTAGGTGGGTGAACGCCTTGGATAGGTTTACTCATGAACCCTAGTCTGAAGCCGGGCCTTGCTTCCTTTGTCCTCTCTGATCTTCTGCTCCATTTCAACACTAATAAATATGCTACTTTTGAACATCTTATTGCCTTTCATAAGGGGAATAAGTGAAAATTGCAAGGGTCATTAATGAACTATACTTTGGGATATTCGTCGAGTGTGGCCAGATGGATAAGAGGTGGCTTAAATAATAGGATTGGCATGTGAGCCAAATAGGCTACATGCAACTACCATTAGACTCCCCCATGCCCACTTCACTTCCCCCTGTCACCAACACCACCCTCTTGGCTTAGGCTACATGCAACTACCATTAGACTCCCCCATGCCCACTTCACTTCCCCCTGTCACAACACCACCCTCTGCAACTCCGTTCACACTGCTACCACTAGAATCGGGACTCCCCCCATGCCCACTTCACTTCCCCCCATCACCAACACCACCCTTTCCACCCACTAACTTCTTTGGAGTACTAAGCTCCCACACTGCCCTTGGAGGGATCCTCAAAGGGGCTTGGAGGTTGCTGCTACTTCGACCACTACCACCACATTCAAGGTGCCCATCCTTAACAACATTGCACCATTTATAGATTAGGCTCAGGGGTAGGAATGGTTGGAAGAGGGAGAGATATTAGGTGGTTAGATTCCTAAAAGAACAAATATCAATCCACCTAACAAACTCATTAGTTAGCATGATCCCGTAGATGCCTACTAGTATGAGGATGTCATTGGCACCATAGCCAGAGACATCATCCTCTTAGACAACCCCTTCCAGGGAAGTAGAACGTCTAATAAATTCAAGCTCAGATCATCCACCCCACAGTTTCTCTTATATAGGATACAACCTTCTTGTTGCAGCTGTAGATTCCAGCAAAGAGGAGGATACAATTAGATTTAAGCAAAGATGAGGATACAATTAGATTCCAGCAGAGACAAGGATACAATTAGATTCAAGCAAAGAGGAGGATACAATAGATTCAAGCAAAGAGATGAGGATACAATTAGATTCAAGCAAAGAAGAGGATACAATTAGATTCAAACAAAGAGGAGGATACAATAGATTTAAGCAAAGATGAGGATCTATTATTAACCACCAAACATCCCTCATGCATCCTCCTTGTCGAATATTCATGGAACATGGGCCAAGGAGATCAGTTAGAAGTTTGTGGATGATCATACCATTGATGCCTATAGCATGGATGTCATTAAGTTGATCTCACCTCATACACACCCACAATGGTGGTAAAAAGGGTAGGGGGTTCACCCCTATTTGGTTAAGGGCTGTGATTCTAGAGAGGATTCATATTTGGTAAAAAGGGTAGGGGTGAATCCCCTACCCTTTTTACCACAATGGTGGTAAAAAGGGTAGGGGGTTCACCCCTATTTGGTTAAGGGCTGTGATTCTAGAGAGGAGTCATATGGGGATGCATCGTTGGGCTAAGCTTATTGATGGATCATGCAGGGTTTCATTTTGACGGGCACCCTTATCTGTCAAATTTGATGGGAAAGAGATGAGACTTGCAAGTTTTTCACCATTTTATAAGTAACTTTTTACTACTGCGAATTATTTGTGGTTTTTTACGTCCAAAATACCCAAAAACGTGCTTGATGCCTGTCATCAAACCTGGATGGCCTGTCAAAAATCAAACCTGGATGGGTGGATGCCCTCCATTTGGTTGATAAGTTTGTTATGGCTTAAGACAAGTTTCTACTTGCATGTAGTATTCTAATCCATAAAAAAGGGCAAGGGGGGTCTCCTTTTCCCAACTACTTTATGAAAATAGGACATAGAGACTTGCATTATTAACAAGTCTATGTGTGAACGTAATGATAAGAAACATTCTATTTTCTTTCGATTTTTTGGTAAAACAATGGAATTTCTCTCATGAATCCAATGAATTACTAGAAAACATGTAACAAGAAACAGACGAGACAATATAAATAAAGGCTATGGTGGTTTAAGGGGGTGCCAGGGACTCTCTAAAGGGAACGCTTGGCAATAGGTGGTCCCACAGAGCAAAGGGAGTGTACAAGTTAGTATTTGCCTGCAGACTCCAGAGTTACAGTTGGTATCTCTTCAATGGAGACCAACTCTACAGATAGCATCCAAGTCACTAAGAGCACAGATTATGAGATATCACTTGAGATGGACTCCGAAGAACCAATTGAATCAGCAAGTCATACAGCTTCTGCTTCAACTTAGCAGTTGTCTCCTCAAGCCCAGGGTTTATGGATTTTCTTCTGTCAGATGTCATGTGATCAAGCCATTCATTTACTCTCTTCAAGTCTGAGAGCACAGCTGAAACATGGTTGTTGTCCTCAGGCCAAGGGCTGTTTGCCGTCCCATTCTTTTTCCTAGCAGCTGCTTCCTTTATGGCAACTTTGTAACCAGAATCCAAAGCTCCCTCTACAAATCTCAGAAACCAAGCTTCTGCTTCCTCCTGTAATTGTTTTGCGAGCTTGGCTGTCTCTGCAAACCCGTTCCCTTTCACCCAATCAAGCAGCACACCAGCCCCCTTCTCAGGAGATTTCCTGCTTGTGCAAAAGCTTTTGGATAATAGATTCTGATGAAGATTAGTATCCCACTTCAATGGTGTTTTCATCTGAGATTCAGGACCCAGTGTTCTGCTCTTCTTGGAGGCATTGTCCTCCTCCAAGGTTTTTGCAGAGGGCGGCGACATGAGTGCTCTGTCTTGGGCATTCTTCAGTGAGGAAGGTGATGTTGTGGGGCAGGATGGCTGCCTCGAAAGGCCATGCACCGGAGAGTTGAAAGAGCCCATCTTGTTTTTGCAGCATCTTCCATCAAATCCTTCTTTCAAAGGTGATTTTGGGGGTTTCTGATCTTTGCTCCAAGTGGGACATGGTGTCAAACCACTAGACAATGCTGCATTTACCCATGAGATAGCAGACTTCCCCTTTTCATCAACAACTATACGAGCCTTTTTCGATGCATCAGGAGACATCTCCTCACTTTCTAAGGCCCTAAAGAACCTTGATTCAGCCAATGCATCTGCATCAGTGCTAGCTTCTACAAGAGCTCTATGAAAACTGAGAAAATCATCCACAAAAGGTCCAGGATTTTCTGGCCTTGCTGATGTGCATAGCTCTGCAAAGTTACTGATCAAACACATGAAAAATTGTCAGCCAATAGACCAGCAAAGTAATCCAGGAAGCATGTCCTAAGGATGAACCACAGACACTCAGCATTGAAAGTTTGGAAATTAAAGAGGCATTCCATGTAAACCTTTGAAAGCGCAGGTGCATGCTATGACAGGTAAAAGATAGGATCAAAGAGCAAATGCATGCATGTAACTTGGTGGTGGAAGTGTTAGATAATGCATGCATGTAACTTGGTCGAGGAAGTGTTAGATGCAACTTGCCTTAGACTTTGGATAATGCTTTGGTTTACTGATGCCTCTTGTAAAGCTTCAGATGCAGCAAAAGATGCTGCCAGACGCCTTTGCAGAGCTTTCTGTCAGCAGGAAATGGGATCAGAATAAAAGACCAATTGGAAAGAGCCAACCAACAAAGTCAAGATTTTGATTCATCTTGGAGACTTTTGATGGGTTCTTTCAACAGAAGCCAACCTTCCCAAGTGTTGCAAGGGTTGTTGGAAGCTCTTCTAACATGGAGCTTTTGGTTTCGTGTCTGGCACTGCTGCTGTTGAATCCAATTGAGCAACGAGAAGGGTGTACTTCAGAGTACAAACTGGTTTTACTAGAGGGGGTGGACATTGCTGACCCTGATTTCACCTCTGTCAATGTGTGTTTTGGTTTGTGTGGAAGTGATCCTTGCTCCTCCTGCAAAACTATCATTATTTTCAGCAAGAAGTGCATGCATAGAACTACATAATGGTACTACATGTATCAAATTTGGTTACCGTGATACCCACATTTGATCCAATGCATCAAGCACCATACACAGAGCATATCTGTTGCTTTTGAAAACTCTTCTTCCAGACCATTAAAGAAATAGAAAAGTGAAGATTTTCTCTTGAATTTTTTGGTGTTTTCTACCATGCATACAAGTTTTCTTACCGAGAAATTGTTGTCTTTGCATTCGATATCATCTCTGTAGTGCTTTCCTTCAGAGGATCCATCTGTGGTTCTCTCTTGGCTTGAGGTTTTGCTAGTCACCATCATCTCTCCCACTCTCCCTTTTCTCACAGATTTCCTCAAAGGATTGCTACTGATCTTTGCTTCCTCTGCATTTGCTCTCTGACCCACCTTGCTGACACTGGCAGCCCGTTTGACAGCTGGGGATGCTTGCCTGTACCTGGATGAAGCTTCAACGGCGGTGGCAATGACAGGCTTTTGAAAAGATTTCCTCACATCTGGGCTTCCCTTAGCTGCAGCAGGAGCCATCTCACCACTAAGTAAGCCCTCTTTCTCGAAGAAAAGCGAGCTCCTCACGGAGTAATCTCTTGCAGGCGAAGCTGAGACAGAGCGGGAATGCGGCACAGGCGAAAACTCAGGGAAAATCTTGGTTCTAACAGGCCTTCCTCGCTGGGAATCATCTTTCTTGTCCATCTTATCAATAAAAGGAGCCCCAACTATGGACCAAGAGGCTCTTTCAACAGATCGCCGGCCAGGGACAATCTTGTTACTGGGGCTAGGGCAAATCTTAGGGCTGGACAATTCGCGGCATTTTGAAGAAACTCCTGGTTCTGCAGGTTTATCCATATTTACACTGGCATTTGTACCCAGGGAGCGTCTTCTTTCAGAGGAGGGCTTCAACCGTAACCCTAATGGATTATCGGCAGCAGAACTGTTGAGAAAAATGCAAGAATCAGAGAGGTTGAGCTCTTCAGGGTTGCCAATGAAAGAATGCTTGCCAGGGACAGGGTGGACACCACGCAGAACGGGGACAGGGGACCCTGAATCGAGCCTCTCGACCTGGATGAACTGGCCGAGCTGGAGCTTGTTGCTGAGAATGAGGTCGTCATGCTCCTCTGCGAGGGACATGTACGTGCAGTGCGAGGAGTCAGAGACCTTGAGGTAGAAGCCATGGCGAGGCCACAAATGGTCTGATTCGGCTATGGCCGGTACAATCCCCACCACTTGCAGAAACGCCGAGCGATAAGCGCCTGCTACCTTCGCATCAGAGCCAATATTGTTCAGAAGCTTGAAGAGGATGCCTGGCGTGAGAGAGGTCATGTCGTATCATCAGCAGCAGTAGCTGAAATTATGGTTAGGGTTAAGGCTAGGGTTAGTTTCAGTGTTAGGGTCAGGTTTTTGCTCAGGGTTAGGGTTAGGGTTAGCGTGAGGGTGAGGTTTTGGCTTAGGGTTAGAGTTAAGAGCCTGGGATCTCCAAGCTTGAGTTCAAGGTCAGGGATTGAGGTAAGGGTCTGAAGAAGTCATCGCCATAGCCTGGAATGTCGAAGCTTTAGGGTTCTTAGCAGAATCAAGTGAGAGTTGTAGGGCTAGGGTTATGGTTAGGATTTGGCAGGGCCATTGCCAAGCAGTTAAGGTTGAGAAGACCTCCGCCATAGCTTGGAAGCTGAATATCAGAAGAGTGTACGGGATCTCATGTTAGGGTTAGGGTTCTGGTCGCCATAGCCTTGCAGGGTCGAAGCTTGACTGGAATAAAGGGTAAGACGACGAAGCCAAATTCCCAATTCGAATTCAAATGCTAGAAAAAAAGCCGTTGGAGTCGTCTCCTACGTTCCCCCTGTAAGAAGCTGTTCACACGGTTCAACCCATTTTTCCACCATGGCAAAAAAAGTTTAGTTTTTTTAAAAAAATTGCGCAACTAATTCTTAGTTGATGAGACGACTCCTCTCAGGACCCCGCATGCTACACACACCCACGGGCAACATTACAAGGTAGCATCATTTGGGGTAGCCAGCAAGGTTTGAACCCGTAACCTCATGAGCTAACGCCCAATGAATCACAAAGGACAAGCAGAAATTGTCAAGGTAGAGTTCAACGTTCGTGTTATTTGAGGCTAGGGTCACACTGAGTAGCGGCACTCACACCTTTGGTTAACATAGTTCTTCACCGACAACATCTGCACAAATTATAATGAGTGACTTCACCTATATTGTAATTCCATCATTTGATTTTGTAAGCACACTTAAGACACTCCCGAATCTTGTACTAGAACATACATAACATGAGAAATTCGGCTAGAAAGACTAACCATTTATAAAAGCCTTATAGTTCGTGGCAGCGGCCTAGTGAGAAAAGGTTTATTCCTAAACAGCCTAGCGAGAAAAGGCTTATGAAAGTATAAAAGCCAACTTCTCATGTTTGTATATATCCCCATTCATGCAATGGAGTTTAGTGTTCTCTCTACTCCCTCCTGTAACTCTAATCTAGCATGTGTGGATATGATTGGGGTTATGCTTTCGGCATGCTTTGAACTAATCGGCTTGTCTTCTCCTACTTCTCTTTCTTCTCATCTCTTCCTTCTTTCTTGAGCAATTAGGCATTGCACAGTGCGATCCACATAGAGGGGATCCACATGGAGGATTGCCACTCTGAGCTTTGTGCTGGGGAGGTTAAAATGTAAATTTTGGGTCAGCACAAAGTGCACTTATGATACATTGTCTCAAAGTATGATATTATAACTTAGGTCAAACAAATATTGAAATTACTACCTCCAACATATCACAAAGAAATGCAACATTTCATGGGACATGTGGATTTATTGTTGGCAATTTATAATCGAGTACATGTTGACCTTGTGTAGCCATTTGTATAAGTTGTTAATAACATTTGAGTGGATGGAGAAATGCCAATGAGCATATGATAAACTCAAGCACACATTAGCCAATGCACCTATATTACAAGCTCCTAGATGAATTCCATTAGCCAATGCACCTATATTACAATCTCTAAGATGAAATATAATCTTCCATGTTCACGTAAATGCATCAAAGTTTACAATTGGGTGTATAGATCATCACAATTACATGTCTTCACTTGCTTCCACATTAACCTTATTTACATTGATTTTAGCATTCACCACACCTTCGTATCATCAAGTATATCACCTATTTTTTTTGTAAACATCATGGTTATGCCAAGATTCTTGTTTGAGAAGAGGCAATGTTATTGGGTGCCCTTACCAAATTTGTGGTCTAAAATAGATGTAATCATGATTATCTGTTAGAGTTGGGATGGACTCTCGATGTGTGATGTTGACACACATTGACGCAGATCATGCTCTCCAAGTGTAAGAGTGTGTGTACCTAGCTTTAGTGCAGTGTGGCCTTCATTTTGGGTAATGTGGCCTTATGATGCAGGTATGTGGTCGAGTAGGTGTCTTTGATCCCTAGTCCATGTCAGTCTCACGCAATGGTGGTGGAGATTTAGTGACTAGGAGATGGCATGCCAAAGGTCATGATTCCTCGAAGGGATAGTGTTGGAATATCTGATTTGCATGCCAAAGGTCATGATTCCTCGAAGGGATAGTGTTGGAATATCTGATTTGCATGTGTAGGAGTGGCAAGTATTCACTCGTGTGTGTTTTTTTTGGGAGGCATGTGTGTTCTCCATTTGCTTGTGTATGAAGGGAGGCAAGGGTTTTCCACAATATGAGCACAATATTTATATGGTGTGTATGCAAAGATATATAGCTGTAAGGTTATTTGTATCGTGTGTATGCAAAGAGATTAATGGCTTTAAGTTTATTTGGTGGTAAGTGAAAGTAAAAAAGAGGGTGAAAAGGGTGAGAGATTCCAAGTGATTTTTTATACTTGATGATAGCATGTGGCCACATGGACTAATTATGGGAATTATGGAATCAAAAATATAGTGATTAGAAGAAGCTCAAGGGAGAGAGGGAGGCTCTAATACCATGTTAATATTTATGTTACCTCCTACAAGAAGTTAATTAGTCTAATGACACATGCTTAACTTAAACCTATGGTGGATGATGCCTAAGCATGATCATGATGAGAGTATGTGAAACAAAGTGATGATCACAAGCTAATTAGGTTGCAAGATAGATTAACTTGCATTCATAGAAGAGAAGCTTGAGATGTGCTTGTAAACACTCCTTGCATCCACATGTGCTCTATGGCACCACACTTCTCAACAATACCCTTAGTTATATAACCTAACTAAAAAAACAATATGCAATGTCATCTCGATGCCACCATCTACACTGCAGAAGGTGGCACTGACTATGTGGATAGAAATGAAGAGAACTCATTTTATGATTCTGTGTGTGTGCTAATTAAAAATGCACTCAAGTTAATAAGGTTACAAGATTGAGACTTGTACTCATAGAGAAACTTGAGATGTGACTGACTGCTCATTTCTTGAAATGACCCCCTTTTATATGAGGTGAGTACAACTTGGCTTTACTTGCTTATGTGGGATTTGTTCTTGCTTGCCATGTAGTAGCATGCTAGGTGCTTGACTCTCACTTCCTACCAAGACTTATGATCCATGGCACCATATTTCTCAACGTATACTTGACACCACAAATTATATCCTTTTATATGGTATCAGAGCTCTGGCTTAGAGCTCTAGCTTGGTACAAAACTTTTTTGTTTAAGAGAAACGGCATCTTCCATAAGACCCTACCCACCACCATTCCATGTTGATGGTAGAAAGCATGTCCCTAATTATCATCTCTAGAAGTTTATGCTCAAGGATATCTTAAGAAAAATGGCATCTTCCACAAGACCCTACCCATCACCATTTAGTGGTAATGGAACGTGTAATGTCAACCAATCATCCTCTCTAGAAGTTTAAGCTCAAGACTATCCTATCCTCTTATGATCTTTGGGACATTATCATTGGTGTTGAGGCTCAACCCCCACCAAGGACATATGCAATGTTGAAATATATGATGCACAAGTGGTAAAGGGTGAGAGAAAGAGGTTATGTAGGTGTGAACACACCCCAGATAAAGTGGACACGTGGGTGGAAAAGGGATCTAGGGTTGGCCATTGGTGGACCCTATATAAAGGACAGGAGGCCTCACAACACAAGTAACACAACACTTGAAGGTGAAGGTTAAGCCAACTTTGGAGGTTGAAATAGAATGTAATATAGAAGCTTTCTATACATCTTGTGTTCTTGCTCTATCTCATATATGTTGCTCTATCTTGCCATCAACTATTGCTTCCGTTGTGTATACTCTCGATAATTTTGACATGGTATCAGAGCCATGTATGGTTGAGATCCCTCGCTCTCTCTTCTTCAGAATCTAAGCCATTTTCAAAGCTTCAACCCTCTTGAGAGGCAGAAGAGGTGTGGTGGTGGAAGAGGTCTCCAAAAAGAGAAGGAAGAGGAGCACCAGAAAGCAAGAGCAACGAGGTCTCCAAAAAGGGAAGGAAGAGGAGCACCAGAAAGCAAGAGCAACGAAGAAGGAAGTAAGCCTTGTTGTGTGGCTTGAGGAATTCCATTCCACTGCAATTCAACGTCGACAGCTGCTCGGTTGTCAAACTGTAGCGTCTACAACTTCACCTCTTGCCTCACAAACGCTGGTCGTTAATCTATCTGCTGTCCGTCGACGGCAGCACAATCCGTTGACGTCGACGACAGCACAATCCGTTGACGGCAGCACAATCCGTTGACATCACGACGCACAACAAAACATAGCAAAACGCTTTGCCAAAAAACCCTCCAATCATTATACTTTTTTTCCTAAGGTTTTTATCTATTAAAAAAACCCTTTCCTTATCCCAAATTTTAAAACCCTTCTTTCTAAAGGTTCTTTAAACCTTTCCTACAAAGGTTTTCTCAATCCTTTTTTTTTTCCAAGGCTTACACAGCCAAAGGATTCAAGAGGGCTCTTGTTTATCAAAATCAAGAAGTGTTCTTTGTTCATCAAATCAACCTTGAATTATTTTCTTTGTTGTAAATGGAGTTAGACAACACTGCCCTTGTTTTTGCAAGTGGTAAGACCTCTCCTACCCCTATCAATCATGTTGAAGGAGAATGGAACCTCGATTGGGAAGTTTGATGGCAAGGGTTTCCATATACTTGGCAAGTTCAAGTAAGATATATGCTAATGTTCAAAGGTTTATGGCCTTTGGTGTAAAAGGCATGAAGAAGGTGGACCTTGAAGATCCAGAGGTGGTAGAAGATGATGAGCGGGCTCATGCTATCATTGCACTTCACATGCACAAAAAAACTCATCCATCTTGCGGTAGCGGCAAAAGAGGCTTAGGATGAGCTTGAGAAGTTTTATGGAGCCAAGGCAAAGCACTCAAAGATTGCACTTAAGGTGAAGTTTTGTGGTCTTAAGATGCACGAGAGTGGCTCTCTTGGAGATTTCATCAGCAAGATGAATAGCATTATGGGACAACTTACAAGCATTGATGCCAAAGTTAAAGAAGATAATGCTATTGACATGCTCTTAAAGAGAATGCCTCCGTCGTTCGATAGCCTTGTGACCACATTGAAGCACCTTCCAAATCCAACATTTGAAAGTATTGTTGCAACACTTCTTGAAGAAGATGTAAGAGTCAAAGCAAAGGGTGGATCTACATCTACATCTAAAACTCAAGCCTTTGTGATGAAACATGGTACGTCCAAATCCAACTTGAAATGTATCTTTTGCAAAAGAAGATGGTTTCATCAAAGCGAAGGATCAACAAGGGTGGTGCATAAAGCCACTATGGAAGAGATGGTACTAAAGATGTTACTAAGGTTGAGGGGAATTTTGGAAGTTCCTCACATGATAAGCAACTCTTCTAGTTGAGGAGTGAAGCATGTTTACTAGGATTGGGAGTGAACCACATATCTCTATAACTCATCACTTTTGTAAAAGCCTAATTTATAAAGGCTACCTACCTTGTCATGTATCCTATGGTTGAGAGGGGGTCATTTTGTTCTTGTATGTCCAATGCTCACCTTGCTCCATGTTTGGCATTGTCCCAAGGTGGCATTGAGAGGGGGTGTTGAAATATATGATGGTCAAGGGTGAGAGAAAGAGGTCATGTAGGTGTGAACACACCCTAAATAAAGTGGGCATGTGGGTGGAAAAGGGATATAGGGTTGGCCCAACCCTAGACCTTGGTGGATCATCCTATATAAAGGATAGGAGGCCTCACTTTTTGTAACACAACACTTGAAGGTGACAGTTAAGCCAACTTTGGAGTGGCTGAAATAGAAGGTAATATAGAAGCGTTCTATACATCTTGTGTTCTTACTCTCTCTCATATATGTTGCTCTATCTTACCATTAAGTATTTCTTCCGTTGTGCATACTTCCCATAATTTTGCCGATGACACCATCATTGGTGTTGATGTCTCCCCTCCCTCCCCCAATAATGACATATACAGATGACACCCTACTAACCTTGTCCAAGCTTGGAGACAAAGGGATGTAGATGCTACTCTCTACACCATCATTCACTAGCATGGAACCACCTATTACCAACCTTGTCCATGTAGACATCTATGTCATGGTAGTGATGGTGGGTGAACTTCCGACTAGGACTTGCTGGGGCACTTTTTACCCTCCATAAGAGGGGTATTTTCCCCTGTGCACTCTAGGTGTGAACCCAACCATATTTCATTATAGGGTTCATCTCATATTATACTTTTGGCACTTATTATATAATCTATAACATTGCTTTGTGTGCCTTTCCTTGCACTCTCACAATTATACTCTAGGTGTGAACCCACCCATATTTCATTGTAGGTTTCATCTCATGTTATACTTTTGGCACTTATCATGTAATCTATAATATTGCTTTGTGTGCCTTTCCTTGCACTCTCACAACTATACTTCTTTGTGTGTGTGTTGTTTGTGTATGGATTTCTATGCTTGGCTACAACATCTCTCCAACGTTTGGTATCAGAGCCTTATGTGCTCAGTGATTCTAGGGACTCACATCTATAGTAGAAACTCACCTAGAGTAGCCCTTTTTTAATGTGGTACCAGTTTGTAGCTTTAACCACCTCCTTTCCCTACCTTGGTCTCTTCGAAAGACATGATTGTGCTTAGGTATCATCCACCCTAGCTTAGCTTAGCACTGATCACATTGTAATTAGCTTAGCACTGCACTGATCACATTGTAATTAGCTTAGCACTGATCACATTGTGTAGGATTAAGTCACCCTCATCACATTGTAATTAGTGTAGGATTAAGTCACCCTCACCATCACATTGTAATTAGTGTAGGATTAAGTCACCCTCACCCTCACCATCTCCATCTCCATGGGAGCTTGGATCCTCAAGTTTCAGGCTGCTGCACTGGATATTCTTTATCTCCTATAATTATTTCCCAAAGCCCTTTGGCAACCAATATGTGCCTCATTATATAAGCCCATAACAGGTTGTTAGTCCCATCAAGCTTGTCTTTAGCACAACAATACAGCATCCCAAACACATCATTACCACAACCATACTATCTACAAGTATACTCTTTGTACCCAACTAAATGTAAGTGATGCAAAACTCCCAAAATACTATATGTATGCTACTGAACACAATATGGAACGAGTATGGAACACTGCAAGTAGCTCTCTGAAGATCTATAAAAGTATTGAAAGGAGTAGGGATTTAGATTAATTTTTATAATTTTTGCAAGCTCGGCTAACGTATATTGATGCCGATACCGTTGATGAGTACTCCCACATGCACCCCTATGCTCGATCTATTTTAGGCTAAGCTAAAAATTTACACTCTGATTTTGATGATTTTTGGCCTAGGAGACTCGAGAAGAGATGAGGAACACAGTGGTGAAAACAAAATTAGAAAAAATATTTTTTCAAAATGGGAACTGCACCCACAAATTGGCAACACTAGGCAAAAATACCCAAATCGAAAAATTGAAAAGGGATAGTTAATTGGACTACCGAGCTCATGTATGTACATGGCTTCCTATAGGCAGACTATAGATGATGGCCGAGCTGACCTCTTATAGAGTGCCATAGCTATTTTTCTTACTTCTCCTAGCTCCAAAATGGAGCTTTGCCTCCTTGTAAATGAAGGCCTATAAGGCCTGTAGGCTTTCTTGGTTCCATTGCTTGAAAGTGACCCTTTTTATATGAGGTAGGTACAACAAGGCTTTGATAGCTCATGTGGAATAACTTTGACGAGGTGACTTGGCACTCCAGCATCACTCATTTCAACACCCCCCCTTGATGCTAGATTGGGTACAATTTTTAGGCTTTCACTCTTCCTTTGCCTCCTTGGCCTGTAGGCTTTCTTGATTCCATTGCTTGAAAGTGACCCTTTTTATATGAGGTAGGTACAACAAGGCTTGACTAGGTGACTTGGCACTCTAGCATCACTCATTTCAACACCCCCCTTGATGCTAGATTGGGTACAATTTTTAGGCTTTCACTCTTCCTTTCTCTCCCCTTGTGTTTGGCTACCTTGGCCCTTGTGCTACTTTGGCACTATAGCTACTTTGGCTATAAATTTTAGCTTAAGTGCATCATATGGCTTCAGAGGTTGATTACAACACTTTTTATAGAGATAATTAGGCTTTCACTCTTCCTTTCTCTCCCCTTATGTGTTTAGCTACTTTGGCTATAAATTTCAGCTTGAGGGCATCATATTGCCTCAGAGGCTGATTTACAACATTATTTATAGAGATAACAAGGATGACAAACTCCATGGTTCTTTCTCTAAAGAAGAGTCTTCCTTTGTCTTCATTTGCAGCATCTTTGACCTCGATATGGTTTGCTTGATTCTTCTTATGGTAGCAGTCCTTTGTCTTCATTTGCACCGTCTTTGACCTCCTCGATGTAGTTTGCTTGATACTTCTTATGGTAGCAGTCTTCTTCTAGGTGACCAACTTTACTGTAGAAATCACACATAAGCTTTGATTTATGTTTGTTGTGACATTCATTCTTTTTGTGATCAAGTTTTCCACAATGACAGCATCTTGGAAGTGAAGAGGTTAACTGATTGTTCCTTTGAAAATTTCCACTTTTTGCATAGAGTGCTTGTGCACTTGGCTGTGAGGTGAATGTCTCTTTGTCCTTGAATTTAGATTCATGCTCAAGCAAATATGATTCTATGCCTTGAAGCTTAGTGTTAAGTACATTTTTAAGTGTAGCCATAAGTGATTCATATGGTTTTTTATCAACACTTTTTAATAATATAGCAATAGACTCATCTTGTGACTAATCACATCATCACCGAGGTTTTGAGCAATAAGGCCCAATGCTTTGTTATTTTCAAGTGGCTCAACCACCACTTGTTCATCCTCAATTAGGTGTCAAAGCCCTTTACGCACAAGTGCATGGTCTGCTTTGCCATGTGAAAAAACCATCACCATTGAACCTTGAGATAACTTCCACATGCTCCGTGATGAGAGGGTCTTACCATGAGCTTGTGTGACAAGTCTCTATGGCAGTGTCTGTACTATCTTACAAATCTTTGGTTATATAATTTATTTTTTGAAATATAATGCGAGCAATGTTTTTAAGATTCTAGAAATTATTTTAATGAGCTAGAAGCAGAAAATATGCGATGCAAATTATTTGAAAATGATTGAGGTACAAGAGAGTTTTTCTAATGCAAACCTAATCCCAATTAACCAATTTTGAATCTTAATTGGCCTAATTTTTGCTAATGATATACTAATGATAGTGATTAGTGCTTAAGTAGTGTGCAATAAAATTTCGAGGCCAAAATTGAGCTTTCACAATGCAACATTGAGAGGGGGTTTTTGCATAGCCTTATTGCCCTGGGTGGTGGGAACAAATAGCCCAAGCCTAGATTTGATGAAACCTTCAATAAATCAGCGTAGATCTTGCGATTTGGTGCATGGTCTTTTGCTTGTTGCAGCTTGTTTGTTAGACCAAATAGCTCAAGATTTTATTTGTAAGTTCCTTGGGTGATGGAGAATGGGAACCTAAGAGGGTTTGGCCCAATTTAATGCGGTCGGGGAGAATGCATCTTATGAAAAGTTGGTAGAAAATAGCAAAAATCAAGCAGCTACATAGAGGCACCTAGGGTGAGCAATGCTCCCGTAAAAAGATTTGGCTAATGGTAGCTTGGTTGGGCAGAACTAGCTGCTCCAAATTTCCTCTACTTGAAGAGCTTGAGAGTAAGATTAGATTATGTTGAGATTAGTGACTAATCAACCCGAGAAGAATTAAAGAAAGCTAAAGCTAAGCTAATGGGGAGCCTAAACCTCACTCTGATACCATGTTGAAACTTGAGGATCAAAGATCCCATGGAGATGGTGATGGAGATGGTGATGGTGAGGGTGACTTAATTCTATACTAATTACAATGTGATTAGTGCTAAGCTAAGCTCCCATGGAGATGATGATGGTGAGGGTGACTTAATTCTATACTAATTACAATGTGATTAGTGCTAAGCTAAGCTCCCATGGTGATGGTGAGGGTGACTTAATTCTATACTGATTACAATGTGATGTGATTAGTGCTAAGCTAAGCTCCCATGGTGATGGTGAGGGTGACTTAATTCTATACTAATTACAACATGATTAGTGCTAAGCTAAGCTCCCTTGGTGATGGTGAGGGTGACTTAATTCTATACTAATTACAATGTGATTAGTGCTAAGCTAAGCTCCCATGGTGATGGTGAGGGTGACTTAATTCTATACTAATTACAATGTGATTAGTGCTAAGCTAAGCTCCCATGGTGATGGTGAGGGTGACTTAATTCTATACTAATTATAATGTGATTAGTGCTAAGCTAAGCTCCCATGGAGATGGTGATTGTGACGGTGACTTAATTCTATACTAATTACAATGTGATTAGTGCTAAGCTAAGCTCCCATGGAGATGGTGAGGGTGACTTAATTCTATACTAATTACAATGTGATTAGTGCTAAGCTAAGCTCCCATGGAGATGGTGAGGTGAGGGTGACTTAATTCTATACTAATTACAATGTGATTAGTGCTAAGGTAAGCTCCCATGGAGATGGTGAGGTGAGGGTGACTTAATTCTATACAATGTGATTAGTGCTAAGCTAAGCTCCCATGGAGATGGTGATGGTGAGGGTGACTTAATTCTATACTAATTACAATGTGATTAGTGCTAAGCTAAGCTCCCATGGAGATGGTGAGGGTGACTTAATTCTATACTAATTACAATGGAGATGGTGATTAGTGCTAAGCTAAGCTCCCATGGTGAGGGTGAGGGTGACTTAATTCTATATTAAATTACAATGTGATTAGTGCTAAGCGAAGCTAGGGTGCATTATACCTAAGCACAATCATGATGAGCAAGCTAGGGTGGATTATACCTAAACACAATCACAATCGATGAATAAGCTAGGGTGGATTATACCTAATCATAATCATAATGAATAATTTAAATTAATTAAGCTTTAGACTCAAGCACAATTAGGTTACAAGATTAAGACTTGTACTCATAAAGAGGCTTGAGAGCTTGCTGGATTCCATTGCTTGAAAGTGATAAATTAATTAAGCTTTAGACTCAAGCACAATTAGGTTACAAGATTAAGACTCGTACTCATAAAGAGGCTTGAGAGCTTGCTGGATTCCATTACTTGAAAGTGATCTCTTTTATATGAGGTAGGTACAATAAGGCTTTGTTAGCTCATATGGGATAACTTTGACTAGGTGTCTTAGCACTCTACTCATTTCAGCAACACTTGTAACTCGTACTGCAGAGATCAAAGACGATGGGATTCTAGAGATACACATGCACATTCCCTTATTGCTCTCTCACTGAGAAGAAGCATTATACCACATATCCGTTCATGTGTCAATGTTAAGTTAGCTTGGATGCCCTTGTAGCGCTATATCAGGTGTGAGCCTACCTAAAACGGTAGTTGGACATGTTGCGTTTAGATGAGGGTGACTCTATGGATGAGTATCTCTCAAAGGTGAAAGACCTTTGAGAACAACTAGCCAACATTGATGAGCTTATTCTGGGTGATTCACTTGTCTCACTCTACCATCCTGAATGCATTGCCTAACTCATATCAAGGCTTTACTACTTCACTTTAGTTGCTCATGAAAGGCAATACAAATGCATTTTCTTTTGATGAGATCGTGTCTTTGCTCTTGCAAGAGGAGCAATCCCAGATGAACAAGTCAAGCATGAGGATTGGTGATCATGCTTTTGTTCCTCAAGGAAAAGGTAAAGTAGCCAACATTGATGAGCTTATTCTGGGTGATTCACTTGTCTCACTCTACCATCCTGAATGCATTGC
The DNA here is from genome assembly GCF_041138505.1 of Cibotium barometz. Lineage (NCBI taxonomy): Eukaryota > Viridiplantae > Streptophyta > Polypodiopsida > Cyatheales > Cibotiaceae > Cibotium > Cibotium barometz. The sequence goes on from NC_141092.1 coordinate 12,724,570, forward strand.
CTAACTCATATCAAGGCTTTACTACTTCACTTCAGTTGCTCATGAAAGGCAATACAAATGCATTTTCTTTTGATGAGATCGTGTCTTTGCTCTTGCAAGAGGAGCAATCCCAGATGAACAAGTCAAGCATGAGGATTGGTGATCATGCTTTTGTTCCTCAAGGAAAAGGTGTCTAGTGCCAATGCTACAAGGATAAGGGTGGGACAGCTAACTCTTATGGTAAGCGTGTAGACAAGGGTGACAATGAAAATCCCAAGAAGAAGGGTAAATGTATTTATTGTCAGAGGGACTATATAAATGAGTGCAAGAAAAAGAGAAGGAGAAGAAAGACTCTAGCATGTCTATGGCTAATGCATCAACACCTAGTGCTGATAAAAAGGATTCAGCTAGCTATGCTCAAGATGAATGGGTATTCCAAGTACATTTGTAGCTCTGATTCTTCCTTACGTGATACATGATGGAAATTCATAGAATATATGGTACTTTGATCATGGTTCTAGCAAGCACATCACATCACACCATCATCTCTTCACTACAAATAAATGTGCAAACAACTCTCATTATGTAGTTAAAGGAGTTGGAAAGATTGAACTCACTACTAAAAATGGTGAGATGATCACTCTCTCTCGTGTATTATATGCACCAGGTATCAAGATTGAAGGAGTTGGCGAGATGATCATTATGCCATTAAACAAGTTGGAAAGATTGATCTCACTGCTACAAATGGTGAGATGATCACTCTCTGTCATGCATTATATGTACCAAGTATCAATAAGAATCTCTTATTAGTTTCGACAACCATTTTTGGGTCCAACCTTGTGGTTCATTTTATGGATAAAAACATTGTAGATGATTGTAGTGATGGGGATACTATTGTTGCATCCACCGGTACTTTATGTCATGGCCTTTACATACTTGATGCATACAAGAGAGTTGCATGCAATTCCCATGAAATGTCTAGTACATCCAATGAGACGGATGCATACAAGAGAGCTATGGCATGCTTGGTTTGGTCACCTCAACTTTACTAGTATGCTACACCTATAAAGGCATGATATGGTCCCCATATTGCTGCCGCTTGATGCAACTGTCAAGCATGTCTGTGAGGGTTGCATTTTGGGTAAGAAGATGCATCAAGAACCATTTCTTAAGGATGGTTCAATGAGGGATACCCGAAATATATAGCTTATACATAATGATGTATGTTGTCCCATGGAGGACATCATCCATTGGAGGTTATCTCTACTTCATTACGCTCATTGATGGCCTTTCCAGATTCATCTAGGTCTATGCTGCTATGAAGTAGAAGTCAGAGGTATTTATATGCTTTAGCTCATGGGGCCAAAAATTTATTTGGATGATAGATTCAAACTCTATGTACAGATGGGGGGGAGTACATGTCCAAAGAGTAAGAAGCATTCAACATGAGTGTACCGTGCCCTATACACCTCAGCAAAATGGTGTTTTTGAGAGAAAAATAGGTCTCTCATCATGGAGATAGCATGATGTATGGTCAAAGGCCAAAATTTACCTCTCAAGTTTTGGATGGAAGTTGTTATATGTGCAACATTTGTGTATAAAAGGTGTCCAACAAAGGCTTTGCATACCATCACTCCTACAAAGGTTGGCATGATAAGAAGACATCAACCACCATTAGTTAGTTTTTTCATATAGGGTTGTGAGAGAGGGAGTTGAGGTTGAGAAAGGGAGCCAAATTTGTTATTCTTCTACCAACTAGCTAGTTTTTTCTACCAGCTAACATGTTAAAAAGTTTCGCATAGCTTGCTCACAAAAATCAACCAGCTTGTTGTTGGTAAAGAAAAACAAGCTAGCTTATGTAAAAATCATTAAATCTACTAGCAAGATTTATATACCAACTAGAATATTAAAGAGTAATGGGTTTAATAATGAGCGTAGTAAGATGGCCTCAGCTCACTTTTAAAGCTTGCTGGTGCAACGTTATCTGGATGGAAGGACCATGTTGAATCCAACCATCTGAATCAAGATCAATTAAGATGGGATGACTTGAAAATATACTTATTTTAGAGATACTATCTGGATGGAAGGACCATGTTGAATCTAACCATCTAAATCAATTAAGATGGGATGACTTGAAGATATACTTATTTTAGAGATACTATCCACTAGGGTATGAAGAAGATAGGATGAATGAATTTCTAGGAATTCCACAGGAAGAGAGGTCTATTGAAGCATATCATTGAGCTTATACAAATCTTATGTGCTTACCCCTTCTATGGATGGTACTACCCACCTTAACAGACTTGTTAGGAAGTTGGATCCACCAATGAAAATGTTAGTCAAGAATGCTAATCCAAATTCTATAGCTAAGATAGTTTGTATGGTAGAAGACTTTACCTAAGATTTTCCAAAAGAAAGTAATCAGCCAAGGAGATTACCTCTCCTACAACTTCAAAGCAACCCTTATCCCAGTTTTTGGAAATCAGAACTTGTCTAAATTAAAGAAGAATAAAGGTCAAAATCCGATCTAAGATTCTCAGAATATGGGACCCAAGAGAGAAAATTCTTATATATCAGATGGATCCTTCCAGTAGCTTAGGAGAGACAAAAATGTTTTAGATGTGAGGAACCTAGGATGCAGTATATGAGTGAGTGTCCTATTGCACCTATTGTGGTGTACCCAACTCAAGGTGCTATAGGACCACGATATCAGCAGCCCACAGTTTTAGTGTAAAGTAATTCAAGACCAGCTACTCAAAGTTATCAAGGACCCCCACCCCAAAATTAGGGAAATCCAAGAAGAAATTTTTCATCTCAGTCAACTACTTCAAAAGCTATTATTGTTTGCTGACATGGAAGGTGAAGAAAGAGGAAGAATTCATGCTGCCATAGAACATCAAGGTCAGAAATGATAATTTTTTGTTATTCAGGCACCTACAAGTTATCAAGGTAAGTAATTTTAGCTTTTGATTGATTCTAGAAGTGCACATTCCTTCATTTTGTCTAGTTGTCTATAGAAGTGCACATTCTTGCATTTTGTCTAGTTGTCTATAGAAGTTAGAATTAGATTAGAGACATAGTAAACCTATGTAAAAGTTAGAATTAGATTAAAGATAGAGTAAACCTATGCAAGTTAAATTGGCTAGTGGGAAGTTACTTCTCTCTCTCGCCACCATGAGATGGAAAATCTCCAATTCTCTCTAGATTGGAATTTAACTGAATGTATATTTAAAGTCTTGCCCTTGGGTGTATACGATGGAATTCTTTGTATGGATTGGATGACTCAAAATCAAGCAAATATATATTGTCACAAAGGGACCTCTCTTTTCTGGATCTTTAAAATAATAAGGTCCAAGGGATCAAAGCAATTGGGTCCGACATTATAGCTTGTAAGGCCATCCAAATTATTAAAAGGACTTAGAAAGAAGGAGGCAATTTATGTGGTTGTTGACCCCATTTTGAGGTTAACCTAGCATCTATCCGTTACATAAGAGAGATAGCACAATAAGTGTCATGAAATGACACTATAAATGTTGTAATTATGAGAATGGCTGCTGGCAATGCCCAAACCTATGTATCTTGTAATAATTTAGCTCATCTTTCTTTATGTTTTGGGCACCCAAGTGTGAATAAGGGCCAGTTGTATGAATAACAAATTCTCATAATGCAAGACACAGTCCCCCTTTATGCCAATTGAGTTTAGTCTTATCTCTTTGCTCTCTTGTGTCTATGGTGTGAGAGAGAGAGAGCTTCATTCTTGGTGCATGTTCCTCTTATGCTTGTGTTTATAAGTGTGATAGTAGAGAGGTGTGAGTGTCCTTGTATGAGGAGAGGCAACCTCATGGTGTGACAGCTTGAGGAAGGAGGCAAAGGAGTGGAGCTAGCTACCACTAGCATAGCTTGGAGTCTTCAGAGATATGAGGTCGGATTCCAGCAAGTTTCCCACAACGTGTTAAGGTAAGCACTATCCATTGCAATAGGGTAGGGGTGATATAGGCTATAACATTTTTGGCACTGATGTCGGGGATGCCACATCGGTTGCTTTCTACTCTATTTCGACTCCCTATCTTCTTCGTACAAGTCCCTTTTCCCTTAATATGGTTTCTTGAGGCTGTGATTGGTTGAGAAGAGGATAAGTTGTGGATAAGGTTGTAGAAAGGGAGAAAAAAGAGAAAAAGAAGGGTTGTTTTTTAACGTTATAGCATTTACAATGGTTGTTTGCAAGAAAAGCAACAAAACAAAGCATTTGCATAAATACTTGCATGGTAGGAATTCAATAATCATGCCATGATTATGCAGGGAACACCCATTTTGCATTTTTTTTAAATCTTGAAAAATTAAAAAAATAAAGAGCCATTGATCCTATCGATTGCTATCACTTGAACATTCATGTTATGGAGGAACAATCTGGAAATTTTGAATTAGATAGATTAAGATTTGCACCCCCAAAGTAGTGATTTTTGTTCGACACACCTACAGAATCATGTCATCGTCGTGATTCTATAGTCTGCACAATCATGCTCGTGATTTTTGATCACATTAACAATTCCAGCTTTCCCACCAGCCCCAAGATTATGCATTAAATGTTGCCTTATCTTTGATAGATTTTATCTTATCTTTTCTTATCCGATTGTGTTCATGGATCATAAATCACAGTCCATGGATTGTTAATCATGATGGTGAGTGCCACCTCATAAATGACCATGAGTGCCACATCATAAATCACACCATGGCTGCCATGTTGCCATGCATGATGACATCACTTAATAATTTGATAAGAGTGACATCTAAAATAGCTATTAGGGGCCTCAGGGAACTCATGTAATTTGATAAGAGTGACATCTAAAATAGCTATTAGGGGCCTCAGGGAACTCATGTATATATTCATTAAACTTGTTTAGCCTCAGGGAACTCATGTATATATTCATTGAGCTTGTTTGGGTGAAGATATTCAGCATGATTCTGCAAAGGATTATGTCCTAAAATAACTATTAGGGGCCTCAGGGAACTTATGTATATATTCATTGAACTTATTTGGGTGAAGATATTCACCATAATTTTGTAGGATCACGGCCATGATCATGGTGAAGATTTTCACCACCACCATGATTCTGTAGAGAATCACAGCCTAATTCTTTACCCTATAGGATCATGTCAACTAAGGCCTTGAGTATCATCAGGATAAGTACTCAAGGGTATTTCTAAGGTCACCCTAACACTAGGGGTTGCTATAAACAGGTGAGAATAAACAAAGATTTTGTCATGATTTATGTCGTGAGATCATGTCCATGATTTATGTCGTGTGATCATGTCCATGATTTCTATCGTGTGATTTCTGATCACATTCGCGATTCTAAGGCCTTGAGTATCATCAGGATAAGTACTCAAGGGTATTTCTAAGGTCACCCTAACACTAGGGGTTGCTATAAACAGGTGAGATTTCTAAGGCCTTGAGTATCATTAGGATAAGTACTCAAGGGTATTTCTAAGGTCACCCTAACACTAGGGGTTGCTATAAACAGGTGAGAATAAACAAAGATTTTGTCATGATTTATGTCGTGAGATCATGTCCATGATTTATGTCGTGTGATCATGTCCATGATTTCTATCGTGTGATTTCTGATCACATTCGCGATTCTATAGAAATCTAGTAATTACAGACTTGATAATTCCAATTGTGTGCAAATCAACATTTTTACTAGTTAAAACCATTTCATGCACTTTTATTGGTGATGGCATTGCCCCACATGTACCCAACTAGGATCCTCCTACCATAAAAGCTTAAGGTCAGCTCACATGGCCAACACACAAAGGAGTGTGTTTGCTTTGCAATGGCTAAATTCTACAAAGGAGTGTGTTTTCTCTATAAAGTCTAAATTCTTTTGAATCATCGAGTAGTGAGGAAACCATGGAGAACCCTCTTAATAACAAGGAATTGGTCGGGGAGAAAGGAGCTTCTTCTACAACACTATCTCATGCGTTTATGGGCTTAGCTCAAGGAGTCCTAGGATATAATTATGAGCCTAAAAGGGAAGCTCCACACGCTTATCGGCTTAGCTCAAGGAGTCCTAGGATATAATTATGAGCCTAAAAGGGAAGCTCCACACGCTTCCAAGGGGGGATGGCCATCGAGCTCAGACAAAGAAGTAAACACTGGAAGACCTGGGAGTACAGGAGGGCAGCAACAACTGAGTGAGAAACAATTTCTAAGGGGCAACAATCCCTAACTCCCACCAGTACAACTTACTCCCAGAATTTGAAGGGATTCTATAAGTGCCCAAAGGATGGGGGCAATGTATTTTCCCACTTCCAGGGAGCTAGAGATTGAGGAAATAATGAGGGAAGCCTAGAAGGCTTGAACAAGAGAAGGCCAGCTTAGATCTTTGTAGGGAGTTGGGCCTAGAGACGTGCCTTTGATAGGACAATATGAGGGGAAGGTTCTTCCAGCCTTAGCGGATTGAGGCATGAAGATGACTTGGTCACATGAGGCAGTGCTATGAAAATCGAACATGATCTGGCCTATTTTGGAGGAATCTCGAGAAGACCTAACTATCGTTGCAACACCTCTCTCAATCTATCGAGAGAAAATTCAAAGAAAACTTACGCCAAGATAGAAGTAAATGTGATGTTAAGAACCCCGGAGAGGGGAATCTGGGAGAAGCATTCTTGGATGATGATGTGAACATGAATGTGGGAGTTGTTCAATACCATATAACCCAAGGGTACATGTAAATCGACATGCTAGATCTATAAGAGACCGAGACAAGGGTGGGACAACCATAGGAAGAAGGGAGGGGTTACTAGGAAGTTACATACCACACCAGCACCATAAAGAGCCACACCGGTCAAGCCTAATCATGTGGCAAGCTTAATGCAAAGATTCTCAAGTGATGGCATTGCCATACAACACCTCGAGATATTTGAATTGGTGTGCAAAACTTGTGGTCCGATCAGTGACCAAACAAAAATATTTACGTTCTCCCTTACACTAGAAGGAAAAGTGCACCAATGGTATCGATCACTTAATCAGATGACTAATGGAGAACTTTTAGCTAAATATTCTACTCGTACGACAAGAAAAAGAAGAAGGGTAAAGAAGGTGGATGAGGAGACTCTATAGTGGTGATTCAAGATGGTTTGGATGAGGGAACAATCGACATTGTAACCACCAAGTTGAGCTAGGATAATGTGCTGACAAGAAAAAAAGAAGTGGTGACACAAAAGGAAGCCGAACCAGCTGAGGTGAGCCCAAGACACCAAGAGGGGTGGTTGGGTGAGTACCCAAATGCCTAGAAGGAAAGAGAGAAACTAGAGACTGCAGAAAGCCCTAGTCCAATCAAGCCAAAATAAGTTTGAGGAATGGCTACAAGCCAATTGAGCTATTGAAATGGTCTATCCTAAATGAAATACATAGGGGAAACAAAATAGCTGAATGTACAAGAACCTTTGTCAAAACACAGTGAGGATGAGACCGACTTAGAAGAAGGAGAAAAGAATGATTTGTTCTCATTAATATTTAAGGAAGGAGGAGAATATCCTCTATATGACTCAACAAATACTATCCTAGAATCATACAATAATGATGTTGGGCTCGAGACCAAATGCCTAGAGATGTGGCAGAGCTAATAACATTTCTCTTGTAGAGAATAAAAATGCCAATTGGAACCTATATAGCTGAGAGGAAACCCTCGACTTTGGGCTGATTTAAAAGATAAGGTGGAAGTCAGAATCTGCCAGCCAACAAGGAATTACCCTTACATCTCGAGAAGGATTTAGATTTGGTTAAAGGAAAGGAATTACCCTTACATTTCGAGAGGAGGATTTAGATTTGGTTGAAGGAAAGGACGACCTACTAGAACTAGTTCAAATTTTGGCCAAATGGGAAAGTATTATGAGAGTGACGTATTGAATACAACACTTGGTGCATAAGGGTTATGCGATCCTTGATGGGGGGGGCCAGAGTAAGTATCCTCACAAAGCAATGTTGGGAAAATTGGGAAAAACCAATCTTCGAGAAGAAAAACCTCATTGTAAAAATGGTTGACGGTACCATGTCATTGCCTATGAGAGTTTTGTAGAACCTGAAAATGAAAGTCTTCTCATTCCGCTATTGCCATACGTTAGCGGTCATGCATTTTATTAAGCACACAGATTCATATGATGTGATTCTTGGTAGACCTTTTATGAGGAGTTCCAAGCTAGTACATGACTACGCCATGGATTGCATGTACCTATATGAAAGGACTCAAAAATCCTAAAAGTAGATGTACGGACATGGAAGCTAGTACATGACTACGCCATGGATCGCATGTACCTATACAAAAGGACTCAAAAATCCTAAAAGTAGATGTACGGACATGGAAGATGCATCCCATGGATGGAGGGTTGTTTAGAAATAATTCTGAAACCATGGAAAGAACAACCTCTTTATAACTATGTACAACCCATGAATAGCCAAAAGTGTCACAGGGGGAACATCCACTTCCAAATGATGATTTTTACAAGAATTGGATGCATGTATTAGCCATAATAGATGTCATGGGAAAGTCCATAACAAGTTTTATGGAACCAAATTAGAAGGATGAAATGTTAGTCACCATGGCAGCACATGATGAGACCATCTAATGGTGGACGAGTCATGGGAAATCTCCTCAAAAGAGTTTGAGTCTAATTGTGAGAAACAAGCTTTGGATTTAGCAAGGTTGAAGTTTCAAAGATGGATGAAGAAGAAGCATTATCAGGCTAACCACAGTGAGATTCTTAGAAGAGGACCCACATGCTCAACGGCTAAGATACATCGAAGCCACTAAGATTCACAAAGAATTATCTAAGAATTGGGGAGAAGAGTTAAGCCAAAAAATGCTAAACACCTGCGTTGTTGCAGTGAAGCCTGATGTGTAGGTGAAGCCTTCTTGTATTTGTCAGAGTCATCAAGAATTGTCAGAGTTAGTTTAGGAAAAAACTGCTTCACAATGTATCAATAAACACTGGCAATCATGGTGCTTGTGATGGATTTTCATGTACGGGTTCATTTTCTCCTGTGTGAGGGCGAGTGTCGAAGCAAAGATGAAGCGGTTAATGGGAATGACGGTTAGAATTTTTTCAAATATGGGATAATTGTGCTGGGTGTTTGAATTCGATCTAGAGGAGTCAGCAGAATCATCTCATTCATACTTTACAAGATCAGTAGCAAGGCGATTAGGTTCGCAGCTTAGGGGAGATGACCAAGAACAGGAGTTGCCAGAAGAAGGTGGCGATAGGGGAATGTCAATAGATGGGTTTGAAGAGGAGACAAAGCACGATTCAGCGAATTCAGGTGAAGCAGTGGCACAGTCATCAGGGAGTTTTCCACAATTATTAGCCAACCATAGCATCAATACAACGGGCATTATTGCCTAGGAGAAGGTTGCGGTTCAATCCTTTAGAGGGAAGAAGTACTGAAAGGCGGTTACCCCAAAATCAACCTCTTAATATGGCCGTAGTAGCAGCTAGAGGAGCAGATTTACGCGTCAAATTCGAGAGCTTTTCAGGGAAGTCTAAAGAAGACCCTGATTTCCATGTGGCTCAATTCGAGACCAGATGGCAAGCCAGAGGATTTGCTGGAGTATATGATGTGCAAGCCAAGATGCACCAGTTCGAGGCAACATTGGAGGGAAAAGCCATGCAATGGTTTAGCAATTTTGCTGCAGGGCATTTTGTGGATTATGATGCATTAAGGATTGAATTTTTGAATCGGTTTCGGAAGGAGAAGACAGCAAATGATGTGCTGACAAAACTCAAAGGTGTGAAGTAGAAGAAGATGTTTGTGGAAGATTATGCACAGAAGTTTAATCGGTATGTGCGAAGGCTCACAATACAAGAAAGTCCTACAGATGAAATGTTGGCAGCATACTTTGTGAAAGGATTGAGAAAAGAGTTGCGGAATACAGTCGCAGGTGTTGATGTTGCGGGTGGAATGGATGCACTAATAGATACTGCTACTAGAGCGGAGAAAAGATTTGGGTTAACAGGCTTGAGTTCAGGAAAGAGGCATTCTAAGGATAGGAAGAAGAGAAAGTCGAAGGGGAAAAGGAAGAAGAGGTCAAGTGATGAAGATTCGGATGACGATTCAGAGTCAGATTCTGATACAGATTTGGATACAGATTCAGGATCAAGTAGTGATGATGATTCGGATAGTGTTTCGGAGTCAGATGACGAGGAGGATAAGAACAAGAAACATAAGAGGAAGTCAGGTAAGAAGTCAAAGGAGAAGACAAAGAGTAAGGCAGTGGAAAAGAAATTAAAGCAGATGGGAATTTAGAAGGAATTAGGAAGCAAGACAGATCATTGTGAAATTTGTCTCAAGGATGGTCATAAGACAAAAGATTGCTGGTACAATCCAAATTTTAGGGGAGCAGTTCCTGAAAGAATACAACAGAAGATGTAGAAAAATGTGACACAAGCTCATGGGATTTTTTCAGAAGCATCGGACCAACAAAGGCCATTCAATTATCAAGGATGGCAGAGGCAGGAGCAGCCATATTTGAATTGGAGACCACCAGGGAGACCACCATTCAAGGGAAATTTCAATCAAGGAGGACGTTCAAGGTTTGGAGGATGGCAGAATTCTAGACCCACCATGGGGAGGAAATTGGAACCAGCCACAAGGCTGGCCTCAACAGCAAAATTGGTAGCAACCAGCTAATTGGAATCAGCAAGGGTGGAATCAACCAAGACCTACTCAGTCATTACCTCAGTTGCCTGCGTCACCTGTTCAGCAAGCGAAAATAAATAAACCTCCGCAAAGCAATTTGGTGAATGTGGAGATTTCTCTGGAACATGGAGTAAAGCAAGTGTTGGCGGAATGTGCGCCTGCATGTGATTGTTCTCAATGTGGCATACAGGATTCGGAAGTGCTGGCGGTTACACGATCTAAAGCAAGGTTGAAGTCACCATTAGATTGGGAGGAGCAAAAAGTTGTTCGTGAGTGATGAAGTGGCAGAGGGGATTGTGGAAGCACAGGATGATGAACACATTCAGAAGAAAAAGAAGAAGTCATTGAAAAGGATGGAGAATAAGGGGGAGAAATCCGAAGCACTGTTTCAAGAGTTATTGAATACTCCTATGCATTTTACATTGGATCAGTTGCTTTCGTTGGTCCCAATTTTCAGGGATCGACTTTATTCGGCCATGGGAAAGTCAAAGGTTGCAGAAATAATGGATGTTTTGGACCAGAGTGTGGGAAGTCATCAGATTAGTCCTGAAGATGTGGATAATCGGCGGTTTTCAAAGGTCTTATTGGATGGCGGATCTGGAGTCAACATTTTGTCAAAATCAAAATTCTTGAAGATGAAGAATGTCGAATTGGAGCCAGCACCATTTCAATTGAAGGATGGCAGACCAGAGCAGAGTTCAACCACTTGGGATGTTGAGAAGACAATCTCTTACAATACAAGGATTGCAGTTTCTAGAAAATTTTGTTGTTTTAAACATGAAAGATGCAGGGAATGCTTACTCAATGTGGTTGGGAAGGCCATGGTTTAAAACTGCAAAGCTCAAGCAAGATTGGGAGGAAAAGAATGAGGTTACATTAAAGAAAGGCAAGAAAGTTGTCATATTACCAATGGGATCTAGATAAGAGTTGTCAAAGTCAGTGAAGCCAATGATGGCTCAGCCGATTAATTTGGCAGAAGAAGTTGAAGATGATGAGGAAGACTGTTTTTTGGCAGCTAACCCAACAATAGTTCTAATTTTTGAAGTAGATGTGGAATGGATTCTAGATAAGTATGTCATCCCCATAGACATAGGAGGAAGTGTTTTGTCAATTACTGGAAAGCAGTTCTGGACGGGTGTCATAGTTGAAGTCAGCAGAACATGATGGAGATGAAAAGGTGGATGTAGCTGATGAGTATGCAGATATTGCACCAAAGGAAGCAATTCTTAGAGCAGAGTTTCTGTATGACAAATTGATGGACAAAGTTTCCAGAGTTAAGGAGGATGACTTACAAGATCTAAACTTAGGATCAGCAGAAAATCCGAAGGTTGTCAAAGTCAGTGTCAATTTGGATGAGGAGATCAAAGATGATCTGAAGAAATTACTGCAGGAGTTTATGGATGTGTTTGCTTGGGAATATTTTGATTTGAAGGGTATGGATCCTCAGATGTACAAACATCAGATTAATCTCAAGGAGGATGCGGTGCCAGTTATTTAGCAAAGGTACCGAATGAATCCGAATTATGCCAAACAGGTCAAGCAAGAGTTGGATAAACTTCTGAATGTGGGTTTCATCATACCAGGATAAAGCAGAGTGGTTATCACCAATTGTGGTGGTGCCAAAGAAGTCGGGAAAAATCCATGTGTGTGTGGATTACAGCAGAAAACTGAATGCAGCAACCATTGCAGATCCATTTCCATTGCCATTTATTGATTCTGTTTTGGATGATGTTGCAAGGCATGAAATGTATAGTTTTCTTGACGGATTTTCTGGGTATAATCAAATTCCAATGGCAGATGAGGATATTCAGAAGACAGCATTTATCACTGAATGGGGAGCATTTGCTTACACAGTAATGAGTTTCGGTTTGAAAAATGGACCACTTTCATTTTCAAAAGTAGCTTTTAAAACATTTGAGCCATACTTGACAGAGTTCATGCGGATTTTTATGGATGACTTTTCAGTCTTTGGAGAAAAGGTTAAGCATCTGGAATATTTGAGGAACTATTTTGAAAGGTGCAGGATGTTTAGAATGTCTTTGAATCCGCACAAGTGTGCAATTGCAGTTCAAAAAGGAAAGTTACTGGGTCACATTATTTCGCAGGATGGGATGTCAATTGATGCTGACAAAATAAGTGCAATTCAGAAGGCAGTGATGCAGTTTGTTGGTCAAATTAAATGGCATAACCGTTATCTGAGATATTTGGCAGATGTAAGTGCACCTTTGAGTCATTTGATGAAGAAGGATGTGGATTTTGTGTGGGGTGAAGCTCAGGAAAAAGCTTTTCAGATCATTAAGAAGATGTTGGTAGTATCACCTATTCTTCAACCACCAAATTGGGAGTTGCCTTTTCATGGTTATGTGGATGCATCGGATATAGCAGTTGGAGCTGTTTTGATGCAAGAGAAGGTTAAGGGATGGTTTAGACCAGTGTACTATGCAAGCAAGATGCTGAAGCCAGCTGAAAGGAATTACACTGTCACAGAGCGTGAAGCTAGGGGGATGATTTTTGCATTGGAAAAATTCAGACACTATTTGTTGGGGAATAACATTGTCTTTCATGTTGACCATCAAGCTCTGTTGTTTCTGGTAAAGAAGCCAAAGTTGGAAGGGAGGCTTGCAAGATGGATGCTTTTGCAGGAATTCGATTATATAGTGGTACATACTCCAGGAAATCAACATGCAGTGGCAGATTATTTGAGTAGGCTAAAAAATGTGTTGGAGACTCCAGGAGTGTCAGATGAATTGCCAGATGCAGAATTGTTTCAGGTGGAAGGACATTCATATAACAACTGGTATGATCAAATGGTTCAATTTTTGACAGATGGGGTGTTACCTTTTAACATGACAGCAGATCAGAGGAAGAAATTTGCCTTAAGAAGTAGGCCATTTTTTATAATTGCCAGAGCTTTGTATAGAAGAGGAGTGGATCAAATCATTTGTAGATGTGTTCCGGATGAAGAGCAGAAGGCGGTTTTACAAGAAGCTCACTTTGGAGTAGCTGGAGGTCATTTTTCAGGAGAGATTATGGGGCGGAAAATTATGCAAGCAGGTCTTTGGTGGCCATTGCTGTTGAGGGATGCTCATACATTTGCTAGAGAATGTGTTCAGTGTCAAAGAATGGGGCAACCAACATCGATGGATCGGATGCAAGATCATCCAGTATTACCTCTTGAACCATTTCAAAAGTGGGGCCTTGATTTTGTTGGGCCAATAAAGCCAAAATCTAGGAGGACAGGAGCAAGGTACATTTTGGTTGCAACTGATTATGCCACAAAATGGGTAGAAGCAGTGGCTTTGAGGGATAATAAAGCAGCAAGTGTGGCCAAATTTTTGTACAAGATCATGACTAGGTTTGGATGCCCAATAGAATTGGTGTCGGATTAGGGTGTGCATTTTTTGAATTCAGTCATCATCAAGGAATTGACATCCAAGCATATGATTCTTCACAAGAAGTCTACTCCATATCACCCACAAGCAAATGGGTAGGCGAAAAGCACAAATAAGGTGCTGGTGAGGATTTTAAAGAAAATTATCTCAAAAAATAGGGTGGATTGGGATGACAAGCTAGATTCAGCATTGTGGTCATTCCGGACAGCATACAAAGTGGCCACAGGTATGACACCATTCAAATTGGTTTATGGAATTGAAGCAGTTGTTCCTATGGAATATGTGATACCTAGTTTGAGGCTAGCAGTTCAGCATAGATTGAGCCCAGAGGATTCAATATTGCACAGGCAAATGGCATTATTGAAATTGAAGGAGGATAGAATTCACAGTGCATATGTGGCAGAACTAAGTCAACACAGAAGACAAGCATGGATGACAAGACAGGTGAAGTTCAAGATTTTTTAGAAGGGTGATTGGGTAATGATGTATAATTCAAAGTTGGGACCACACCTAGGAAAGTTGAAGCTCAGATATTTTGGGCCATATCAGATTGTGGAGGAATTAGGCCAGAGAACTTTCAGATTGAGGGATGATTTTGGAACTTTGATTCTCAAACCAGTGAATGGATTTCGACTAAAGAAATTTTATGGGTGGTAAGATTCCTGAAATTCCAGAATGGATGATTAACAGGGCTAAAGATATTGCTGTGAGACATGTGGCAATTGATTTTGGATCTCTAGCAAAATCGATGGTGACAAATGCAATATGTCAGTCAGATTGGGATGTCGGATTTTCGGAATACCAAAGCAAAAGCAAAAAGAAGTCTTTAGTGGAGCACTTTGTTGGTCAAAGCCAATGTCAAAAGTTTTTCCAAATTGGAAATCAGTTAGTGGGAAATGTTCTTTTTCAAGAGAATCTTGGACCTCAAATCGAGGCAAAATCTTTGGCATGTGTGAAGCTGCTAATGGATGGTACGTGTTTAGAAACGATTGCATGGGGTGCGCTTTTTGTAGGCAAGTGTCATGATAACCAAGAGAGGGGCAGATTTGATCGCTCAGTTCAGTTTCAAGTGTGTGATCTTTTTGCATGTTTGAGTTTTTTGCAAGCGCTCACAGGGATGTTTTCAGACAGCTTAAGGAAGAAGCTCCTCATGCCAGCACAGGAAGTTCCGAGTGAGTCCATGACGAAGACGTGCTCGATGAAGATGGCCTTGGAAGAATTAAGGGTGTCGAGAGTCATCATGCAGACCATTGATGATGATGATGAAGTTGAGTCTGCAGATGAAGGCCAGCCGAAGGAGATGGAGATAGATGAGGGGTTTGATGCACAAGAGGAAGAAACCAAGGTCTGGTTAAAGCAGATAGGTCTGTACGATTTTGCAAACTTGCCTTGGGCTGCATGGGAGCAGAACTCTTTTGTTGAGCAGCAGCTATACCACTTGAGAGAGAACCGTGGGTACATTACAGAAGGGAAAGAGGTTATGCCGAAACGGGTGGCTGAAGTGTTTAAGGTACCAAATGTGCAAGGGCCAAAATTGAAGAAGATTTTGGATTCTGTCATGAAAGGCGAGTTTGGGCCGCCAGAAGGAACTAGGTCCTACTACATGGTGAGGAATGCAGATAAGGTAAGAAGCACGCATCTTTTTTGGTATTTGGATAAGGTCTGTCTATTGGCCAAGAGTTCATACATGTCCAAGGAAGCTTTTGCACCTCTGTGGAATGTCGAAAGAGGTGTTCGCATGGATTGGGCGTCATTTTTACATGGGAGGTTGCAGTTTACTGAGACCAGAGACAAGAGAAGATCACCATCTATTGGGAAGTTAGTCCCATATTTGGCAGGGATGTTCAGTCATGTGTTGCAGGTGCCTGTGGGGCCTATGGTGATGCTGATGAAAGATGAGAAGAAGTGGAAATTGGAGTATGACTCACCAACAGCTTTGAAGCAAAAGTCATCTACTCGGATAAGTTGGGTAACTCCGTATGGTGTTGCTCCAGTGACACATGCTGGAAGTAGTAAGCTCTTCTTACTCCCTAGATTGGCAAATGTGCAACAGGCAGAGGCAAGGGCCAAGACTATTACTTTTATTCCAAACAAGCTTGGGGAGATGGCAGAGCGGATAAGAAATTTCTTCCAGTAATACAGAAGCAAACTACACAGACCTGGGCAGGAAAAAGTCTGGCTGGAGTGTTTTCTGTGCAAGATGCTATTGAAAGTTTGGCAGATCTGAGCAGATTTATCAACAACGAGGCTAGGAAGATCGATCCGGAGCAGCTTGCCATTTTGGAAAGGGAAGTGCAGCGCCTGCAGGACCAGTTAGATACAACATGCAAAGAAAAGATAGAATTGGAGGATAATTTGTCAAAGATTGGTGCTGAGATGCAGATGAAGATGGAGGTATTACTTCAAACAGCCTTGGAATTTGGAACTTGGGATGATGGCTTGAAGTTGGCTACGGATGATCAGTTCAAAGTGTTTGAGGGCCGTATCACACAATTGATTTCAGATAAAAAAAATTTGATGAACAGTTTAACACCTTTGGTGAGCCTGGAGAAGGCGGCTCTCGCCGACGGACAAGCAACCACAGGAGTACTAGTAGTAGTCGAAGCGAATTTGGAAATTTTGAAGCAAGAGGTGTATCAGTACACACAAAAGCTGTGGAGTGGAGCTACTAGGTTGTTTGAAGAGCATCTGGAGGAACCTATTGATAAGTTCAGGATGTGGTTCGAAGCAGCAGGAGCAGAGAATGTTCGAAAAGAAAATGAGTTGAAGCGGCTGTCGCGGATTTGAAGAAGCAGTTGGAAATAGAGCGGAATGTTACCTTAACACAATTGGAAAGTGACGTGGAGAAATCAAGGGCAATGATGAAAGAAGCAGTAAAGGTGAGCCTCATGAAAATCCTATTGTCAATTTAGAGTCAGAGCCGGAAGCAGTTAAGACAAAGGAGGCAGAAGCTGAAGTGACAGTACAAGATGAAAGTGCAGGGGGATGGATAAGGTGGAAATTAATCCGGATCAAGGGATTGTGGATCCGATGTCAGCCTGTGGCTCAAGCCACCAAGGTGTTTAGGCTAGACCTTAGGAGGAATTACTTTTATCATATGTATTGTCTTTACTCTATTTTTGACGTTTGTCTATTTTGATGACTTTTGGGATCTTGGAAGTTAGAAGTCGTGGGAGTCTTTATATATGGAGTAGTTCTTGGTAGTTAGATACGAAGATGGTTCTGGGCAGAATTTCTGTGTAACCATGATGAATTCTGAATTGATAGTGCAGTTTGTCAGTCTTTCTGTCTTATCTTCTGTTCCTCTTGTTGTGTGTCTTCTATTTTGAGAGTATTAGGAATGCAGCAGTATGTAGGAAATGTGTGCACTATTGCAGCGAAGTCTGCTGATGTGTAGGTGAAGCCTTCTTGTATTTGTCAGAGTAGCTGTCACCATCAGGAATTGTCTGAGTTAGTTTAGGAAAAAACTGCTTCGCAATGTATCAATAAACAACACTACCTCCTCTCACCTCACTTCACTCACACACACTCACTAGCATGGATTAGAGAGAGATTATAATGCAAGAGGATTACCAAGAGCGAGACTCTATTGCACAATAGGAGAGTCCTTTGTATTATGAGAGATTTTCACTTATATACATGGCCATAAGTGTTCACACTCACTCAAACTATGGCCAACCGGGCACTTTAGGCTCATAAGAGGCCTAATGCTATTACAATGACTACTCTCATAATATATCCACGAATTACATCATTTGGGACTTCATCGTAACTTTCTACCACATTCTCTTAAAGTGGAAATTGTCATAAGTATTCCGTCGGACCATTACAGGCACCTGTCCAAGTTGTAGATTTGGCCCCACCATTGCTTCATATCTTGAACGTATGACCTTTTGATATATCTACCTTGACTCCTTGATGTAAGATAATGGCAGTAACTTTTGTTAACCCTAGAAATGGGTTAACAACCCTATCCCTTGATATTTTAGTTTTTTGCTCTGGGAAGAACCTACTTTGTATATAAGTATCAAGTCTCCTTCCTGCAACTCTTTTAATTTTAGGTTTTGATCAAACTATCATCTTTTGTGCCTAAGCTTTTCTATTATCATCCCATGGAGAGTGACCACTCTAGTCTCATCAATGTTTTCCAACTCAATCAACCTCTCAGCTAGAGCATTCTCCCTAAGATGTTTTCGCTACTATCCTCAAGCTGGGCAGCACTAAGTATTCCATAGGCATCAGTACCTCAATCCTGTAGGCGAGCCAAAAAAGAGTTTTTCCTGTAGTTGCCTTATAGAAAGTTCTATAGGCCCACATTACTGATGTTAACTTGTACTCCCAATCGTTAGCTTGCATAGTCTTGGTCAAGATACCACAAAGAACTTTATTAATACTTTATGCCTACCCATTGGCTGGAGGATAGTATGGTAATGACTTTTGGTGCACCACCAAAAATCTAGTCTACACATGTTCAATGACCTCATTGATAAAATGGGAACCCTAACTAGCCCTACGGGACACTCAAATCTTGATATGACATGCTCGTATAATAATTATTTGGCAGTTGTATGAGGAGGTATACCAAATAATGAGCGAGTGGGAACAAGCAAAATAAAGAACGAACGAATCCTATCACTACAATCTCGAAAAGAAAAGATAATTCCATCTACAATGTTTGTTGGAACGAGCAATTCATGGAAGTAGCATAGAGATACCTTGGTATATTGGCAGCATGGAAAATAGTTTTTATTAGCGAAGCTAGATTTGGAGAGAATCTAGATTGAACCATGGAGAGCGACCACTCTAGTCTCATCAATCTTTTCTAACTCAATTAACCTCTCAGCTAGAGCGTTCTCCCTAAGATTTTTTCACTACTATCCTCAAGTTGGGCACTAAGTATTTCATAGGCATCAGTACCTTAATCTTGTAGGCAAGCCAAAAAGGAGTTTGTCTTGTAGCTACCTTATAGAAAGTCCTATAGGCCCGCATTACTGATGTTAACTTATACTCCCAATCCTTAGCTTACATAGTCTTGGTCAAGATACCACAAAGAACTTTATTACTTTCTGCCTACCCAACCATTGGTTTGAGGATAGTATGGTGATGACTTTTGGATTACCAAAAATCCAGTGTGCAGGTGTTCAATGATCTCATTGATAAAATGGGAATCCTAACTAGCCCTACGGGACACTCAAATCTTGATATGACATGCTTGTATAAGAATTTGTTGGCAGTTGTATGAGGAGGTATACCAAACAACGAACAAGTGGGATCAAGCGAATCATCCGACAAACGAGTTGCATTTGTGTTGGCACTCTTGACATCCCTAATCATATTAGGGATCGCCTACCATGCGTCATGTAATAGCCTCAACATACTCTACCAGCATACTTCACATAGATAAAAAATAATAAGAAGAAATTTTAGGCGCCATGTTATCATCTATGCACATAACAAATAAAGCAAATGAAAAATTACATCTCCCTTCAATGCATATTTCAATCAACCACCAACCAAAAACTGTTGATATATGCATCGATGGAAAACCAAAAAGCATTCAAAGTTGCCAAACACAATAAAATAGAACCACTGCACTTAAGACATAGCCAATATTCCCATGACATTCACAAATCCATATACCAATAGAGTCACGAGAATCCACCCAAAAATTTTCTAATAATAATTGAAATAGTAATTAATAGTGCTAGTGAATACAAGATGAACGTGCTCACTAATCATACGAATTGCTCCCTGCCTAGTGCATCCACCATATCGTCCGGCCAATATGTGAAGTACTAGCCTCCTCACCTCCAGCTCTATTCTAGCTATGAAGCCATGAATGTATGGCTTATATCCATGCTCCCACATCACTCATCAGCACCATCATGTCCCCTAGCCCTCCCTGTGCGGGTGGAAAATGATGGTATGCAACAGACTCTAATGGCCCACATCTGAAGGGACTCAAATAGAGGCGTACTATCCGACAAGCAGATAGGTGGATCCACCCCCCTGTTTGTGGATCAAACAATGTAGATGTACTATACTGCAAGGACCCAAAACAAGACAAAGAACATATTCAGTAGCTAATGTATGCAAAAGTACAAAGCACAACATAGCAAAGCATCATTAAACACCAAAAGAAGAGTGTTCATCACTAATTCATCTCTCAAAGAGGTGGTGACCAATGCATGGTGGTGACCAATGCATGCATGTTTAGGCTACATCAATCCAGAAACACCAACACTTTAAAAGTTTTTCCTCAAGTACACTTCAATAAAAACATAAAAAAGTTCTTCATCAATATTTTAATCAACATAAAAAAAAGTGTGAGCTTACAAAGAAAAAGCTAAGGACTTACAAGTTCATTTTAGCCAAATGCAGAAGAAGAGGGCTCCCATGGTATGTTATTTCTATTCATTTTCAGCAAAAACACAACACAATTTCATCAAAATGTAAAAAAGAAAGGGTTTAATTCTATCAAAAAGGAAAAACAAAGTCTCTTTGATAGCCCGTGCTGGCACAGTCCATATTGACAAAGTGTATTCTATTTAATTTCACCAAACACACACAACAAAATTCCATCAAAATGCTAGACAAAGAGGGTTTAATCTTGGTTTAATTCTAGAAAATGTAAAAACAGGGTCCCTTTGATAGCCCGTGCCGGCATGGTCCATATTGGCCATATTAAATTTCACCAAAACACACAGCATAATTCCATGAAAGAGACAAAAAAAGAGTGTTTTATTCTATTAGAAAGAAAAAACAAAGTTCCTTCGATAGCCCATGCCAACATGGTCCATATTAGCAATGTTAATTATCTTTCATTTCACCAAAATTCCATCCAAAATGCCATAATGAGATGGTTTAATTCCATCAAAATGCAAAAACAAAGTCTCTATTGTAGCCCATGCCCGATGTCGTCTACTTTGGTAGACTTACACAAACACACACAAACACCCATCAATGACTAAGAAAATTAGGCCAAATCACCATAATTGAATTGAAATACAAAAAAGAGAGGGTTTTATTCAATTCTGTATCAATATCAAAAAATAGTGATATCATAGTATCCTTTCTACATGGGTATCAAATAGTGATACCAAGTCTAGATTGTCTTTGTTAATAATAGTGATAACCTTCTGAGAAGTTGAGACCATTAGCATGCAGATCCAGTTGATAACTTGATTTTCTCCTCTAACACTATTGACACTCGTAACTTTTTCTTGCAAAAGCAATGCTTGCAACCTCTCCCTTGTAGCCCATGCTGAACGTGGTAGCCCACACTGAACGTGGTCTACCGCATGTGATGTTGCACGAGGGCATTGGAAGAGTCACCCTCCCAAAGCTTTAGCTTGCCTTGCACCACATTGACTTTCATCTCACCATAGCAAGTCATTACATCCACTTCTCCATTTGGTGAGATTTGATTCCTGTCCATCCATGCTTCAACATTTGCGATGATTTTGGACTAATTGTCAATAATACCCCTAGTGGGGTATTCATTAGGGAATCGATCAGTGATAAGAGAGCTCCAATACTTTTAATTTATTACTCAACACCTTTTAAGGTAGGTAACATTTGCGATGATTTTGGACTAATCATAAGTAATACCCCTAGTGGGGTTTTCATTGGTGAATTGATCAGTGTGGATAAGAGAGCTCCAATACTTTAATTTTTTTGCTCAACACCCTTTAAGGTAGGTAATGTTTTGCAAATAAAAGTTTCATTATTGCATCTTAAATAAATAATTTCTCAAGGATAGTTGCGGTCTACAATGAGTAGATTGTGAAGACATTGCTACGAGGTCAGTGTAGGGTAGGATATGCAACCAAAAACCATGGGTAGTTTTGATAGAGATGGTTGATTCCACACTCTCCACACATGACTATTTCCTTGGTTGGGACATCACGTAGTCTTGTGATTTCTATGAGTAGTACATAATCAATAAGAAATACCAATGATATTGGATGATAGTGCTAGTATTAGCATTTCCATGAAGCATTGTTAGGAATTTAGAGGAAACAACTTATGGAAGAGCTAAATTTGTCTTTGATGTTGGTTAATGGTATTACAAAATTAATTAAACTATTAAGAGATCTCATTACCTACTCATTATAGCCACAATGGAGAGGTTACAATGAATGTCCAATGAATGCAGAGAAGGGATAGGTCACATGAGGGGTGTCCCACCCTCGTCACTCACTATCTACAACGGGGTCATAAAGAAAGTGGAGGCATGGGATCTACGATGGGAAACTGGGGCACGTTGTGCAATGGAAGGAGGACCGTCGGATGGCCGATTAAGGATTTGGGATCTGGTTTACTTTTTGGGTAAACCAGGGCACAACAACAAGGATAGCAAGGCACGTGGTGGCGGGCATGCAAACTATATGGACGGGGGCTGGGGATTGATTGCATGGAGGGGAATTTGAATTTGATTGCTTTTTTGAGAAATTTGAATTTGATTGCTTTTTTGAGAAATTTGAATTTGATAGGGCGTTGTGTTGCAGAATGCTCTGTTGCCTCCTACAGAACTAGCCGGGTAGTAATGCTCTGTCACCTGCAAAACTAGCTGGGCAATCTCTTTCACCTATAGAACCAGCCATGCAAGGTCTTTCACCCTTTATCCCCATATGTTACCCCAATGAGCTACCTTGTGTAATCGGCCCCTCAACCTTGCGTGCAAATTTTGAATGTGGAATGGATGATGCACAGATTTTGGCTTCAATCAATGAATCCCCATCCCTTACTCTTACACTCGGTCAACCTTGCGTGCAGATTTTGAATGTGGAATGGATGATGCACAGATTTTGGCTTCAATCGATGAATCCCCATCCCTTACTCTTACACTCGGTCGGCCAACAGTCCCCTCAACCTCGTGTGTAGCTGTTGCTGAAGTGAAGTGGGAATGGATAATGCATTGATTTTGTCACACACATTAATGAATTATTCCCCCATTGAAGAAGCCAACAATTGGCCTAAATCCGAAGATGAGTTCTCTTCCTCAAATGAAGCAAGTGATGATTGAGCTCTCACTTGTTTGAAGACAATAGGTTCTGCATAATTGATCCACATCCGCTTCTTTATGCTTCTAAATTATACCTATCATTTGATAGGGATTCATACAATCTAATGGTAGGTGACCTCACAGGGATGTTCATCGTGTCATTAGAGTTGAAAATCACATGATCAAAGAAATGTGCTAGACTTTAAAAAGTGGAGAAGGGGCTATGTCTTTTGTCATCTCTCGATGGTGCAAAAATGATTGTGCCTCAAATCAGCCCCTCATTTGGAAATTTCACCCATCGAAGATTGGCCAAGCATTGTGAAGCTAGTTCATCTGTAGGATGGGACTCATCAGAGCATGAAAGAAATAATAAAAGTAGTGAAGTCTAGATGGTGTGTGTAGGTGAACAAGCATGGCATCCCTCTTGATTTTGTAACAAATTTCATTTTCATGAAGGACATGTGCCAGGTTCACGTAGCGATCTTTGCTACTTCCCTATTCACCTGCGAGTGATTGAACGCTGCAAAGATGACTTCTTTGATGTGGGTACATGTTGACATGTGTCAAGAATGTTCGTTTCCAAAGAGAAATGGCACATAGAAAGATCATCGCCTTTGGACCGTGTCATCTTCAGGTTTTTCATGATTCCAATGGAAATTCAAATTCTTCAGTATCCAATGCGATGTTAAGGTAGAATTTCAAATGATGATTGGACATCAAGGATTGTGGAAGCTCTCTCCTTGAGGAATGAAAAGAAGGTATTATGCCAAACCATAGAGAATTGTCAATGGAGCTATGCATGGAATTTTGCATTGTTTGTATTCCATATATGATCCCTATTTTCTCTTAGGTTTTGTACATGCAGCCTTATAATCCACATGCAAGCAACGACAAGGATAAGCCCTTCATTCATTCAAGATAATTGGATGTTGCAAATGGCTGTTCGCTTTTTCCCGGCACAATTCTTGGGCAGTAGATGTTGCAATTGGCCTAGGGGATAGGCCCCACACTTACACCACAAGCATGGTTGGTGAGATCATGGGTGATATGCGGCCAGTGGGATGATAGGCTATGTGACAGCCATTCTAGACTGGCATAGTTATGGCGCCAGCTCATTTAGTTGGGTTCACACTATAGAGAACCCTAGTATGTATTTGGTTGAGTACCTTTTCATATTGTTGTACTCCTATCTTTGTATATGGTGTGTTGAGTGTTGTGTGAAGAAGAAGAAGATTTTCAGCCTCTCACCTTGTGTGTTCTCTTTTAGGGTTTTGTGAGTGTGTGTGTGCTTGCAAGAGCTCAAGCTCTCTTCCCCCCTTTGCATCTTTTCATGGTATCAGAGCCTAGTTCATGCTAAGGGCTGAGCTGCACAACAAGCAAGAGAAGCACAGGAAGCGGTACGAGGGTAAGAGCTTCATCTACTCTTCCCTATTTGTGTTGGCGACTACACCCTTGTTGGGAGCTCTACGGGAGGCACCGGCGCAGCAAACGATCTCTGATTGAGGAGCTTTCTTTGTAGGAGTAAAGTTATAGGGAAACTATTCTGTCCTATCGGACTAAATTTTTTGGGCCGAAACCGCATTTCGAGCGCATTAGGACCTTCGTTTTTCAGAAAGCAGGCGATTTCGAGCACTGCCGACGGGTAAGTCGTCGATTCTATGCAGAACTCTGTTTTAAGAACTATAAGAAGACAGATTGGTTGTGCAGACATTGTGTGTGCTGCAAGGAGGTCAACAGTTTCCACTGGGTGTATGTATGCACATTGAGGTCACTATTTGTGACATTTGAGTGTAGTACAGTACCGCTGCTCTACAGGAAATACAGCAGTTTGTGCAGGACAAACCAGAGTGCTGTTTCTGGTAAATTTGTGTGTCTGGCAAGATGTCAAATGATGGCATAAACCAAATTGTTGCTAAGAAGCTTGACAATAACAACTTCCATGCTTGGAGGTTCAGACTGACAAATTTCCTAATGGGAAAGGGTTACTGGGACTACATAGAAGGTGAGCATGAAGAGGCACTGGAGATACTGGAGATCAATCCGATTGCTGCTGTGCAGATGTGAAAGAGTTCAAGGATTGGAACCAAGGAGCCAGAAAAGTTATGTATTAGCTCTCTATTACTATACAACAGGACACCATGATTGGGCACATACAGGATGCCAAGTCTCCCAAGGAGGTGTGGGACACCTTGGTAAAACTCTATGAAACGAATACCAAGGCATGAAAGATACAGTTGAAGAATGAACTTCATACTGTGGAGAAAAAGAGTATGTCTGTGAATGACTATGCATTGAAGATCAAGGGTTTTGTGGAATCCCTTGCATCTATTGTTATTTTAATAGATGATGATGATAAGGTGGAAGTCTATCTACGTGGTCTCGGGCCACAATACAAGGTGTTCAAGACGTCTATTCAGACTCGAGAAAACATTCCCAATTTCACAGATTTGGTGTCTATGTTGATTATAGAAGAGAAGAGCTTGGGTGAAGACCAACAGTCTTCACAAAACAAAAACAGTTCAGAGCAACAGGCCTTCTACACAAGTTCAGGAAGAGGACGAGGTGGAGGAGGCCATGGATGCGGCCAAGGAGGTAGCCAAACAGGTAATCAGAATTATGGCCAGCAGCAGCAGCAGTAACAACAACAGTTCCCAGAATTCACAACAACAACAACACGCAGGTGGAAGAGGCCAATTCAGAGGCAGGGGGAGTCAAAGAGGTCGTGGAAATTGGCAAAGACAATATAATGATACACATGGATGCTTTTATTGTGGGGGTAAGCCTGGACGTGTGCAGGCAGATTATCTCATAAGAAGCAGGCTGACATGCAAAATGGGAAATTGCAGCAAAACAACTATGCATCCTTGAGCAGAAACCATGAGGATAATAAAAGGTTGTTTGTTATGCAGCATGTCGTTAATGCCATGTCTAAAAATGTTGAAGCAGCACATAAAGATGATGTATGGTACGTTGATTCAAGTGCTTCGAACCACATGACAAGTCATGGGGAGTGGTTCAAGGAGATAAAAAACCTTGAAAGACCAGGTTTTGTGGAAACAGGGGATGACACTGCTCATCCAATTGCCCATGTTGGAGATGTGCCATTGTCTATGCTGTGCAGGGGGATGGCAAAGTGAAGTACCTTACAGATGTACTTCATGTTTCGAACATAACAAAGAATCTGGTTTCAGTTGGCCAAATGAAAAACCTTGAAAGACCAGGTTTTGTGGAAACAGGGAATGACACATCCAATTGCCCATGTTGGAGATGTGCCATTGTCTATGCTGCAGGATGGCAAAGTGAAGTACCTTGCAGATGTGCTTCATGTTTCGAACATAACAAAGAATCTGGTTTCAGTTGGCCAGATGATTGAGCAGGGTTTTCAGGTTCGGTTTAACCCTGATAGTTGTTATGTTGGAGACTTTAAAGAGATAAGTGCAGGTTGGTTGCAAAAGGCAACAAAGTGGGTAGAATGTTTACATTGAATGTAAACATGCCTGAAGTGAGTGCTACGATGTTTGCAAATGGTTCAGGAATTGTTACAAACACAGACATTTGGCATAAAATAATTGGACATGTGAATGTGCAGAGAATATAGTCTATGCAAACTAAAGGAATTGTGATAGGGCTGCCAAAGTTTAAAGTTGAAGGTA
Organism: Cibotium barometz; assembly: GCF_041138505.1. Lineage (NCBI taxonomy): Eukaryota > Viridiplantae > Streptophyta > Polypodiopsida > Cyatheales > Cibotiaceae > Cibotium > Cibotium barometz. The sequence continues at coordinate 12,751,294 of NC_141092.1, forward strand.
TGCAGAAAATATGTGAAGCATACCAATTTGGAAAGCAAACAAAGCATGTATTTCCACGTGACAGAAATGTGAGCAGAAATGGACTAGATGTTGTGCATTCATATGTATGGGGTCCTACGAAGACCATGTTTATGGGAAGTTGCAGGTATTATGTGACATTTATTGACGACCATACAAGGAAAGTGTGGGTATACTTCATGAAGGAGAAGAGTGAGGTGTTCACTCATTTTCAGAATTTCAGAGTTATGGTTGAAAAGCAAATAGGGAAACATGTAACGTGCCTAAGGTCAGATGGAGGGGGAGAGTACTTCTCCAATGAGTTCTCTAATTTTTTGAAGAAGAATGTTATATTCAGAGACAGTTTACATGCAGATATACTCCGCAACAAAATGGAGTTGCTGAGCGAAAAAACAGGCACATTGCTGAGATTGTGCGAGCATTGATGGGAGAGAAGAATATGCCGCATAGCTATTAGGATGAGACTGTTTCTACATTAATTTACATCATAAACAGGACTCCAACTACAGCCATACATGATGTAACTCCAGAAGAGGAGAGGTTTACTAGCAGAAAACCTGATTTGTCTCATCTGAAAGTCTTTGGATGCATTGCATATGTGCATGTGCCAGATGAGTTGAGAACTAACCTGGATCCAAAAGTTGAAAAATGTGTATTTATTGGGTATTCCCTTGAGCAAAAGGGATATAGGTGTTATAACCCTGCTACACGTGAGTTGAGGGTAAGGAGGGATGTTGTTTTTAATGAGATGATCAGCTGGTATGCTGTTGAAAAAGAAGCTGTTGGGGCTGATGTGAGTGGTTACACAGAATGCAAGTCAGCAATCACAATCTTTGAGTGGACCAGGAGAGTCCTCATCTAGTGGTTCAGTTGATAGACCATGGAGTGGCAGACTACATCATAATACTAGTCCTGCAAATGTGATTAGTACATCATATAAAGGCAAAGAGAAAGTGGTTGAGCCCCTCACTATGCCTGACATTTTTGCAGGGCATTCTCATGTTGATGGAGAGTCTAGTGGCTCAGAGATGAGCCTTGATGAGGATCTTGGGATACCAGCTATGAGAACACTTGGTGTAAAGAAGGCTATGGAAGCCATGAATGCAAAGCTGCGAAGATCTGGGAGAGTGAAGAATCCTGTGGAGAGGTTTACCTATGATGGTTATGTGGCACATCACTATGCATACATGGCAAAAGTTGTACAGGTTGTAGAGCCCACATGCATTAATGAGACTATTGGAAATGTGTGTTGGGAGAAAGCTATGGATGAGAAGATGGATGCACTATATGGAAATGAGACTTGGGATTTAGTGCAATTGCCTGAAGGCAAGAAAGCCATTGGATGCAAGTGGGTGTACAAAGTAAAACATAACAGTGATGGAAGCATAAGCAGGTACAAGGCTAGATTGGTAGCCAAAGGATATGCGCAAACATATGGCATTGATTATGAGAAAACTTTCAGGCCAAGATGGCAACAGTGAGGGTTGTGATAGCAGAGTGGCTGCGTCAAAGCAATGGTCTGCGTCAAAGCAGGGTTGTGATAGCAGAGTGGCTGCGTCAAAGCAATGGTCTTTACATCAGATGGATATAAAGAATGCATTCTTCCATGGAGATTTGTAGGAAGAGGTGTATATGTTGCAGCCACGTGGTTATGAGGATGTGTCACCCCAAGCATGTTTGCAGGTTGAAGAAAGCCTTGTATGGCATAAAACAGGCACCAAGAGCATGGTCTGACAAGATTTCTGAATATCTTGTCACTATTGGCTTTCATGTAGCCAATGCAGATTTCTCGCTGTATGTGAGACACAGTGATAGAGGGGTTGTGCTTGTTGTCATCTATGTAGATGACCTGATCCATTTTACGGGGGACCATGATGCAGAGATCTTTGATGTAATGATCTTGCTTAGATAGAAGTTTGAGATGAAGGATCTGGGGGAGCTCAGATATTTCTTGGGCATTGAGGTGATTAGGTCACCACATGGTATTAGATTACTACAGAGACAGTATGGCTTCGACATGTTGTCCAAGTATGGTATGACAGGCTGTAAGCCTATCTTAGTGCCATTGGATCAGAATGGCAAGTTGAGTGCAGATTCACGAGAGATTTTGGAGGATCCTACTCTGTATAGGCGCATAGTAGGAAGCTTGATCTACATGACGATCACCAGGCCACATTTGAGCTATGCTGCTAGGTTGGTGAGTCAGTTTATGCAGGTTCCTCGGAAGTCGCATTTGGATGCATTGAGACGCATACTGAGGTATGTGAGGTCTACTTTGCATTATGGACTATTTTATGAAACTGGGACAGAGATATGTGTACATGGGTACACAGATGGCTGATGGGGCTGATTGGGCTGGTAGTATCTCAGATAGAAGATCTACTAGTGGCTTCATGTTTTCTTTGGGGAGTGCTGCTCTGACTTGGAGCAGCAAGAAAAAGCAGCCTACGGTTGCTCTATCCAGTACAGAGGCCGAGTACAGAGGTGCTGCTATGGCAGCATGTGAGGTAGCTTGGTTGAGAAAGCTACTTGCAGATTTGGGTCTATTAGTGGATAGACGTTGTCATTTTCTGTGACAACATTAGTAGTATACAGTTAGCCAGGAACCCAGTTTTTCATGCTCGCATGAAGCATATCGAGGTCCACTACCATTTTGTCAGAGAGAAGGTTTTGGCAGGAGACGTTGACATTGTTTATGTCAGCAATTAGGTCGCTGACATTTTCACCAAAGCATTGGGTATAGAGAAGCTCCGCAGATTCAAGGCTTTGCTTGGTGTACATGAGATGGAGTTGAGCTCGAGGGGGAGTGTTGAGATATCGAGCTCATCTAGTGAGGTGGTGGACACTGATGACCCGCCTGGGGGATAGGCCCCACACTTACACCACTGGCATGGTTGGTGAGATCATGGGTGTTATGCGGCTAGTGGGATGACAGCACGCTATGTGACAGCCACTCTAGAGATTAGCATAGTTATAGTGCCATCTCATTTGGTTGGGTTCACACTATAGAGAACCCTAGTATGTATTTGGTTGAGTACCTTTTCATATTGTGTGTACTCTTATCTTTGTATATGGTGTGTTGTTGAGTGTTGTGTGAAGAAGAAGAAGATTTTCAGCCTCTCACCTTGTGTGTTCTCTTTTAGGGTTTTGTGAGTGTGTGTGTGCTTGCAAGAGCTCAAGCTCTCTTCCCCCTACATCTTTTCATACTAGCTTCCCTGGGGTTTAGGGCCACACATTGATTTACCCTAGGTTTACTATGCACAAGTTTAGGACCAACCTTGCAAGATGGCCTAGTTTACTATTCATATTTTTATGGATTGCTTTGTTCTATGATCGAGCTTTCTGTACATAGCTCCGAGGTCGAAAGATTGCTATCATATGTTTAGCGCCACAAGATCACCACTTTGCCCTATGAGGTGGTTTACTGTGCGTAGGGAGAAGATTGCTTTGCACCATCTTGGTGTAGTGGTCATAATTTGTGTTGTGCCTTCATGTCTACAGGTTCCTAAAGAGCTAAGGGATCACATTCACAGCTCGTTGTGTCGAACCTTATGCAAGAACCCTTTAAGTCGGAGTTTGACGTGAAGGTTAACCAGCTACTAATGGATTAATCTGCTCATGTGAAAGTACAACGCTATATTATGAATGGATGGTGTGGCCAAAGTTTGGTCGTCTTTTCCAACATACCTTGTTGGATGCTAAGATAAACAGATCAATTGTTGACCTATTGCATGCAATTGTGGGGGGAATTCAAGTGTTGGCAAGCGACCAAGGGGGACATTGCTTGAGTTCTTTATGCAGAAACAAGAGATAAGTACTTCCTAATCAAGGATTATAACCTACCTTTGGGGTTACAGTATTGTCACTATTGCTTGTCATAACTGTTTTCTTCTAATCATTTAAGCATTTCTATTTTGTAGCCGACTCTAACTGCTTCAGTGTTCAAGGATGTAATAAGTAGCACACCAGAAGATTGCTAGCAGGGGACAGTATCTTGGCAAGCAGATACATCATGTTTGTAGGTTCTGAATGAGGCAGCACTGTTGTTTAAGCTCCAATGCACAACTAATCCCTCTCAATGGTAACATGTGTCCTTGCAAGCAAATTATTGTGATTGCCCCGATTGGACATCAGATTGTAAACACTTGTATGGGCTACGACTCATCATCAGAGACCATTTTCCACATCTATATGGTGTACTACCTATTGTTGACAGTGTGCATGATCTTACGTGTGGAGATTCATTGTCAGATAATGCTTTAGCTGCTAATGTTGAGGATGGACTATTATCGATGATGTTCAGGAGGCCAGCATTGACGAGGCCTTCTCCACTTGCATGCAGGATTTGAAGAAGATCCTTCAACAAATCGAGCAAGACTTCTCCTTGCTTAGCCCTCAGCAAAAGGAGGCAACACTACAACAATTGCAAGTTTCAAGGAGCAGTCTCACCAACGGGTTTGTCCCCAATGAGGTAGATATGCCTAAACATGGAGGCATTGCCCAAATACAAGCTAATGTGACCCAAACCAAGCTTGGCCATGGCAATAGATGTGGAATGACATCAGACATACAACTTGGAGATCTGCAGCCAACTAGGTGGGCAACTCAAACTGGTGTTTTGCGACATAAGCATCAACGTGGCAGAACTCATGTATGGTTTGAGAAATGGCCTTGTTTATTGCCTTCATTGTTGTAGCAAGACTCTTTGTTGTTGGGTCCTTTGGAAACTATTGCATGCCAAACATGCCATGCCTTACTTCCTCTCTCACAAAGATATGACCCACAAGAAGAACATAATTTGCTTGGTAGGGTAATGAGATTTTGTGACCAGCCTCATCTCCAGAGGAGAGCTACTATTAGTCGTTGTAATTATGAGGACCTTGAGGACAAGGAAAGGAGCTTCACGACGTGCTTCGTAGATGGTACTATGCTTGAAAAGGTGTATGTTTCTCAGCACAAGATGATGCTTGTTTACTAGTCTCATCACTTTTATCTAATGTAAATGTACATATGATAACATGCCTTGGTACCTAGTATTTTGTCAATACATGTAAGATTCCTCCCTCCAAGCTTTTGAGGTGTACAGGTGTAAGAACCTCCCCTTCTGATCTTCTAATAATTCCCCTCTCTGAAATAAAAAAAAGATCCTGTTTTACCTTATTTTGGCCTGGAGAGAGAAAATGTCTAGAGGGACGTAATTCAAAATTGATATATTTTTGGATATAAAAATCCTCCTAGTGTCTAAAATGGTTTCCCCTAAAACAGAAATTCAAAAAGAACTAATGTGCAATTGGAATTAATTGAAAATAGTAAAAAGGACCTTAGCCTAAGGGCCCATTTTAGATTATGGTCCAATTAAGGTTCCTATGGACCAATAAGATTAATCCAAATGTAGGGAGGAGATAAATTGAAGAATAAAAGAAAAATCTCTAAAAATGAGTAAATGCTCACATAAGATGAAGAGTTGACTGAGTACAAGGTTTATTAGTTAAAAATTAAGAGATATTTAGAGGAAATGATGCATTTTTGACACCTCAGTGTGGGGATCTCCCCTCATGAAGGAGGCACCTATTTCACATGTGTGGAGGAGTTTTAAACTAAAAAATAATAAGATATTTTTATCTCTCCTCTCTCCTATTTCAACTAGATCCAAAAAGTAAGCTAAACTGACCCAAAATGGTCAAAAATTGACCAAACTGATTTGGAAAATTCTAGAATCAGTTTGATTGGTTAGAGGCTCACTTTTTCCTATAAATAGAAGCCTCTCCCTTTGAAAAAGCTTAATGGTGCTTATGCACTGTTACTTTGCTCCTATCCTAAGCCATTTACATTGAATTTCTTGATAATTCAATTGTTTTTGGCTTAATCCTCTCCAAAGTAATTGGTGGCCATCTTTGCTTCAAACAAGAGTAGAACCCTCAATCCCTCAAGCCAAAGGAAATCTTACAACTCCATGTAAGCTAAATTTTCTTACTTTTTAAATTTAAATCTATGGTTTTTCTTGATTTTCTTGTTTTATAGTGATTGAAGTAAATTCTAATGCTATGCCTTGATAAAAAGGCTACCCCCTTCTCTTCTTTTACAATTCAGCCTTTCTTAATCCTCCTAGAAAGATTAGTTAAATGATTAATTAAACTTTTCTTATTATTTACTCTCTTGATTCTAAAAATTGAGTAGATTAGAGTCATATACATCTTGATTGGGTTAATTTAAGTTGAAATTAAAATGAGAAAAATGAGAAATGGTCAGCCATACAAAGGAGGTTATGGCAAAATTTTCTAGAGTTTTGTGGAAAAGAAAGTTTGTTTTTATGTTATTCCAAAAGAGTAATTCCCACCGTTTGTGCATTCTAAAAGAAATATTCTAATTACTCCATGTACATATTCACCTATGAATATGCATTGATATCACTGATATTAATTATTAAAATTGATTTCTATGCATAGAAAGATGCATAAAGGATTTATTTTTATTTCAAAATTGTTATTCTCATTAAAATTGATTTTATGCATAGAAAGATGCATAAAGGATTTATTTTTATTTCAAAAGTGTTATTCTCATTAAAGTTGATTTTTATGCATAAAAGGATTTTTATAAAAGTGTTATTCCCACTGAAGTTGATTTTTATGCATAAATAGATGCATAAAGAATCTTTATATCAAAATTAGAATTCTCTTAAATTCTATGTTTAAATTCTATGAAATAGATGTGAATGAATGGATGGATGGATGTGATGTGAATAGAGGTGATGAGATGTGAGGTGAATAGATGTGATGAGATGTGATATGAATTAGATTAGATGTGAATGGATGGATGGATGGATGTGACGTGAATAGAGGTGATGAGATGTGAGGTGAAAAGATGTGATGTGAATTAGTTAGATGTGAATAAATGGATGGATGGATGTGATGTGAATAGAGGTGATAAGATGTGAGAGGTGAATAGATGTGATGAGATGTGATGTGAATTAGATAGATGTGAATGAATGGATAGATGGATGTGATGCGAATAGAGGTGATGAGATGTGAGGTGAATAGATGTGATGAGATGTGATGTGAATTAGATGGATGTGAATGAATGGATGGATGGATGTGATGCGAATAGAGGTAAAGAGATGTGAGGTGAATAGATGTGATGAGATGTGATGTGAATTAGATGGATGTGAATAGAGGTAATGAGATGTGAGGTGAATAGATGTGATGAGATGTGATGTGAATCACATGGATGTGAATGAATGGATGGATGGATGTGATGTGAATAGGGGTGATGAGATGTAAGGCGAATAGATGTGATGTGAATGAGATGAATGTGAATGGATGGATGGATGGATGTGATGTGAATAGAGGTGATGAGATGTGAGGTGAATAGATGTGATGAGATGTGATGTGAATCAGATGGATGTGAATGAATGGATGAATGGATGTGATGTGAATAGAGGTGATGAGATGTGAGGTGAATAGATGTGATGAGATGTGATGTGAATCAGTTGGATGTGAATGAATGGATGGATGGATGTGATGTGAATAGAGGTGATGAGATGTGAGGTGAATAGATGAGATGTGAGGTGAATAGATGTGATGTGAATCAGATGGATGTGAATGAATAGATGGATGGATGTGATGTGAATAGAGGTGATGAGATGTGAGGTGAATAGATGGATGGATGTGAGGTGAATAGAGGTGATGAGATGTGAGGTGAATATCTACGTTAGAGTAAAAATATCCTGGAGGAATCACCCGTGCTTTCCAAGCGAGGGAAGTTTTTCTGGGTACGAACCGAGGGATTAGTCTCTTGTCCGGATATCCGTGGGCGAGGCCCCGAGTGAGGGACCCTGCGCCATACAAGAAGTGCTACTTCCGCTGCTAGCACCCATGAATTTGTTGCGCGGTGGGGACGAGGATCTTTCAATACATGCTGCAAGTTTATAGCTTCACGTGGTGCATTGTAGATGGTGGTATGCTTGTAAAGGTGTATACTCCTCAGAACAAGATGATGCTTGTTTACTAATCTCATCACTTTTGTCTAATGTAAATGTACATATGATAACATGCCTTGGTACCTAGTATTTTGTCAATACATGCTGCATGTTTATAGCTTCATGTTGTGCGTTGTAGATGGTGGTATGCGTGTAAAGGTGTATACTCATCAGCATAAGATGGTGCTTGTTTACTAGTCTCATCACTTTTGTCTAATGTAAATGTACATATGATAACATGCCTTGGTACCTAGTATTTTGTCAATACATGCTGCAAGTTTATAGCTTCACGTTGTGCGTTGTAGATGGTGGTATACTTGTAAAGGTGTATACTCCTCAGCACAAGATGATGCTTGTTTACTAGTCTCATCACTTTTGTCTAATGTAAATGTACATATGATAACATGCCTTGGTACCTGTAAGGTCTCTCCCAAGCCACGTATGTATGTGTCTCTTTTAATATAGATTTCAAGAAGGAAAGAGAGTGCACTTAGAGAAGAGTGAGACAATAAGGCTAGAAACATTAGGAAAGTGTTAGAATAAAAATATTAGCTTCAAAAATCCTAAAAGAAATAAGAAGATAAGAATAGTTCTATTAAGAGATAAGTATCTCCAAAAATAGAAATTCGAATTTAGGTGATAGGAGGTCGTATTTAGAGTACTTTTACATACTTAGAGTCCATGCATACTAAAAATGTGGAAAAAACAACACATTTCTAAAGATGGCATGTTTGTGACTATATACAGACATTTTTTGTCTATTCTGCCCGTGTTGGCTTGTAGACTAGATGCATTTTGGTTCTTTTGACTGGTTATATGACCATAGTCTGAGTTTTTATCAGAGAGTTATGACCGAAACAATTTGCTGATTCTGTCAGGGTCTCTACATAGGAAAAACTGTAAGAAGGCAGCAAGTAATCCTAGAGCTTGAGATGTATATATCCCTTCATTCTTATCTAATATCTTAGAAGAGAAGGTTAGATTGCTATGGTCTTTTGGAGGAAGAGACCAAAACTCCATAGCTTTTCTTTTAGAGAAAGAATAATATGCTGTAGCCCTGTAGAGTGAAAAGATGCGGGGAGGAAGAGAGCTTGAGCTCTTGCAAGCACACACACACTCACAATACCCTAATAGAGAACACACACAAGGTGAGAGGCTGAATATCTTCTTCTTCTTCACTCAACACTCAACACACCATATACAAGATAAGAGTACTCACAATATGAAAGGTACTCAACCAATACATACACAGGTTCTCTATAGTGTGAACCCGACTAAATGAGTTGGCGTTATAACTATGCCAGTCTCTAGAATGGCTGTCACACAGCCTGTCATCCCACTAGCCACATATCACCCACGATCTCACCAACCATGCCAGTGGTGTAAGTGTGGGGCCTATCCCCCAGGCGGGTCATCAGTGTCCACCGCCTCACTAGACAAGCTCGATATCTCAACACTTCCCCTCGAGCTCAACTCCATCTCATGTACACCAAGCGAAGCCCTGAATCTGTGGAGCTTCTCTGTACCCAATGCTTTGGTGAAGATGTCAGCTACCTGATCCTCTGTGCTGACATAAACAAGGTCAAGGTCTCCTGCCAAGACCTTCTCTCTGACGAAATGGTAGTGGACCTCTATATGCTTCATACGAGCATAAAATACTGGGTTCCTAGCCAACTGTATACTGCTAATGTTGTCACAGAAAATGACAACTTGTCTATCCACTGATAGACCCAAATCTACAAGTAGCTTTCTCAACCAAGCTACCTCACATGCTGCCATATAGCAGGTCCTCTGTACTCGGCCTTTGTCCTAGATAGAGCAACCGTAGGCTGCTTCTTGCTGCTCCAAGTCACAGCAGCACTCCCCAAAGAAAACATGAAGCCACTTGTAGATCTTCTATCTGAGATACTACCAGCCCAATCAGCATCTGTGTACCCATGTACACATATCTCTGTCCCAGTCTCATAGAATAGTCCACAATGCAGAGTAGACCTCACATACCTCAGTATGCATCTCACTGCATCCAAGTGCAGTTTCCGTGGAACCTGCATAAACTGACTCACCAACCCCAACAACATAGCTCAAATCTGGCCTGGTGATCGTCATGTATATCAAGCTTCCCACTATGCACCTATACATAGTAGGATCCTCCAAGATCTCTCCTGAATCTGCACTCAACTTGCCATTCTGATCCAATGGCACGGAAATAGGCTTACAGCCTATCATACCATACTTGGACAACATGTCCAAGCCATACTGTCTCTGTAGTAATCCAATACCATGTGGTGACCGAATCACCTCAATGCCCAAGAAATATCTGAGCTCCCCCAGATCCTTCATCTCGAACTTCTGTCTAAGCAAAATCTTTACATCAAAGATCTCTGCATCATGGTCCCCCGTAATGATCAAGTCATCTACATAGATGACAACAAGCACAACCCCTCTATCACCATGTCTCACATACAACGAGAAATCTGCATTGGCTACATGAAAGCCAATAGTGACAAGATATTCAAAAATCTTGTCAGACCATGCTCTTGGTACTTGTTTTAAGCCATACAAGGCTTTCTTCAACCTGCAAACATGCTCGGGGTGACCCACATCCTCATAACCAGGTGGCTACAACATATACACCTCTTCTTGCAAATCCCCATGCAAGAATGCATTCTTTACATCCATCTGATGTAAAGACCATTGCTTTGACGCAGCCACTGCTATCACAACTCTCACTGTTGCCATCTTGGCAACTGGGCTGAAAGTTTCCTCATAATCAATGCCATATGTATGCGCATATCCTTTGGCTACCAATCTAGCCTTGTACCTGTTTATGCTTCCATCACTGTTATGTTTTACTTTGTATACCCACTTGCATCCAATGGCTTTCTTGCCTTCAGGCAATTGCACTAAATCCCAAGTCTCATTTCCATATAGTGCATCCATCTCCTCATCCATAGCTTTCTCCCAACACACATTTCCAACAGCCTCATCAATGCATGTGGGCTCAACAACCTGCACAACCTTTGCCATATATGCATAGTGATGTGCCACATAACCATCATAGGTAAATCTCTGCACAGGATTTTTCACTCTCCCAGATCTTCGCAGCTTTTCATTCATGGCTTCCATAGCCTTCTTTACACCAGGTGTTCTCATAGCTAGGATCCCAAGCTCCTCATCAAAGGCTCATATCTGAGCCACTAGACTCTCCATCAACATGAGAATGCCCTGCAGAAATGTCAAGCATACCAAGGGGCTCAAACCACTTTCTCTTTTCCTTTACGTGATATACTAATCACATTTGCAGGACTGGTATTATGACGCAGCCTACCACTCCATGGTCTATCAACAGACCCACTAGATGAGGACTCTCCTGGTCCACTCAAAGACTGTGATTGACCTGCATTCTGTGCAACCACACTTCCACTCACATCAGCCCCAACAGCTTCCTTTTCAGCAACATACCAGGCTGCTCATCTCATCAAAGACAACATCCCTGCTTACCCTCAACTCATGTGTAGTAGTAGGGTTATAACACCTGTATCCTTTTTGCTTAAGGGAATATCCAATAAACACACATTTTTCAGCTTTTGGATCCAGCTTAGTTCTCAGCTCATCTGGCACATGCACATATGCAATGCATCCAAAAACTTTCAGATGAGACAAATCAGGTTTTCTGCCAGTAAACCTCTCCTCTGGAGTTACATCATGTATGGCTGCAGTTGGAGTCCTGTTCATGATGTATACTGCAGTTGGAGTCCTGTTCATGATGTATATAGCTGTAGAAACAGCCTCAGCCCAATAGCTATGCGGCATATTTTTCTTTCATCAATGCTCGCGCAATCTCAGCAATGTGCCTGTTTTTCCGCTCAGCAACTCCATTTTGCTGTGGAGTGTATCTGCATGTAAACTGTCTCCGAATACCATTCTTCTTCAAAAATTCAGAGAACTCATTGGAGAAGTACTCTCCCCCTCCATCTGACCTTAGGCACTTTACATATTTTCCTGTTTGCTTTTCAACCAAAACTCTGAAATTCTGAAAGTGAGTGAACACCTCACTCTTCTCCTTCATGAAATATACCCACACTTTCCTTGTGTGGTCACATCAATGAAAGTCGCATAATACCTGCAGCCTCCCATAGACATGGTCTTCGTAGGACCCCATACATTTGAATGCACAACATCTAGTGCATTTCTGCTCACATATCTCTGTTACGTGGAAACACATGCTTTGTTTGCTTTCCAAATTGGCATGCTTCACATATTCTCTGCATACCTTCCACTTTAAACTTTGGCAGTCCTGTCACAATTCCTTTAGTCTACATAGACTTCATTCGCTGCACATTCACATGTCCAATTCTTTTATGCCAAATGTCTGTGTCTGCAACAATCCCTGAACCATTTGCAAACATCGCAGCACTCATTTCAGGCATGTCTACATTCAATGTAAACATTCTGCCCACTTTGTTGCCTTTTGCAACCAACCTGCACTTGTCTTTAAAGTCTTCAACATAACAACCATCAGGGTTAAACCGAACCTGCAAACCGTGCTCAATCATCTGGCCAACTGAAACCACATTCTTTGTTATGTTCAGAACGTGAAGTACATCTGCAAGGTACTTCACTTTGCCATCCTGCATAGACAATGGCACATCTCTAACATGGGCAATTGGATAAGCAGTGTCATCCCCTGTTGCCACAAAACCTGGTCTTTCTAGGTTTTTCATCTCCTTGAACCACTCCCCATGACTTGTCATGTGGTTCGAAGCACCTGAATCCACATACCATACATCATCTTTTTGTGCTGCTTCAACATTTTCAGACATGGCATTCACGACATGCTGCATAACAAACAACCTTTCATTATCCTCATTATTTCTGCTTGAGGATGCATAGTTGTTTTGCTGCACTTTTCCATTTTGCATGTCAGCCTGCTTCTTATAACATTCTGCCTGGACATGTCCAGGCTTACCACAATAATAGCATTCACGTGCATCATTATACTGCCTTTGCCAATTTCCACGGCCTCTTTGACTCCCCCTGCCTCTCTGAATTTGCCTCTTCCACCTGCGTGTTGTTGTTGTTGTTGTTATGTATTCTGGGACTGTTGTTGTTGCTGCTGCTGGCCATAATTCTGATTACCTGTTCTGCCACCTACTTGACCGCGTCCACGGCCTCCTCTACCTCATCCTCTTCCTGAACTTATGTAGAAGGCCTGTTGCTCTGAACTGTTTTTGTTTTGTGAAGACTGTTGGTCTTCACCCAAGCTCTTCTCTTGTATAATCAGCATAGACACCAAATCTGTAAAGTTAGGAATGTTTTCCCGAGTCTGTATAGACGTCTTGAATGCCTTGTATTGTGGCCCGAGACCACGTAGACAGACTTCCACCTTATCATCATCATCTACTGACACACCAATAGATGCAAGGGATTCCACAATACCCTTTATCTTCAATGCATAGTCATTCATAGACATGCTCTTTTTCTCCACAGTATGAAGTTCATTCTTCAATTGTATCTTACGTGCCTTGGTATTTGTTTCATAGAGTTTAACCAAGGTGTCCCACACCTCCTTGGGGGACTTGGCATCCTGAATATGCCCAATCATGGTGTCCTGTATACTAATGGAGAGCCAATACATTACTTTCCTAGCTCCTTGGTTCCAGTCTTTAAACTCTTTCACATCTGCAGCAGCAGTCGAATTTATGTTCGGTATCTCTGGTGCCTCTTCATGCTCACCTTCTATGTAGTCCCAATAGCCCTTTCCCATCAGGAAATTTGTCAACCTGAACCTCCAAGCATGGAAGTTATTCTTATCAAGCTTCTCAGCCACAATCTGGGTTATGCCATCATTTGACATCTTGCCAGATACACAAATTTACCAGAAATCCTGCATAAACTGCTATATTTTTTGCAGAAGCGGTACTGTAGTACTCTCAAATGTCACAACCAGTGACTTCAATGTGCATATATACACCCAATATGGCAACTGTTCACCTCTTTGCAGCACCCACAGTGTCTGCACAGTCAATCTGTCTTCCTGCAGTTCTTAAAACAGAGTTCTGCAGAGAATCGATAACTTACCCGCAGTGCTCGAAATCGCCTGCTTTTTGAAAAACGGAGGTCTAGACGCACCCGAAACGCGTTTTCGGCCCAAAAAATTTGGTCCAATAGGACATTATAGTTGCCCTATAGCTTTACTCTCGCGAAGAAAGCTCCTCAATCAGAGATCGTTTGCCGGTGCCTCCCGTAGAGCTCCCGACAAGGGTGTAGTCACCAACACAAATAGGGAAGAGTAGTTGAAGCTCTTACCCTCGTACCCACAGTACGAGTAAGAGGAGATAAAGCTTGGGGATGATTGGATGATTTAAATCATAAGAGAAGGTATTAGAAGACTCTATTCTCATATGTCAAGTTCTAAAGCTCTTGTGAACGAGCAAAGGCAACGATAAACGACAAATTTCTATAAGGTATATACATATTTTGTTTTTCAATTATATATCATTCTTAGGGGTTGAGGTATGGCCCCGGCTTCTCTATTAATTTTTAATAGTGATCTATTTGATTGATTTACTATTTAAAGTTTGTATTCTTTTAAACAACAGCATATGCCTTAATAAAGAATGTCTTATCTCGAGTTGAAATACTAAAATCTTTCTGAAAAGGATTGTTTTCTTAAGAAGGTAACATGAATTCTAGTCCTATGGTTTAGTGAGTAAATGGATTATCAAGTGTAAAGGATTTCAAACCAAGGCTTCATTTATTGGGTGTGTCTTAGCACAAGGGATTTACCTCAAATCCTCATTTACTATGCACAGGTTTAGGACCAGAAGACTGGTTTGCAACATGGCCTAGTTTACTATGCACAATTTTAGGGCTTGCTTTGTTCTATGACCGCATTTTCAATCTAGAACTCGAAGGCCACAAGATGATTGTAAAAAACTAAGTTTTGGTTTTACGGCATGCATGCTCTTTGTGCCCAAAGCATGTTTGGCTTGTGTCTACTACTTTGTTATGTAACAGTATGAAACCGATGACATGTCTTGGTATCTACAACATGAATCACATACTCCAAGTTTTAAAATTCTTGGTAGTTTTTATTTATTGATCTTGGATTATTTACCTAAAAGTCTATGGGAATCTACATGACAACCCACTTGAGAGCATGGTTTCAAATCCTATTTGGTTTACAAGAAGGGAAGGCTTTGTAAAAATTGTGCAGCAAAGTGCACCATGGTTGACTCCCATCTCGCAAATTGTTGCTTGGATTATTATGTGGCAATAATACCAGTTCTTCAATACATGGCCATTGACAGAATAGCCTAAATATTAAATCTACACACGAATAGTAAACTAGTCCTTCATTTTAAAGCCAAAAAGAATACAAGATACTTGCTCCCAACCATTGAAAGGTTGTCATTTCCAACAAAGTATACCAAGACACATCATTCAACCAAACTTGTAGCCAAGTTTTCTTACACACTGCTATTGCACAATACCATCATTTATTTTGTTCAATGTATTGCCCTAAAGCTATGTTTGCATTGCTAAATCAATGTGTGCCCCATCGTTCAAAGAAACCCTGACCATAAAAACCAATGCCTACAGCCCTCGTATTGAAATTTTAAAAAAATAACTAACGTAAATCAAGATAATAAACAAGGGCTTGTGCTTTGAGGCAATTTCACTATTTTGCAAACAGAGAATGCAGTAAACCAGGTCAGACTCTTTTAACCATAAAAACCAGAGTTATTACTACATATGTTCCATAAAGATCAAAACATGGCAACCAATAAAGTAGGCCTTGCTCTTTTAGCCAGGGCATGGGCAGGTTGTTACATATGTTTTGAAAGGATGAAAAGATGACAAAATGTGAGACACGTACTTGCTTGCCCATGGCAAAGGAATATGTTGGCTTCCTCTATCATAAATTAACCCCCCGAGCAACAAAAAGGAGTACAATTTAAATCCCTAAAGCTTCAAAAAGTGTTTTGGTGCTGTAAAACATCTAAGCACCACTGATGTAGCTGGCTCCTCAAATTGCTCACATCCTTATGTTCAGACCATGTCTTTGAAATCGATAAAACAACAAAAGCTAGCATTGGATAGATTAGACTAGCAACCACAAGAAAATACATGGTCATTTATTAGCAAGCACAATAAAATATGGCACAATGAATGGATACATACCCTTTTTTTGGGTTGTGCTTTATGTATGCCATGACATAAAAACCACAATCCACCGCATTCGGTTGTTGAGGCACATGCATCACCATTACCTCCATTTGCATGCTTGGGTTCACCAACTCTTCTTTCAACAAACCCACATCAGCAAGGAAGTCCATCACACTATCATCATTGTTGCAAGTTAGTTTCAAAGCAAAAATCATCCCAAATAGCTCCTAATGAAGATTGTGTAGCTCAATACCTTTGAACATGAGGGAGACCATCTTTATAATCCTTGATAGCGAGGGAGTCAAAGTACAATATGGTGCATTTACTAGTAGGCAATGTAGGTAATTTCTTCATTCCATTATTGTACAGCACATAGAGGGTCCAATGGCCACTGCATAGAGTAAGAAATCCATATAAGGACACATATGCAAAACCAACAAGTGATAAGACCCAAGGATGCTAGTGTTTACTTATGCATGCACAACGGGAAAAAATGTGAACAAAAGAGTTGCCAGATCTACACCCTTGAAGAGATTTTTGAGGTGCTTGTTCCAATCCCTTTTCTTCGCACGTGCCACAATGTCAAACCATAGAGAATCCATAAAACATAGCCTACTCATCACATCATCGGGTGTAGTATTGACCATCCATCTACAACCAATGACATCTAAGACTCTCACAGGCTTTAGTTTACATGTACATATATGCAACCAAATGGGGAGGGAACCCTACAATCCAAACAAGTTCATGGTCCGAGTGTCTGCCATGCCACCATGCAAGATATCATAGATAAACTTGTTGTCTGTTGATTTTAGCCAGTAGACCATGCTCAGCAGACTTGAACTCAATCAATGCACCCTCTTCAAGCCTGAGAAAACCAACATGATAAGGATCACATCACAATGTAGTAAAATAGGACACTGAAGCTACAAAATCAAAGCACTGTTCATAAGTAAACTTGCATTTTATTACTAATCCTAGATTTTACACGTCTTAAATTATCACCTGCATTGTGGGTTTTGACGCCTTGTCTTGATAGGACTACCCTGTGTGCACTCTTGATCTCAAAGACATAGAGAGCTTGATCTCTATGTGTGCACTCTTGATCTCAAAGACATAGAGAGCTTGGTCCTTTGGACTAGATACGTCTCATATTGAAATTGGTGACATGCTAGCAATAGGCTGAACACCCAAATTACATGCATTTTCAATCACTTTATCAATTTTATCGACCTCCGCAAGCAGTGGATACATCTCATTACTTTCGTCAAGGCCCGGATCCTCACCATCCTCATTCTTGACATCATCATTGCCATTATCTTCCTCATCCTCATCTTCCTCATCCTCGTCCACATTGGATAAACTCAAAAGGCTTTGTGTCCTTTTCTGGAAAAAAAAGAAATAGGCAGAGGCAAGAACTTAAGATAGACTAGCCATCCGACAAACCATGCATGTGGTCGTATTATCTGATGCTTAGCATAGCTACAATTTCATATTTGAGAAACCTCTGCATTTACACACACACACACACACACACACACACACACACACACACACACACACACACACACACACACACACACACAAAGCATGAAAAAAAACAAAGTGGTTTGTTCTTTTTGTTCTCTTACATGCTTTGCATAGCCTTTGTTAATTTTGGCTTCAATCCGCCGCATCTTCACAAACTTATCTACCATGTATTTTTCCATTACCTTTTTCACAAACTACTCAACAAATAGCTCCTTTAACCCCGTCTGACTTGTATGTGGAACAAAGTCCCAATAGTATTGATCCTTTGCATATTGCCCCTTTTCAAACTTCTTGTAGTTATTTGCAAATTTCCTATCGGCATCCAAGAAACGCTCCTTTGACCACTTCAATGACTCCTCGGGATTGAAATCCATTCTCTCCTCCTTACACGGTCGCCCCATCTTTTGCTTTGGCACATCCATGACAATGCCATGCTTGGATTTTAGATGTTTCTCCATGCGAGCTCTTTTTAAATAGTGCAGATCACGTGACGGGAAATGCTCATCTGCTCAGCAAAGGAGGGATGTCCTCCCATCCTCCAACTGAACTTTAATATAAGGACATTGACCCTACACATTCAAAGTTTGCATTCACTATCACAAACAAAACTAAACAAATTTAAAAAAGGATGTAATGCAAAGTAGAATAGATGATTGCATGCCTCAATGACTTCATGATTAAATAGGTCCTTCATCTTTCATGCCATTATCACTTCTAGTGTGAATTTGAACCCTGGGGCATCCCTGTGGATCAACACCTTGTCTCTTGGCGAGTCAAAAATCTATGGTTTTTACATCTGCTGGAGCTAACAAAGATGGTGATATGGCTATGGTGTCAATAAATGCCCAGCTCGGCCTTTCAATTCCAAGTGAAAGCTTTCAACACCTGATGTCTAACTAAGAGTCTGCATCAAATGAAGCCCCTCTTACCAACTAAGTCAACTTATGGAGTTATTATACATTCTTTTTTGCTTTCTTTGATCTCTTGGGGCTGGTTTCAAGTCAATGAGTGACCTTGTCATGTGACTTAGGAATGTGCATATGCTAACATAAGTGGTCCATATGGGGGTTTTGCCGAAGGGATTTGGCATGGAAAGTAGGACATGTGTTTAATAGAAAATCCGTTATATTTCTACAAGGGTCAAGTTGTAAAATGGCCCTCAGTTCAGTCCTACTAGAGGAGCATGCTTGCTTCCTCCCAGACCAAGCCTATAGGAGATGAGGGGGATGGCCTGTCAGTTATTTATGTGAAAGTTAATGTCAATGGGATCTCAATCAAATGCAAAGTCAATCCAAATGCCTACAGGTCTTATGAGGGCCTTCTATCAACGCTAGAGGAAATGTTCCATAGCCCTACTGTTGAAATATACAAGTGAATAGGGTGTGTGCAGGAACAAGCCCTTAGCAAGAGGCTGTAAAAGAGAATCTGTAAATGTGAGAGAAGCTATGAAAAGGTGAGAAGTATCTACTGGGAGAGAATAAAGGGTAGCATGAGAAGATCTAGGAGGTGTGGAGATATTCTGGGAAGAGGTGGAGAGAATCAAGCAAAAGAGGTGGAGTGAATCAAGGAGAGATCAGTGGGATTAGATGCTTGGATGTAAAATCAGTGGGATTAGATGCTTGGATGTAAAATCTATAAATTGAGGCATTGGCCTAATGAGAATTAGATGCTTGGATGAGTGGATGAGAATTAGATGCCTAGATGAGAATTAGATGCTTGGATTAGATGAGAATTAGATGCTTAGATGAGAATTAGATGCTTGGATTAGATGCTTAGATGAGAATTAGATGCTTGGATTAGATGCTTAGATGAGAATTAGATGCTTGGATTAGATGCTTAGATGAGAATTAGATGCTTGGATTAGATTCTTAGATGCTTGGATGTAAAATCTATAAATTGAGGCATTGGCCTAATGAGAATTTGTTGGTTTTTGATTATCCATGCCTACATTAAGCTATCAGTTAATTGCTCACGTCTTAATTATCGT
Organism: Cibotium barometz; assembly: GCF_041138505.1. Classification (NCBI taxonomy): domain Eukaryota; kingdom Viridiplantae; phylum Streptophyta; class Polypodiopsida; order Cyatheales; family Cibotiaceae; genus Cibotium; species Cibotium barometz. The sequence continues at coordinate 12,770,976 of NC_141092.1, forward strand.
CTAGTCTCTTTTCTAATGATGTTGATTCTAGCATTTGATCCACCATAGCACATCACATTGTTGCAAATTTAACATGGTATCAGAGCCTAGCCTAGAATCCATCAAATTTATGAGCTCATTATCTTACTAATCACCTAGCTAATCAAGATTAGTAGATAATCAAATTTTACCTCTTTTTTTTCAAAGAGTCTGCACTCCCAGCTAGTAGAGGGGCTTGATCTCCCTCCAGGATCAACATTAGGGTAAATGCTTCTAGGAAAACATAGCCACCTTGCCCACGATTCAGCCCATCTAATCGGCGCACCAAACCGTTGCTCGTAGCTGTCAAATTTTATGAATCTACAAGTGTCTTTTTTTTTAAATGGAGATCTTGTCTACATCAGATGAAATGGCTCTAATTCCTCTTGTCCCTAGGGGTTTTCAAGGGTGCTCTACAAGCTGGTGAAGACAGTTTTTGATTTGATCAAGTCTACAGTGAGATCCAAGCTCTTCATCATCAAATCTACAGAGGTGACTTTGGTAAAACAGAGATTAAGCATTCAATGTTTGGTCAAATCTTGTGTTTCTTGGCTTAATCCTCTACTAGACTAATTGCTATTGATGGCCCTGAAAGAATTTGAAATCTAAGGCCCCAGATCTGGACTCCCTGCATACTCTGTTTTTTTCTACACACACAAAACAGAGGATTTGCTAATCAGATTAATCAGCACACTAATCACTATATTTTGGTGCAATTGAGGGTTTAAATTAACCATTGGGTATCTGATACATATCCCTATAACTTCATATTGCAATTCAGAGATGGTTTGATACTCCAACCATTTTGTACAGATTTGTTACCCTTGGTTTAATGTAATTTCTGGTGAATTTATGCTGATAAATCTATTTGTTGTAATCATCATCTAAACACCAGATTGAGTTGTAAAGGGGTAGACACTACCCTTGAATCTTGAAATTGGATCAAGAGGTAAGACCCTCTTCACATCATCATGAGTACGGCACAAGAGATAGCCAAATTTAATGAGGAGAAGTTTTACACACATGGCAAACAAAAACCATGATCTGCTCATGAGGAAAAATCTATGGGGGCTAGTTGAGGGAAGAGATGAATGCCCAGAGGTGAGAGGGAAAAATGAGTGGAAGAGCAGGAATGAGAAAGCATTAGGACTTATCGCACTCAGTTTAAATGATGAAATCATTCATCACATCACAGGGATACAATGGGCAAAAGATGCATGGGATGAACTCAATAAATTATTTGGCACTCAAGCAAAAAAATTCAAAGATAAATCTGTTAATGCAATTCTACAAACTGGATATGAAGGAAAGTGAATCTTTAATCACACACTTGAACAAATATAAAAGCACTAAGCAACAACTATCAGCCCCACCATTGGCAAAAAGGTAGAAGATGAGGCACTAGCACTGCTTCTGCTGAAGAGTGTGGACAAAGGTGAATATGAAAACATTGTAGCAACATTAAAGAATGTACCTGAATTGAAGCTGCACGAGATAGAAGGAGCTCTACTAGAGCAAGAGACCAGAGTCAAAGAGAAGAAATGGCTGGACTCAACAACTGGAGAAGAAAAAGCATTCTTCACCCGAGGAGGATTCTCTCAAAGAGGACGAAGAAGAGGCAAAGTAGGAGGAAGGACCTTCACTTGCCACAACTGTGGGAAGCCAGGACACATGGCAAGATAGTGCTACAGCAAACCCAATGGAGAAGGAACGACATCGGCAAACTTCATGGAGGCTCCTAAGGAAGTGGAGTCAGATCATCTTTTCTGAGAGAGAGAGAGAGAGAGAGAGAGAGAGAGAGAGAGAGAAACCCCACAACTCAATGTAACCTACCCCAACAGAGTAAAACCACCTCTAAGCCACCGATGATGTAGGCCATGTGGTAGATGTATGTGTGAGCACTTTAGTCAAGGTCACGGGCTTTTGTAGTAGCCTTGGACGACACATAGCGAGAGTGTGTGTCAAGGACTATGAGTTTAGGGACTTCAGGCATTGGTCGCGAACTATCAAGTAAGAGGGAAACTTGGTATAGGGTCCAGGTGTGCTAAGAGTATTCACTTGAGGGGAGGTGTTTAAATGTACAAGTGAATAGGGTGTGTGCGGGAACAAGCCCTTAGCAAGAGGCTATAAAAAGAGAATCTATAAATGTGAGAGAAGCTGTGAAAAGGTGAGAAGTATCTACTGGGAGAGAATAAAGGGTAGCATGAGAAGATTTAGGAGGTGTGGAGATATTCTGGGAAGAGGTGGAGAGAATCAAGCAAAAGAGGTGGAGTGAATCAAGGAGAGATCAGTGGGATTAGATGCTTGGATGTAAACTCTATAAATTGAGGCATTGGATGTAAATTCTATCAAGGAGAGATCAGTGGGATTAGATGCTTGGATGTAAACTCTATCAAGGAGAGATCAGTGGGATTAGATGCTTGGATGTAAATTCTATCAAGGAGAGATCAGTGGGATTAGATGCTTGAATGTAAACTCTATAAATTGAGGCATTGGCCTAATGAGAATTTGCTGGTTTTTGATTATCCATGCCTACATTAAGCTATCAGTTAATTGCTCACTAATCACATCTTAATTATCATCTAATCTCTTTTTTAATGAGAATTTGTTAGTTTTTGATTATCCATGCCTACATTAAGTTATCAGTTAATTGCTCACTAATCACATCTTAATTCATCTAATCTCTTTTCTAATGATGTTGATTCTAGCATTTGATCCACCATAGCTCATCACACTGCTACAAATTTAACACCTACCACAGTGGCAGTTAGGCACTATAGGAGCCCCAAAAGTTTGTTTCAACTAGTTGTCCTACTCTTCAAAAAGTTCATTAGAAGGGCTCATGCCATTGAACATCCATTTCTATGTTATGAATTGAAGGGGCATACTGCTCATTCTGAAACGCTCCATCTCTCTCTTGAAGAATTCATTCTTTTCTAAAATTATTATCAAGTGAGTATAAATTCTATGCCTCCATGCCTCCTGTAAGATTCCTCCCCAACCTCTCAAGATGTCCAGCATCTTCCCCTGTAATTAAATCCCTCTTCGGAAATATAAAAGATCTTGTTTCTAACTGTTTGAACTTAGAGAGAGAAAATATTCTAGAGAGATAATATTCAGATTTTGAATATTTTTAGATAGAAAAATTTTTGATATTATTAAAATAAGTTTCCCTGAAACAGAAATTCAAAAAGAACTTTCCAATGTGCAATTGGAATTAATTGGAATTGGGTATAAAGGACCTTAGCCTAAGGGTCTAGATTTTCAAAAAAATTTAGATTATGGTCCAATTAAGGTTCCTATGGGCCAATAGCATCAATCCACGTGTAGGGAGGAGATAAATCCAATTTGTAAAAGAAGATACCCAAAAATGAGTAAATGCTCACATAAGATGAAGAGTTGAAAATGTACAAGGTTTATTAGTAAAAAACTATGAGCAATATTAAAAATATGAGATATTTTGGGTATCCAAAAAGGAGTAAATGCTCACATAAGATGAAGAGTTGAAAATGTACAAGGTTTATTAGTAAAAAACTATGAGCAATATTAAAAATATGAGATATTTTGGGTATCCAAAAAGGAGTAAATGCTCACATAAGATGAAGAGTTGAAAATGTACAAGGTTTATTAATAAAAAACTATGAGCAATATTAAAAATATGAGATATTTTGGGTATCCAAAAATGAGTAAATGCTCACACAAGATGAAGAGTTGAAAATGTACAAGGTTTATTAGTAAAAAACTATGAGCAATATTAAAAATATGAGATATTTTGGGTATAATGATTCCATTTTGACACATATGTAAGGAAGGGGAGTTCTTTAAAGGAGGTGCATATTTCACATGCTTGAATGAGTTTTAAACTCAAAAATAATGTGATATTTTTATCTCTCCTCTCTCTTGAACCAAACCAAATCAAAATGGAACTAAACCGAATCAAAAAGTAACCAAACTAGGTCCAAATCTAGTCCAAATTCAACCAAACTGAATTTGGAAAATTCTAGAATTAGTTTGTTTGGTTAGGAGCTCACTTTTTCCTATAAATAGAGGCCTTCCCCTTTGTTGAAACTTAACAATGTTTAATGCATTGTTACTCTACTCCACCTAAGCCAAGAACTGTGAATTCAATAATAATTCACTAGTTTTTGACACTTTCCTCTTTCTTCAATCCCCATTGGTGGCTCCATCAACATACTAAACCAATTGATTGGTTGGGGGCCTCTACCGTGAACAAAGAATCAAGTAATTTGTAAGGTAAATGGTGAATTTTGATTCTTTTCTATAATTTCTCAATGTTTCTCTCTTCTCAATCCCTCTCAAGCTTGAGAAGCTTAATTGGAATGGTTTTTGAATGCTATTGAAGTTAATTGATGAATGGTAGTGAAGAGTTACATAATTTGATGAATGCTATTGAAGTTAATTGATTAATGATAGTTAAGAATTACATAAATTTCCATTTATGCTTAATTCAAATGGTTTTTATGTAAATTCTCTCTCTCACTCAAGAAATGGTCATACTCATGACCCATTCTCAATCCAAATGAAGCTTTTCATAAAGCTTTTCCTTAATCCAAGATTAATCTATGCTTGAGGCCAAATTAATGGCTTTTTTCTATGCTTTTAGTTTATGTATTTCATGAATATTGATGATTCAATCCATTATGGATTAATGATCCAATTAGGGATCATTCTATTTATTTCCTTAATGATAAGATTTATCCCTTAGAAAATTTGAGATTTATCAGTCATAGCAGCGGAGCTATGGCAAAATTTTTATAAAAATTATGCATAAAATAATTTCATTCAAAGCATGAAAAGAGGACTTCCTACCATATTTTAGGAATTATCATCCTAGATTAATTGAAAGATATTCATTGTAATCATAGAGAAATTGATTTTTATATTATGCATAATTGATTTTCATGCATAGAGGTATGCATAAAAGATTATTATTTTATTATAAAAGTGTTACTTTTATCATATTTGAATTTCATGCATAGAGGTATGCATAAAAGTTGATTATTTGAATTTCATGCATAGAGGTATGCATAAAAGTTGATTATTTTATTATAAAAGTGTTACTTTTATCACAATTGAATTTCATGCATAGAAGTATGCATAAGAGTTGATTATTTTATTATAAAAGTGTTACTTTTATCATATTTGGATTTCATGCATAGAAGTATGCATAAAAGATATTCTTTTTATACTAAAAGTGTGATATTCATCATAAATAGATTTTATGCATAACTTAGACGCATAAGAGAAATTCTTTTATTCTAAAAGTGTAATTCCTACCAAATTGAATTTATGCATAGGAAGATGCATAAAAGATTGATTCAAAAGTGTCGTTCTCATCTAAATTGAATTTATGCATAGGAAGATGCATAAAAGATTGAATTTTAATTCAAAAGTGTCATTTTTATTTAAAATGAATTTATGCATAGGAAGATGCATAAAAGATTGATTTTTACTTCGAAAGTATTAATCTCCTTAAATGAAATTTATGCATAAATAAATGTGTAAAGAAATCTTATATTAAATATAAGAATTCTCTTATATTCTATAAATAGATATGAGATGTGATAGGATGTGATAAGAGGTGTATAAGATGTGATAAGAGGTGATAAGATGCTTATGAAATAAGTTAGCAGGTGATAAGATGAATTAAGATGTGATAGATGTGTATGAGATGAGGTAAGAAGTGTATGTGATAGGATAAGATGTATATGGGTCGTGATAGGGCAAGAATGGATGTGATGTAAAAGATTAGATAAGAAGGCATATGGGGATATATGAATGGGAATACGAAAATGGATGTATGTATATGGATGTGTGAATGTGGAGATGGGAGTGTGGATGTATGAATGTGAAAATGGATGTATGCATGAAGATGTATATGCATAGATGTGAATGTGGATGTAGATGTGGCTATATAGATGTGAATGTGGAATGTGGATGTGGATGTATGTATGTATGTGGATGTAGATGTGAATGTATAGATGTGAATGGGAATGTGGATGTGGATGTATGTGAATGTGGATGTGGATGTATGTGAATGTGGATGTAGATGTGGATGTATAGATGTGAATGTGGAATGTGGATGTGGATGTATGTATGTATGTGGATGTAGATGTGGATGTATAGATGTGAATGGGAATGTGGAATGTGGATGTGGATGTGGATGTATAGATGGGAATGGGAATGTGGAATATGGATGTGGATGTATGTATGTATGTGAATGTGGATGTGGATGTATGTATGTATGTGGATGTGGATGTATGAATGAGGACGTGATAGTGGATGTATGCATGTGGATGTGGATGTATGGATGTGGATATGGATGTGTATGTATGAATGTGGATATGGGATGTGGATGTAAAAATGAGGATGTGAAAATGGAGGTAAGCATGTAGATGTGGATGTATGGATGTGAATGTGGATGTGGATGTGGATGTGGATGTATGGATGTGGATATGGATGTGAATATATGATATGTGATGTGAAGGAATCTGAAGTGAAGAGATGGAAAATGATGTGATTGGATGAGTACACATATAAATGGAAAATGATGTGATTGGATGAGTACACATATAAATGGAATGTGGAATAAGTAATGTGGATTAATGAGGGATAATGTGGAAAAATGAGAGTTAATATAGAAATTGTATTTGTAAACTGCTTGTAAATGCTGTTTGTAAATGACTATTTTATGTCAAGAATGCTGGGGAAGCATTTTGACCGTCTTGTGATTAAGGTCATGGAGACCTAACTGATCAAGTTGCAACTGCGCGACGGAGAGTCAATGGAGGACGTCTCGCGTAGCAAGGTCGCGGCCGAGGTCTTAACCAGCCTCGATTCGATTAAAATGGTGAGCTTCCGGTACGGTGGACGAGGGACCAAGGAAGCAGCCTATGAGTGAAGCGCTAGGTCACCTGCGAAGGATCCTAGAGGGTACTAACCATACGGTGCTCGGGCTCTGGGTCGCCTAGGATACCCACCTGTGCGTCGAGGAAGATATTGGAACAAGGAGTAAGAGTTGTTTTGTGAAACCGGGCATGGATCTGGTTGATTGACCTTGCTGGTCTTCAATGGATGAGTCCATGGCTCTTTATATGGATCTGTTGGTTGATCTTGCTGATCTTCAACGAGAGTCCATCTTGATTTTTATAAGTGATTATATTGCCAAGTATTATGGGCTAGGAACTATTGAAAAGGCCCCTGAGTGGACAGGTGGTGAGCGTTCTAGTTGCCAATGATGCCATAGATACTCTGATGATGGAATGATGGGAAATTAAGAACCAACCGGATAATTGGAAGATTGTGATCAATGGTACTATGGTTTTATTAAAGGATTGTTTTAAAGTTAGCTGATGCTAAGAAAAAGGCAATTTTATATCGGGTGTGTAAGTGGTGTGGCTAGTTTTATGTTTGCATGAATTTCCAGCTAGGGGGCCTTGGAACTCTTTTCCTTTGTACAAAACCTAACCAAATTCCAAATTGGATCCCATCACTACAGTGGTTGGGCGGTTGGCTAACCCATGGGATCGGATGGGGTTAGGCTGGACCGATGGATCTGTAAATCGAGACTCAATTTCTGTTATTACGATAGATGAAGTAAATCCCGGATAGTAATTGTTCTATGGATAGGAATCAACGGCTGTGCCTCTTGATGGGGAAAAAAGCGTTGATCCCAATGATCCAAGTGCAAGTTTCTTCCTTGATCTGACCGAGTACCTTTGTAGGTGCAGTCGGATCAGTTTGATTAGTAATGGTCTTAACTACGTTAGAGTAAAAGTTATCTTGGAGGAATCACCCGTGCTTTCCGGATAAGGGAAGTTTTTCCGGGTTTGGTTTTGGAAAAACCGACGGATTAGTATTTTGTCTGGATATCCGTGGGACGAGGCCCCGAGTGTGGGACCCTGCCTCGCGCATGAAGTGCTACCTCCTCTGCTAGTACCGCAAATCCGTTGCGCGGTGGGAACAGGGATCTCACACCTCCGTTGGGGTTGTTAGGTTTTTGCCATATAATTTTTCTTTTCTTTTAACGATAAGATTTTAACCATATAATTTTTCTTTTCTTTTAACCATAATATTTTCAGGAAATTCCTATTCACATATGATAGTCATTGAACCTTAAAAAATTACATAGTTGTTATAGGTGCTTTCATGTAAAACTACGACATGAGAAAGTAAATAAAATATGAGAGACTGTACACCAATTTGGAGGGTAGATTTGAGCATGAAGATGAAGAATTTTACCTAATTCAATGAAGCAAAAGTTTACTACTCTAAGTTATCTATAACTATGCTATACATAATTTCTTCAAATTTTGACTCTAAAAATTTGCTTAGCTCACAAGATAATTAAAAAGTCTCTCTTGGGCACACAAACCAAAAAAATTACTATGCCAAAATGCATTACGATGAAAATCTAGACTTATATTTACATTCTAGGCTCAAAAGACATGCAGCTTTCTGAAAACTATTTGAAACTACAAACTGGAGCATTATATACAAAACAATAAATGGGAGGAATGAATTAAGTAAGTAGAATGTTCCCACAATCACCACTTCTCTCCCCGTAAAATCTTATGCATTGAAACAAAAAACACCATATATTTTCATCATGACCTCACGAGAACAAAGGTCCCATATAAAACAAAAGATCTATTATTTTAGAGTCAGAATTGGAAGAAATTCTTCCAATTCTGTATGAGAGAGTCATAAATATTTTAGAGTGAAAACTTTTTACCGAGTAGACCTTGACCTAATTCATTTATTTATGTGCACAAATCTACCTTGCAAATTGGTACACATGTCATTTACTTCTCATTATTTGCATAGCTTTTTGTAACGCAATTTTGCACTTGAGTTTTGGGGCTAAAGATAAAGGCTTTTGGCATAAAAGCCTAGCAAAACATGCAAAACTCAGAGAACTAGAAAAGTTGTGTTTAGGGAAATTTTTGAGTTCCTCCTCGTTTGGGGGGTACAGGTGGGCAATGTGGTGCTTTTATCAACGCCATGGGTGGGTCTGACTAGGAGGGAGTTGCAGGCCCTTGTTTTTGGGGATGTCGCACTTACCCTAGTGGTATCAAAGAGGGCTCTGTTTAGTTCTATAGTTGTAGTAACACACACTCAAATGTCATTAGGCCACCAGGGCTTGCTCTAGGGGTTTGGTATGTGGCCCAAGGAACAAACCTAAGTATTGATGACATAGCAAGTTTGCAGTCTGTAGGATTTATATTAGAGGCAGGTGTAGTTGTCCCAATGTTGTGACAGCTCTAGGGTGCTTGCTACTATCGCACCAAGAGTCTCGGGCTCTGTTCGAGCAAAGTATAGGGATTGCAAGATAGTGCGTTGGAGAAGCAAGTTAACTAAAGAGTTTTATGAGAACATCAAGAAAGGTCAGTCTATTGTAGCTGAGATCCTAAGGAAGGTGATTATCCTTTGTAATGAGACACACATTTTCTATGTCAGCACAGAGGGTTCAAAGGCAAATGGTGTGAATTACTTTAGGACTTCACAATTTCTAAATTCCCAAGGTGTTCATGTGTAGACTTCCAAAAGAGAGAGGCTAAGAACTCAGTTTACTTGCCTTGCAAGCACCTCTACTATGTATTCTTACAAGACTTGTAGAACTAGATGCTACTACTCCTGATTTCATGCATCAACAAGCACCTCTACTATGTATTCTTACAAGACTTGTAGAACTAGATGCTACTACTCTTGATTTCATGCATCAACAAGCACTCACAAAAGTTGAATTGTTCCAGGCTTTGTCGGGGTGTCATTATCCCATAGCTACTAAAACTGCCTAGCTATTTCCCCGTTCAATGCTAGATGTCTTTAACTTTTGGTAGGAGCATCTCCAAAGATGATAACTTTGGTCCTCTCAGATTTGCCTATGTGTCAAACATCTTTTAATATTTTGATGTTGCTAGTTCAAATATTTTGGTGGGGTTTTAATATTATGGTGGATCGATGTAGTTACTTTGGATATTGTGGTGTCTATAGTTGTCCTCAGATAACTTGTGCTTCTCTTTTTAATGGTCAACTTATATTGTGAGATGAATAGTGTCATGTTGATCAAAATTTTTGCAATTGCTTGAATTTAATGTCTCGCTTGTTCTCTTTTGCTCGTGAAATGGCCATCCCCTTGTACGAGCTATCCACCTTTCGTGTAGCTTGTGCTTCTGTCCACTTAGTGAAATAGTCTGTGAACAACAATTATATACCGGCGGGCTTACATTTGATGCACAACTGGGCTAATAGGTCTATTCCATGAGGAATGTTAAAGCATGTGTATTCCTCGTCTCGTCTCGCAATGTTTGACAAACTCCATGTTATCACCAAACATAGTTGGCCACCATAACCCTTCTGGTAAGATTTTTCAAGTAGTTACTTCGATCGCAAAATGTCCACCACCAGCGATCCCACTATGAGCTTCTTCCAAAATAGTCAAGAACTCATCCTCCTTGACACACTGTCTAAGTATGTGATCTTTACCTAGGTTATATAGTAACTAGAACTATCAATTGGAAATGCGTTGCCAACTTAATAAGTTATCGCATCTTATCCTTGTTCAATGGCTTGTTCTATGAAAATCCATAGGCAAGATATTTGGAGATTTCTTCACTCATTCTAGTATCAGATCTAGTTTAAACAGCGTAACATCTGGTAGTTCTCATCAACACTAGGGGGCGGGTTCTCCATTAGGTATTCTTGACATGTGATCTTCTAATACATGTGAACCTTCTCTCACTGGTGACAGTAAAGTCAAACTCCATCAATAGTAACAACCAGCAGGGTAAGGTAATTTGCCCAGTCATCCAAGGTTTGTTGACAAGATACAACAGAGCTTAATGATCCACAAAGAAGATGAACTTATAAGCCAATAGATAGTGTCTATACTTTTAACTGCATACACCATGGCTAACCCTTCCCCAATTTTGTGGCCTCAAGATAGGTGCACTATAGCTAATGTTCTCTTCAATTCATCGTAGGACTACTGACATTCCTCAATCCATTCGAAGATAATCAAAAGCTTATACCATGGCCTGGCAATATCAGCATAGAACATAACAAACCTCTGATAAGAGCCTATGTGACCCATAAACCATTGTACTCCTTTATAATTGGTAGGTGGTGGCAACTCTAATATGAGATTATCTGGCTTAATTCTTCTTCCTAGTTTTTAGAGAATTCCATGTGAATTTCAATGGCTTCAAGTATCTTAGCCATTGAGTATCCATGGGTCCTCTTCTAAGAATATTACTGTGGTAATTCGTGCAATAACGCTTCTTCTTCATCCATCTTTGGAACTTCAACCCAACGCTGAATCCAAAGCTTCCTTCTTGCAAATCAAAATCAGACTCTTGCTCTTCCAAAGAGCTTTCCCATGACTCATCCATCACAGGTGTGGCCTCATCATGTGCACCATTGTGAGGACTGACCTATCATCCTTCCAATCTAGTTCCACAAACTTTGTTCTGAACTTCCCCATGACATCTATCGTGAGTGACCAGTACATGCATCTAGTTCTCACAAAAACTATCATTTGGAAGAGGAGAATGCAAGATGTTATCTTCTTGTGACACTTCTGGTTATTAATGGGTTGCACATAATTGTATTGAGGTTGTTCTTTTCGTGGTTTCAAAATCATTTTCAAACAACCCTCAATCCATCGGATACATATTTCATGTCCGTATATCTAGATTTGTGAGCCCTTTTGTAGGTAAATGTGATCCATGGCCCAACAATGAACCAACTTAGCACTCCTTGTAAAAGGTCTGCCAACACTCACATCATACGAATCTACATGCCTAGTAAAGTTCATGACCATAAATGTATGGCAATAGCGGAATGAGAAGACTTTCATCTTTAGGTTCTGTAAAACTCTTGTAGACTCTTGTAGGCTATGATATAGTATCGTCAGAGCCATTTTTACAATGAGGTTCGTTCACTTTAAAGCTGGTTTCCCCCATTTTTCCCAACATTGCTTTGTGATGATACTTACCCTAGCTCCACCATCAAGGATCACAATAACCCTTATGCACCATTTGAAGTGTTTTATTCATGTCGTTACTCTCATAATACTTTCCCATCTGATTAACTGAATTTGAGCTAGTTCTGGTAGGTCATCCCTTCCTTCAACAAATTTTGAATCTTCCTCAATAAGGCAAGAATAATTCTTTGTTGTTTGGTGGGGATTGGCTTGCATTTGCTTATTTTAAATCAATCCAAAGTCGGGTTTTCTCTTAGCCAGGTTCCAATTAGCATTTTTATCTCTATGGAGAGAAACGTTGTTAGCCCTGCCACATCTCTGGGTATTTGGTCTTGACTAACATCATTACTGTATGATTCCAGGATATGATTTGTTGAGTTATATAGAGGATATTCTCCTCTTTAAAGATCCTTGAGAATAAATTGTTATTTCCTCCTTCTTTTGAATCAATCTCACCCTCATTGTGTTTTGACATGTTCTAGCACATTCTCAACTTTGTTTTGGTTCCCTCGTGGTGTTTCAACTAGGATAGACCATTTTCGTAGCGTGGCTGGCTTGCAACCGTTCCTCAAGCATCTTTTGGCTTTCTCAGATCAGGGCTTGTTTAGTCTCTAGTTTCTCTATTTCCTTATGGGCATTTGGGTACTTACCCACCCCTCTTGGTGTCTTGGGTTCATTGACCACTTCTTCTTTTTATGTCACCACGTCATTTTTCTTGTCAGCAAATTATCCTAGCTCGACTCAATGGTTATAGTATCACCCATTCCCTTATTCAAATCATCTTGAATCACCACTATAGAGTCTACTCGTCCCAACTTCTTTGCCTTTCTTTCCCAACATATGAGTAAAAGATTTAGCTAAAGGTTCTCCATTGTTTTTGGGGGTCTTTAGTGCTTGCACATGAGTCATAACATTAAGTGGTATTGCCACCAACCTTGATCCCACCCCAATCATTCAAAGTCCCCTGGTTAGATTAATGGTCGTTGAAGACTCTCCAGTGCCTCTATAAGGATAGTCCTTGATTAGATGGTCAATTCCACATTTTACACAATTTGAACCTAGGTGTGTATTAACTTGAGTATTTTGCGAGATGACCTTGTGAGGACACTAAGCCACATGGTGAGGTCCTTGTTGGTATTGGTAGCATTGTAGGTGAGGCTCTCCTTGTTGTGGCATTAATCTCCTTGCCCTTCCATTGCGGTATAGCCTAGAACATTGGCACTAGTGTGTTCCCTTACAACAAAAAATACTCTCAGGTTACCTTCCCAAATGTCATGCAACTCCTCCATGGTTTTCCGAGGTTCCCATACATATTTTCCTCCTTCTAGCACCTCTTCAATGATCATTTGATTAATTATCATTATGCGAGGTGCTAGTGAGTTAGTGGTAGGATAGGTGGCGGTATGGAACTTAAAGTACTCTATGCATTCCCCTCATCTGGTTTTACATGTCTGGTAGGACAGGTGACAGTATAGGCACTTTGGGTACTCCATGCATTCCCCTCATCTAGTTTTTCACTTTGTGGTGGTATAGGCACTTCGGGTACTCTATGCATTCCCCCATCTAGTTTTGATGATAAATTTACCCTTAGAGTATTCCCTAGCCTAGGTTGTGCAAGTAAAGCTAACTATTTCCATGTAGAAGGCAAATGAGGTACTTGAGGTACTTGTAGTTATTGTGTCTAATGTAGGTACCTACATATACTCGTATCATGGTTCCCAAGTCATATACAATGCACATGGGCAAAGCCTGAACAACTGAGGACACTCAATGCTTATGTGATTTTGTTGACATATTGAGCACCATACCAACTCTCGTAGAGGATATAGATGTTGGTTCATGGTGGGCACATCCCTCACCTCCTTTAACTTTATCTTATCTAGAAGATAAGTTCTTAGATCATCTAAGGCCATATCCTTTATTTGTCTAAGCTACCGAAGTGTCGAATTTAGCATCATTAGGTTGTGGTAACTCAAACATGTTATCCTTGAAGAGTTGATGTCTAATTTGTGACAATCATCTCATGATGTTGGCTTATCTAACAATGAGTAGTCATGCATCCTCATGTCTCTTACTCCCCTACAAAAGCATGGTAGCAATTTCTCATATGTTAGCCTTTCCCTTGTGGCTTACACCTTGAGTTTAGGTTTTTCAGACATGAGATATAATCTCTCTCATAGACTCATGCTCTTCTTGCTTAATGTTGTATAATTGATCCACATGGCTCCACTTATCTCCGCTTTGTGCAAAACTTGGTACAAACATACTTTTAAGCCATACAAAATTAATCCTATCAACCAAGTTAAGAAATCAATACCATTGGTGTGCTTTTCCTGCTAGTGTAAGGGAGAACGTAAATATTTTCATTTGGACACTGATCAGACCACAAGTTTCGCACATGGATTCGAATATCTCGAGGTGTTGTATGGCATCGCCCATCACCTAAGAATTTTTGCATTAATCTTTCCACATGGTTGGGTTTGATCAGTGTTGTTCTTTATGGTGCCAGTGCGGTATCTAACTCCCTAAAGCAACCCCCCTTCCTATTTCTTCAGCCATTCTTGTGATAGGTTGGCCACCACGAGTGACTCCCATACATGTGAGGGATTACTCTAATTAGATCCCTTGCTAGTGGGGCCTTATACACCATCCTTCCTATGGTTGTCCCACCCCTACCTTGGCCTCTTGCAGCTCTAGCATGTCGATTTACATGTACCCTTGGATCATATAGTATTCCCCCACATTCCCATTTACATCATCATCCAAGACTACTTCTCCTAAGTTCCCCTCTTGTAAAATTCCTCTCATGTACTCTTATAACTCTGGGGATCTTAACATTGCATCTACTTTTGTCTTAGTGTAAGTTTTCTCTAAATTTTCTCTTGATATATCATCGTTTCTTAAGAGAGGTGTAGCGAAAATAGCGAGAGAGGTTAGGTCTTCTCAAGAATCCTTTGAAAAAGGCTATAGAGGTGGCATACCCTGCTTTGGAATAGGTTCTAGAGGTGGTCCTCCTATATTTCCTATTCGATCTCCCTAGAACTTCCACGTGTGACCAAGGCTTCTTCGTGACTTAATCTAATGAGGCTAGAAGAACCTTCCCTATGCATTGATGTATCAAAGGTGCATCTCTTGGCTAACTCCCTACAGAGATCTAAGCTTATCTTCTCTCCCATTCTTTTCTCAATATCAAGCCTTCTATGTTGGGCTTGTTCCTCCCCATTCTTTCCTCAATCTCAAGTTCTTGGAAGTGGTTAAATACATTGCACCCATTCTTTGGGCACTTTGAGAATCCCTTCAAATTCTAGGGGTCAGTTGTGCCATGGGTTGAGGATTGCTCCCCTTGGTAACTAATTCTCCCTCAGTTGGTGCCCTGTACTCCCATATCTTCCAGTGGTTTTACTTTCTTGTGTGAGCTCAATGGTTGTCCCTTGGCAGTGTGTGGAGCTTCCCTTTTAGGCTCATAATTATATACTAGGATTCCTCGGGCTAAGCCCATGAACCCACCAGATAGTGTTGGAGAAGAAGTACCCTTCTCTCCTTGTTAAGAGGGTTCTCCATGTTTTCCTCACTACTTGATAATTCAAAAGATTTGAGCCTTTGCAGAGCAAACACACTCCTTTATATGCTAGTTATGCAAGGTGACCCTAGGCTTCTTTGGTAGGAGGATCCTACTTGGCTAGATGTACTATCATCAAGGGAAATTGGAGAGATGAAAAACTCTCTCACAAGAGTAGTATGATCCACATGTAGCTCAATCCAATGAGATTTGCATCCCTTTCGGAGCTAGGGATTCAACCCGTACCGGTGCACAAAAGCTTATCCATTTGATGGAGAGAATGCTAAGAATACTACTACTATTGACATAGACTTAACACACACACAAGCTCAATCTTGCTATTGCTCACTCAACTCCACATCCCACTCATCCATGCATCCAAACAAGAAGAAAGCTTAGCTATTGCATACACAAGATCAAAGCATTCTTCATTCTCAAATACTCATTTCCCTAGCATGCACACAAACCTTGAAGCTATCAATAAGAAACATGCACACTAGAGAATTGACATGAGAAGAGAGACAAATATCAACTCATTGCATTGAATTAACAAAAAATAGAACTTACAACAATGTAGATGGGGAGAGAGAAGAGCTTGCACCTCTATGGGGGGAAGAGAGACAAATATCAACTCATTGCATTGAATTAACAAAAAAAAGAACTTACAACAATGTAGATGGGGAGAGAGAAGAGCTTGCACCTCTATGGGGGGAAAAGCGGGAGAGCTAGTTTCAAGAGAGCTCAAACATGAGTTTGCCCAATGTGTCCCTAAGCTCTCAAATGAGCCACTTTTTATACAAAAACTCTAAAACTCCCAAAAGTTCCCATGTGGGATTATTGTCAAGCCCACTCCCACACTCATCTACAACTTGGAACTCTTTACAAGAGCCCTAAGTATCTTTTTGTTGCATCCTTGCATTGATCTTCACTCGTCACGCAACACTCCCCCCTTCCTATTTCGCGCAAGTCCTCGAGCGCAGTAGAAGCAAGAGCTGCAAAAAACAATGGATACAAGTAAAGCCTTTTATTGAAAAAAAAGAAAAGAAAAGGAAAGAACAAAACCAGCAATGTCAATTTCACACATGAGCATACAAGTGAAAGGCTGATTAGAGTTTTAAAGAGTACTAAAATAGGTGAGTAAAGACTAGTCAAAGTGAGACTAAGTGGTAGATAGTGCTATGCAAAGGCAAGTGTGCTTGCATACCACAGGTTATGACCGCAGTCTCAATGTCCTACAAGTATTTAAGTTATTCCTAAGTGGCAAACCTACTCCTAAATATGAGCGATGGTGATTGGACCTCTTTTTATTTTTTTTATTATTTTTTTACTTTTTTTTTAACTTTTTGATGTGTGTGTAGAGGATGATAAAGATTAAGGTTCCATCCCAATGAGACCCAAGCAATGGCCAAGAGACCTCCGCCAAGAGAATCTAAAGGCCACTAAGTATCTCAAGGGCGACAGACCCTTTTCTTTCTTTAATGACATAAGGAGTACCCCATGAAGATGAGGGCATCGGTCTCGAAGGCCCCTAATGTACCCCAGAGTCCTACCAACATCTATCAAGGCGATAGAGTCCTTGAAGGTCTTCTTCTGAAGCTTTTAGACGTCAGTGTTCACCCCATGGAAACCAAGGCATCGGCCCCAAGGTGCTAAGACAACCCCAGGTCCTACCAAGCATTCCACATGGCTGTAGACACGTCATGTCTCGATTCACTTGTATATATATTTTTTTGGGGTATATTTTCGTAAATTTTTTTATTAATCCTAGCACCTAGCTCATACCTTGGTATATATCCTACACTGTCTTTAAATAGAAATATCTTCTACTAAGTCCTCTAAGAATCTAGAAATTACTCACCACATTTTAACAACTAATCTAAAACTTAAACCAGCCAACTGTGTGTGAACATGCAAACAATGTATCCAAAAGTTAAAAGCACATAAAGAACAAAAGATTATGATTTGAATACACCTGTTGTAGTGCTCGTTGATGTTATGTGTTTGCATTGATTCATTGCTGATGCTGATTGCTTCTCTTTGCTTCTTGTAGGCATTACATGTCTCCCCACTTCCTAATTTGTGTGCACGGTAGGTGGACTATTGGGGCGTGGTTGATGCTCTTGTTTAGCTGAGATCTCTGCAAAATGTTTATTAACAAACAAGAAAAGAAAAGAAAGGAATAAAATTTGCTATTGGTGCCAATCACCGAATATAGCTGAGGGGAAAATCCCAGTGGGAGAAAAGTGTCCTGGCTTGTCGATCTTATTGTGGAGTTGCTGAGCTTACCCTTGCGCTGGTGGTGGATCCGTGTCCTCATCTGCCGGAAAGATGGTATCAATTTCTTCAGGATGCAGGGACAACCCTTCACAAAAACCGACCTCTGGAGAAGGTGGTAGAGGAAGGAGTGCTTCCTCACTAAAATATGGCATTGGTTCTATGGGAAGGTTAAGCAGACAATTTTGATTTTGGAACTGCGCAATATAGGTACTCATATTGATCCAATATTGACATGTTGAGGCTTGGGGAAGGAGGGCTTGCAAGATAGGTGTTTGCAAGTCATTTAAGCATGTATCCCTCCATTGTTGTGCTTGAACCTCCTCAGGTAATCTACGTTGATTTGGTCCTCTCTCTGGTATTCTCACATTAAGAAGATTATGGCGTTGGGGTGTAATTCCCACAATTTGTTTCATTAAGCCCGTGCCATATCGTCTAAAGTAAGAGCGGCATATCCAACAAATGTGTGAAGCTTCTCCTAATACGAGTCGTGCACACTCTTGACAATGTGGAAATGGGTGATGCTGTTGATAGAATAACGTGACAAAATGATGCCCACAACAATTTTCACCTAAGGGAGCATAGAAGTACCTAGAATGAGTTTGAAAAGGAGGAGCACTATAACCCCCACGATGTTCATGTCGAGTACTATCAGGGTCAATGCATGGTGGACATGTATCTCGCCAAATATCCATCAGGAGTTATCTGGACGTAGAACAATGAAATTCAGAACACTCATATCCATCATTATAATCCCAATCAAAAATATTTTAGATAAGATCATCTCAAAAAGAACACAATCCTCTAAAGGCATAAGGAACCACACTATTCAAACATTGATCTACCAAAGAGCTTCAATTGTAGTCTTAATGCCTTATCTTTGGTTTTAGGTATGTCCTTCTTAAGAGGTGGGAATTTTATCAATTGTCTTGGAATTTGAGCAAGATAAGAGGATTTAGGCATTGAAGTGCTAGAATCTATGCTCAAATGAGACTCATTTGGACTTGTCTTAGGTACACAAGTTGATGGTGGAATTGTGTAACAAGGAGAAATTGGGACAACTGGTGTTTCAATACATGTTTTAGGAAGATCAACACAAGTAGATTTGTAGGTGCTATCATAGTAGCCACCTATCCTATCTTGAAGAGTTTGTGTTGATTTCTTTTGCACCCACCACTGATAAGGAAAACCAAGGGTGGCTTTTGGAATCTTTCTGATACACTCTTTTACCCCTAGCAAACCATGGCATTTTGGAAGCCAAATTGCTGTTGCACCCTCATAATAGCCTTGTGCTTTAAGAACATGTTTTGGGACCCAACGAGTAACAATCTGAGGTTTAGGCTTGGAAAAGATGTGCTTTTTAGGAGGCTTAGCAATTGGGCTAGATGGTACCAGTTTGTACGCATCTTTGGGTTGCCAAATTGATAATTCCTTCTTGCCTGGCCTTCTTTGAGCAGTGACTAAAGTAGTTGGAACATGCCAGCCATGGCCCTCACTTGAGTACTCATCAATTATCCACATCATTTGTGTTGGAGCTTCAAGAGCAGATTTTGAAAGTGGGTTGTGTAGGGTAGAAACACCACCCTTTTGACATGATAAAGCTCGTGGAGTAGCAGATCCCAAGATGCAATCAGAATCAATTTGCAACTTGTATTGTCTATTCTTCCAATCTAATGAACAATTGGTAGCACTTAACCATTATCGACCGAGAACAGCCTCTACCACCACTGCCTTGGACTTACTTGCCACATAAAAGGACACTGACATCTGGTGATCCTGAATGGACATCATAATGACACATTTTCCCTCTATAGGGTTATCTTCACTTGAGAAGCTTCGTAAGTCAACAGGAATGTGCACAAGTGTTGGTTGTCCCAAGGCTATCCATGTGTCAAACGAGAGAACATTATAATCTGCACACCAGAGTCAATTAAGGCAGAGACAAAGTAGGTAGTCTCATGAAGATGAAGGCACACTTGAATATTGAAAGGATCGACATATGGTTCATCAGTAGCCAACTGTAAGGCCAACATAGAAGCTTTACGACGCTCCTTAGCTTTTGCAACTCTAGCTTTAGCCTCTTCTTGAGCCTGATGTTTAAGTAGGTCAAGTGCTTCTTTCCGTGTTTGTGCAGCATGCATTTGTTGAAGCATGGCTTCAGTTAATGGTTCATTGTATTTCTTGAGACGACTTCCATTAATGAAGTTAGGCATTTGCTCACCTTCTAGTGTCTCTAAACGCACTGCACCACTTAGAGTAAGCTCATTAATCACAAACAGTCCTAGACCACGTTTCTTGAGCTTTCGCTTATGCTTCTTAAGTGTGTACAAGAGCACAAGGTCCCCTTTTTTGAATCGGCCAGTTGTTACATTTCTATCATACCATTGCTTTTGTCTCCTCTTCTCAGCATACATCCCCATTACCGCCAATAAGCGGGTCTCATCAAGCTTTTCCAATTCATCAATGCGTTGTGAAAGCTCATGACCAATCCAATCCAATTGTTTAGCAACTTGTAGAGTAGGTACAAGAAATTCAATGGGAAGAATTGCATCTAGTCCAAAAGCAAGCTCAAATGGGATTGTGCCCACAGATGTTTTATAGGCTGTCCTATATGCCCAAAGAACTGAGTGCAACTTTTGCTCCCAATCAGTCCTATGTCGTCCCTCAATAATCTTGGTGAGTGCTGTGCAGAGAATCTTGTTAGTACTCTCAGCTTGTCCATTGGTCTGGGGGTGATAGGGTGCAGAACGCTTGTGAATTACCATAAATTCTTGAAGCAAAAACTCTATGACCTCATTCACAAAGTGCACACCTTGATCACTAACGATCTCAATAGGTAAGCCATAGCGTGTAAACACGTACTCATACAAGAACTTGGCTGTGGTTCTGGCATCATTTTTTACTGTAGCCTTTGCCTCTACCCATTTGGTCAAATAGTCAGTTACGACTGTAATATATTCTGCATGCGTGTGACAAGCTGGAGGTTTAATGGGACCGACAAAATCAATACCCCATTTTGCAAAAGCACGTGTGCTTAACATAGGCCGCAATGGCATATTGTCCTTAGTAATGGGAGGTTTGGTCCTTTGACAATCGTCACAATGTTTTACATATTCTTCGGCATCCATTTGTAAGGTTGGCCACCAAAGCCCAGACCACCTAATCAACTTAGCTGTGGTATTGCCCGAAAAGTGTCCACCCCCAACACCTGCATGTGCATGAGTCAAGATTTTCAAGTAGTCAGCTTCACATACACACATGCGTAAGTTGCCATCCTTGCCCCTCTTGTAGAGTTGGCCCTCTATCAGCATATAGTTTGCCGCTTCAACTTTAATAGCACGCTTTCGATGTTTAGGAATTTTTTGATCAGTATGACCATGCTGAAGATAGTCCACAATATACTTACTCCAACTTGGTGTAGTTGAAATGTGGAATAATGTGACATTATGAATTGGCTGTTGAATTTGACATGAAGCACAGTTACGAACAAATTTTTCAGCATCCGCATGCATGGTAGGCCACCATTGCCCATCCTGAGATATACGTCGCACACAAGTAGTAGCTGATACATGGATTCCATCGATACCTGCATGTGCCCATTCCAAGATCTCCTCATATTGGTCAGGGTTAGGTATGAGCCGCAACACTCCATCATTACCCTGACGATATAATCTCCCTGAGATTAACTTGAATGGTCACCATAGGTCCACATTAGGACCCGCTAGTTGTATCTGCCCACTTGTCAAAATTTCTAAGATGTATTCAGACCATCTAGGAGCTGTCTCTACAAGGAAAAGTGTTGAATCTAACATATCATCATCCACACCCACAGGAGCTTCGCCAGAGGTGATTCGAGACAAATGATCTGTCCTAAGATGAGTTGTTCCTTTTCGAACTGCCACTTCAAAATCAAACTCAAGAAGGATGATAAACCACCTCACAATCCTTCCAGTTGCACAAGGCTTATTGACCAAATATAGCAGTGCTTGATGGTCCACAAAAAATATAAATTTGTTTGCCAAAAGGTAATGGCGAAACTTTTTCACTGCATATATCATGGACAAACCTTCTCTTTCTGTTGTGGTATAATTCTTCTCAGCATTGTTCAACTGTCGACTAGCATATGAGATTGGAAAATCCTTATTATGTTCTCCCGATTGAGCCAAAATACATCCAATTGCAAAGTTTGAAGCATCAATATGGACATGAAAGATTTGGTTCCAATCTGGTGCCCGTAAGATGGGTGCAGTCTCACTAATGCTTGCTTCAACTTTTCAAAGGATTCCTCACACTCATCAGTCCAATTAAACTTTACAAGAAGAGCATATAATGGTCTGGCTAGGACGGCGTACATGTAGATGAATCTACGATAATAGCCACAATGTCCCATGAATGTTTGTACCCCTTTAGGGTTGATAGGCCGAGGTAATGAGACAATGACATCAATTTTATCCATATCTGTTGAAATCCCATTGTGAGAAACAATATGGCCCAAGATCTTTCCTTGTCTTACCATGAATTTGCACTTGTCAGGATTCAAGCATATACGATAAAGTTGACACTTTTGAAACACAAGTCTGAGGTGTTCTATATGATCATCACGCTCTTGTGAGTGAACACATAAATCATCCATGAAGATCTCAAGAAATTGCCTAAGGTACTCCTTGAATACATGACTCATTAACCGCTGAAAGGTTGCTGGTGCATTTGTTAGACTAAATGGCATAACACGATAGGCAAAGATGCCATCTTCAGTAGCAAAGGCTATCTTGTGTTGATCCTTTGGATCAATCGACACTTGATTGTAACCGGAGAATCCATCCAAGAAACTATATGCCTTTTTTCCTGCAACTCGTTCCAGAACATGATCCGTGATTGGAAGTGGGTAATGATCACGCACAGTAGTTGCATTTACCTTCTTGAGGTTTACACATACTCAAAGTTTTCCATTTTTCTTGGGCACCACTACAGTAGGGAAGACCCATTCAGTGTGTTCAATCTCATAGATAAATTCTGCCTCTAAGAGCTTGTCTATTTCTTCTTTTATCTTTTGTGCAAAATTCATTGTAAGTATAAGGACGTTGCTTGGAAGGCTTTGCATCCTCTCGCAATGGAATTGTATGCTGACATATGCTTGGATCAACTCCTTTGAGGTCTTTATAACTCCAAGCAAAAACATCGCGATACTCCTTTATTGTTTGAATTAATAACTTCTCCTCATCTAAGGACAAGTCTGTGGCAATCCACACATAGCGAGGCTCTTCTCCTGGCTTAGCAATATCAATCTTTTTTGCATCTTCTGGACCATCATATAAAACCCCTGGCATGCTTGGCTTTTGTCGCATGGGTTGTTGAAGAACAATCTTCCGATCTTGAAGAGTGTACTGTGTGAAGTTGGGGGGAACATTGAGACCCTATTCTTGTCCACTTGAGTCGTCACTCATTGAAGACCATGTGGTTTTGAGCTCTCCTTTGCCATCTTGCATCGGATTTCTTTGTTCAACCGTTGTCTTTGCACTTCCGACATTCTCTTTTGAATCGGTTTTAGACTTGAGTTTTGGTTTTTGTTTCTTCATTTTTTTACGATTTTTGCTAACAGTTTTTAGCTTTTCTCCTGCTTGGAATCCATCTGATCGTTTTACTTGGTCTTTGATACTATCTTGTGCTTGGACATAGTATAGATCCTTCTTTCCTGAGAAGTGAGGTGGTGGTCGAGAGTGTTCACTCTTAGACTCCTCCTTTTCTTTTTGTAGTCTCTCACGTCGTTCCCTCTCATCTTGTTTACGGATTCTCTTATGGCTCTTACAGCATTTACGTTTAGGTCGGCTTCGAGGGATCTCTACTTGAACCTCCCTTCCTCTCAAGAGTAGGCGTGCCTTTCCTAACTCTTCCTCAGGGATTATCACATTATTATCAAAATCAGAGTCCCATCCATCTTCCTTATCAGCATCATTAGCAGATTCGAGTGTTAAATCCTCCACTGAGACTTCCTCTACCTGCAGAGCTGTTGTGGATGCATCCCTATAGTACACATCATCTAGAAGGTCACGTGGTTGTACCATTCGTATAGGAATAATGTCATATCCATCTGAGTCACAAAATTGAATTGGCTTAGGTAAAGCACATGTCGATAATGTTGCAAGGACATGACTCCATTCTAGTGGATCAATTAAGTGCTCAGGGAAGGATTGTGGAATGTATGCCTCATCTGATACACTTCGATTACCCTTAAGTCTCTCAGTGTTGAAATCCCTACATGAGGCTCCACACATCCACAAATCTTCTCGCCCATCTGACAATGTAACCCATGAGCCCTCAGATGAAGCAGAATCAAACTCATCTACTGGAGACCTTGTTACATCACGATATGAGTGATTCTTTAGGTTGACCCTTTGTGATGACAGAATCATGTCGGAGGTACAAATAATTGTATCCCCAATCTTGAATCATTTGAAATTGTCGCATGAATGGTCTACCCAATATCACTTCATAGTTTGGATGTTTTCCAAAATCCACTACTGCAAAGGTGTGCTCATATTTAATCCCACATGTGGTGACCAATATGTTCTCAAGCAGCCCAAGGGGATATTATAAGCTTCCATCTGCTAGCTGCAAGCGCATCCTGGTACTCCTAATAGCTGGTTTGCCCCACTTTTTCCAAATGGACCTTGTCACAATGCCCACTCCTGCACCACTATCAAGTATTGCAGTTGAAGCTACTTTTCGCACTTCTAATGGGAGGGTAGCATTTCCCTGATCGTCCTCACAAAATTTTCCTACTTTGTTGATAGGAACTAGCAAAACATGCTTTGTCTCAGGGTGTATAGTACACTCATGGTGACCCTTTTGTAGCAATACCTGCTCTGACAAACATGTGGCAATATCATTCCACAACTCAGGTCGAAGCTTTATCAAATCAAGCAAAGGTAAGGTACAAGCCACTGGTGCTGACAAAATAGCTTGCACGATACCCATATCCATCTCCTTTGTCAACCTTTTATGCATGGAGGGTATCCTCAAGGTTTGAGAACAGTTCTCATATTCTCCCAAATATGATAGTAAGGTTTTCATTGTATGCTTACTTCTAGGAGAAACAATTGTTTGAACTTCCTCTTGGATGCTTTGGCGTCTAGAATTGTTTTCTGTGCCCCTGTGTAAGATTCCTCCCCTAACCCCTTTTCATGTCTAGTATCTTCTTCTGTAATCAATCCCTCTTCAGAAATATAAAGACCTTGTTTCTAACTGTTTTAACCTAGAGAGAGAAAATTATTCTAGAGAGAGAATATTCAGATTTTGAATATTTTTGAATAGAAAATATCTCATATAATTAAGATGAATTCCCCTGAAACAAAAATTCAAAAATAATTTTCCAATGTGCAATTGGAATTAATTAGAAATAGGTATAAAGAACCTTAGTCTAAGGGTCTAGATTTTCATAAATCTTTGGATTATGGTCCAATTAAGGTTCCTATGGGCCAATAGCATCAATCCATGTGTAGGGAGGAGATAAATCCAAATTGTAAAAAGAAGATACCCAAAAATGAGTAAATGCTCACATAAGATGAAGAGTTGAAAATGTACAAGGTTTATTAGTAAAAAACTATGAGCAATATTAAAAATGTGAGATCCCTGTTCCCACTGCGCAACGGGCGGGTTCGGGGTACTAGCAGCGGAAGTAGCACTTCTTGCGCGAGGCAGGGTCCCACACTCGGGGCCTCGTCCACGGATATCCGGACAAAAGACTAATCCGTCGGTTTTTCCAAAACCGAACCCGGAAAAACTTCCCTTATCCGGAAAGCACGGGCGATTCCTCCAAGATAACTTTTTACTCTAACGTAGTCAAGACCATTAATAATGATCAAACTGATCCAACTGCACCTATAAAGATATTCGGTCAGATCAAGGAAGAAACTTGCACTTGGATCATTGGGATCAACGCTTTTTTCCCCATCACTCAAGAGGCACAGCCGTTGATTCCTATCCATAGAACAATTACTATCCGGGACTTACTTCATCTAACGTAATAACGGAAATTGAGTCTCGATTTACGGATCCATCAATCCAGCCTAACCCCATCCGATCCCATGGGTTAGCCAACCGCCCAACCACTGTAGTGATGGGATCCAATTTGGAATTTGGTTAGGTTTTGTCCCGGGTACCAAGGAAAAGAGTTCCAGCTGTCTGCAAGCGCCTCTCTTCACCACCACAAGCCAAGGTCCATCTTCTGTATTTGCCAAAACAAACCACAATGAGGGGGAATGGGACGAGTCCCTGTGATGATATTCATAACTAGAATGATGATAATGAATTCAGCAAATCACTATGAGATTAGTTGGTTGTGCTGTCAGATTGCTACTGTTAATACTTGATCGGTAGATCAAGTTAAGGGATGTCAAATTGAGGACTAGCTTAACTGAAATTCTCGTGAAGGAATGTTCAGAAGGAAATTTTTCGGTCTAATGGACCATTATCATGTTAAAGATATGAATGATAAGATCTGAATGAATTGTTATTTAATTATGAGTTCTATATAAGGGATATTTATCCCAGTATTCTAAGGAACCCCAGAATAAAATTGGATCTTAAGAAAAAGAGTTGTCCTCTACCTTGCGAGATGAGGACATCTCGCACTTTTTAAGTGGGGTAGAATGTAAGATTCCTCCCCAGTCTTCGAGGTATATAGGAGTAAGAACCTCCCTTCTGATCTCATAATTATTCCCTCTCTAAAATAAAAGAAAGTTTCTGTTTAAAAAAGGAAGACCCTTTTCCTAGAATACTTCTCAGGAGTCACGCCTATTTTAAGGATTCAGAACAATGAGTTCAGAAGTGAAAATCGGTGTTTTGGATACCAAGGTTTTGGTTCGAGTACGGCCCAAAAGAAGTTCTTTATCTCTTGGGGAGTATAAGAAGTTATCTCCCAGATATTGTGATCCTTATATCTGAATTCAATGAAAGTAGGTGACTTAGCCTACAAGTTTCTTTTATCTCCTCATCTCAAAATTCTTAATGCCTTCTATAGAAAAATGTGTCAAACACAAATCATGGAAAGACGGTAAAACTTCAGTGGCAAGTTACCGTTGGCTTCTAGGTTACGCTAGCTCCTTCCTTTATATAAGTCGTAACTTTTACTTGTCGCTCACAATAATCTTACTCCCATCAATCTCCTTTCTTTCTTAATCTCCTTCATGGCCTGGCAACAAGAATTAGTTTTATCCATAATGATTCCTCACCTTCAAGACGCAAGTGAGTCTGTGAAGAAGGATTTTATAGAACAATATGAGCGCTCACTTTTTCCTCAATTGGGAACTTCTGTAGCGCAGACCAAATGGCGGACCTATCAAGACATAACTAGGGTAACACCCTGGGGTCAGCAGCACTTTCGTAACAATGTCCACTTGGCCATGGTTATTGAAGCCTTGGGTTTGGGTCCCCGATACTACTGCGTCATGAGATCAAGGCATCTTGGGTTTTCTGAGCGAGTCTTCTTACTGGCGTGTTTTCTTCCTCATGAGAAGATATGCCTTTACCCCGTTTTTGGCTTACCTCTCAGAGGTCCTTTTGTTAGATCACCTCATACCACTGAGATAGGTGCGGCAATAACCAGCAGAATCATTCCCATAGATGAGTTACCCTATACTTGTGCAGCTTGTGAGGACTGCTTTTGTGATCATATGATGGACGGGCTTATGGAAGTGTAAAGAGTTCTTCTATCTTTACTGTATAAGTTCCGTGAATGAATAAAGTTTAAATCTTGTTCTTATTTTGAATCTTGTTCTCTTTAAGACTTTTCTTGGTGGTTAATCGTGATTAAAATTTTTCTCTAAGTCTCATATTCGTGCATCTTGCGAAATTATCCCAAGTTGCGAGATGAGGACATCTCGCATTTTTTAAGTGGGGTAGAATGTAAGATTCCTCCCCCAACCCCTTTTCATGTCTAGTATCTTCTCCTGTAATCAATCCCTCTTCAGAAATATAAAGACCTTGTTTCTAACTGTTTTAACCTAGAGAGAGAAAATTATTCTAGAGAGAGAATATTCAGATTTTGAATATTTTTGGATAGAAAAATATCTCATATAATTAAGATGAATTCCCCTGAAACAAAAATTCAAAAATAATTTTCCAATGTGCAATTGGAATTAATTAGAAATAGGTATAAAGAACCTTAGTCTAAGGGTCTAGATTTTCATAAATCTTTGGATTATGGTCCAATTAAGGTTCCTATGGGCCAATAGCATCAATCCATGTGTAGGGAGGAGATAAATCCAAATTGTAAAAAGAAGATACCCAAAAATGAGTAAATGCTCACATAAGATGAAGAGTTGAAAATGTACAAGGTTTATTAGTAAAAAACTATGAGCAATATTAAAAATATGAGATATTTTGGGAATAATGATTTTATTATGACACATATGTAAGGAAGGGGAGTCCCTTAAATGCTCACATAAGATGAAGAGTTGAAAATGTACAAGGTTTATTAGTAAAAAACTATGAGCAATATTAAAAATATGAGATATTTTGGGAATAATGATTTTATTATGACACATATGTAAGGAAGGGGAGTCCCTTAAATGCTCACATAAGATGAAGAGTTGAAAATGTACAAGGTTTATTAGTAAAAAAAAACTATGAGCAATATTAAAAATATGAGATATTTTGGGAATAATGATTTTATTATGACACATATGTAAGGAAGGGGAGTCCCTTAAATGCTCACATAAGATGAAGAGTTGAAAATGTACAAGGTTTATTAGTAAAAAAACTATGAGTAATATTAAAATGATTCCATTATGACACATATGTAAGGAAGAGGAGTTCTTTAAAGGAGGTGCATATTTCACATAAGATGAAGAGTTGAAAATGTACAAGGTTTATTAATAAAAAAAACTATGACACATATGTAAGGAAGGAGAGTTCTTTAAAGGAGGTGCATATTTCACATGCTTGAATGAGTTTTAAACTCATAAAAATTGAGATATTTCATCTCTCCTCTCTCCTCATTCAAGTCTAGTTCCAAAAAGTTAGCTTAACTGACCTAAAAATGGTCAAAAAGTGACTAAACTGACTTGGAAAATTCTAGAATCAGTTTGTTTGGTTAGGAGCTCAAATTTTCCTATAAACAGAAGCCTTCCCTTGTTGAAAAAAATATAGTGTCTTATGCTTTGTTACTCTACTCCACCTAAGCCAAAATATATAGTGTCTTATGCTTTGTTACTCTACTCCACCTAAGCCAAAATATATAGTGTCTTATGCTTGTTACTCTACTCCACCTAAGCCAAAATATATAGTGTCTTATGCTTGTTACTCTACTCCACCTAAGCCAAAATATATAGTGTCTTATGCTTTGTTACTCTACTCCACCTAAGCCAAGAACTGTGAATTCTTTAATAATTCACTAGTTTTTGACACTTCTCTCTTTCTTCAATCCCCATTGGTGGCTCCATCAACATACTAAACCAATTGATTGGTTGGGGGCCTCTACCGTGAATAAAGAATCAAGCAAATTATAAGGTAAGTATATTGAATTTTGATCTTTTCTATAATTTCTCAATGATTCTCTCTTCTCAACTCCTCTCAAGCTTGAGAAGATTAATTGGTATGGTTTTTTAAATGCTATTGAAGTTAAGTGGTGAATAGTAGTGAAGAGTTACATAATTTAATAAATGCTATTGAAGTTAATTTCTATTTATGTTTAAATTCTAATGGTTTTTATGTAATTTCTCTCTCTCACTCAAGAAATGGTCATACTCATGACCCATTCTCAATCCAAATGAAGCTTTTCATAAAGCTTTTTCTTAATCCAAGATTAAGCTATGCTTGAGACCAAATTAATGGCTTTTTTCTATGCTTTTAGTTTATGCATGTTGATGATTCAATCCATTATGGATTGATGATCCAATTAGAGACCATTCTAATTATTTTCTTAATGATAAGCTTTATCCCTTAGAAGAAATTGAGATTTATCAGTCATAGTAGCGGAGCTATGGCAAAATTTTTATAGAAATTACGCATAAAATAATCTCATTCAAAGCATAAAAAGAGGACTTCCTACCATATTCTAGGAACCATCATCCTAGATTAATTAAAAGAATATTATTTGCATGGAGATATGGATGTTTGCATGTAGATGTAGAGGTATGGGTGTGAGTGTGAATGTGGAGGTGGATGTATGCATGGAGATGTGGATGTATGCATGTAGAAATAGATGTGTAGGTGAGGATGTAAATGGAGATGTGGATGGATGTATGTAGATGTAGATGTATAGATGTAGATGTGAATGGAGATGTGGATGTATGCATGTAGATGTAGGTGTATAGATGTAGATGTGGATGTGGAGGTGGATGGATACATGTAGATGTAGATGTATAGATATGGATGTGAATGTAGAGGTGGATGTATGCATGTAGATGTAGATGTATGAGGAGAATGTGAATGTGGATGTGGATGTATGCATAGAGATGTGGATGTATGCATGTAGAAATAGATGTGTAGGTGAGGATGTAAATGGAGATGTGGATAGATGTATGTAGATGTAGATGTATAGATGTAGATGTGAATGGAGATGTGGATGTATGCATGTAGATGTAGGTGTATAGATGTAGATGTGGATGTGGAGGTGGATGGATGCATGTAGATGTAGATGTATAGATGTAGATGTGAATGGAGATGTGGATGTATGCATGTAGATGTAGATGTATAGATGTGGATGTGAATGTGGAGGTGGATATATGCATATAGATGTAGATGTATGGAGGTGAATGTGAATGTAGATGTGGATGTATGCATAGAGATGTAGATGTGAATGTACGCATATAGATGTGGATGTATGGATGTGATTATACGATATGTGATGTGAGGGAATCTGAAGTGATGAGATAAAAATGATGTGATGGGATGAGTATACATATAAATGGAATATGGAATAAGTAATGTAGATTGATGAGGGATAATGTGGATAAATGAAAGTTAAAATAGAAATTGTATTGTAAACTGTTTGTAAATGCTGTTTGTAAATGATTGTTTTATGTCAAGAATGCTGGGGGGAGCATTTTGACCGTCTTGTGATTAAAGTCATGATGGTAAAGTTGCAACTGCTGACGGGGAGTCAATGAAGGACGTCTCGCGTAGCAAGGTCGGCCGAGGTCTTGACCAGCCTCGGTGCGATTAAAATGGTGAGCTTCCGGTACGGTGGATGAGGGGCCAAGGAAGCGGCCTATGCGTGAAGCGCTAGGTCACCTGCGAAGGATCCTAGAGGGTGCTGACCATACGGTGCTCGGGCTCTGGGTCGCCTAGGATACCCACGCGTGCGTCGAGGAAGATATTGGAACACAGTTGGAGTTGTTTTTTGAAATCGGGCATGGATCTGGTTGATTGACCTTGCTGGTCTTCAATGGATGAGTCCATGGCTCTTTATATGGATCTGTTGGTTGATCTTGCTGATCTTCAACGAGAGTCCATCTTGATAAGTGATTATATTGCCGAGTATTAAGGGCTAGGAACTATCGAAACGGCCCCTGAGCGTTCTAGTTGCCAATGATGCCATAGATACTCTGATGAAGGAATGATGGGAAAATTAAGAATCAACTGGATAAATTGGAAGATGGTGATCAGTGATACTATGGTTTTATTAAAGGATTGTTTTAAACTGGTTGAATCTGTGAAGAGGCAATTTCATATTGGGTGTGTGAGTGGTGTGACTAGTTTTATTTTTGCATGAACATCCGGCTAGGGGGCCTTGGAACTCTTTTCCTTGGTACCCGGGAAAAAACCTAACCAAATTCTTAATTGGATCCCATCGCTACAGTGGTTGGGCGGTTGGCTAACCCATGGGACTGGATGGGGTTAGGCTGGACTGATGGATCCGTAAATCGAGACTCAAACTTTTGTTTTTATGATAGAAAAAAATAAATCCCGGACAGTAACTGTTCTATGGATAGGAATCAACGGCTGTGCCTCTTGAATGGGGAAAAAAGCGTTGATCCCAATGATCCAAGTGCAAGTTTCTTCCTTGAACTGACTAAGTATCTTATAGATGTAATTGGATCATCTCGATCAGAAATGATCTTGACTACGTTAGAAAAAAAAGTTATCCTGGTGGAATCGCCCGTGCTTTTCGGTAAATGAAGTTTTTTCGAGTTCGGTTTTGGAACAACCGACGGATTAGTCTCTTATCCGGATATCCGTGGGCGAGGCCCCGAGTGTGGGACCCCTGTCCCGCGTGAGAAGCGCTACTTCCGCTACCAGTACCCCGAATCTGTTGCTCGGTGGGAACAGGGATCTTACACCACCCTGGTAAAATCCACCTCAGAGAATGGAGGTGAACTAATAGAGGACATGTTCTCATTAACTTTCTCATGAACTGCTGCCCACATCTCATTTGCCATGTCCTCGTCGTTAGCATCAATAACTTCATCATTGCATGGGAAGGCAAGGCTAGGTTGTGGCAGAATTCCTTCTTTCAATGGGGTGTCAATTTTGGTGCAGACCTTTTGCTATGAGCTTGTGAGATAAGCTCACTTCTCATTTCCTGACTTGATGACACTTCTGGTATGGTTTATAATGTTGGCTTAAGAGAGGTTGGGCCATGTCCTCGTCGTTAGCATCAATAACTTCATCATTGCATGGGAAGGCAAGGCTAGGTTGTGGCAGAATTCCTTCTTTCAATGGGGTGTCAATTGGTGCAGACCTTTCGCTATGAGCTTGTGAGATGAGCTCACTTCTCATTTCCCGACTTGATGACACTTCTGGTATGGTTTCTAATGTTGGCTTAAGAGAGGTTGGGCCCAGGTGGTGGTGGTCCCTCAAGTATTGAGACTGAGCTTCCCTAATGGGTTGCTGATGTACAACTAGATTGATCTTCTCCTCACGAGGGTTTGGGTATTCTTGAAGCTTCTTGGGTAGCTCAGATAAAGCTGCAATGCGACTTCTATGAGCATCAATGATGGCATCTAGAGTCTCATTCACTTTATCCACAAAAATAGAACCCCCATCGTACTAGCCTCATCTTGTTTAGCACTAGGCCCAGGTTGAGGTTGATGCTCCTCATGCACTTCTTGGGATGTAAAAGTTTGATCCCTCATGTTTTGTTTAGAGGCTTCTTGAGAACTAGTGGATGCACTTTTAGTTTGCTTGTTGCAGTTCTTTTTCCTCCTAGTGGTCCTTTTTCTATTGGAATGTAGGGTCTTGTCCACTAGACTGAAACCTTTTTCGAATCCCAATCCGATACCCTTTCCTCCAGAACAACTAGCTCATTGTCCATGGACAATCTAGGGCCGTCAAATAGTCATCCCTTAGCCCCAAATAGGACACCCACAAGATCTTTTAATCCATTTGAAGCCGACACCATGGGGTTAACACTCAATGTGAGACTCCAATATGTCTACACGAATGCTCAAGGAGCTGAGATCTTTAGGGATCCACAACAATGGTATCTTGTTAAGATCGCAGACATTTTCTCAGAACTTGATAGAGCACCTCTAGTCAATGACCAGGGTAACATGTACATGGGTGGAGATGGTGTTCGCTACGAAGTCACCTACCATCCAGAGAATGTAGACAAATTAGGGGAGCTCTCTAAAATCAAGTTCTTAGACTTATCAAAGCTTTCCAGAGCAAGGGAGTCTAGAGATGATTGGCTCATTGAGCTGGACATGCCAAGACCATCCAATGCCCAGTCCTCAAAGCCATCCATAGATGATTTACTTCTTGTAGATCTAAATTTGGAAAGGGATAGGAAAGGCAAGAGCAAAATGGATCAGGGGGCTGAGAACCAATGGGAGTTTGTACGACAAATTCCAATGACAAAGGTCTTACAGGATAACCCACTTCAAGAGGTCTATAAGGACTCTTTAGAGGGATATTATGCCACAACTAGATTGCCAGAGCTAGATCTTCCTCTAGCACTAGTGGTGGTAGTTGAGAAGCTTGCAGGACACATGAACCGAATCGTTGATAAATGGGCCAATGAATACCGAACCTTAGATTGGAAGGAGATTCGGGAGCTCACGTGGAAAGGACAACCATTATTCATGGAAGTGTTCTCAACAAATATAGCTAAACCAGGAGAGACAGCTTTTCTTGGAGAAACTGTGGCTCCTCCCCTACGAGAGTTCACTAGAGAGGGACCCTCAACATCAAAGTGGGACAACTGCTAGTAGCCCAACTCTAGCACCAAGACATTATCCTACACCAAAAGTGCAACCACAGATCACACCACAACAACATTTCTCTCACTATAGCAATCGGAGGGTAGGGGAGCCAACTCGGCCTCCCATAAATGCACCTCTTGAAATGCGGGTGACAAGATCTTTGGAGGGGTTTAGTGAGGCTGGTAATAGGGGACCCACACCAATTTGGGATGCATGTGGACCATCTTACCAAAGAGAGGAACAATTCCCACTGAGAATGAGAGGCCGTAGGCCCTATGATGAGTATTCAAGACAAGTAAGGCCATGAACTCTTCAGAAACTAGTAAAGAAGTACAAAGGATCGGGAGATCCATATAACCATGTAGCAGCATTTAGGCAAGCTGTTCGAGCTGAGCAAGTGGCTGACAGGCATACTCAAATTGAAGGATTTGGGCTTACTCTTGAGGGAAAGGCCCTTGCGTGGTTTCAGGCACTAGAGGCTTCAGACAAATCTTCTTTACGAGTTCTGTAAGAGAGATTCATTGCTGCTTTTTCCTTGATGGGGATTCAACATGACACGGTAGCAAACATCTACTCTTTCAAGCAAGGCGAGAATGAGAGTGTTAGAGACTGTGTAAATAGAATGAAGCAATACATTAATCGTTGCCTAGAAGATGAGAAGCCCGCCCAAAGTCGATTAATTTCTCTCTTCTTATAAAAGGACTCAAAAATTCAACACTGCAAACACATCTTTATGCAAAGAAGCATACAAATTTCAATGAGTGTTGCCATGATGCTATGGATTTCACAGATAACTTCAAATTCCAAGATGGTACTGGCCCTGAGGTGCAACCTAGAGATCAGTGGGGTGATGACCAAAGTTCAGGGTCTAGCGCACTAGTAAATCCAGACCAGATAGCTAACCTAGTACTAAGGAGATTGGGACAGACCTGTCGCCCACCCATGCAGCCACAACAACAGTAGCAACGAATGAGGAGTGTACTACCTACAGGTCCTCATCTTTGTGGAGCATGTGGCGGTAACCATAAAACTGAAGAATGTAATACCTTTTCTCCTCTAGTCACAAACCAACCCACAAAAAAGTGGTGCCAAGCCTGTGCTTAGAACTTTACCCACACCACATAGGATTGTACTCGCATTGCAAGAATGAGACAGGAGCGTGAGCAACAAAGGGGTGGAGTGGTTCCACAAATGCATTAACAGTATACTAATTTTGAACATAAGCCACCGATGGCACAAGAGCAAGCACGACCTGTTCTTGGAGCTCAACCTCCTGCTCCTGGGATTGCTCCTGTGAGGGTTGTTGACTACGACAATTCAAATATGTGTAGAGACTTGGTAAACCCAAGCTATGTGGAGGAGGAATACGCATCATATTCATCCAAGGAAAATCTCTTTGAAAGTCCCGCATACCCAAGCCAAGCACTGGAGACTCAACCAGGGGAACAAAATTCTTTAATGTTGCTAGGCGGCTACCAACCTAGGACTCCAGGCCCCTCAGGTCAATAGCAGCAAAGGAAAGTAGAAGCCAAACTAATGGGCCCCTGTTATGAGTGTGGAGAACCCCATTGGGCTCATGATTGTCCACATCGCTCAAGGCAAGCATCTCGATCCAATACAACAGTACCACAGTTTCCACCAATTGAAAGATATTGTCTAGGGTGTTGTGTAGAACACTTCCCAAAGGATTGTTTGCTGAAACCACATGAGGAAGGCACCTCTCAACCAAAGGTCTCACTCAACCTTCTTGTAGGGGCAATTCCATTGCCACCTTCATCAGAGAACGAGGATGTTGTGCCACTTAGAGTCATGACTAGATCACAGACACGAAATGCCGAAATACAGACTGATGAGACACCTCGAACTAGGGATGCAAAGGCAAATATTTCTATGCATGAAAATTAAAAATGATAAAAGTAACACTTTTGATATAAAAAAATCATCCTTTATGCATATTTCTATAAATTGGGAGATTTCTGGAGGGACTCGATGATATTCCCCTACATAACTCCTTGTTTGCTTTAAACCATACCTCCTTTGAAAAATGTTGCAAGAGTGCTTTAAAGTTTGAGGAGACAACTTCAAGGGAACACATTCCCAACAACTCCATGAAGGCGCATTAGAAGCCTCCTTCAAGACCACCCAGCACAAAGCCTAATGAAAAGGGAAAAGAGTCTACATCTGGACAAAGTGTAGAGTAATTGGCCACTGCCCCAATGCAACAAATGACCTAGCAATGGAGAATCAACCAAGGCCGGGATCAAGGGGGCCATCCACATATTTATCCTAGAAGAGAACTCGTATGGTGCCTGACCTGTCGAGAAAACCATACTAGCACCGAGTGTCCTCATCTGAGACCCCGTCCCAAGCCTCTATTGTACATATTGTGCAAAGTGGGGTAATCATGAAATCTCCAATTGCTATCACCACAAGGCTACTCTAGCTTGAGCTTTGCCTGAGGCATTTCGCGCCAACACACCAAGAAACCACTCACTTTGCGCCAGCTCTAGTCCATCATAATGCACCTCAACTTGGCCAAGAAGTGGCCCAAAGAGGAATCCTTAGGGTACCATAAATCCCCAGAGTTGCACCAGTTTGTCAGATAACCCTGTCGGCGGAACTCTTTGACGATGAGAATGAGGTAGAAATCCTAGAAACTCCCACTTATTAAACCCAAGAGCCAACAAGCCCACCTTCACAAATCTTAAGTCACTATGTCATGGAGGGTGATCGAGCGAATGTACCCTGTATACTTAGCAAGCCTAATACCGTGGGCTAGGGATATGAATCGGACAACTAAAAGACTACTTATAAAATGCTACGATTGTGGTGGACCTCACCGGGTGGTTGAGTGTCCCAACAAGAAGGGTATGGCAAGTGCTTCTGCAAAGTGTTCCTGCCCCGGCCCCATTGTGTGTAGGGTGCGGTATTGATCCCCTTTATAAAGATTGTCCCCGCTGAGACTTGGATCAACTGGAAAGTCTCATGAAGCTAATCCTAGAACCACCTTAACCAGTTGAGTGTTAGAGATGGTTTCATTTGAGAAAACCCTCTCAACGTGGTGACCATGCTACAAAACAAGCAAAGCCTACCACACATTCAGCAGAGCAGAGGCATCAATATCACAAAATTAGGGTCACAAGCAAGAGCCCCTGACCAAGCACGAGCAACTCGGTGCTCACGAAAGAAAGCCACCAAGGTTGGAAAGGGAGAAAGCTGAGCGATTATCAAAAGCGATTTAGACTCCGGCACAACAACTTATCCATCGACTTCTTCCTCCAAAGAAGAAGAACTATTAAGGGCTTTCGCCCGAGCCAGAGAACCCGTGGACACCCGCCAGTTACCCCAAAGCTCACTGAGTATCCTAATCCTATTGAGGAAAAGAAGAGACTCCTGGTGGCAGCCCAAGAGTTAGTTCATAAGTGCCAAGCTTGGTTGGAAGCTAATCCTCCTATTGCCTACCTTGAACCATGCTCATCGGTCCCAAACCAAAGACTTGTGTAAGATGCTCAAGTATATCCTTGCAAGCTTCCAGACCAACCACTCCCACAAGAGTTAATAGAAGCAGAAATTACCCCCCACAACAAGGAGATAGGGTGGCTGAATATCTTAGAAACTTGGGAGATGAACATCATAGGGGAACAAATACAGAAATCCATGTTCCCATCCCATACACTTCAAAAAGCTTAAGACAAAGTAGACCCAACTTTCCTCAAAAGGACAACCTCCGTTCCGAGAGACATTGCAGGTCTCTCTGCTTTCCTCTTATGCTCAGGTCCAAATCCCTATCGGCACCTTGCTCCAAGGTATCCCAAGCCTATGGAACGATCTGAAGAACTAGGTGGAGGGACGTCTCAGAGCAGGCGTAGGTACTCTAGAAGGTGCCCTAGGCCCTATGGCAGTGTCTATGTGACGTCCCGACCGAAAGTGCATAAGGTCAAATTTGGTTTTTGTTTTTGTTTTTGTTTTTTGTTTTTTGTTTTTTGTTTTTTGTTTTTTTTGTTTTATATATATATATATATGTATGTATATATATATATATATATATATATATATATATATATTTTACCCTACCTAACCAGTAAATGCAACTAAAATGAGTATGTGTGTAACTATCTATCCTATTTTTTTGATTTTTTTTAATGATTTTATTTTTTTACTCTTTTTTTTCTTTTTTCCTAATTACACAAAAATATGAATTACGCTAAAAAAATACTAATTATGCATAAAATTACAAAAATTTAAAATAATGCAAATTACTCTAATTATGCAAAAAATATAGAAATTTAAAAAAAATAAAAAATTATAAAATATGCAAAGAATATGGACTCCTAAAAAAACACATAATTTACAGAATTTTTTTCTATTTCTATTTCTTTTCTTTTGTTTTCTTCTCCTTTTTTTAACTAATAAATTTCGTACTAATTACACAAAAATATGAATTATGCTTAAAAAAATACTAATTATGCACAAAATTACAGAAATTCTAAAAAAATGCAAGTTACTTTAATTATGCAAAATTTTACAAAAATTTAAAAAATGAAAAATGGACTCAAAATACAAACACAAAAATTGTTTTTTTTCTTTCTTTCTTTCTTTCTTTTCTCTCTTCTTTTTTTAAATTTATTGTTTTATGGTTTTTTTTCTTTCTTTCTTTTTTTTCTATCTCTTTTTTTTTAATTTATTGTTTTATGGTTTTTATTTTTATTTTTATTTTTATTATTTTTTAAAAAAATTATAATTACAAGAAAATTAACAAAAATAAATAAATAAATAAATAAATAAAACAAAAAAATAAAAAAATCACTAACCTTATCAGCTCCGCGCCGTTCCGGATTCCTCGCCGGCTCCACGTGCCGTCGTCAACGCTGCTGCTGCAGCTCTCCACCGCTTTCGCAACCACTCCACCGCTTTCGCCTACGTTGCTTTAAGCTGTGGTGCCCGGCCCCTCCACTGCCTTCTTGTCGGTTGCCTCCTCCTCTTCGACGGCCTCCTCGCCCTACCTTCTATGCCTTCTCGCTCTACTTGTCCGTGCGGCCACCGCTCCACGCCTCCTTCGCTTTGCTTTTGCGGTTAACCCTCCACTGCTGTGCAGGCCATAGCCACTCACTCCACGCCTTCCGCCTGCTTCAACGGCCACAACTGCAGTCCGCTTCTGCTTGCCCGCCTTCACGCCTCCCACGCGCCTTCGACTGCTGCAGGTGCTTGACCGACTTCATGCCTCCCACGCGCCTTCAACTGCTGCACCTCCAGCTGCCAGCCGACCAACAGCTTCACGCCTCCACGCGCTTTCAACTTCACGCCTCCCACAGCCCGCCTACGTCTGCTTGCTTCACCTTCTTGCCAGCCAACAGCCACTGGTGGCTTTATTTTTATTATTTTTTTTTTAAATTCGTACTTCTCCGCCTCTGCTCCTCGCCAGCTTATCTACTTCAATTTGCTCAAGGAGCTGCATGGCTTCATCTTCTGTTCCCGTCTTGCTTATGCTTCCAGTATTGGCAGCCACAGCTTGGAGCTCCTCAATACGAATGGTGGATGTGCAAGCCTGCTGCTCACAGCCTTGCTGCAGAGAGCGCTGCCACCGGGCGGCACCGGTTACTGCTGCACTGGCGAGTGCTGCAGCCAGTATGGCTTTTGCGCGACGGGCCCAATGATAGTGCCTATTGTGGCAGCGGCTGCCAATCCCAGTACGGCTGTTGTGACGCCGCCGCCACCACTAGCACATCTACCTCCACCAACACCACCCCTGGCGGAAACAACTAGTAAGCTGGCAAGGCACCCCGCTAGCTACTTGCTAGGGTTGGAGGTAGGGTTTGAATTGAGTATGGGGTTAATATGATGTTTGTACTAATAAATAATGGCCACCATGTATTGATTACGATATAATATGACTCTGTTTATACTAAAAATAAATAATAAATAAAAAATAAAATTTGCAATCTCTCTCCTCCTCTTTTTTTCCTTTCTCCCTTCTCTTTCCCTCTCTCCTCTCTTCCTTAAGCGAGCTTCACGCTTGGGAGCTTATGGAGCTTGCATAAGCTATGGAAGAGCTTAGCAATGCACCTCTTTTATTTTTATTTTTTTACTAATTACATGTTAGCGAGAAAAGCATGAAAGCATGAAATGATATTAAAAAAACAATGAATATAAGCATAATGAACGGTACTTGAAAAGAAAATAAAAGCAAGAAAACATAAAAAATAATGCGGGAGAAACCTCAACCACTCAATGGTTTTTTTCTTATCCTAACCTTATCCACTCACACCGGGATCGCACACCCGCACTTAACCTAATCACTCAATGGTTTTGCAACCAAAAGAGGAAATAGTGGTGGTTTCCACACACTCTCAACCGGATTTGAGTCTTCTCCCCGGAGCGGCGCCAATGGAGAGACGGAAAACTCTCTCACTTGTAGCAAGAGTAGTATGATCCACATGTAGCTCAATCCAATGGGATTTGCATCCCTTTCGGAGCTAGGGATTCAACCCGTACCGATGCACAAAAGCTTATCCATTTGATGGAGAGAATGCTAAGAATACTACTACTATTGACATAGACTTAACACACACACAAGCTCAATCTTGCTATTGCTCACTCAACTCCACATCCCACTCATCCATGCATCCAAACAAGAAGAAAGCTTAGCTATTGCATACACAAGATCAAAGCATTCTTCATTCTCAAATACTCATTTCCCTAGCATGCACACAAACCTTGAAGCTATCAATAAGAAACATGCACACTAGAGAATTGACATGAGAAGAGAGACAAATATCAACTTATTGCATTGAATTAACAAAAAATAGAACTTACAACAATGTGGATGGGGAGTTTGCCCAATTTGTCCCTAAGCTCTCAAATGAGCCACTTTTTATACAAAAACTCTAAAACTCCCAAAAGTTCCCATGTGGGATTATTGTCAAGCCCACTCCCACACTCATCTACAACTTGGAACTCTTTACAAGAGCCCTAAGTATCTTTTTGTTGCATCCTT
Source organism: Cibotium barometz (assembly GCF_041138505.1). NCBI lineage: Eukaryota > Viridiplantae > Streptophyta > Polypodiopsida > Cyatheales > Cibotiaceae > Cibotium > Cibotium barometz. Next base: position 12,811,973 of record NC_141092.1, read on the forward strand.
GCATTGATCTTCACTCGTCACGCAACAGAAATGTCATCTCACCAACAAGCCTTCCCAACCTTAAGTGCATGAAATGGTGTTATTTGAAATTACTCATATTTGTAATTACCAGATTCTTGCAAAATCGTGGATGTGATTAAAAATCACATGCATGATCCAAGAAAGAAATCTTTGTTTGTTCTCAACTATTTACAGCTATCCCTAATGTCAGGGCGACCTTAGAAATACCCCTTAGCACTTATTGTGATGACATATAAGGTCTCTGTTGATGTGATCTTCAGGGTTAAGAATCATGGATGTGATGGTGATCCTATGGTGATGATCTTCATCCAAACAATTTTAACTACAATGAGTGTATATATGAGTTCCTTGAGACCCCTACTGTTTTATATATGAGTTTCTTGAGACCCCTACTGTTTTATATATGAGTTCCTTGAGTTCCTTGAGACCCCTACTGTTTTATATATCGACCTTATCAAATTGTCAAGTGGGGTCACTGTGATTGGTGATGTGGAAATCACAACATGATTACTGATTCACATGCTTGATTCAAAGGCAAGATTTATGATGTGGCAGTTACACAGGCATGACATGATGGGCAAGGAGGCAAGGATTCACAAGCTCACTAATTCACTAAGTGAAAAGGATAAAGAGTGTTAGAATTTCCAAGATTGCGCAATATGAAGTGCATGTTATGTAGGTAGAGAATGTGGAATTGCATAGCAAAGTGCAAGGTTTAGAGAAGCAGAACAAAAAGATGCTAGCAATGCTTGTAAAGCAATCCTATGCTATGATCTAAAAGCAATTAGATGTAGGTTTCAAGGTTGTGATGCTTGTAAAGCAATCCTATGCTATGATCTAAAAGCAATTGGATGTAGGTTTCAAGGTTGTGATGCACAAGAAACATGTGTTGTCTCTTCCTAAACCATTTCATTGCTTTGCAACCATAAAAATATCTAAATGCTATGTTGACCTACTTGGTGAGCCCATGCATTTATGCCACACAAACATCTGTAACTCTAGGTCAAAGGAGGTGTGCATGTAAATAATAACTTTATATTAGATTTATGAAAGTTGCAAGAAGCAATGGTGAAGTTTTCTGACATATCTGAGAATGCAAAGGAAAGCTATAATTTAATTTAAAACTAGATGTTGTAAAGGGTCAAAAGCTTGAGCAGGTTAGCTTGACACTCATTGAATCCTAAGATCAAGCCTAGTCAATCAAAATACTTTAATGTACAATCAGAGATGTGGAATCAAAGAATGTGATATGGTGTCTTGTTGCATTTGAGGTGCCAAAGGGACCATGAGCTACTTTGACTTGATAGAGATCCCTAATATTGTGCAACATCAAAACAATGGAGAACTTTTGCATATTGATGGTTATAATATTAGTTAGAATGACATCTTACCAAAATAGCAAGATGCTAGTTAGAATGGCCGCTCTTGCTAGCAATCTTAAAACATTAAAGTGCGTGTCTAGTGTGTCCAATTCGACAACATCATGATTTCCTTGCTTGTATTATTTTATATACAATAATCTAGAAAGAAGGGCAAGTATGGACATGCGTCATCTAGTGCCCCAACCCATGACAAATTTGTAGAAGAGGATAGAAAAATGGTGCCATTGAATCCTATGTTGGATCATGTCCTAGATATACCCTTAACAAGGGTCCATTGTTTCATCTTTCATGCCATTAGATCCTAAGTTGTGATGAAAAACAGGTAGAGGGAGAGGAGACACACACACATAGAAGCAAACCCTAATGTATTAATCAAACTCCAACCATAGAGGGAAGCCATATCCCATCTCACACAATGCATAAAAACCATAATCCATAATCTACAATGCACTACTTGTGTTGTGTCCACACACAGCTAACCCTAGCTAATGTCCACACACTATGACCAACTGGACGTGGTCATTTATGTCTCACACATGTTACTACCTAACATGCCAGCACATAGTGCAACTGGCACAAGCTGACATCAAGCTTGAATCTCAACAGCCCCTCTCAAGCTCATGATGTACTGCCATAGATGAAGATGTAGATGAGCTTGGGCTATCAAAGCTCTTAACACTCCCCCCCAAGCTCATCCCATGTACTCCCAACATAGTATGGAAGTACTCAAACTTCTCCCTGCTAAGTGGCTTTGTAAAGATGTCGGCCACCTGCTCTTCAGTCTTCACATACTCCAAATCCATTGTACCATCCAACACTCTCTCTGACAAAATGATAGTGGACCTCTATATGTTTGGTCCGCGCATGAAAAACTGGATTCTTGGCCAACTGTATGCTGCTCATGTTGTCACAATGAATGACAACCTTGCCATCAATAGGCTCACCCAAATCAGCCAAGAGACTCTTTAACCATACTCCTTCACATGTAGCAATGGCTGCACCCCTGTATTTAGCCTCTGTACTAGATAAAGCAATAGTAGGTTGCTTCTAACTGCTCCAACTCACCACTGCCCTTCCAAATGTAAAGGCATAACCACTAGTAGACCTCCTGTCATACGAGCTACCTTCCCTATCTGCGTCTGTGTAGCCGTGTACATCCAAGCCTTTACCATGCTCATAAAGAAGACCATAATGTATAGTGGTCTTTACATAGCACATAATATGTCTCACTGCATCCAAATGAGGTTTTCTGGGGCTTTGCATAAATTGGCTTACTAGTTCCACAGCATAACTGAGATCCAGTCGTGTGATAGTTATGTAAATAAGACTGCCAACCATCTTTCTATACATAGATGGATCATCCAACTCTTCACCAAAATCAGCCCGCAGCTTCACATTCTGCTCCAAAGGTATACTCATTGGCTTACACCCTGTCATCCCATATTTTGCCAACATATCCAATACATATTGGCGTTGCACTAACCATGTCCCTACATGGTCTTTGATCACTTCAATTCCAAGAAAATATCTCAATTCACCCAAGTCTCTCATATCAAACTGCCCACTCATCAATGCCTTCTTGACATGCATAACATCTGTAGCATGATCTTCTGTGACAATCAAGTCATCCACATAGATGACAAGTAAGACAATCCCATGATCTTCTGTGACAATCAAGTCATCCACATAGATGACAAGCAAGACAATCCCATGATCTGTTTTCTTCACATAGAGTGAAGAATCTGCTGAAGGAACCTGAAATCCAAGGGAGATAAGATATCGGCTTATCTTATCACTCCAAGCACGAGGTGCTTGCTTCAAACCATATAATGCCTTCTTTAACCTGCATACATGAGTGGGGTACCTCGTGTGTACATATCCTTTTGGCTGTGCCATATAAACTTCCTCTTGTAAATCATCATTTAGAAATGCATTTTTTACAATCCATTTGATGCATTTTCCACTGCAGCCATAGCAATGAGTGAAGAATCTGCTGAAGAAACCTGAAATCCAAGGGAGATAAGATATCGGCTTATCTTATCACTCCAAGCACGAGGTGCTTGCTTCAAACCATATAATGCCTTCTTTAACCTGCATACATGAGTGGGGTACCTCGTGTGTACATATCCTTTTGGCTGTGCCATATAAACTTCCTCTTGTAAATCATCATTTAGAAATGCATTTTTTACAATCCATTTGATGCATTTTCCACTGCAGCCATAGCAATGAGACTGCTCTCACTATTCCCATCTTTGCAACTGGACTAAATGTTTCATCATAGTCCAAGCCTTGGGTTTGTGCATAATCCTTAGCTACTACCAACCGTGCTTTATGGCACTCAATGGAACCATCTGATTTGCATGTCACCTTATAAACCCATTTGCAACCAATGACATTTTTGCCTTGTGGTAAGGCAACCAAATCCCAAGTTTCATTTTGAACCAATGCATCCATCTCAACATCCATTGCCTTCTCCCATACATGCTTCCCAATAGCTTTTGTATAGCATGTAGGTTCCACATGCTTCACCAAAGAGGTCATATATGTGTAATGCATAGCAAAGTCACGATATGGCAACCTGTCAACTGGATACCTGACCCTTTAGGACCTCTGCAATGCATGCGGATCACTCTGAACACCTGTCACTCTAGCATGTGGAGGCACATATCTATCCTGCCTTCTTGCACTTGGTGTGCGTAAAACTGGTATGCCAAGTTTCTCATCCAAACTTTCTGAACTTGACAACTCATAACCAGTTTTACGCACTGGTGTGCGTAAAACTGGTATGCCAAGTTTCTCATCCAAACTTTCTGAACTTGACAACTCATAACCTGTAATGCCAATTTCTTCAACCTTCTTTTTTCCTTTATCCACAGCACTACTCCCAGTGCTCACACTCTCATGTCTCAAGCGTCCTGACCATGGACATATAGTGCTACTCTCAGACTCTGCTGGCCCAGACATAGAAATAGAACTTGCTTGTGGCAAGTTCACATGCACATCAGCATCTACGGAATCAATGACACCCTCATCCTTTGCCTTGTACCAACTAGCAAGTTCATCAAACACCACATCTCGTGAGATAACCACTTGCCTAGTTTGTGGATTGTAACATTTATATGCCTTGTGATCCTGTGCATACCCAACAAAAATGCACTTTTTTGCTTCTTCTTTCTATGGCTACTGTGGGTGTCTTATTAAGTACATACACCGCTGTGGCACATGCTTCTGCCCAATAATAGTCTGGCATGCTCTTTTCATTGAGCATTGCCCTAGCCACATCACAAATGACTCTATTTTTCCTCTCAGCAACACCATTTTGCTGAGGTGTGTACCTGCAAGTTAGCTGCCTTCTTATGCCATGCTTTCTCAAGAAATTCTCAAAGAAATTATCAAAAGCATGTGAGGTGTACTCACCACCTCCATCTATCCTCAAAAGAAATTTTCAAAAGCACGTGAGGTGTACTCACCACCTCCATCTGTCCTCAAACATTTTATCCAAGAGCCATATTGCTTCTCTGCAAAAGCTTTGAAGTCCATAAACTTTCCCAGTACTTCACTTTTCTCTCTGAGAAAGTAAATCCAAGTCATTCTACTAAAATCATCAATGAATGTCACATAATACAAGCTACCTTTAATGGATGGGTTTTGAGCAGGACCCCATACATCACTATGAACTATCTCAAGTGGCCTGCTACTCATGTTGCCTTCTTTAGGAAATGGTAACCTTGCTTGCTTTCCAAACTGGCAAGCATCACAGACATGCATATTCCCATCATACTTGAATCTAGGCAACCCACTAACAATGCCTCTTGCTGCCTACATGTTCTTTAACCTTTGTATGTTCACATGTCCAATCCTTTTATGCCATATGTCAATGTCTTGTACCACATTTCGGCTTTTAGAGAACATGGCCGATTTCAACTCAAGAATCCCAGCATCCAACTTAAATAACCTGCCTTCTTTCTTGCCTTTGGCAATGACTCTACATCCATTTTTTAAATCCTCAATGAAGCAACCATGCCTCATTGAAATGAACCTGTAAACCTTGTTCAACCATTTGACCAACTGAGGCCAAACTTTTTGTAATAGAAGGCACATACAAGACATCTGCCATAGACTTTGTTTCACCATTGTGCATCACCAATGGTACACTTCCAACATGAGTGATAGCATGTTGGGAATCATCACATGTTTCCACATAGCCTTTCACATCCATTGGCTTCATATGTTCAAACCATTCGCCATGATGTCATATGGTTTAATGCTTCAGAGTCCATATACCAAGTGTCATCACTGTCACCATTTGTCATCATAGAACCCACGACATGTTTCATGGCAAACAAGTGATTTGCGCTGCCATCATTATTGCTTGATGCAAAATTTCCACCATTTGCATAATTTCCACCGTGTTGTGCTCTACCCCCCCTCTCAAATCATTTTGCATAATTTCCACGATTTGCATAATGTCCACCATGTTGTGCTCTACCCCCTCTCAAATCATTTTGTTTGCGGTAACAATCACATGCCATATGACCAAGCTTTCCACAGTAATGGCATTCCACATTTTGCATAGATGCTTGTTGTTGGTCTTGCCAACATCCTCTTTTACGAGGATTACCTCTGCCTCTCTGAGGTGTATATCCACGACCACCTCTAGCACCATATGTAGGCTGAAAATTCTGTTGTGGTGACCTATCCTGCCATCCACGACCATTACCATGACCTCGTGAAGTAAATCTCCCCCTGCCTCTAAATCCCCTTTGTGAATAGAAAGCCTGATTCCTGCCATTATCATCATGGCTAGTAGATGCATCATGAAAAGAGTCACTGAGTTTGATTTCCTCAACAAGCAAGAGTGAAACCAACTCATCAAAATCTAGTAATCCGGTACTCCGAACAAAGATAGATATATCAAAAGACTTGTACTTCTTGCCAAGACCACGCAAGGTAATGTCTACCAAATCATCATCGGGCATGGGGGCATTGATAGTTGCCAATGCATCTGCATACTTCTTTATCTCTTAAACATAATCATGAATACTCCTTCCTTTCCGCTTCACATTATGAATCTGTTGTCTCAACTGAGACTTACAAGCACTAGTATCTATATCAAACGGCTTTACCAACGTATCCCATGCATCTTTGGGATTCTCAGCATCATGTATATGTATGAGTATAGCATCTGAGATACATATAGACAGGTAATGCAAAACTTTGTATGCTCTCTCTGACCACTGTTTTATGAGCTACAACCTGTTGATGTGTAGCTTGTCGGGGTAGTTCTGGCTCTAGCTCCACACCTGTAACAAGGTTCCAAAAACCTTTTCCTTTCAAAAAGCTTTTAATCCTGTACTTCCATGCCTGGAAGTTCTTTCTATCCAACTTCTCACCCACAATCTGTACTGGGTTGTCTGACATATTTGCTCAATGAAAATGCACCTTCCGCATATGTCCAATTCTGTAAATGATCCTTCCTTAGCTCAACCACACTCTAATAAGTGTTCTAGATACTCCAAAGTACTCAAAGAACTTCATTGTTGATGTAGAAAATCACTCTGATTGCATTCAAATTAAATTAGCATACGCAGTCCAAAGTACCCTACTTTGGCACACTTTCCAAGGCTTCAAATTACAATGTAGTGGTACAATCAAGTGTGGATAACTTGCATTGACACCTAAACAAGCTTAATGTTGCATATTAACACCAACCAAGGTGCGTACATACCAAAAATATCAAATCCCCTTCTCTGTTTTGAGAGAAAAACCAGTAAAAACCAGTATGAAAAGTGCTCTAATTTCTTCAATTCTTGTCCAAATTGAGAGACCAAGCATTCATTAGCTTAGCAATGATGTCTACTAACTCCATGTAAAAGAAATTAGCCCAATTGTAAAAGTTGAGAGAGTAATTAGTCAATTAATGACCCTCTGTTTCACTAATCAAGCCTATTTAATCAGCTCATAATTAGCTCCAAAATGCATAATTGCTCCAACCAACCGCATAGCAACCTTCTCATATGTGTGTATCACAAAATTGCTAAGCAAATTTTTAAGTTAATCAATCACAATACTTGTATTTGACCTCCACTTTTGAAGATGAGCAAAACTGCCCTGTTTCTAGCCTTCAGGCTGCGCCGCCTACTGTAGAAGGGATTTGGGTGGTTTGTTGTGGCTATTGATTGCATGTGTAGGCTCTCAACACTCCTAGGTATGCACCCAAGCCACAAATGTGTTGATTTTTGCAAAAGACCGGCTCCAACTTCATCAACAATGGGCCTCTATTCTCTGTTTTTGTAAGGGCTTCAAAACACTGAATTTTCAATCACTCAAATGCATCAAACTTGCTCCAAATTCATTGTATGGCTTGCACATGAGTTGCCAATATATTCCCATTTTCTAGATACACGATTCTTTGTCAGATTTGCATCCATTTGCCTCATACATTCACCACACTCAAGCCTTAATGGTGGAGAGCTTGCAAAACAGAATTTTTCTTTGCTTTGGGCAACTCAAATCTCATGTTGTTTGTGTTTTTGCACCTGCAATCCACTCAAGGATGTTTAGTAGTCCTTACCGGGTAGGCCAAGCTCTCAGATTTGGTGAAAATCGGTGTGCTCCAAGCTTCACATCTCCAATGGCAAGCTCCACGGCTTTTCTTCATAGCTTCTTCTCCCTCTTCTCTCACTCACTCATAAACCCTAATAGAGAGCACCAGGCTCTGCTACCATGATGAAAAACAGGTAGAGGGAGAGGAGACACACACATAGGAGCAAACCCTAATGTATTAATCAAACCCCAACCATAGAGGGAAGCCATATCCCATCTCACACAATGCATAAAAACCATAATCTATAATCTACAATGCACTACTTGTGTGTTGTGTCCACACACAGCTAACCCTAGCTAATGTCCACACACTATGACCAGCTAGACGTGGTCATTTATGTCTCACACATGTTACTACCTAACATGCTAGCACATAGTGCAACTGGCACAAGCTGACATCGAGCTTGAATCTCAACAAGTTGGACCGATTGGATCCTAAGTTAGATCCTATCCTCATACCTTAAAAAGGGTCCACTTTTGCACCTTGCATGCTATAGTAAAGGTCATAGAGAAGTTGGTATATAAGTATGACATTATGTGTTTTGATTATAAGATAGAACACCTACTTTTGATGATAAAGCAATATGCAAGAATTTGGAACAAGTTTTATCTAAGATTGGATTGCAGCGATGGCACCAAGGCCAAGTATAGATCAAGAAGGATGAGAAAAAAACAAGAAATGATGAAAATTTACCTTGAAAACCATGGCTTTTTTTAAGAAGGGAAGAGAGAGAGAGAGAGAGAGAGAGAGAGAGAGAGAGAGAGAGAGAGAGAGAGAGAGAGAGAGAGAGGGGAGGGGAGGGGAGGGGCAAAGGAAAGTAAATTTGTATCTCCACCCAAAATCTAGAAGGTTAATTACAATTTGCTAGTGCAACAATCAGAGAAGTATGATGCATGGAAGAAATTGCATATGGCCATTCCTAATCAAAGCATAAAGTACACAGATAGCAAAGGAAAATGTGTGGATTTTACTAGTAGACAAATTATCACCACTTTTATAGAAGATGACATTCACAACTGATAATGAAAATAATTTAAGGAGGTGGTGACTAAATTTTACAAGTCAAAATGATAGAAGCATGGACTTCAAATAACATCATGCATTATATAGTAGGACTAGTCCTCTTTCTCATAGTGAAAGTGTACACATTAAATTTTGAGTTTATGTGGATACATTACTGGTATAGGAGAATAGAGATAAGACACAAGGAGAAGATGTTAAAGGCCATGCTCTAATGAGACACAAGTAGTTCACATGGCTAAGTCTAATTAGGAAATAACAATATGAGAATCTGATGGCTAGAGAACACCACACCACAATTGGTTGAGAACTAGTAAAAAATGGAAAATTTGAGATCAATGTGATGATGGGGCTTCATAGGACTGCGCTCGTTTCTTTTGCTGCAGCGTCGAGCTCTTTCTTGTGCAGGTCACGCCTCGCCGCTGGCTCTGATACCAGTGTAACGCCTCTGCTACGGCTGCGTCTTCCTCAAGCCGCCATAGCCTAGGCATGGAGAAGAAGAGAGGATGGAAGTCGGTAACCATATAATGACGAGTTAGGGTTTCTCATTGGGTTTTATACCAAAACCTTGGCCTGTGTCCACACCTCCTAGCCCGGCCGCCCATCTTACTTAAGAGCCGTGCTAACTTAGATGTGTACACACATCGACCAAACCCTAACGCCCATTAACCCCTGAACCCCGCTAGCACTAATAATACTCTCGAGACTCCGAAAGCTATTAACTTATGCTAGGGTTCGACTTCCGTAGGACCATAGTCCTGACAATGATCAGTTTGGTAGTGAGGGAGAATCCTCACAAACCCTAAAATATTATACTAGTGATTAATTACTAATAGAAATTAACAGAGATGCTAAGTAGAGATGGAACCAGACTTACTTTGATACCATGTTAGCAATCATGGTAGCTCAAACAAAATATTAAACATAACGTTTAAGCATGATGATTGGTAAAGAGATATGCTTAGGATTAAGCACACATGATTAAGCAAGAGCTCAACATGATAAACAAATGGAGAGTGGGGAAAGACTTGTACTATTGCACTAGATGGCTACCTAAAAATTAGCTTGAGTATAAGTGATTAAGAAGGTAATTATTTATCACACTTCATTAAAACCCTAATAAAGTAGCATAAAACAGAGCACCAATTGCCTAGAATTGCGTGCAACCTAAGCTCCTCCATTGATGTCAGTCCTTGAGGTGTGAACATGCCAAAAAACTCTATGCTTGACATTGCCAAAGACCTTCGAACCACATTGCCCAATGTCCCCAAACAAGGTCACATAACAAGGTATTTTGGTGTATAACTTCAATAAGAGTTTACAAGATTAGGACTTACTTTTGCCAAAAAGGTCCATAAATAATAAACAATCCTTCATTGTGCACCCTTTCAAAAAGATCTTCCAAACCTCATTGTTGTAATGTATAAGAAAAAGTTTATTTTTTAAAATATAAAAAATAAAGTTTTATAGAATACTTACAAAGGCCGAAGGGATCCTTTACATGTAACATCTGGCTACTCTAGAGGTTGTTTTTCCATCCATGTCCATTGCATGAACATAAGGGACATGTGGAGAGATAAAGACTTCTTAACACTTTTTTGCTATGTACCCACCTATCTAATAAGAGAGCACCGGAAGAGTAAGGAAGAAAGGACAATGAATTATGGCCAAGCATAAAACTCTATGCATAAACAGAGTTCTGGCCAAACCTAAAGTACGGGTTACTGCATCCATTAGAGATTCCCGACGGAAAGTGGGAAAGTATCTCTATGGATTTTATAATGGGCTTGCCCACAACGAATCGTGGACATGATGCCATTTGGGTAATCGTGGATCGATTAACCAAGCTTTGTAGGTTTGTGCCTACTAAGAAAACAGTTACAACTCCAGAATTGGGATGCCTTTTCGTGGAGAATGTTTACCGACTTTATGGCTTACCGTCCAATATTGTCAGTGATCACGATCGCAAGTTTAACAGCCATTTTTGGCGAGCAGTATTCAATAAGCTAGGTACTATGTTGAACCTTAGTACAGCTGATCATCCGCAAACAGATGGTCAGACTGAACGGATTAATCAAGTGCTGGAAGATATGCTTAGGGCATATGTCAGCAAAAAACAATCTGATTGGGAGTCTTATTTGCCTATTCTTGAGTTTGCTTACAATAGTGCAAAGCATGTATCGACAGGCTTTAGCCCTTTCATGTTAATGTATGGTTTTCAGCCACGTTCACCAGTGTCGGTGGGACTAGCGAATGAGAAAATCAATCAGGTTAAGGATTTTATCCAAGACCATATGGATATGTTGCACCTTGCACGATTAAATGTTCGTCAAGCGCAAGATCGTTACAAGAAGTTTGCGGACCAGAAACGTAGGCCACTTCACTTTCAAGAAGGTGATTGGGTGTTTCTGAAGGTACCAGAAAACTCCACCAGTTTAAAAACGGGTCTCGTACCAAAATTGTCGCCCCGATTTTGTGGACCGTTTAAGATACTCAAGAAAGTGGGCCCAGTAGCCTATAAACTTGAGTTACCAGCACATTCCAAGGTTCATCCCATCTTTCACGTAAGCCGTTTGAGGAAACGCCTTATGGGTCATGAAAGGCCGGTGGATGATTCTTTCTTGGTAGAATATGTGGAACCTCTAATACTGCCTCATGAACCAGAAAGAGTATTGGATTACCACATGTTACGTACTCGCCACCAAGTTTGGAAACAAGCTCTTATCAAGTGGAAGGACCGTCCTCCAGAGGAAGGCTCCACTTGGGAAAACATTAGTGTGATGAGGAAACGTTTCCCCACTTTTGTTTTCGAGGACGAAAACTCTTTTCGAAGGGGGGAGTAATGTCAGGACTATGGTCCTACTACGGAAGTCGAACCCTAGCATAAGTTAATAGCTTTCGGAGTCTCGAGAGTATTATTAGTGCTAGTAGCGGGGTTCAGGGGTTAATGGGCATTAGGGTTTGGTCGATGTGTGTACACATCTAAGTTAGCACGGCTCTTAAGTAAGATGGGCGGCCGGGCTAGGAGGTGTGGACACAGGCCAGGGTTTTGGTATAAAACCCAACGAGAAACCCTAACTCGTCATTATATGGTTGGGAGGTGAACCGACTTCCATCATCCTCTCTTCTTCTCCACGCCTAGGCTATGGCGGCTTGAGGAAGACGCAGCCGTATAGCGGAGGCGTTACAATCATGGAGGGTGGATTTCTCTCCATCCACACAATCAAAAGCCAAACCAATTGTTGATTCCTCTTCCTAGCTAAGAGGAGCACATGCCTATGGCATCAATTGCTAGAATCGATGCATGCAGCTACCATTGAGATCTACATCTTCTCATCAGATAGTTACATTTTTGGAAAAAACTGCAATAGCGTTGCAATGAGAGTAAGTTGGATCGATTTCGCTGGGTTTTTGGCTGCTCTGCAAACAACGAATCCAATGCCAGTCTCAATTTTACAAATAATGGATTGTAGCAAACTTTAGCTCACTTTATGAAGCTCCCAAAACCACCTTCTAGTAATACATTAATTATTGCTTGATTATTAAGGCTAATCATCAATTTATTAGTTAAATCCCCATCAAGATTCATAGCTCCAATCATGTCTTGAAGATTTTTACATTTTTCTTGGTGGAGGTCCATCAAATTGATGCTCCAAGTTGTCTCAAATTTCTGCCCAAGTTCTCTTCATTAATTAGTGGTTCATTAATGAGAGTTTAATCTCTGAAGATTCTGCTAAATCAATTTGATTAATCATGCATCCATCATGTGAATCATCTAATGTCAAATAAATCAAGTCAAGAAATAAAATTAGAAAGTCCAAAGCCAACATTCCAAGCCTCACTATTACTCTCAAGTAAAGAATTTAGAATTTTCAAAGTTTCTTGTTGCAACTCGTATGCATTTATATGGAGAAGGAGGTTTTAAGTATCTTTGTTATATTATTGTGAGGGTTTAGACACTGCCCTTGGACTGATTATCCACCAAGAGGTAATACCCGTAGGAGACCCATAGATCCTATGTATAGTCTTATGCATAGACTATATTGGTAGACTCTATACATAAAACTATACATAGACTTTATTCATAGAGTCTATGCATAGAGCCTATGCATAGTCTTATGCATATACTTATACATAGTCTTACCTGTGGAATCTATGCACAAGACTATGCATAGAGAGTCTAAATCAAATAGTGCATAAAACATATAAAATAAAGACTCCCATAGCACTATATGCTTGGGAAGAGCAAGGAAGGAAGGAGATGAATCGCAGCCAAGCATATTACTCTATGTATAGAGTCTTACACATAAGATTATGCATAAACTCTATGGATGAGTAGACTCTATGCATAATACTATGCAATAGACTCTATACAGAGATTCTATGTATAAGACTATGCATAGAGCCGATGCATAGTCTTCTTATGCATAGACTTGTGCTCTCTTATGTACAGTCTTACTTGTGGGCTCTCTACATAGATTCCATGCATAAGACTATCCATAGAGTCTAAATTAAATAGTGCATAAAACAAATGCTTCCATAGCACCTGGGGGTGCGTCATAAAAAAATATGGTTTGTTTAAGCCTTACTTATGGGGAGCTTGCTTGCTTATGAGCTTCAAAAACAACCTACAAACAAAGAACCAAAATAAACAAAGAAGAAAACATCAGCATTGACAAAGAAGATAGCAAGAGAACTTGTCAATGTTCTCTCTTGCATAAGGGATCGTGAGAGCATGCATGCTCCCAATCCTAAAAAAACAAACTTCCAAGCACACCCAAGGGTGCAACATAAGCTGCATAACCATGATGAGAAAAGGGGATGTAAAAGATGGTGGATAGCTTGGTTACTTTAAGTGCCTAGAGTGTAATGCCAAACCTAAGAGAACCTAGAAAACTTACAAAAAATAAACAACATTTAGTAAATCAAAAAAATAAAAAAATAAAGTATGTGTAGCAAGGACATAAAACAATGTGAGAGCTTGCTTTCTATTGAAGAAAATAACCAATCTTCTTAATATAAGAAAATAGTGTCATGAAATTTTAAATAGTCATGTTCCTAAATTGATTAGGCTAAATCATCTCACCTTTAAAAAATAGTGATGCTATACTTTTTAGACATGAAAACATAGCAATAAAGTAAACATCAGAGGATGCATAATCAAAAATGTTCATCAAAACATACAAAATAGTTAAAAAAAACAAGTAGCAAAAGAGAAACCCCTTCCTTGAATGCTCTTTAAAACCTTAGCCAAAATTTAAAACAAATAAAACAAACAATGTTAGAGCTTATTTTCCATGAGAATATAAACAAACACTACCAATACTTCAAAAACTTACGTTTCTAACTTAAATGAGTTAAATCTTCTTACTTTTACCAATAGCATTGTGAAACTTCTCACATCTATAGGAGAATACTTCAATGAGGTAGAACATTACTGTGGGACATCTATGTAGAAAAGAGGAAGAGGATAAAGGGAACTACATAGGCGGCATGAGAAATCGGTTATATCTCATTGTTTGTCTAAATAAAATAAAAATTTACCAAAATGGAGACATGGTATAGATTTTGCCCAAAAAAATATGAAGCACACAGAGACATGGTCAGATTGAATCACATAGGTGAGAAAACGGGCAAAAGTGGAAAAAAGGGAAATATTGTAGCAAAATTAAGGAGGGAAAGAAATTCAAGTTTCAAAGCGGTCTCCTCACCTTTTTTCCGATATGAATAATTTATTATGAGGACTACAAGGTATAACTAACGTGTCTTTATTTTTTTAAGATCGAAGTGTCAATAATATAATTGGGCAAGTTGATCTTAGAGATTTAGTGGAAAAACATTCAAAAAGATCCATCTTACATACAATCCTATTTCTCTCATTGGTTGGCTCGTTCTTTTTTTTTATTCACTCCTAAGAGCGCACTCTTTTGAGTGTTAACCATGGTGCCTATGGCATTACTCGCCTGTTTCTTGTATGTTTATTCACACACACACACTATTTGAGCCCTTTGAGCACTAGCCCTCTCAAGAAATTTAATTCTTAGTGGTAGTGGTAGTGGTAGTGGTAGTGGTAGTGGTAGTGGTAGTGGTGGTAATGGTAGCCCTTTGATGTGATATGTGGTAGTGGCCTTTGATGCTATATGTGGTAGCTCTAGCCCTAGCCCTTTGATGCTATTTGTGGTAGTGGTAGCCCTAGCCCTCTCAAGAAATTTTTTTCTTAATAGTAATGCAAGTCGCCCTATGTAGAAACCAAGTCACAAGTGCTCCACCTTCTCTCTCTACATTCAAAGTGAGTTATAGGTGGCATACAATGGTGATAAGATGGTAGTGGCTACTAAAATGGGTGGCCTCAACTTTAACCAAAGTCGTGTTTTTTACATGACATCCATCATATATAGCTATATGTATCATTTATGATAAGTAATCTTTTAATATAAAAATAAACTAAAGTGTTTTGAGACTCAAGTGGTAGATAGTAGCAATTCATAGAAATTCCAAATTCTTTACCTGAGGAATGTGTCGCCAAAAATATGATGTGCATGCTTCAAAATCAATGTGTAAGATTTGCTAGGGACCCTTGTAATTATATAGGTGTAAGAAAATTCTTTTATTCAATCTTAGGTTGAACTTTCAGTAACTCTCAAAGTTAAAGATAACATCTTTAAACTTTCAGTAACTCTCAAATTCAAGTATAACATATTGTAAATTTTGATTATAAGATAGAGTTTTTTATCAACTTACCAACTATAATATTCTTATATATAAAGTGAATTGAATATAAGAAAAATTATTATTTTTTAATTCCAAAGGTGGGGTGGGGATAGTAGCATAATGGTAGAGTTTTTTTATCAACTTGCCAACTGTAATATTATAATATATATAAAGTAAAATGAATACAAAAAGAACCATTGATTTTTTGTATTCTTACAATCAACACATACATCTATGGGATGGGAACAATAGCCCACATGGGACATAAGTTTGGATCTTGACTCAACCCCGAGCGAAGAGTAGATTGGGTATTTTTTAAAATAAAAAACACAGACATACATATCAAACCAAAAAAAGATAAACAGAATTGTGTTTAGAGTTCTAGGCTACTAGGGTACCATTCATGGAACGTAAGTTTAGATCTTGACTCAACCCAAAACAAAGGGTGTGTTGGGTAAAATCATATTTAAAAAGTAAAGACACATACATACATATCAAACCAAAAAAGGACATATCAAACCAAAAAAGGATAAATACAAATTACTGTAGGCTACTAGGCTACCATCCATGAGACATAAGTCGGACGTAAGTACGGATCTTTATGGATCCATGGGACGTAAGTATGGATCTTGACTCAACCCCCAGAGCTAAGGGTGTGTTGGGTAAAAACATATTTAAAAAGAAAAAACACATACATGTCAAATTAAAAAAGGATAAATAATATTATGTTTAGAGCTCCAAGCTTCTAGGCTACCATCATCCATGGGATGTAAGATCGGATCAGTGCTCGAAAAAAATGGCAACTTAGTGTATTTTAACTAGCTAGAATTATGAAAAAAATGCCTAAGATTTTCATTGCCATTATTTTAAGGATTTATTTATTCAATATACATTAGTTATAAAATCGCCATGTACTATACATTTTGGGAACTAAAACTGGGTAGTATACTTTATTATATACTTTAGTTATAAAACCTTCATGTAGGATACATATTGGGAACTAAAACTGGGTGGATTGAGGAGTTGTGTTTATTTTGATTGGTTGAAAATTTTGTTTTATCAAGCATTGGATTGGAGCTTAAATCAACCCAGAGTGAAGGGTGTGTTGGGTAAAATCAAAACACATGTACATACATATCAAAACCCAAAAAAAAGGGGATAAATAGAATTGTGTAAAGAAGGGGATAAGATAAATTTGTGTTATAAGGCTCATTTATTCAAAACTGAGGGATAAATAGAATTGTGTAGAAAAGGGGATAAATAGAATTTGTGTTATAAGGCTCATTTATTCAAAACTGAGGGATAAATAGAATTGTGTAGAAAAGGGGATAAGATAAAATTGTGTTATAAGGCTCATTTATTCAAAATTTAGGGATAAATAGTATTGTGTAGAAAAGGGGATAAGATAAATTTGTGTTATAAGGCTTATTTATTCAAAATTTAGGGATAAATAGAATTGTGTAGAAAAGGGGATAAGATAAATTTGTGTTATAAGGCTCATTTATTCAAAATTTAGGGATAAATAGAATTGTGTAGAAAAGGGGATAAGATAAATTTGTGTTATAAGGCTCATTTATTCAAAAAAAAAAGGGGATAAATAGGATTGTGTTTTAAGGGGATAAGATAAATTTGTGTTATTAGGCTCATTTATTCAAAAAAAGGGATAAATAGGATTGTGTTTTAAGGGGATAAGATAAATTTGTGTTATTAGGCTCATTTATTCAAAAAAAGGGATAAATAGGATTGTGTTTTAAGGGGATAAAATAAAATTCTGGTGATAAGGCTCATTTATATTCACCAAGAAAAAAACAATAATTTATATTCATTTTGTCGTGGGTGTTTATTCACTCAAATTTTGTCGTCGCATTTATTAATCTCACGCAGCATTAATAAATCAAACATTTAAACGTATCCCGCATGCTCTCTTGCCTCCTCCACCTTCCCCTCTGCCCCTCGGCTACTCATCTGCTCCTCGCATGTCCTCCTCTAGCGCATGGTCAGTTGCCCACGCCTGCTTGCCTCCCTCCCTCGCCCAGTTTAGTCCTCTCTCAGCCATGGCAACCTCTCTCCGCCATCCCACACTGGCCTAGTCGCCCCCCAGCGTCCCCTTGCCTGCTCAGATCCCTCCCTCATTGCAACCTCGTCTTCTCCTAGCATGGTCCCGTTCCCCGTGCTCTCCTTGCTTGCTCGCATCCCCCCAGCTTCCCTTCGCCTGCAGGCCTCCCTCCCTCCATGCCTCACGAGTGTCCATGGCCTGAGCAGGGGAGAGAAAGAGAGGGGTCAGCCCGCCAAGAGGGACTCTTATGGAGAGAGAGCGTGCAAGCATGTCCACGTGCATTCGAGGCATGCATCTACTATTTTAACTCGATTTCGCGAGATGTGTTTCTGAGATTTTTTTTTTAAAAGGTATAAATAGTTCAAACTTTCGATTTAGTTAAATGAACCAAGAAAACAAGATTTTCTGGAATGTACCTCTCTAATTAATTAAAGAAAACCAAAAAAGAAAAAAAAAGTTTTGGGTGCTTATTGGCCAAGGAAAAAAAAACAATAATTTAGCAGGAGCGTCAACGCGGGTGGCGTGGGAGAGAGGCGGAAAGGCCTCGCTGCTTTTTTGGGGTTGACTGTGGAGACGAGAGGTGGCCATGGCTCAGCCTCCCTCCGCCGCCCATATTGCATGCAGCAACCAGCTAGCGCCGCCCCCCACCCTCCCTCTATAAAAGAGGATCTTCTAATCAACCTCCGCCCCATTATTCTCCCCTCGCCTGCTCTTCCTCCCTTGCCCAGCCCCCATGGGACCTTCCATGAAGCTCCTTTGCGCCTTCTCTCTCTGTTTTTACCTTCTCCTCCCTATCTGTCACTCTTGGCCGCCCTCTCGCAGAGAGCTTGGTGGTGACCATGCAGGTGGCGAAGATCAGGGTGGCGCCGCCGTTCTTCACCCCAAGCCCGTAGTAATTCCTCCTATGGAGAAGCCCCCTTGTCCTGCTAGTTGTTCATGCCAGTGCAGTGAAGCCAGCAAAGGTGAGGCACCATCACCACCTCCTCCTCCTCCATCACCACCCCCTCCTCCTCCAACCCCTCCTCCTCCGCCACCACCGCCGCCTCCTCCTCCTCCTAAGGCCTTCAAATCCCATGGTCCCCCCGAAGAAGAATCAACATGCTCTACTTGCGCTTCACAACCACCTCCCCCTCCTGAATCAGAATCATGCTCTGCATGTGCCTCTCCGCCTCCACCACCCCCTCCTCCACCACCACCTCCTCCTCCTCCTCCACCACCTCCTCCTCCTCCTCCACCACCTCCTCCACCTCCTCCTCCTCCTCCTCCTAAGACTACCTCTTCTGAATCAGAATCATCATGCTCAACATGCTCCTCTTCTACTCCTCCACCACCACCTCCTCCTCCTCACCCGCCCAAATCTCATCTCCCTCCAATGGAGGCCTCTCCATGCTCTAGTAAAGATAAAGAAAGCCCATGCCCCACTTCACCTCCACCTTGCTCAGACTGTGAAACGTCATCCTCCAAGGGACATTAAATGCATGCCTTCATGGTAATCAATGTTTTAGTATAGCTTTCAATTCTAATGTTTTAGTATATAGCTTCCCAAATTGTATGTTACTTTTCCAACTCTTTTTTTACTAGTGAGTGATGCTTGAGATACTTAACTTGGTTATTGACAATTTCCTTCATTTATTTAATGTTCAGGCCATGGAGCACATTGTAAGAGATCCAAAATAATTAGATCAATAACACTTTTTTAGCTTATTAGCCTAGAGCATTTGTATTTATCGTAGCCATTACATTACCTTTTTTTTAAAAGATAATTGTAGCAACAATTTAAAAGGAAATATACAAATTATTCTTCTAGCATCAAGATTTTTAATTGTGTTTTTTAATTACTAAAATTATTGTAGCCTGATCATTACATTCTTTTGAGAGATAATTGTAGCAGCAATATAAATATATACAAATTATGCCTTTAGCATCAGATTTTTGCTTATCTTAATTGTGTTTATTAATTACTAAAATTTTGTTTATCATAATTGTGGTACATTTTTTTGAGAGATAATTGTAGTAGCAATTTAAATACAAATTATTATTTTAGCATCAAGATTTTTGCTTATCTTAATTGTGTTTTTTAATTACTAAAATTGATCTTAATTATGGTGCTTTTTAGTATCTTAAATGGTTATTTTATCTTAATTATGGTGCTTTTTAGTATCTTAAATGGTTATTTTAATTGTTAATACCCTTTTGGCATCTCAAAAGTAAACAAATGATCTTAATTATGGTGCTTTTTAGTATCTTAAATGGTTATTTTATCTTAATTATGGTGCTTTTTAGTATCTTAAATGGTTATTTTATCTTAATTATGGTGCAACAAATGATCTTAAATGGTTATTTTATCTTAATTATGGTGCTTTTTAGTATCTTAAATGGTTATTTTATCTTAATTATGGTGCTTTTTACTATCTTAAATGGTTATTTTATCTTAATTATGGTGCTTTTTAGTATCTTAAATGGTTATTTTATCTTAATTATCACTTCAATTAATAATTACTCTTCTCAAAACTATTTTAATTGTGATTGTTAATACCCTTTTGGCATCTCATTTGTTTACTAGTTTATCTTAATTATCACTTCAATTAATAATTACTCCTCAAAACTATTTTAATTATGATTGATTACCCTTTTGGCATCTCAAAAGTAAACAAATGATCTTAATTATGGTGATTTATAGTATCTTAAATGGTTAGTTTATCTTAATTAACAAATGATCTTAATTATGGTGCTTTTTAGTATCTTAAATGGTTAGTTTATCTTAATTGAAGTGAACAAATGATCTTAATTATGGTGATTTTTAGTATCTTAAATGGTTAGTTTATCTTAATTAACAAATGATCTTAATTATGGTGCTTTTTAGTATCTTAAATGGTTAGTTTAACTATTTTAATTGTGATTGTTAATACCCTTTTGGCATCTCATTTGTTTACTAGTTTATCTTAATTATCACTTCAATTAATAATTACTCCTCAAAACTATTTTAATTATGATTGATTACCCTTTTGGCATCTCAAAAGTAAACAAATGATCTTAATTATGGTGATTTTTAGTATCTTAAATGGTTAGTTTATCTTAATTAACAAATGATCTTAATTATGGTCCTTTTTAGTATCTTAAATGGTTAGTTTATCTTAATTGAAGTGAACAAATGATCTTAATTATGGTGATTTTTAGTATCTTAAATGGTTAGTTTATCTTAATTAACAAATGATCTTAATTATGGTGCTTTTTAGTATCTTAAATGGTTAGTTTAACTATTTTAATTGTGATTGTTAATACCCTTTTGGCATCTCATTTGTTTACTAGTTTATCTTAATTATTACTTCAATTAATAATTACTCCTCAAAACTATTTTAATTATGATTGATTACCCTTTTGGCATCTCAAAAGTAAACAAATGATCTTAATTATGGTGATTTTTAGTATCTTAAATGGTTAGTTTATCTTAATTAACAAATGATCTTAATTATGGTGCTTTTTAGTATCTTAAATGGTTAGTTTATCTTAATTGAAGTGAACAAATGATCTTAATTATGGTGATTTTTAGTATCTTAAATGGTTAGTTTATCTTAATTAACAAATGATCTTAATTATGGTGCTTTTTAGTATCTTAAATGGTTAGTTTAACTATTTTAATTGTGATTGTTAATACCCTTTTGGCATCTCATTTGTTTACTAGTTTATCTTAATTATCACTTCAATTAATAATTACTCCTCAAAACTATTTTAATTATGATTGATTACCCTTTTGGCATCTCAAAAGTAAACAAATGATCTTAATTATGGTGATTTTTAGTATCTTAAATGGTTAGTTTATCTTAATTAACAAATGATCTTAATTATGGTCCTTTTTAGTATCTTAAATGGTTAGTTTATCTTAATTGAAGTGAACAAATGATCTTAATTATGGTGATTTTTAGTATCTTAAATGGTTAGTTTATCTTAATTAACAAATGATCTTAATTATGGTGCTTTTGAGTATCTTAAATGGTTAGTTTATCTTAATTGTCACTTCAATTAATAATTACTCTTCTCAAAAGTTTTGTTTTATCTTAATTATGATTAGTATCTTAAATGGTTAGTTTATCTTAATTGTCACTTAAATTAATTACTCTTCTCAAAAGTTTTGTTTTATCAATTGTGATGTTTATTGTGATTTAATTTTAAAAAAGTTTCTTTGTTTTAAAAGTCTAGTGATCACTCAAGTTTTGTTTTAGCTTAATTGTGATGTTTATTGTGATTAAAAAAACTTCTTTAGAATTTCAAAGATAATTTCCATTTACATTTGAGAGCATTATCACTTTTAATTAATTGTGATGTTTATTGTGATAAAAAAATTCAAAGATAATTTCCATTTACATTTGAGAGCATTATCACTTTTAATTAACTCAAAAGTCTCTTTGTTTTAAAAGTCTAGTGATAACTCAAGTTTTATTTTAGCTTAATTGTGATGTTTATTGTGAAAAAAAAACTTTAGATTTTTAAATATAATTTCCATTTACATTGAGAGCATTGACATCCATTTACATTGAGATAATTTCCATTTACATTGAGAGCATTGACATCCATTTACATTGAGAGCATTGACAATACATGCATACTTCAATGCATCCATGGTAATCAATGTTTAGTATAGCTTTCAATTCTAATGTTTAATATAGCTTCCCAAATTGTATGTTATTTTTCCAACTCTTTTTATTGAGTGATGCTTGAGATACTTGGTTATTGACAATTTCCTTCATTTATTTAATTTTCAGGCCATGGAGCAAATTGTAAGAGATCTAAAATAATTAGGTGATGATGTGGGAATAACACTATTTTAGCTTATGTTTTGTATATTTTAATTATGATTGTTAATACCCTTGTGGCATCTCAAAAGTAAACAAATGATCTTAATTATGGTGCTTTTTAGTATCTTAAATGGTTAGTTTATCCCTTAAATTAATTACTCAAGAGTTTTGTTTTATCTTAATTGTGATGTCTAATGATAACTCAAGCTTAATTGTGATGTTTATTGTGATTTAAAAAATTAATATCTCAAATGGTTAGTTTACCTTAATTATGACTTTTAATTAACTCTTCTATTTAAAAAAATGTTTATCTTAATTGTAATGTCTAGTGTTGATTGAGACAAAAATGACCATTAGATTTGTTACACATTACATTTTGAGATGGACCCAATTATGAAAGTGTTGAACATGGTACCTCTGGCTGATTACACATTACATATTGATATGGAGCCCCTTATGAAATAAGTGGAACATGGTACTCATTCGTTGTGAGAGAGTGAGTGTAAGAGATTAAGTAGGGTCGAGGTTCCTTTGGGGGCGAAGTGGAGCTTTCGGGTACAGCTGCACAATAACATCGTCTCCTACGAGAATCCCACACCAAGTTTTCATGAGGTGAGTAACACCCCAACTGTGCATTTGTGTGCTAGGGCATAGTAATTTGGTTTCTCGGTTGAGCTATTTGTGCTCCCAAGTGTGGTTGGCAAAACCCCATGACATTGGCTTTTTCTTGTGATCTTTCTATGGTACAAGGGCTTCCCATAAGTGGTGTTGTTTCTAGGGAATAGCCCCACCGCATAGCATCAATGCATTTTGAGAGCTAATGAATGGTAAAATTGATCAACTTTTGGTTTTTGCAAGAGGAGTAGATACGAAATTTGAAAACAACTATGATTTTGCTACATTCTTTTTGTTTTTTGTTACATTATGTGTTCAGTTTTTTATATGGTCTTGAAATTGTGTGTGCTATGAATTCAACAATTCAAGTTACATTATGTGTTCAGTTTTTTATATGGTCTTGAAATTGTGTGTGCTGTGAATTCAACAATTCAAGTTTCTTGTTCAATTTTTGTATTTTTTGGTTTTTTATATTTTTATATTTTTGAAATAAAAAATCAATCAAATGAGCATGTAATGAAAAGAATTTGGTTAAATTGACCTTATAATTGGCTTTGTAGCATAGTTTTTACCCTAATTTCGACTCCTCACATGTTGAAATTGGGATAAAAACTGAAATTTGCAACATAACAACTATGATTTTGCTACATTCTTTTTGTTTTTTGTTACATTATGTGTTCAGTTTTTTATATGGTCTTGAAATTGTGTGTTCTTTGAATTCAACAATTCAAGTTTCTTGTTCAGTTTCTGTAATTTTTGGTTTTCTATATTTTTATATTTTTGAAATAAAAAAACAGTCAAATGAGCATGTAATGAAAAGAATTTGGTTAAATTGACCTTAGAATTGGCTTTGTAGCATAGTTTACCCTAATCTCGACTCCTCACATGTTGAAATTGGGATAAAAACTGAAATTTGCAACATAGAATTTTTGTATTTTTGCAAGTTTCTATGTTTTTGCATTAGTGCAAATACGTAGGTTAATTAGTTGTAATCCTCTTTCTAATTTAGAGCATCTTGACGAGCTGGCTGCATTTA
This sequence comes from Cibotium barometz, assembly GCF_041138505.1. NCBI lineage: Eukaryota > Viridiplantae > Streptophyta > Polypodiopsida > Cyatheales > Cibotiaceae > Cibotium > Cibotium barometz. The sequence continues at coordinate 12,836,214 of NC_141092.1, forward strand.
ATGCATGTAGCCTTTTAGGCCAGTAGTCACAAAATTCGAATCCTGACATTAACCAATTTTGGGTAATTTGAAATAGGTTGGCCGCATTCAATTCATGCAGATTTTTAGGTAGACCTATAAGTCAAAATTCCAAAAATATCCCCTTTTTGGTAAAACCGAAAATGAAAACTGTGAAAGTAAAAACAAAAATTTAAAATTTAAAAAAAAGAAAAAAAAGTGAAAAGGGGAAAAGGTAAAAGGTCCGCTGGTAAGAGTATAGAAATTTTTACAAAAGCACATTTACAAGTTGACCCAAAACTTATTTTGAAACATTGTGATTGTTTTGACGCAACTTCTATAACATCCAAAAAAGTCATTTTTCCATAGTTGAGCTTCCTTAACTATGGGAGTCAGCACCTATAGTGCTTGATTGATCCCAAAAAAAAGTACATTATTTTTTGTGCCACATGGGTTAAGGAACAAAAACATGTTTTGAAAAAACTTTGGACAATCCAAAAAAAAATTCAAAAAATCTAAAAAATCTAAAAAGTTCTCAAACTTGTCTGGGGCATTCATATGACCTTCAAACACCCCATACTCACATGCACCTACAATCTAGGTGGGTTTTAGAGACCAATTCAGAGAAAAGTAGGTCCATAGAGCTAGGCGTGTACTGGCCTACACTAAACTCAGGACCTTCTGTCTCACAGAACCCAGTTTAGCATTGTACAAGAACCTATAATTATAGAGGCCAGTGATACTTCATATGGCTTAGAGTCAATGGAAGAATCCCCAATCCTAAGAAGTGAGAACCCTAACCAGGCCTCAACAGCCCTAGCCAGCTACTAGTCTTTTTGATCGCGTTTAGAGGTTCGGCCTCAACCGCTACCTCTAAACCAAATCTTACTACATACTGACCATATGATGAAGGTGTTGAGGTAAATTCTAGAGAGACACCTGGTGTAGTCTCATCATTACAAGTAGGGAAGCAGGGAGCGTTCATGTTAATATCCCTAGCCATACATCACCCGTTGCACCTGCAATTGTGACCAGCAAACCACATCCCACACAAGTTCTTATGCTTGTAGAACATCAGAGGAAGTGCAGGTATTAGAGGCACTAATCCAAGCTGCTAGAGCAAAGGAAGAAGAGATTTTATGATTAGCACAACAACGATTAACAACCCAAACAAGTTAGTATGCCCAAAACAAGTCCCGAGCCATGACTTGTTGAGAAAAGCAATGTGCGAGGGTGCAACATGAGTAGAAGCATGCACATTAGAAAAGGAATAGACTAAGGGTACATTTGCAAAGCTTCCTTAACTATGGGAGTCAGCACCTATAGTCAAAGGTCAAAAAGGTAGCACATGGAAAGTGCAAGGAGGCACATGTAGTGTGAGCATTTATGGACACATGGTTGGCACAAGGGTGCACACATCTTGTGAGTTGGGACCTCCATGAGAGCTCTAAAATGTTGTACTTAGATCAACTCTAATGCAATCAGATTATGTGGGTTGTACTTAACTACTTGTCACTATCTTGCTATTAGCTTAATCACATTGGGTATTATTTCAATCATATTCTTAACCATTATCCTGCTATTAGCTTAATCACATTGGATATTATTTCAATCATATGCTTAACCATGATTTCCATATGCTTTGATCCACCATAAGCTCAATCACACTTGATTTCTTAACATGGTATCACATCCATGCTTCTTCACTCATCCCATCTCAAGCTAGTAGCTAAAATAGGATCCATTAATCTTTATTAAGCCCACTAATCCCACATTACCCCTCTTTCTCCTTTGTGCCCAAATTTAAAGTGGCTTGTTCCTCCAATCTCTTCATCACTTGGGAAGATATTCTAGCCACATCTTTCTCATCACTGGGCAAATCTATGAGGTGGAGAAATTGAGCAATTTCATCATGGTTGCTTGCATTTCACGTTGGTTCACCGATTGGTTTTTTGTGTCGTTCTCTGTGTATGTGCCAAATTGGGCCAAGCCCTCTTGTGGATATCTTGCCCATACCCTAAGGAGCTCACATCTTAAGTCTTTTCAAATATCATCAATGATACGTACCATAGCAAGCAAGAGTTCAGTTCAATTTGTAGTCTCCTACTAGCATCATTTTTTGGAAAAATTGAGGTGTAATCTCTTAATTTCTTGCTCTTCTCATCAAGGTCTCCCACTGTATGCAAAAAGCCCCATCAAGAAGTGCTCCTACAAGCTCAATTAAAGGCTTTAAGCTCAAAAGCTTGCTAATCATAATTTTTAGGCACTAATCTTATTATTAAGATATAATTAACAACAATTGGGATTAATTAAAGGTATAATTATTATTATTATTAAGATATAATTAACAATAATTGGGATTAATTAAAGGTAGAATTAAAAAATTAGAACTAAGTTTTGCATCAGGAAGTGTCACATGCATTCAAATCTCCTTTGTATTGGGACACTGACCTTCGGTAGTACTCAAGTGTTAAGACCTTCTCAAACCCAAAAATGACTAACTTTTTGTGCTTGATAAGTTCAAAGGGGATTCCTTCCACACATGGCAAGTTAAAATCAAATTTATGTTAATGAAGGATGGGCTATGGAGCATTGCAAATGGAAGGGAAAAATGTCGGAGGAGGATGAAGGGGATGAAAAGAACAAATGGTTAAGCCAGGATAGGATTAGCTATCATTGCATTAGAATTGGGAGATGGATTTATCCATCACATTGCATCACAAGATACATGTAAGGGTGCTTGGGATGAGTTAGAGAAATTTTTTGGAGCAAAGCAAAAGAATTCCAAAATAAGCTTAAAAATACAATTCTTTGGCTTGGACATTCAAGATAGTGAATGTCCAAAATAAGCTTAAAAATACAATTCTTTGGCTTGGACATTCAAGATAGTGAATCCCTTTTAGCACACCTTAACAAAATGAAGAGTATAACTCAACAATTGGCTGCTGGCATTGGGGCACCAGTAGAAGAAGAGGATGCCATAGCCATATTTTTAAAAAGCTTGACACTTGAGGAGTATGGGCCCTTAGTGGCTACCTTGAAGAACTTCCCAGATCCAACCCTTAGGAGTGGAGGCAGAGCGAGTGTGTTTTTTGAGGGATCTTGGTGGAGGAAGCTTTGGAGGGAGCTTTTACTAGCAACTCTTCTCTCTTAAAAATGTGGACATTCTCTCTCTAGTCCCTCCACCACTACCTCCAGCCCAGCCCACCACACTATCTCCTACAACCTCCACTACCACCTCTCAACCTAGTTTACTTCCTCCTTTCTAACCAAACTTAGCTCCTCCCTTCTCTCTCTCTTTCTCCCAATCTCCCACCCTCTTCCCTCTTTGTCCCTCTCCCACCCTCTTCCCTCTCTCACTCTTTCTCCCTTATCCACCCTCCCTCTCACTCTCTGTCCTTCTGTCTCTCCTTCCCTCTATCTCTCTCCCAACCTCTTGCCTTTCTCTCTTCCTCTCTCTCTCTCCTTCTCCCACCCTCTCTTCCTCTCTCCATGTCCCTCCCTATTCATCATCTCTCCTCTCCTCTCCTCTTCTCTCTATCTCTCCCTCTCCCTATGCATCATCTCTCCTCTCCTCTTCTCTCTATCTCTCCCTATGCATCATCTCTCCTCTCCTCTTCTCTCTATCTCTCCCTCTCCCTGTGCATAATCTCTCCTTCCCTCTCTCTTTGTCTCTCCCTCTCCCTATGCATAATCTATCCTTCCCTCTCTCTCTCTCTCTCCCCCGCTCTCCCTCCCTATGTGTAATCTCTCATCTCCTCTTCCCTCTCTCTCTCTCTCTCTCTCTCTCTCTCTTCCTCTCACTCTTTCTCCCTCTATCTCTCTCCCACCCTCCCTCTCAATCTCTCTCCTTTCCTCTTTCGCTCTCCCAACCTCGTCCCTTTCTCTCTCCCTCTCCCACCCTCTTGCCTCTCTCCTTCTCCCAACCTCATCCTTTCTTGATCCCTCTCTCTCCCCTTCTCCCACACCCTCTTCCCTCTCTCCTTCCTTGCCTTGTCCGTCACTCTTCCTATGCATAATCTCTCCTTCCCTCTCCCTCACCCTTCCTATCCATCATCTCTTCTTCCCTCTCTCCCGCTATTTCTCCCTTTCCCACCCCTCTCTCTCTCTCTCTCTCTCTCTCTCTCTCTCTCTCTCTCTCTCTCTCTCTCCATTTTTTGAATAAAGAGATTCCCTTCCCCCTTCAAGAGGGAGAGAGAGGGAAAGAGATTCATGACATAATTATTTGAGAGGTAGAAAGAGTGAGAGAGAGAGAACAACATGACAACATTACATCCTCAGAATTGAGGTTACTGCTTTCAATTGGAAATAAAACCAAGTTCATTCACATATAACTTCCAAATACAACTCTTCTATCACCGAACTATTATTCAATACCATCTTTACTTCTATGGGCGTCGCTTATCCTCTGGGGCAAAGGCATAAAGAGTAAGCGAATGAAGTTCGTTCCCTTCTATACTTCCTCTAGTAAAAGACACTTAGACACATTATCAATAAAAACATGGGGTCTCCATATAGCAATTAATCCCTCCACTTTGGTCTACAATGGAGAAATATCATCATCACTACCAGGAAGTGGTAATAAGGATGTGAGACCTTTCCATGCTTGTGCACCATCTATGGTCTTTTGCTTGACCTCCGCATTGGTGGCCTCCCTAACGATACGTGCAAGCAACAACTTCAATGCTAATACTTGATGAGGCCATCACAAACAATACAAAGGAGGGTTGTGGGTTGTGTGCTCTACTAAGAAGGCTAAGCTAAATGGTGGTTAGCAAAGTTGTATGGAGGTTATCTGTAGATTTATAGTAATGGGAGAGGTGTATTCTGTTGCATCAAACAAAAAAAATACCTTTCTTCTTTTTTAATGTCAATAATAAAGGCATCTTCTCTCAAAATCCTACACCCCAATAATGAAGGTATATCTTTCCTTACTTTTTTGGGGAAAAGCAAGCATGTCATGAAAAACAACGAGTAATACAAATTTGAATAGGATAATATAGCTACCAATCGTAGGCAAGAGATAATTTTACTCCTGATGAAAAGAAATTACACTGGGATCATATATTGTTTCCTCAAACAACAAACAATCTAAAATTTGACAAGGCGATTAATAAAAATGATAAGGCAAATTATAGTTGAAAGACCACTTTATTCTAGAAAGGTTGTTAGATCATCCTTGCAAGTGAAGACTAAAGACAACTATGTACTTGTAAGGGCTACACTATTTACAAAAGATAACATACCATAACTACATAAGGGTTCCTACACCTATGCGCTTTTATGGTTCCTACACCTATGCGCTTTTATGGGCTACTCTATTCTTCAACTCCTCTCAAAGAGAAGACTCCTTCTCTTTAGCAATGTACTCGTAACTTCACCAAGTGCCGGGATAGCGCTTCTAATCTTCATATTCCAGACATACAAATCTCCAAAATCGATAGGCTCATCCGCTAGCATCTTGCTCCAAAGACTACGGGCCTCTATTGTGATTCTCAGATGTTCTTACACATCTCCACCTGTTTTCGTGCACAAATCTTTGTAAACCCTATCAAAGGGTAACCTTGAGAGTATAGTTGGGGCCATTAGAAGAAGACATAATGAGATCAACAAAGATTAGTGGATGATGATGAGGGTTGTCAAGGTAGAGAATGTTGCTGAGGGAGAGAAATACAATAAGAGGAAGAGGGAGGCAATAAGATTTCAAAGTGAGGGTTAGAGTAAGAGATAGGGGTCATATTTATAAATACATCATGCTAAAAGAAAAAAGGGATTTTGCATGAATATTCCCTAAATTTAGAAAAGCAAATGCATGGATAAGTGTTTTGTGTAAAAAAAAGGAATTGCATGAATAAGTAATATATTAAAGAAAATCTATGTAGACATCAACATTGAGAAGACCTTAAAATAATAAATGAACATATTCCAACCATACAACCATATTGATTGTATAAAAAAAAGGAATTATATGAATAAGTAATATATTAAAGAAAATCTATGTAGACATCAACATTGAGAAGACCTTAAAATAATAAATGAACATATTCCAACCATACAACCATATTGATTGTCCTACTAAAACATTTAAAAACGAAAAGTAAATAGACCTTCCTACAGAATTGATAGAACCATGATATAAAGGACATTTTATTATCACAAAATGAAGGACCTTTTCAAAACTACAGTATACAATGTCATCAACAGTACAAGGTCCTTTTCAAATTGTTCTCCTACTAAACATTCTCATTAGGTCCTCCTTTTTTAGAGTGGGTTGATGTATAAATATATTATGGTTTGCATCTAACCCCAAAATATGCAAATATACAAAATAAAGATGCTTGCATGCACAACATGGTCTACCAACCATTTGAAAATCAGGACATGTGCATGATGGATTCTTTCCCATAGTCACCCGGTATTTTTCATTGTGTAGTAGGGATTCCTTGGTCTCAATTACAAACACTTCCATCTATCCAGCCTTAATGACCAAATGCTCAAAGACTGTAGGCTGTGTTTGAAATTGTCGAATCTATTCTCTTGGCTACCATATCCGATATGCCACTTCTGTACTTTGTTGAACCGATGGGCTACATCATTTTCTTCTTGACGTAGTCCCTTTTGTAACACAAATCCATGAGCCTCCAATGCTCGAACCTCATCCACAGTACGGTTTGTACCTTGTACAACTAGCCATACAACTAGGGGTCTAGCAGGCGATTTGACAGATGGTATTACATACTCTCCAAGTATGATCCACGATGTTGCAAAACCACATGAACTGACATCTCTGCCCCCTAACGACTCTCTCATACCATAGAAAGATGTATCTGGAACACCTTGCCCGTGTTACAATAATTAATTTATTATTGTTGGGTGATCCAATAAGTGAAAAGAATATCTTGGGTGACCAAGTGTGATTGAATTGGTTGTGAGTGAATCCAACCAACTGTGACATGTATGGCGCATGTAAGAAATGTGTTAGTTTGATTGTTTGTGAGAGTGAATCCAATCAACTCTTCTGAATTAATTCTTGATGAGGGTGACCCTAGTTGGTTAGATTCACTCACAACCAATTCAATCACACTTGGTCACCCAAGATATTCTTTTCACTTATTGGATCACCCAATAATAAATTAATTAAACCGTAACACGGGCAAGGTGTTCCAGATACATCTTTCTATGGTATGAGAGAGTGACACGTGTGGTGTACTCTGTGAATACATGTGACGCATATGAAAACATTGTGAGTGTAGGAGTTTGATTGAGAGTCCAGAACATCTTGGAGCTTTCGATGTTCTGGACTTCTCCATCAACTTTGTATAGAATTCCCTTGCCAACTTCTTATATCTTGGAGCTTTTGATGTTCTGGACTTCTCCATCAACTTTGTTATTATAGGGCCTGCTCTGTGATATTTACCTTGCACGAATGCATGCTTATTCATGGATTATTGCAAGAGGGCATTAGTGAGATCTAAAATAGCATAATCATTTAAAGAGATAATTCCCTCAAAACCCTCTCTTGCTAGCCAACTTGCACGTTTCGTTTCTGCTAGATTGGTAGTCATCTCATGTGTAATAAAGTGGCGTCATCCAAACCTCCTATAACAAAAGATTAATCGTTGAGAATTGAAGTTGTAAGCTCTAATCACATTCCATAACAAAAGATTAGCTTAACAATTCATATTCCAAATGCAAGCTATTTGTTTTCAAATCCAAGAAAGTAATACTTACCCCTACAAGGTGCTTCCTCCAATGGGGATATGTAGTATGCCACCAACTAAGCCAACAAGCCATGGCTAGTAAGTTTGCCAGCAACTTTACCATTCATCCACCAACCACGATCTAATGTGTCTATATTTCAAGAGTGCCTCTTCTTCAGTCAATGCACAACACCACTAACGGCATAGTAACTTGTGTTCTTCTTGAAAATTCCACTACATATTGTACTGTATGGATGTTTAAGCTTTGTTCCCAATGAAAAAGACAGGAAAGCTCATGATCTTCCAATATATTCTCTGTTCCATTATTATAGACTGTCCTAACTGTCCTCTAGTTGGCTCCAACCTCATCAGCCCCATGAAGCCAAAAAAATCTAGTTTGGAAAAGCCTTTTTGCACCACAACATTGTTGATCATTTCCCAAAAAAGAAATTGTGCCACTATGTCCTCCTCTTTCATTTCGCAAAGTTGCAATTGTCATGAGCTCTTTTGCAGGTTGCATACCATCATATAACAGCTGAAAACAAGCTCAAAATTTTGAAGAATTTTACAAGACCAAAGTGTACCTTTGGAGCATATACATGTGCAACCATTGTTTTCGAGCATCCCTACACATGCTTAAGGTGATCAAAACAAACCCAAGCCCTCCTCAAATCACCGCCTCCTATTTGGCACATACGGTTCAGTATATCTAAACCTGAGCCCTATGGTTGACATTTTAAGCACGTAACACCGCTCTGACTCATCTGCACATTGTCTCTTCAATTCTAGGATATTAGACTCTTCTCCTTGCACTGAACCGTTGATCCTAGAAGCATGTACTATCCTCCTAAATCTACAAGAGAATTGGATAGCTTAACAAACTATGTAAACTTAAGTTGACAAGAATAATCGAAAAAATTAAAATCAATATGGAATTAACATTACCTTTGACATTAAATTAGGGGATGAGTGTGTTCCAATAATAGTGACAAGTCCATGTAATATTTGATCCATCATTTGTATGCTTCCTGGCAACTGCATCCAATACAAATTGTTTGGTGATATCCATTTGTATGTTCCTTGGACCACTTGTAGCCACCTTTAAAGCTGCCTCTTGCACAATTTCTCTTATCTTTTGCAATGCCTTCCTTGATATGCCCCTTTTCGCGAATGTTCCCCTTGATGTATCATCAATATGGTCATATGTGGAACACTTGTAGCCACCTTTAAAGCTGCCTCTTGCACAATTTCTCTTATCTTTTGCAATGCCTTCCTTGATATGCCCCTTTTCGCGAATGTTCCCCTTGATGTATCATCAATATGGTCATATGTGGGTCAGCAAAGCATACAATAGTACACCGTAGCACCACACATATGCTTCTACATATAGGTTTGTTCTTGTAGTAGAAACAAGCTAGAGAGCCATTTTCATCCGTTGTTATGCCCAACGAGGGAAGCTTCTGTGTGAACTTGCCTATTATTGGAAAAATTATAAAGTCCCAATAAATACTCTTATTAATCAAGGTTTACTAAAATTGAGCCAAGATAATAAGCTTACCAATCCATGATGTTGTATTCATTGTGCCGTTCAAAGTTTGGTTTCCACACAAGGCATAAGTGCACTCAAATAAGCATCTAGAGGAACTCTTCTGTACTACTTAGGGAAACTTTACATGACTCTCCGTAGGTTTCACCCAGCAATGGCCATCATGTGCTTGCTCTATTCCTTACATTGGGGAAAGGCTAAAGGATCATATACATTCGATAACTCAAAAGCCAAAAACCTTTTTTTATTTTTATTGGGACAAAAATCAACCAAAAATCTTTTTTTTACTACTTTTTAAAATAAAAATATATTTTTTAGTTTAAGTAAAACCAAAAAACTAATTCTACTTTTTCAACAGGGTTGTCCTCCTTAGTGAAAGAGAGTCCCCTCACTAAGGTTGACGTACATCGAGAGAGAGAGAGAGAGAGAGAGAGAGAGAGAGAGAGAGAGAGAGAGAGAGAGAGACAGAGAGAGATGTGATCGCCCTAAGTGAGGGGAGGGTCCCCTCATCACCCTTAATGGGGGGGCTCAAAAAGGGTGATGTTACCCTTAGTGAGAGGGTCCCCTCACTAAGGGCAACAGGGTAAATTCTACTTTTTCAATAGGGTTGTCCTCCTTAGTGAAAGAGAGTCCCCTCACTAAGGTTGACGTACATCGAGAGAGAGAGAGAGAGAGAGAGAGAGAGAGAGAGAGAGATGTGATCGCCCTAAGTGAGGGGAGGGTCCCCTCACAAAGGGCGACATCACCCTTAATGGGGGGGCTCAAAAAGGGTGATGTCACCCTTAGTGAGAGGGTCCCCTCACTAAGGGCAACGTCGCCCTTTGTGAGGGGAGGGTCCCCCCACTAAGGGTGATGCCCTCAGTGAGATGTCCCCTCAGTGAGATGTCCCCCCCACTAAAGGCATTCGCCCCCCTTAGTGAGGGACCCTCCCCTCACTTAGGGCCATTGCCTCTCTCTCTCTCTCTCTCTCTCTCTCTCTCTCTCTCTCTCTCTCTCTCTCTCTCTCTTGCTCTCACGCCTCAACTCTTCCCCCCTCCTATCTCTTTTGCCTCTCTCTCTCTCTCTCTCTCTCTCTCTCTCTCTCTCTCTCTCTCTCTCTCTCTCTCTCTCTCTCTCTCTCTCTCTCATGCTTCCCTTACTCTCTTTTTCTCTCTTCTTTTTTTTTCTATCTCAGCTTGTTTCCAAAAACCTGAAATTCTAAATTTATCTTTTTTCCCTATTTTTTCTCTCTATTTATATCTTTTTCTCTATTTATATTTTTTTCTCTATTTATATCTCCTCTTCTTTTATTTATTTCTTCTTGGCCTCTTTCTTTTTTGTTCACTTTGTTTGCTTAGTCTCTTTTTTTCCTCTTTCAATCTCTTTTCGAGCGGTCTTATTTAGCAATCTCTTACTTCTCTCTCTTATCTCTTTCTTGTCCTCTTTTCTACATGGTGCTCCCCAACTCGAAAGAGGGGCACGGTTGTTCTTAATGTTCATCATTAGTACCAAAGGAGCTACTGGGACCATGTTGCACGCAAACCCCACTCTGGATACCGTCTATGGAATTTGTTGTCGCCTAGTCATGTTGGCGTGTCGATTGAAGATGTGGAAGTGGGAGAAGTACCTCTTCCTTTTCTCCTCAAAGATGGTGATATCTTCATGTTAAATAAACCCAAAGGCTATATCATTGTATGGCCAGCAAGTGATTGCATAAGTGTTTTTATATCTCTCTCCCACCTTTACAATTATGCTCTTTTTGGTGATTTTACTGAGAGTAATTTGTCTTGTATATGTCGTTGTGTTTAGATTAATCAAAACACATCAAAGGAAACCCCACATCCAAAGCATGCACAATGCTTAAAGAGCACACCTATCAGACAAGCAAGCCAAGAAGTGACGTACGAAGAAGAGGAGGAAAATAGTGTAAGAAGAAGATGATGATGATTGGGACCCTCCTCGAAGAAATGTGAGTCGATCTTTTAAGTCTTTTAAAAGAGGTGCTTCTTCAAAATCCATGAAAGAAACAAAGGAAGTAGGAGACGTGGAGGAGGGAACTGAAAAAGAAGGCAAGAATGAAGACCACTTCATGGTGACACATGCAACTCGCTTGAGACTAGAACTTATGTAGGACAGTCTAAACAGAGTAAAGGTAATTGTTATCCACTTTTTACCAAATCTTGCATAAGATATTTTTATGGCTGCCAAGCACAACCTATGTGTGTACATTGCACGTGAAGAAATCCACTCCTTTGCCACCTATTCCCTTGTGCAAACTTATGCCTAACCCCTCTATACAAAGAGTGCACTACTTTAGGTATAAGAAGTTGGCAAGGGAATTCTATACAAATGGCTATGTTGCTGATCGATGCAGGTTCATTTTCTCTACCTCCTCATCCCATAATCATGTTCACGAAGTAATGCAAGATGATGTTAGTTCATGGGATAACATGTGGTGGAAAATGAAAAACAAGGAGTTTGAGAATGTGATCAAAGTCACGGAGTGGGAATTTATGACCAATAAGATGTTCTATGTGTGGGACGACAATCATCGTGTTGTGGAATGGATGGAGGAGATTAGTAAATGTCAGTCATCTTAAATTTCTTACTTTTTGAATGCGGTGTTAAGTTTTTTAAAATAGTTTTGGGACTAATTAAATACCACCTTCCTACTGTAGTATTCAAGAATGTTGTATCAAGACATCCATGTGTTGACGCTATCCTTATTGAATTCATCAATGAGGATAAGGGGGAGGTCCTCATAGTCATAGCTCACTTAAACAAGTAAGGAAACATACACATTACGTGAATACATGTCTTAAGTCTCTTGGACTTGGGAAGGTCTTAAGTGCAGTATGCTTTAGCTTTCATCATAACTCATATTTTTTTGCCATAGGATGAATGAAGTGGGCTATGTTTCTTCATCTCTTATGAACAAAGTGTGCCTCGTCAGGGCACTTGGACTAGTAAATAAAGAAACGATTATGAAGCACACTAGAGCAATGAATAAGGCATGGATGGAAAAGCATATACCTCAATGCTTTAAAAACGATCGCCAATCCTGGTACAACTACGAGCTTTCATAACTTTTCCAAATAGTATTCCAAGTAAACCTTCAATCTTTTCGCAAACCACCAGAGATATTGACCCCCTAGTAGATATCTTGCCTGTAAATGAGTTTGAAGTGAAATGGAGAACTACATTTTATAAAGATAAAATAAAGTTGAGGCATGCTACTAGGTGGCTGGCAGTGATTGTGAACCCTACACACAAGGATAAGGTTTCTTTGAGTAAAAAAGGCTACAATCTTCCCTCTTTGTCTATTTGGTATAGACAACGACTGTTAATCCTATTTTGGATTAACAAACATGATATTGAGGACATTAATAAGTGTCATGAAACGGCACTATAAAAATTGTACGTTATGAGATATTGGCCACCCAAGGCTTAGTTAAGTAAGTTTTGGGTGCCCAAGTGTGAATAAGAGCCAAATGTATATAAGGCATTTTCTCATAAAAATGAAAAGACACAATCCCCTTTTATGCTATAGAGATATCCTCTTTGTGTCTTGAGAGATATTGAGAGAGAGAGCATTCTAGCATTGTTCCTCTTCTATGCTTGTATGATTCATGATTGTGTGGGAGAGTGAGAGAGAGTGATTGCCTTATGCAACAGTGCGAGCAACTTTACGGTGATCGCGTGGAGATGGAGCTTGGAGGTTTGGAGCTTAACAAGTGAGCTTGGAGGCCTCAAGGGACTCAAGTTCAAAGCATTGGTAAGTTCCCTACGACAGTTGTGATCTATTACTCATCCTTTAGGTGAATGCATTAAGTTTCCTCTTGGAGGTGTGGTAGCCCATAACATTTTTTACGCCGCTGCCAGGGAGGTTTGGAGGTTTGGAGCTTAACAGGTGAGCTTGGAGGCCTCAAGGGACTCAAGTTTGAAGCATTGGTAAGTGCCCTAGGATAGTTGTGATCTATTTCTCATCCTTTAGGTGAATGCATTAAGTTTCCTCTTGGAGGTGTGGTAGCCCATAATATTTTTTACGCCGCTGCCAAGGAAACACCTTTGTTTCTTCCTTCCTCTTGGAGTTTCAACTCCCATTGCATAAGATTCATGATTGCCCTTGCATTCTGGTAGTGCATTGTGTAGAAAATGAATGGATAAGATTTGTGTGAAAGTAAGAAATCGTGTGAAATTGGTTGTGGTTGTTGTGTATGTGTGGTGGAGTGGAGTGGAGTGGTCTCAGAATAGATCTTCACTGATTTTTCTAGTTAATTTTGATATTTTCATCATTGGAAGCATCAACATGATTGAGCAGGTTGGTGTTTTGTTTTCTTCTTTTCCAAAAAGTCACAAAAATCAAAAAAAAAATAAGGAGCCATTGACTATGCCTTGAACTTGTATTCCACTCCTTAGATGTGGCACAATCATTTTGAGAATCGTTGGATAAGTATTTTGCACGCAAAATCATAATAGTCGACACGCGAGAAGTTTCCACGTGAAACTCTAGAAAAACATTCACGCCATGAACCGTTTTCTACAACTTCACACCGCGAATCACTCCCGACATCACTGCCACAATTAACACCGAAAATCACGGGATTGCCTTGCCAAAAATAGGTAACTTTATCCTGACACCTCTGATGCCACGAGGTCTGACAAGATTAAGAATCATAACTTTTTCAAAACCGTTCACGACATGAACCAGTTTGTTCACGATGTGAGCCATTTAAAAGATCTTCACACCGTGTGAACCCTTTTTTGTTCACGACGTGAACTTTTCCTGCAAACTCACAGTTTAGTCCAATCCAACGCATAGTCAGGCTAAGGCTATGAAGGTCGATAAAGGAGGGACGCCTACAACAAGGACGAGGGGTTTTGACCCTAAGAGCAAAAATTTTTGAACACGTGAAAGTGCAGAAAAACATTCATGATGTGAACTATTTTCTGACACTTCACGCTGTGAACTTTTCTCTGCAATCTCACGGCCTCAGAAAAATAGATCGATAGAATCTAATCAAAACTAAATTGGGTCATCAAAGTAGCTTATCAAATCATACATACATGCACTTAAGATCTGGAAAGCTCATCGGAGACGATCTTACACCTGTGACGATAGTGCATCGAATCACCCAGGATCTTCTTATCAAAAAAATATGGATTTAGGTCACTCAGCAAGCACTCACTTGAGTGTCTTAAGGAACCTGACCACCGTTGAAACTAGTAGTGAAGAATCCATGGAAGAAGGGCTAAGGTACTCTGGGTTTGGGGGAAGAGGAGAAACCACCCTCCCCAACCAGGTCCAGTGGTATCATTGATATCGCCGGGGATTTTTTGGTCTCCAAACCAATCATGACAAAGAAGTGCAATCTACGGGCATGGGTCCATCAACCAGTGCTAGACTTGGTCCAAGACAAGAAGTGCCCATCCAAACGTTGAATTCAAGGCTATCGAACACCGGCACCCCCCCAATGAGATGAGACATGGAGTGCAGCTAAGACGGGTCAAGCATTCTTCCCCACCTCAGAGAAAGTAGAGTAGAGTTATATCTTAGAAGGAGCAAGGTGGAATGACAGCTACGAGAATTAAGCTTAAGGAAACAAGAGCTTGATACTCGAAGGGCGAGAGCTGAGCAAAAGGAAATGGAAAGTTTAAACCTTTTCCAATCACAGGGTAACGAGCCGGAATTAGTCATGGGAAGAAGTGAGGGAGAAATTCCAAACTTAGAACCCATAAATGAGGAGCCCAGAGTTGAGGAAGGGTTTGTAACCCTAAAAGAAGAGGATAACCTAGCAAGAGTGGCGGGCGAAGTGGAGGACCATTTGTACAACAAAAAAGATATTGAGCAGATGATCAATCATCCTACGTTCCTACAGGACATGGAACTTTTAATTCTACAAAGGCGTACAGAGGCAACTATTGATGAGCCACTCCAAGGTACATTGGTAGGACCATCCCATGGACCGGAGATACCTAGAAGAGCCAATACAGGAAGAGGAAGAGGTCTAGGAAGGGGGGGAGCAATTCCTCAAAAACGAAGGATGGATCCAACCATTGACCTCAATGCAGCCACAAGGACATATATACTAAATATGGCAGTAGAGATGGGCCGAGGAATGGTCAGAGGACTAGGCACTACTCTAGAATCCCCACCCTCCCAGCCACATATCATTTCCAAACTCGTCCAAAAATTCTTTGGGGATGGAGATCCTATCCAACGTGTAGTGCTATTTAAATCCACATATGAAACCTGTGAGCTTGTCAGTGATGTGGCAATGATTCATGCTTTCTCACTGACCCTAGAAGGGAAAGTGCATTAGTGGTTATGAACCCTCAAGCTCGAGGATAAGGTTAACTTCACACGACTCAAGAATGTGTTTGTGCCTAGCTTTTCCAGAAGTGGTGACAGATGGAGCCTTGTGGCACAGTTGTATAATAACAAACAAAAGGAAGTGGAGTCGATGAGAGAATGCGAGCTTGTCAGTGATGTGGCAATGATTCATGCTTTCTCACTGACCCTAGAAGGGAAAGTGCATTAGTGGTTATGAACCCTCAAGGATAAGGTTAACTTCACACGACTCAAGAATACGTTTGTGCCTAGCTTTTCCAGAAGCGGTGACAGATGGAGTCTTGTGGCATAGTTGCATAATATCAAACAAAAGGAAGTGGAGTCGATGAGAGACTATGTGTCTCAAGAATGTGTTTGTGCCTAGCTTTTCCAGAAGCGGTGTGACAGATGGAGCCTTGTGGCACAGTTGCATAATATTAAACAAAAGGAAGTGGAGTCGATGAGAGATTATGTGTCTCGACTTAAGAACTTAAATTCAAGGTGCAAACTACAAGAGAGGTTAACTGACGACCAGTTATTACCTTGCTTCAAGAGAGGGGTTAGAGAAACCACAAGATGCATGATTATCTAGTACTAGCCCGACCAGCTACTCTTGATGCATGTTGTAAACTGGCAATTAAATATGAAGATAATATGATGGAATTGCCCGCAACCAGAAGATGTCAAAACATCTTCAACACCAACTATGACTTCTCGTGTCTTGAGTCACCAAGAAATTGGAACTTGGAGCAAGCAAGTCAAAAACATGATTGTGGATGAGCTCAGTAATGCTATACCAGAGAAATTTAAGGTAAAGGAGGGAAGAGAAACATCTGGGCATGGGCATAACCATCTTTACCCCCACAGGGAATTGGTGTGGTGCTCTATGTGCAGATTGAATCACACTACCACCGAATGTCCACAATTAAGAGCAAGGCCGTTAGTCTATTATGCACATAGTGTAAAATTAGGGAATCATGACACTTCAATGTACATATATCCAAGATTCTAAAATGTTGCACAGCTACCAGCACTTAGAGCTTCATTGGCTTTACCAGCACCACCTGGACAGATCACTTTCACTGCAAGAAGACAACCCAACTCTTCCTAGTTACCTAGGGGAATGTTCCGGGTACAAGGCACTTCACCTCTGCCACCAGTTCTACCACCACAGGTTAAAATCAACCAAGCATTGATTGAAGAGCCGTCAGAAGATGTTGATGTGGTACGTGAAGTAGAACTTAGCGAAGAGTACTATGAGAAAACTGTGAGGTCATGCCTGAATTCTACGTCCTACAGAATAACATGCCAGTACCTGTGTTTCAAACCATGGTATAGTGGAAGGGTAAGGACATAAGCTCGAACCTGAGGAGAGGACCGCTACAATGTTTTGGTTACAGAGGGCCGCATCGAGTTGTCGAGTGTCCAAACAAGAATATGGTTCATACGCACCAACCCCACAACAAGTGACTACTTGCCCAATGACATGCAAGTACTCTCACTTGTACCTAAATGTGGGATTGTTGATCATTTGATCAAGGATTGTCTATACCATGCAAGTGGTTTGACTTCTACTACCAATCAGGCCACCATCCAAACCATTAGTGTGCAACCTGGAAATATCACACCACTCAATGTCCTGACAAGATCCCAAGCTCAATTAGGAGACAAGGGAAAGAACCGAGTAGATGCGACTATTTCCAGAACTAGTCATAGGAGAAGAGTGAAAAAAGTGGGTAAGAGTGACACAAGGGGGGTCATAATCCAAGATGGATCCGAAGAAGATACGATCGACACCGGATCCACCCAATCGAGAGAAGAGGGGGATCAAAGGATCAACCACAAAGGGCTGGACCTAGAGGAGCAAAGGGAGCAACCAACAAATCCTAAAGGAGTCGGTGAGTACCCCAATGCCAATGAGGAAATAAGAAAGCTCGAAGATGCCAGGGCCTTAGTCGAAGAATGCGAGAAGGCGCAAGCACAAGTACACTATGGGAGCAGGAGCAAAAGGTCTGGTGTTGCCACCTCCTCACAACACACATGCTCCATGATCGTAACGCTGCCCTTTGGAAGCAGGTTAACGACTCAAACACACAAGTGCAAACCTTAAAGAACCACTTGGCAGAAGCTCAAGCCACACATAAAAATGTCATAATGAAAAGCTTGAAGGCCACGGAGGAGCAAGAGAACAGATATA
Source organism: Cibotium barometz (assembly GCF_041138505.1). Classification (NCBI taxonomy): domain Eukaryota; kingdom Viridiplantae; phylum Streptophyta; class Polypodiopsida; order Cyatheales; family Cibotiaceae; genus Cibotium; species Cibotium barometz. Next base: position 12,853,964 of record NC_141092.1, read on the forward strand.
AAGCACTCGAAAGCAATAATATGGTCCTCAGCCAAACCATTGTACAAAGAATCAAAGAAAATGTAGACCTCAAGGCAAAGTTAGAACAAGCTAAAGAGCAACTTCAAAAGGAGGTCACCCACACCAATGAGCTCACAACACTTTATGCCCACCAAAGTACAAGTGCTCCCGCACAATGCCAGGGCCAAAGAAGAGGAGCTGCAATGCCGGATCCAATAGCTATCCTCAAATTTGAAAGTAGCAGAGGAGAGGGCAACTCACTTACTATAGCAGTAAAGAGAGGGAACAATCGAACAAGGCACATGCACAAAAAATAAAAACACTTAATGACACTATAGTGCAAGCCAAGTCAAAATGCAAAGGAAAGAATTGGCCCACCAAGAAGAAATGGTAGAACTTACACAGGATAGTCAGAGGCTTGCGGCGGCCAAAAGGCTCCAACGAATCACCGAAGCTCAAGAAAGAGAAGCAACACCTAGGCGTGCCGAAGAGGACCCAACCCGGAGATTCGAGAAGTTGGATGTTGCAAGGACGGTTCGGGAAACTGCAATATCAAACCTCCTCAGCAAAACAATGACTCTCGCTTACAAGAGTTAGAACATCGGTTGGCGATCCAAGACATAAGTCAGTGGCCAGAACCTACAGATGACCTACGCCTACTCCTTGAGCATGCCTCGGAGTTGGGTCAATTGCCAGTAACTCCTCGGGCTCCTCCTCAAACTCTGACTCTGTTTTTGTCTACACTAACCCTCTCTTTACTTCAGTACGATATAAATCTATGTGAAGACATAGGCCTAGGTGAACTAACCCTAATTAAGAAAAATACTGAACGAGATGTTGACCCTACAATAATAATGGGAATTTTACGGGGGACATAGTCTTATTCTGAAATTCTAGACAACAATGTCAAAAAATTAGACCTGTTTGTCCTAGGTGACATTCCCGAGACACCGGCCAACTAAGAGGTGGTAGCACATAGCTATTAGTGGATTATAAGTCATGGGTGGCTCGAAGTATATAATACTCACACCAACATCTTGACTTATGTGTGTCTACTTTGTGTCATCCTTTTGGAATTCTAAAGCTATACTCTAATATCTACTACAAACACTTAGAAGCCATGTTAACAAATGTACAGTACAATTTTGATGCTACCCACATTGAATATTCTACTATAAATCCCAAGGAGATCCCTGACTTACAAGAATTTATAAAATCTCACAAGCCTAGCCACCCACTCCTTAGCATAGGTGTCAGGGTCAAGAAGAATCCTGGTCCTCATCTTCACAGTCCACTTACCCCATCTATTCTAATGTTGCTACTAGGAAGCTACTTAACCCCTATCCTAATACACCACCTACTAACACATCTCAACCTGGCCACATATTCTCTACCTTCATTCCTCAGTATAGATAGATTTTTCCACTAACCCTCTCGCCCCCCCCCCCCCCCCCCCCCCCCCCCGAGGAGATACTGGCACCTCACCCGTCTCCCCAACGGCACCCTTAAGAGGTACGCTATCCTATTCCCCTATTCTAGTGTAGAGTACAAGGGCTTCATTCACGCTAGCAATCCTCTCTTAAAACCAAAGTTGATGTTCAAGGTCCTCATGCAAGTCACTCCATTTGAGCCAACTAGACGGATTATGCCAGAAGCCTACTCCGAGGTCACATCACAACAAAGCAGCACAATGTGCCATACCCTCTAGGAGCACCTCAACCTGATTTGGAGGAATTACTTCCCTTGGCTAGAGAGGGCACATAATGGAAAATGTGGAAAAGCACACAAAGTTGGCCAATCCCCAATTACCTGACCTATTGGAAATCAAGATCGTCACCTTCATGAACAGCTACTACTTCCGCAGGTGGAGGAAGGCTCACCCCGTATACACACAAGAGGCAGCTATGCCACCATTGTCACATATGAGGTGCACCCCAAACTGGAAGATTTTGGAATACAACTAGACTAGCGGAAAGAGTACTTAACAATTCTAGAGTACAACCAGGTCTATATGTGTGCACCACCAACATAACGGGTTGACCCATTATACATGCCAAAATTAAGAGAAGGTGGACGTCGCTAGAGTTTTCGAAAGCCAAACGGCATGTGACTCCCATGTCCGGTATAACTTTTCGATCTTCATGTTGCCAACGATATTTACAAACATACGGGAGCAAAGAAAACAAATGCTCACATGGATACAAGCATGGCACGAAGAATTCCAGATCGTGGCAAGTGTTAGATTTTTGAAATTATTGTGGTGGTGCCGATTGATCAATCTAAGGAGCTCTATGATGGCTATGAAGCTGAGCAGCTGAAGTTTGACATGAATCAAGGGCCATCTAACAGGGACATGATGCTCTACTACCATCGTCTAAGATGTCTCCGGGCTACATGTGTCATATTTGAAGACATGGTGGACATAGGATTTTTGTGCTCCCACTCAGCGTTCAGACGCACACTCAGAAAGCTTCAATCACGAAGAAATTTCTACCGACATGAGATTGGTGACTAGGTCTTTAGACTTCAGTAAACAGGTTCTACGGACAGAACCTACATTAGGAAGGGGGGGATGTTAATCCCAGTTTGGATTAACAAACATGATCCTCTAATTGAGGACATTAATAAGTGTCATGAAACGGCACTATAAAAGTTGTACATTACGAGATATTGGCCACCCAAGGCCTAGTTAAGTAAGTTTTGGGTGCCCAAGGGTGAATAAGGGCCAAACGTATATAAGGCATTTTCTCATAAATAATGAAAAGACACAATCCCCTTTTGTGCTATAGAGAGCTCCTCTTTGTGTCTTCAGAGAGATTGATAGAGAGAGCATTCTAGCATTGTTCCTCTTCTATGCTTGTATGATTCATGCTTGTGTGGGAGAGTGAGAGAGAATAATTGCCCTATATGACAGTGTGCAAGCGACTCTACGATGATAGCGTGGAGGTTTGGAGCTTAACAAGTGAACTTGGAGGCCTCAAGGGACTCAAGTTTGAAGCATTGGTAAGTGCCCTACGATAGTTGTGATCTATTGCTCATCCTTTAGGTGAATGCATTGAGTTCCCTCTTGGAGGTGTGGTAGCCCATAACAACGACATTTTATGGTTTTAATGTTACGGTTTAATTTTGGTGTTGTGTTACAAACGACTACTGCAAGTTAATTGTGGTGAGAAACCAGATTGTTTGACAGAGGATAGGCTGTACAGCTTGGCATTTAGCTTGTTGCAAGCTGTACAGCCTACCCTCTGTCAAACAATCTGTACAGCTTGGCATTTAGCTTGTTGTTGCTAAATGACCAAAAAGCACAAATTTAGATCTTTTGATTGATGGCGATTCACTCACAGAGGCTGGACTCACAAATCCCTAAAAGTAAGTAATAATTACTTCCCTTTTTTTCTTGATATGTACAAAGCAATGTATTTTGTTTAAATAACAAAAGCACTATATTCTGTTTGAATAACAAAAGCATTGTATTTTTTTGAATAACAATTTCAATGACAATGCAGAAAATGCAAAAAATGCAAGTTTATTCAAGGATTGGCTTAGAAGAGAAGTCATATGGCATGAGATTGGAGCATAGGGTGTGGTTGTCCTTGTAGAAAGATCAAAAAAGTACAAGATAATTTTCTCATATAAATTTTAGGAGGACCTTGCTGATCTTAAGAGACTGTATTTTGGGAAGCTGTTCGAGGAAATTGTGGGATCAATGCTGTGTTCAGGTCTGTAACATTCTACAAAGTTTACTCACTACTTTATTGTGCTCTATATTCATAAACTAAACGGAAACAATTATATGTAGATGGATTCATAAGTGCCATGCAGAGAGATATATTGCAGATGCGCTTGCCATCATAAATGACTAGCGCGATACACGACATGAGAGCACTATGTCTACATAGCAGCAACTTTGATGCCTTTGAGATGCAAGGATATGCAAGAGATACCCATTATTCCTTGACTTTCCAAGTGGCAAATTTCCCAAGAGTGAGAAGGAGATGTATACTCAGGCCTATAAATCAAAGCAATGAATGATGGTATGAACTATACAATTAGATATTTTAGTTCTTTTTTAATATTTTTTCTTATATTTTTTTGAATCCTGATTTCTGTTGTGAAGACTAGAAGTCTACATGAGCAATCACATGTTCAAGAGACAAGGGCAAAGGTCTTATGAAAGATGGATGATGAAGATGAAGATGAAGATGAAGATAAAGATAAAGGTCTTATGAAAGATGGATGATGAAGATGAAGATGAAGATGAAGATGAAGATAAAGAGGATGATGATGATGAAGGGGAAAAAGTGCTGAAGAAGGATGCAATGAAGGAAAAGAAAAAAGGAAAGGCATAAGAGGAAGAGGATGACTCCGATGTCTCTACATCAGAGTATGACAAAAGTGATTCTGAGGATAGCACTCGCAAGATCGAGGCAATCCCAAAAGTTGAAGAAATAGATCATGCATCAACACAGGCAGAGCACTCTTTTACTCGTGATTCATTAGTTTTATTGTTACATAGTTTGGATACTAATGTAGATGAATAAGTTGTGGATCCAGATAAGCTTGGCAAGAGGTGAAGCGCCAAATGCACCATTGCGACATAATAATCCACCTAGCCTAGGTGTTCTGACCCCAATTTAAATGAATTTGCTAGGTATGATTTTACTCATTAGTAATGATAATGTAATGTATATGTGTAGTGCATGCACTTACAAAATGTACACTTTGTAGGAGTGTCTCATTGTAAGACGTCGACAGTAGCCCTCGGCGTTCGGAGAGCAAACATCAAAGTGCTAGTTCCTCTACTATTATTATAGAAGCCTCAGTGCCTGTTACGTGTAATAATCAATTGTGAACACATGTGTAAGGATTGTGAAGGTGTGTCTTTTATATCCTGTAATAAAAATTAATGTGTAACTCTTCTCCAAGACATGATTCTCCAAAGATGAGGGCATTTGTTGGGAATCCTTTGAAGATAGGCCATGCAATTCGTAGCAAGAGTGTCCAGAGAAGCTAGTACGTCTTTTTGATATGTTGCAGATGGTGAAACAGGGAAACTTGACCTTTAATATTAAAGCTGTCAATACAAGCAGCACGTGTGATTGTATTGTAATGAGGTTGCCCACAAGAGGTTCTGTTTATGGCTACCCCGATGACATTGTCCCACCATGGAATCTTTGTGCATGATGTGAGTGATGAGATGATTTTTCTATCATTAAGACCTTAAGTGTTGTTGTGTATATGTTAGGTGAAAATTCTCACGTTTTATGTCTATGCCACATAGATGGAGAGGAGCCTTTATTGCTTCAAATTTGTGAGACCATCCTAAACAACAATGGCTCTATTATTATCATTGATACTATGTATCAATGCAAGTGGCAACCATTATAGTGTATGCCGAGAAATCTAGCTTCTCCTTAGACACCTTGGTGAATGTGCAATGTACAACATATATTGGAAAGGCGTTTGGACAAGAGGTAAGCAACACTAACCATAGAGGTTACCATTGAACATCACTTTCTGCTACAATAACTCATCTCATACTCTTACGTTGCTACCTTCACTAGCATAGTTATAATAAACCATACAAAATCTTTCTTGCCTGATTATATCATTAATCCTCGCCTGATTATATCATTAATCCTCGCACCAAGATGCACTAGGGAAGATGCCCACATGGGATAGCATGGCGAGATATGGTACACACATATAAGTGCTCTAAATTAAGGGTGTTACATTTTTTGCGTAATTAAGAGAAATGTTTTCTTTATAGGTGGATGTCAACGTGGATATGAATTTTGGGATAGCATGTTGAAGCATCATACAAAAGAAGGGCAAGTGATAGTAGAGCTTTATGCAAGATGTGGAGATTACGCCATAGTAGCGCGCAAACAGGCATAAACATTGTTTGTATTGATCCCAAAGAGGACGTTATGGAGGGTGTCTTGATGAAGATTTCATTGTAGTGCAATGAACATATTTGTTTGTGAATATTCAAGTGATTGGGTTTAGCGATTGTTTATGATTATGTCATGATCTTATTTTTCATATGAAAAAAGAGAGAAAGAGGACAAGAGCAATGCATATTGGGGTTTTGTAAATAAGATATCATTTACAATTTCAATGATGTTTGTGCACAACATGTCATACAAAGCAATAAAGAATTAACATTTTCTATATTGTGTGTGGATGAATAGCGTAGTGTTAAGTTTGTAGACTCGAAGGATCTATACACAAAACATGAGTTAATTGTACTGTGTTGAGAAATGAGAAGGAAATAGAGAGGGAGGGAGGGAGGATAGAGAGAGTGAGGAAAGAGAAGGATACAAAGAGAGACAACTATAGAGAGTGAGTGAAGAGAGAGAGAGAGAGAGAGAGAGAGAGAGAGAGAGAGAGAAGGATAGAGGGAGGGAGATAAGGAGGACAAAGAGACTAAGCAACAAAGAGAAGGATAGAGAGAGAGAGAGAGAGAGAGGAGGAGGAGGAGGATATGCAAAGAGAAGGATAGAAAGAGAGAAAGGAGGCTATAGAGAGTGAGCAAAGAGATGGATAGAGAGAGAGGGAGGATAAAAAGAGTGAATGAAGAGATGGGTAGAGGGGGAGGGGGGAGGATAAAGAGAGTGAGAAAAGAGAAGGATAGAGAGAGAGAGAGAGAGAGAGAGAGAGAGAGAGAGGATATAGAGAGTGAGCAAAGAGAAGGAAAGAAAGAGAGAGAGGAGGCTATAGAGAGTGAGCAGAGAGATGGATAGAGAGAGATGGATGATAAAGAGAGTGACTAAAGAGATGGATAGAGAAAGAGAGCGAGGGAGGATAAAGAGAGTGAGCAAAGAGAAGAATAGAGAGAGAGTGGGGAACGATAAAGAGAGTGACTAAAGAGATGGATAGAGAAAGAAAGAGAGAGAGGAGGCTATAGAGAGTGAGCAGAGAGATGGATAGAGAGAGATGGATGATAAAGAGAGTGACTAAAGAGATGGATAGAGAAAGAGAGCGAGGGAGGATAAAGAGAGTGAGCAAAGAGAAGAATAGAGAGAGAGTGGGGAACAATAGAGAGAGTGATCAAAGAGAAGGATATATATATATATATATATATATATATATATATATAGAGAGAGAGAGAGAGAGAGAGAGAGAGAGAGAGAGAGAGAGAGAACAAAGAGAATGATAGAAAGAGAGAGAGGAGGCTATAGAGAGTGAGCGAAAAGATGGATAGAGAGAGAGTGAGCAAAGAGAAGGATAGAGAGAGGAAGGGAGGGAGGATAGAGAGAGTGAGCAAAAAGATGAATAGAGAGAGTGAGCAAAAAGATGAATAGAGAGAGAGAGATGAGGATATACAGAGACAGAGAGAGAGGAGGAAAAGAGGAAAGAGAAAGATAGAGAGAGAGAGAGAGGGATGGTAGATAGAGAAAATGAGCAAAGAGACAGACATAGAGAGAGAAAAAGAGATAGAGGGGAGAGTGAGACAAGTGAGAGAGAGAAGAGAAACGGAAAGATGTGAGATGATTGGAGAGAGGAGAGGAGAGGAAGGGAAGATGGTAATAGATAGAGAAAGAAAGGGAGGAGCAAGGTTGGTGGTGGAGGAGCAAGGTTGGTGGTGGAGGGGCCTGGGTTGGGTTGAGTTGGGAGGTGATGGGCGGAGATGGTGGTGGGACTAGTTAGAGAGAGAGGGTTTAAGTAGAGAGAGAGGGCATCCAAGAAAAGATCCATCCACAGAGCTCCCTCCTGGAGAGGTAGCACTCATAGAGAAGAAGAGAAGCAGTTTCGAGGAAGATAGTTCAAGCTACATCAAAGTGAATAGAAAGTACTCTTCTCAAGAGGACCAAGACCGAGGACAATAGAAGCACCAAGCACAAACATAACATGTCATCATTGTGGCAAATTTAGTCGCATAGCAAAGGATTGTTGGCATAAAAAGAGAACTGAAGAAGCCCATGTAATGTCAAAGAAGGAAGAGAGTGATGAAGCCTCCCAAGATGGAGGCAGCACCGATCACCTCCTCTAGAAGCGATATGAGGAGCATGGATCCTAACCCTTGGTTGTAGCCCCACTTGCCTGGTGTGTAAATTGTCAAGACAAAGTCGACATTGTAAACCTAGACGGACCGCTCCAACTATATGAGTATAGAGTGTAGGTCAGGTCAATACATGTTAGGTGTTAGACCCTCATCACATTGAGGAGGTGTTGAGAAAAGCAATGTGTGAGGATGCAACAGAAGTAGAGCAAAGGGAGGAGCACAAACATTAAAAAAGGAATAGACTAAGGGTACATTGGCAAAAAGTGCAAGGAGGCACATGTAGTGTGAGCATTTATGAACGCATGGTTGGCACAAGGGTGAACACATCTTCTGAGTTGGAAGCTCCATGAGAGCTATAAAAGGATGTACTTGGATCAACTCTAATGCAATGAGATTATGTGGGTTGTACTTAACTACTTATCATTATCTTGCTCTATTAGCTTAATCACATTTGGTATTATTTCAATCATATGCTTTATCATGATTTTCATATGCTTTGATCCACCATAAGCTCAATCACACTTGATTTCTTAATCATACTATGCAAGCAGTGCCCAACAATCTTAACCCACGCAATAACATTGCATCTACCTCAGGGAAATTGCTAGGCTTGCAAATCTTGGATGAACGTTCTCACAAATGATATGGGAGTATGACGCATCAACAGAGACTCTTGTGGATTTTGTTACAGCCCAAGCTTATGGTGTTAGTTAGAAAGGGATTGTCCAGTCAATATGTGGGGCCACAACAAAGGAGGAACAATTGTAGGCCATCTGCGAGACGATTGCATACATAGGATCGTTGAACATGAAATAATCCAAAGACCTATGGCACAAGTCAATCAAGACATCCAAAGCAAGAATGCCCACAATGAGCAAAATGGTAACACATTGTGTGAGCCTACTAGTGGCTCATACTTTTATAGTATCACCCTGGCTATAGGATGGAACAAGCCCCATCTGCTGCTATTGTCCCTCAAGGTTACACAGGACTCCAAGAATCTACTAGCACACAAACTTCACATTCTCGGATCGTAGTAGAGAGGTACCCACCCAAGATGTTGTTAGCACAATTCCAGACTTTGTGGTAATGGGTACTACACCACTCACCACTTATGACAACCATGCAACATTACCCATTAGTTTCATGCCCTCGGTCACAATTATGGCAACCAGGGTTGCAGCTATTCCTCCAACAATGGTTCCAAGCCTAGTTAACACATCCGTATCATTAGCTAAGAGCCACTGAAGGAGGAACCTTTGCCCAACATCCTCGATTCCTTTCATCTTTCTCTACTTGGCTCATATGTCACAAGCCCATAGATGGGACCCATCATCACACCCCTAAATATGATTGGGGTAAGTAATCAAACTCAAAGGAAGATCTTGAAAAATCAAGATCACACACCTTTGAATGCTATCACCCAACTACAAGCCCAAAACCAACATATTCTCAAGCAACGATTTGTAGCCTCAGTAGTAGAGTCTAAGAAGAAGAAGGGCCATAGGAGAAAAAATTCAGTTAAGAATAGGAAAATGAAGGAAACCAAAAAGACAAATCTTGGAAAGCCTCAAAATCCAATCTTCATTAGGGATCTAGATGAGGCCTTGGACACAAGGGCCAATTCTGAACTTGGTAGGGAATTTCCCTCCAAAACCAAGAGCACGGGGAAGGAAACCCCATGAGAACCTGCAACTCCTTAAACTAGATCACACATGACAAATCTTGGCTCTTATCCTGACCCTGAGAGAAGGAGATTAAGCAACTCCAATAATTTAGTGATTTAGCTACAAAAACACAAGAGGAATTTGAACTAAATCTCAATCAAGTGAGAGTCTCAGATACTATACATCCTAGTACCTTAAGCCTCTAGATGTATCAAGTGTCATCATGGAAGAGACTGAGGCCTCCACCTCTCATTGTTTGATCCCTGATTGGTTTAAGTGGTGAGACTGGAAACCCTCAGCTCTTCTCGGCGGAGATGGATTTTCCAGTCTCACTGACACCTATTTATGGAAAGGAGGTCATGAATGCGCCACCAAACATCCCCAAATTATTAAATTTTATGGCCTCACAAACAAGTACAACGATAATCGCCTAATTGAGTGGAGATCCTAAACTATTTATAGCGATGAGAGCTCTCCTTAATGGAGAACTTTATAATCACCTGATTGAGTGGAGATCCTGAACTCTATAATCGCCTGATTGAGTGGAGATCCTAAACTATTTATAGCGATGAGAGCTCTCCTTAATGGAGAACTCTATAATCGCCTGATTGAGTGGAGATCCTAAACTATTTATAGCGATGAGAGCTCTCCTTAATGGAGAACTTTATAATCACCTGATTGAGTGGAGATCCTGAACTCTATAATCGCCTGATTGAGTGGAGATCTTGAACTATTTATAGCGATGAGAGCTCTCCTTAATGGAGATCTCAATGTAGGATCACCACCATTTACTAACATGCATAAGGTATGTCCCCACTATACAATGGAGACACCTCGAGCTATGCTTGAATCAATAGTCCTAGTGGAAGAAGAAAATAATTTGTGGTTAAAAATTCACTTAATAAACTAGGACAATAATTTGAAGGTGACAAGTCCAATGCATTAACACCAGTCGTCTCACCAAGGGTATCACAGTAATGGAAGTCCTAGATGGTGGTCTGGGAGAAAGCATAATCACCAAGAAATGTTGGGAGAAGTTGGCCACCAAGACACTAGAAGTCTCAAAAATCATTGTCAAGATGGCTGATGACACTGTCGCTAAACCTATTGGGATGCTACGAGATCTAAAGATAAGGGTTCTTAAACATCAGGTTAAACATACCTTCATTATTATGGAGTTTTCCAAACAACCAAAATCATATGCAATGATCTTAGAATGCCCGTTCATGAGAGAGGCAAAGATGGTACATGGTTGGTCTAAGAACCATGTCTACCTCCGACTGGATGATTCCATCATCAGGATTGATCTTGTGGGTAGTGGAGGAATTTTTGAAAACCATTCAGACACCACCCCTTATTTAGCCCCATTATAATAATATTATACTTGCAGAGAAGAGACTGATGTAGGGAAGGAACCAGCCCACAAAAATGTTGACAAACAAGGCTTAGTTTTGCTTAGAAATGCTAGCTATGCCCAATTTTGGCACATATAGAAAGAGAGAGAAGGAAAATTGTACAATAAGAGTCATGTGTGCTAGAGAGACATCAATAAGAGTCTCTTTTTGAAAAAATCTTCTTTCGTTATAGCCCAAGCTTATGGTGTTAGTTGTTGGGAAGGGATGGTCTAGTCAATATCTGGGGCCACAATAGAGGAGGAATGATTACATCTATATGCAATTGCATACATAGGATCGTTAAATATGAAAGAACCCAAAGACCTATGGCGCAAGTCCAGACATCCAAAGCAAGAATGCCCAAAATGAGCGAAATGGTAACACATCGTGTGAGCCCAATGGATTCTACTTTTGTAGTATCACTTGGCTATACGATGGACCAAGCCCCGTCTGTGCTGACAAGACTCCAAGAATCTACTAGCATAGATTTCACATTTCGAGACCGTAGTAGAGAGGTACCCACCCAAGATGCTATTACGAAGCTAACGACAAAAGCATTCTCTGCTCGAGTCTCAGAGACGAGCATGCTCGTCTCTGGCCTCGGCTCGAAAAACAAAAACAAAAACCAAGACGCTATTGGCACAATTCTAGACTTTGTGCTAATGGGTACTACACCACTCATAATGGCACCACACCTGTGACCAACCACGTAACATTGTCCATTAGTTTCATGCCCTCGGTCACAATTATGGCAACCAGGGCTACAGCAACTGTCTCTCCAATAATGGCTCCAAGTCTAGTTAACACATCCATATTATCAACTAGAGCCACAATAGAAGGAACCTTTGCTCAACATCCTCGATTCCTTGTATCTTCCTCTACTTAGCCAATGCAACCTAAAGTGAGGAGGACAACCTCACAAATGACTAGACTAGTGAAACCCTTGGCTCATATGTCATCGATACCTTTGGGAATTCTTGTACAACCCCCCACCAGACTCATGTTACTCCTCCGAGATTCATGCCATTACGCCTATAGGCATCACCCTTTGTACCCATGTTGCCCCTATTGTACCAATACCTCCATGTTGCTCCTGTTGTACCAATACCTCCGGGGGAGCCCTCCCAATTGATCCAGTAGCCTTTGCATGAGCATTGGAGAGAGCTATAGATGAAAGTATAGGACTAATTGTGAGAGATAACATATGGAGTATCTTTGGAAGAAAGGTTGCACAAATCGTGAAGCTTACGCACAAGTTCAATGGAGAGGGGATCCTAGAGGAATGATCTTGCAAAGACCAATGCCTTTAACCTTACACTAGATGGCAAGGCTTGTGATTGGTATCAAGCCTTGAGAGTTTAAGAACGTCTAAACTTTACTGAGTTTCGAAGGTTATTTCTAAAGAATTTTATGCATTAGGGAGTGTGGCTTCATAGTTTCACAAAGCTGAGAGAAGAAGATGAGTTGATGAAAGATTTTATTAGTCATCTCAAGCATTTGAACTCTCACTGTGCTCTACATGAGTGCTTCTCCAACAATCAACTACTTGATCAACTTATCCACAGGCTTAAACATGAAGATATCCACAATGGTTTGGTCATAAGAGACGATGTTAGAGCTCATGCCATCCAACTTGAGGACAACTTGATGATAAAGGAAGTAAGAGCTTCAGATTCTAAGTTTGTTATGTCAACAGCCAGTGGTCACAACACCACCACTACAAACTTGTAGCTAAAGGTAATACTTTAGATGAAATGAAGGCTACCAAAACTTTGGACAATGCACACATGTACCCCACGGAGAGTGCTACATTATTGTTTCATTTACCATCAAGGACACACCAACAAATGTCCAATTTTACAATGGTAATTGTAACCTTTGTGGGTGCTATGGTTATAAAGCCCAAGATTGCCGAACATGCCTACAGACTATTGCTAACACAACAACGAGACCACAGTTAGCCTTATCTACACCACAACAAACACTAGAACTCGGTCCTACAAATTAAGAAATGGTTGAGCATCCCACGCAACAACTCCTATCAAAGGGCATGCACCATGTACCCAATGTACCATTATCTCTACCACTCGGGTATACACTAGTGATGTAATGTGGCTATTTGAGAGACTTTGTTGTATTCAGTGATATTTGCCGTTTTGCAAGTTGGCAAAATTATAATGCTATATGTGTGTTAGTCTTTGTTTTTCTAGCATGAATTGAGTTTCTTTTGCAGATGGTTGGTTTTCACCTTCACCATGGAAGGGGAATCCGTTATCGACATATTTGCTGACATGTTTTAGATTGATGATGTCATTTTGTTGATATTTTATGATAATATATGTGATAAGATTCTGTAAAACAACATTTGCTATGCTTTCCTATCATTGATGGCAAATTTGTCATAGAGTGCGTGCCTAGGCTATGATGTGGCTTTGTTTGTGAGTGATGATCAATTTATCATAGAATTTGTGCCTATGGTGTGGTGTGGCGAATGAAGTGAATTGAAATATGATTGCTCCAATCACAATGATCAATACTATTTCATATGGATATTTATAGCTATATTAATACTATTGTAAAATAATTGATAATCTAGAATATGTATAGATACAAATCTATGGCAAAAAAACTCATTATAATTTAGGCATAGATCATTAGATTAAGGACTACCCCAACAAGATTGTGGTGACAAGCCCACAGATGGGAACCATCATCACACCCCCTAAACATTAGATTAAGGACTACCCCAACAAGATTGTGGTGACAAGCCCACAGATGGGAACCATCATCACACCCCCTAAACATGATTGGGGTAAGTAATCAAACTCAAAGGCAAATCTTGAAAAATCAAGATCACACATCTGTGAATGCTTTAGTAGTAGAGTCTAAGAAGAAGAAGGGCCATAGGATAAAAGTAAGAATGGGAAATGAAGGAAACCAAAAAGACAAATCTTGGAATGCCTCAAGATTTCATTAGGGACCTAGATGAGGACTCGAACTCATTGGACACAAGGGCTGATTCTGAACTTGGTAGGGAATTGCCCTCCAAAACCAAGAGCATAGGGAAGGGAACCCTTACGGGGACCTGCAATTTTTGAAACTAAATCACACATGGCAAAACTTGGCTCTTACCCTTACCCTCAGAAGGAGATTGATCAAGTCCAAGAATTTAATGATTTAGTTACAAAAACACAAGAGGAGCTTGAACCAAAGCCCCAGCAAGTGAGGGTCTCAGATACTATACACCCTAGTACATTAAGTCTCTAGATGTGCTAAGTGTCATCATGGAATTGAGGCCTCCACCTCTCATTTTTTAATCCTTGATTGGTTCAAGGGATAACTACCATATGGAAACCGTGACTCCATCTCGGAGATGGATTTTTCAGTCTCACCGACACCTATTTATGGAAAGGAGGTCACAAATGCGCCATTAAACATCCCCAAATTGTTAAATTTTATGGCCTCACAAACAAGTACAACGATAACCGTTTGATTGAGTGGAGATCCTGAACTATTTATAGTGATGAGAGCTCTCCTTAATAGAGAGCTCAATGTAGGATTACCACCATTTGCTGACATGCACAAGGCACGTCCCCACTATACAATGAAGACACCTCGAGTTGTGCTTGAATCAACAGTCCCAGTGGAAGAAGAAAATGCTAAATTTGTGATTAAAATTCCACTTAATAAACTGGGACAATACTTTGAAGGTGATGAGGCCAATGCATTACTACTAATCACCCCGCCAAGGGCATCATAGTAATGGAAGTCCTAGATGGTAGTGTGGGAGTGAGCATAATCACCAAGAAATGTTGGGAGAACATGGGGCCAAGACACGTCTAGAAGTCTCAAACATCATTGTCAAGATAGCTGATGAAACTGTCGCCAAACCTTTTGGGATGCTATGAGATCAAGGTTCTGAAACATCAGGTTAAACATACCTTCATTATTATCATGGACTATTCCAAACAACCTGAATCGTATGAAATGATCATTCATGAGAGAGGCAAAGATGGTACATGACTGGTCTAAGAACCATGTCTACCTCCAATTTGATGATTCCATCATCAGAGTTGATCTTGTGCCTGCGTATATCTTATGGGTAGTAGAGGACTTTTTGAAAACCGTTAAGACACCACCCCTTATTCAGCCCCATTGTAATATTGTTATACTTGCAGAGAGGAGACTGATGTAGGGAAGGAACGAGCCCCACAAAAATGTTGAAAAAGAGGGCTTAGTTTTGCTTAAGAATGCGAGTTATGAACAATTTTGGCACAATAATTCATTGAGAGGAAGATTCTCCATCTCCAACCAAAGCCATGTAACTAGTAACCCAACCCTTAGTTCTTTTTGAAAGGTCCTTTTTCTTTTGGTTTGGCGGGTGAGAGTTTTTAGCCTAGTGTTGGTTCTTCCCGCCAAACAAACAAGCTTGGTTTGCAACAAGAAGCTCAAATTTTCGCACAATTCACGTCTTGCAGACAGCAGGCAAGCTCCTCTTGAGGTCCCCTCTGTGTGTGTGTTAGAGACAGAGACAGAGAGAGACAAGCAAGCTGCCCTTGAGATCCTGTGTGGGTGTGTGTGTGTGTATAAGACACAGACAGAGAGAGCGAGCCCGCTTACACAGAGCCCCTTCTTCTTTTCTGCCTCTCTTCATCCCTTCTCCTTTCATTTCGATTCCATTTTCTTTTCACCATGAGTGCCGTCAATGTGACCAACGTGACAGTCCTTGACAACCCAGCCCCCTTCCAAAATCCTTTCCAGTTCGAGATCTCCTACGAGTGCCACCTCCCTCTCACAGACGGTAACTATACCCTAATCTCCCTCTAATCGCTTAATTAGGGCCATCAACTTGTCATTTACAGTGTTCATGTGACAAGCTAGGGTAATTGATGAGGGCAGATTAGGACTTGCCCTTTGTGATTAGGTTTTGGTTCTCGATCTCAATTTAGGATCTTTCTGGTTTTGAATTTTTTAACTGTGGGCTTGCAGACCTGGAGTGGAAGCTCATCTATGTGGGATCAGCTGAGGATGAGAAATATGATCAAGTGCTAGAGAGTGTGCTTGTAGGGCCTGTGAATGTGGGCAACTACAGATTTGTTTTCCAGGTGGGGTTTCAATCCCGTTACAGAAATTAAAGCACTAGTTTCTAAACCTTGATTATATCAATTATACACAGTAATTAAGCCTAGCAAATCTCACGTAGATACCAGCTTAAATTAACCCTCACCGACCTTTGTAGAGGAAAAAACCAGATTAGACATGCTAAACCTGGTTGCAAACCAGTGCTTTTATGATCAGGCATTTTATTCCTGGTTGTAAATCTCGTTACAGAAATTAAGATTCTAAACCTTGATTATATCAACTATAGAGAGTAATTAAGCCTAGCAAATCTCAAGTAATGAAGCAGGAGATACCACATTAGGTGAGCTTAAATTAACCCTCACAAACCCTTGTATAGGAAAATACCAGATTAGACATGCTAAAATCAATGCTTTTATGATCAGACATTTTATTTCTGGTTCTAAATCATCACTGCTTTTTTTGATTAGGCTTGCTAGTTCTGGTTGCTAATTCTAATAGAGATGCTAATCCTGGTTGCAAATTATTGTTTTTTTTGGGGGGGTATACAGGCAGACTCTCCAGATTCATCTAAGATCCCTGAAGAGGACATAATAGGGGTGACAGTGCTGCTGCTGACCTGCTCATACAAGGGCCAAGAGTTTGTGAGGGTGGGGTACTATGTGAACAATGAGTATGATAATGAGAAGCTGAGGGAAGAGCCCCCACCAAAGGTCCTTGTGGATCAGATCCAGAGAAACATACTAGCTGACAAGCCGCGCGTCACCAAGTTCTCTGTTGTCTTCGACTCCGAAGAAAAACCAGATATCATAGATGCCCCCCCACCTTTGGAGGACTGTAAGCCCACCAGCACATCATGTGTTGCTGTTGAAGGTCCTTTGGTGGCTGCATAAACCCCGAGTTGATCTTGGCCTACCTCAAGCTTTAGTTAGTCATGGCCATGGTTAAAGCTTATTGAGCTAAAAAGCAGTCGGGCAATCACATGGACACCACATAAAACATCAGGTATTCATTGCCATGCTTGAGGGTGTATAGTGACATGAAGCTTTAGTTAATCTTGGCCAAAATTAGGCTTAAGTTAATCTTTGCCACACTAGGCTCAAGTTAATCAAGGCCACAACATTAGGCTTGAGTCAGCATTGGTCTTAACTTGATCATGATCATGATCAACATCAAGCCTAAAGTTAACCATGGGCAGCATAGATCTGAACTTTATCATGGGCAAGATCATTCTTAACCCAATCATGGCCATCATTAATCTTAACTTTGAGCATGGCCAACACCACAATTAAGGTAATCACAGCTTTGAATGCTCAAACAGTAGATGTTGATTGATCTCTCCATGACCTGCAAAGGAGACCTTCACATCTTTTTCTTGTATATAACAGTTTCACCGTGCGCTTTGCTTATGAGTGTTTCATCACGGTCTTCGTGAGAGAGAGTGCCTTAATGCTTTCCCCTTGTTAGGATGACAGTTGAATGAAGTAATTTGTACTTGTGTAGAGTTTGTTGGTGTGTGTGTGTGAGAGAGAGAGAGAGAGAGAGAGAGAGAGAGAGACTATACCTATAATGCTCAACCAACTATAATGCTCAACTTTTGGTTGAGAAGATTAGAAAACAAGCACATTACAAGTTATATGCACCACATGTATGAAGATGATAAACTAGAGAAGTAACTAGAATGAAGATACATCACACCATGCATAAACATACACTAGAGAAATAAAAAGAATGTTTTAGCAATTTGCATATATTTGAGATTGTTAATGTGTTTATGGAGGCTAGTCATGACTAGTCTAGTCCATGTTGAACAAATAAGGCTTTTGTCTCTAACCATATTACATTGAATTTACATATTTTGTTAATCAATTAATAAAAAAGCTTCAATGTAAGAAAGCACCTTCTTACAACTACTGGAACACATGCTCCAAATGGTTGATAAAGCAGGTACTTAGATCAGAAATCAGCAATTCATTCACTTTCAAAGAAATATTGACAAATTTATGGAATGATGTCTATAGTAAGAAATAGATCAACACGGATACTAGGATGTTATTGCAAGAGCGCATGCTATTGGGCCTTTGATAGAATTCTTGTCAATAACGTGGTAACCAACATAAGTTGTTGATAATGTTAATCCTTATAATCCTCATTGCTTGTGTACATTTGAAAATATACATATGTTATAGTGGATAGGTACTACAAGTTACAGCTAGTGATGTGCATTTTCATTGATGTTAATATAGGATAGCACTTTCGATGATGAAGGTAAAGTAAAATTATTACAAAGCTATGTAATAAACAACACAATCCACCTATGCATGTTTCTAAAAAAAATTTGCACAATGTTTTACATCTTCAACTTTGTACTTGTTAACCTCATTTATCATGTTGTATGTAATGAATATTGTAGAATTACAAAGCTTATGTTGCGTCCTTACCTTATATATTTCTCTTTTTTAGGGACTTGTCCATTAGTGGCTCTATATCTACTTTATAAAAGTGGTTACATGGTAAATTGGCCTTGTTTTGAGAAAACTCTTCAATCAATCACTTAAAGCTCTTCAATCAATCACTTAAAGTTCTTGTAAGTTGGCTTTGATGTCCTTTTTATTTTTGTATACATAATTGTAATAGCTTTATTCATTAGTTATCCACCTATGCATGCTTTTTTTTTGAATTTGCACAATGTTTTACATCTTCAACTTTGTACTTGTTAACCTCATTTATCATGTTGTACATACTATGTAATGAATATTGTAGAATTACAAAGCTTATGTTGTTAAGAATAGAGTCCTTACCTTATATATTTCTCTTTTTTAGGGACTTACCCCTTAGTGGCTCTATATCTACTTTATAAAAGTGATTACATGGCAAATTGGCCTTGTTTTGAGAAAGCCATTCAATCAATCACTTAAATCAATCACTTAAGGTTCTTGTAAGTTGGCTTTGTTCTTTTTATTTTTGTATACATAATTGTAATAGCTTTATTCATTAGTTACAACACTGTTTCATTCTAACTCACTTGAAGATTCTTTGCCCCATCATCATGGAGATTATGTGTTATTTATTATTTTAACTTTAACTTAAATACATTTTGTCCAAGGTTAGAGGCACTTGTCTAGGAGATGTTACATTAACACAAGGTATTATAAGATGAGAGCCAAGCTAAGTTTCACTCCGAACTACTTAACAAAGGAAAAGTAGCCAAGTAAATTATGCCACCAAATTCTTACCACCAGCAAATGGTTCTTGATTTAGAAAAAAGTGTACCTAGGCATGGATCACATCATTAAAAGTGTCTTTAAAGGATGTGATTGCTAACACATGAAAAATCAAATCAAAATCCAGTCGATCTCTTTCGTTTGTGTCTCTAAAATAGTTTACCAGCAAAGATCTTGTGCTAGCCTTGGACACATGAGTAGTCCTTCTGTATCACCCCTCAAAGTAGACCATCTTATGGCACCCTTGATTTCTCTACCCAGGAATTCATGTAACCAATGTCCTTAGTAATCGATTACTCCTCTTAAAAGTGCTTCAGTGGTGCGTCAACCTCAAAATTCTAGATTTGGATCATTGATCTGATTAGATTTATGGAAAGTAGAAAAGCAAAAAAGGTATAAATTCATAATTGTATTATTTATATGTACCTTACACATTTTTAATTCTTTTTCTATATGTTTAATGTTTTTACAGTGAATTTTAAAAAAATACAAAAACATTAGAAAATCCCAAAACTTTAAAAAATCATAAAATACTCATAAAAAGAATCTCATCAAGCGATTCTAATGTTAGATTAGGTGTGGATCATGTGCTTATGTATTTACAATCATGTAAAATCATTACTCAATCCTATTCTAACCCGACCTTTGAATACGAGATTTTTTTGTTTAGATATCGAGCTCAATCAGTGTTGTGAACATTGATGACTCGTCTTGGTGATAGCTTCTACACTTATGTCATTGGCTAGGTTGGTGAGATTATGGGTGATATGGGTTTACACACTGTGTGTGACAACCACTTTCATATACTAGAGTTATAGGGCAACTAGCTCATGTAGTTGGGTTGACATTATGGAGTGTTGAACTTTTTATGCTTTAGGAGGAGAGTACTTTCTAGTATATACCCTTATCACTTTATATTATGGTTGTAGAGAAGAGAAGAAATTTCAGCTACATCAATCTCTCTTGTGTGCTTGTTTACTCTTGTGTGTGTGTGTTTGCTTGTAAAGAGCTTAAGCTCATCCTCTCCTTTACATTCTTCTCATGGTATGAGAGCGCTAGTTCGTGTGAAGAGCTTAAGAGATAAGCTAAGGAAGCATTACACAAGGATAACATCATGTTTGTAGGTAGTTGCTAAGTGAGAGCAACATGTAGGGATAATAGTAAGGTGCATTATCACATCTTGAGGTGGACTTCGTGATGATGAAGCAAAGGGGCATTATATTGTGTGGGAGAAGTCCATAGGACTGCAATGTGAGAATTTGGATTCGAGGCCACCTCATTTTGGCTCTACAAGTATTTTGTAGGCACTTTGTAAAAGTGTTGATTTTAATTATATGCCCAATTTTTGGTTCGGTGTAATGTTACAACAGAAATTTGGTTACAAGAAAGTCCGTGCAAGATATAGTCAGTGCAAAGAATCTAAGGTTTGCAAGTTAGTGAATGTATGTTTATGTGACTATTCCATATACACTTACATTATAACACGTTTACCGTATCGTTGTGTTGGAGACTACATGTATGTTGTCAGTGGTGTAGAAGTAAGTACTATTTGTAAAGTTGTTACTGCTGTAGGTAAATATATTTGACAACTCGTCACAAATTTTGAGCGAGAAGATGGACAAGAATAATTTCCAAGCTTGGAAATTTAGGATTACCATTTCCTTATGGAAAAAGGATGTTAGGAGTTCATCATAGGTGATGAAAAAGAGCCAGAGATTGTTAAAGAAAATCCCACCCTGAATAGGTGTAAGCATATAAAGCATGGCACAAAAGAGCCAGAAACATTATGTATTGGTTGTTTGTCACTCTATGATTGTGTATATATAGGATGTATAAGCGCTTTTAGGGACACCTTGGTGAAGATGTACAGTACAAAAACTCAAGCTCGAAAGATGCAATTAAAGCATAAGTTGCATAATGTGACTAAAGGGAAGGTGAGTAAGATTGATTACTCGATGAAGGTTAAAGGACTTGTAGATACCCTTGCTTCTATTGGATCACTAGTAGATGAAGGTTAAAGGACTTGTAGATACCCTTGCTTCTATTGGATCACAAGTAGATGATTATATGGCATTGGTGACCTTGAATGATCTTGGCGCAAGGAATAAAATCAGTTTCAGACCTCTCCATTGGAGTTTGAGAGAACTTTCTTGATTTTTAGAAATTGATTACTCTCCTCATCCCCATGAGGAGATGAATACTGGAGGAGGTTCATCCATGAGTAGGCCTTCTAGTTAGATAAGGAAGATCATCATCTAGAGGATGCAATAATGGTTGATTGATTAAGAAATAGAAATAAGAAACAACAACAATAAGAAAATTAGTCTCATATAGGTGGAAAAGGTCATTCTAGAGGCAAGGAAAGCGAGAGAGGCCGAAGTGGTGGTTGGCAAAGAAATCAAAATACACAAATAGCATGGAGTGCTATTACTATGGAAAACTAGGGCACATTGCAAAGGAATGCTGTAAAAAACAAACCGATATTAAAAGTGGAAAGTTATAATAAGGTAACTATACATATCAAGTAAACAATGTGATAATAGAGGTGAGTGATGTAGCACATGCTTAGATCCATAAGAGGAGATGTCTCAAGATCAGGAGATATTTGGTATGTAGATTTGGTCCCTCTTATCACACGATTAGTCATGTGACTGGTTTAGAGATATGTAAACCATGGAAAATCCAAGGTATGTGGATATTGTGCACTCCATTGCACATGTTGGTAAAGTGCCATTGTGAATGCAGGATGGCAAAATGAAGAATCTAGTAGATGTACTTTATGTACTTCATGTTTTTAATATTATAAAAAATATGATTTTTATTGTTGGATAGATGGTGGTTGAGCAAGGTCTGTAAGGTTGGTTTAATCCTCTTTGTGGAAGACTCTAAAAATTAGTCACTTGGTTTACAAAGGGTAACAAAAATGGCAGGCTATTTACTTTGGATGTTAACATGCCTGAGGTGAAGGTAGTCATGTTTGCACATATGGGATGTGTCAAGTGCATTGGTCTTGTGAATATACAACGAATGAAGTCTATGCATGCTCAAAATATTGTTTTAGTTTTGTCAAAGCTTAAGATTGATGGTATTTATGCACAAAGTATGTGAAGCATGCTAGCTTGGTAAACATGCCCAACATTCTTTCTTGCATGAAAAACACGTCAGTGTAAGACCATTGGATGCTATACATTCTGATGTATGAGGATCAACCAAGATTGTAATAATTGTAGGTTACATGTGCTATGTTACTTTCATTAATGATTACACTAGGAAAGTGTGGGTTTACTTCATGGAGGAGGAAAGTGAGGTGTTATCTCACTTTTAGAGATTTAAAGCCTTAATTGAGAAGGAAAAAGATATGAAGATCAAATGTGTAAGATTGAATTGTGGGAGAGAATATTTCTCCCCAATGAGTTCAATGATTTATTGAGAAAGCAAGGAATCAAGAGGGCAACACACAGGTACACTCCGTAAAACAAAATGTTGTAGAAAGGAAAAACAAGCACATTACACAATGCTCTTGCCTTGATGTATGAAAAGAATATGCCGGTTTTTAATTATTAAAGTAGGTAATTATTTATTTATTTTATAAATAGGACCCCCACTATTATAGTTGTTCATGGCATAACCCTCAACACCTGGAAGCAAAATGATCCAAGTGTATGCTGGCACAGAGAGAGACAACTGCATGGGTATACATATGTTGATTGAGTTGGTAGTATCTTAGACAAAGGTAGAGTATAGGGGTATTATTGTAAGAATAGGGATGAGAAACTTACTTGGAAGGTGTTTGAATCATGGTCTGAAAGAATAAACTTACATAGAAATATTGGAGGAATTATTTACTAAATTATAGAGGACAGCAACTTACTTGACACAAATATCACAAGCATATGTGATGTTTTAACTATGGAAAATGGAGAAACTTTGGTTGGACTGCAAAATATCAGTTAGAAGAAAACGAATCGACAACTAACAATTTTATTTTATGTAAGTAATCAAATTTCACAAGGTGAAAACTTAACTGGTAAATCATCGGAGATTTTGCATATACTAGTCTACAGGTTAGTTTCAATTCATAATACAATATCAAACTTCAATTGCTAATTTATAAAATTTAGAAAGAGTAATTATTACTTCGTAATTCATAAAAGTCTGAAGCTTGTATGTCGAAGAGTAAGTAGTGTCATTAAGAAGCCTTGATTTAATCTACAAAAAGTAAGTCTTAACAAAAGTATGAGACATCGTTGATAGAGTTTTGATGTTAAGCCATGGATAATGCTTTGAAGATCTTATGGTGCTCCCAATAACAAAGACCAAACATCTTTCTTGGCCTTTGTGAATGCCATGGTTGAGTAGTAAACTTCTATCACATCAAACATACTCATGGTAGAGTCAAGTATAGCATTTATTGCATAGAATATATCCTTTTCTATGACCAAGATATATCACATAATTGAGAGATTTCAGCAATATTGTGTGAAGCACCTCTTTGTGCTAATTGTGTGTCTCCCCCTTAAAGGAAGGGAAAAATTGGAAAAACTTTTAATCCATCGAACTGTTACCACATAATTATCTGAGAGTTAACACACAATTGATGATGATGTTGTAGCCTAGCTGGTTGTGCTAATGTGTTGGTGTTGTGCTAGGAATGAAGAGAGCTGACATGTGTCAACGACATTGATACGTTGAATGTTGTTGGTTGGCACACAACATAGCTAATGTAGATGATGATAATGTTATTGATGGGCTACTTGGTGGTCAACACATGAAGTGGAGAAGATGACTATGTGGTGGTGTAGACGCTGTAGTGTTGTCTTGTGAGCGATATACGAGTGGAAGAAGCTATAATAAAGGTGGCTGAGATGGAAGCAGAGAAAACATAGCATGATGGCGATCAAATAAAAACATAGATTAGCATGATGAGGAAAAAACACTAGGCTAAATGGATGAACATTGGGCTCTAATGAGGAAAAATATAGAAACCCTAAAAACGTAGAAACCTTAAACATGTAAAAACTTCGAGTGCCCTTTTCTTTCTATTTGTTTTTATTTCAAGGTTGCTTATTAACCCCATAATTGGTGTGAACTCCTACCTTTATTAAAATTAAAAGTATAAAGGGTTTGGTTTTGGTTTAAAATATTTAAAAGGTCATATTTTGCACTAAAGTTTCCAAAAGGTATAAAAACCTCAGCCTAAGGTTTGATAACCTTAAAATATTTAAAAGGTCACATTTTGCACTAAGGTTTCCAAAAGGTACACAAACCTTAGCCTAAGGTTTGATAACCTTAATACGATTGGCTACCCGCAGTGTTGAAATCCAGTGTTGAAATCCATGGTACCTTCACTAATGCAAGTGGATTAGGCTGATCACATGATAATGATGATTGAGTGATTACACTAAGCTAAGGTGGATGGTGCCTAATTACATCCATGGTGATGTGAATGTATAATAGACTCAAATCAATTAGGTTCCAAGATGGATTAGCTTGGACTCATAGAGAGACTTGATATGTGTGCAAGTGCTTGTACTTTTCATTGCTTGGAAATGACCCCTTTTATATGGGTAGAGTACATCTTTGCTTGTTCCATGCATGTGTCATAATCCAGTTTGCCATATGGCTTCATGCTCACCTGCTCATTCCCTGCCTCTACATGTGCTCTATGGCACCACACTTCTTAATGTCCCCCCTTGGTGCCATATCTCTGGGCTACTCAAGGCGGTTGGATGTGAGATACAACAAACATTACCTCCCCTAGGTGCTCAATTGGGCTACTCTCAGGTGGTCAGGTAGATGCACACAACAAACAAGATGAAATGATAAGATGGGTGTCTACTCATATGGTGACCCCTCTTTTACAATATATGGCTAGGGTAGTGGTGGTGTTTGCCTCCTTGCTCTTAGAAGAGCTGATCACTAAGGATCTCTTTGTACTTGGTGGTCGAAGTAGTCCCTGTAAAGTTGCCTTTGATTTTCTTCAATCTGGAATCTTCTTCTTTGTGTTCGAATTTGTTTCAGTAGAGTTACACTTTGGCTTGTCTTTGAACCTACATTTATTTTGAAAGTGTCCTTTCCTGCCATAATTGTGACACTTCACATTGCTTTTGTTGAACAATGCATGCTCAACGGTGCTAGGATTGCTTCCTTTTAATTCTCTCTCCTTCTCCAAAATGGAGGAGACACATCCATCGAATGTTGACTTTGGTAGATTCTTCAAGGTTATGACAAGTTCATTGTATTCCTTTGGCATGCTTTTTAAGATTATTGCAACTGCATCTTTATCTCCAATCTTAGTATAATTGGGTCATGATGCTTTTCATTTTACTGACAAATTGAGCCAAAGATTCATTAAAGTTCATTTCTAGACCATAGAACTTAATCTTTAACTGTTATTCCTGATTCTTTGCCTTGGCACCAAACATGAGATTCAATGTATCCCATGTATCTTTTGCATGTTCCTTAGAGTCATTGTTGTGTGATGAATAAGACTAGTGCCCAGGTGTAGACCAATAAGTGACAATGATTGCTCATCTTTTTCAATCCACCCTTCACTTGGTTCATCCGCCACATTTTCCTTAATGATTCTCCACAATTTCTTATGCATTAGAAGGTATTTCATCTGTGTAGCCCAGGTGTGGAACCCTTCCCCATTGAACTTCTCTAAATGCGAAGTGATGCTTGTTGATGTTGCCATAATGAGAAGGTCTTACCAAAGAGCTTATGATGCTTCAATTGGCACTGTTTATTCTCATACAAGCAAATGTGGGTGCTTTAAATAAGATGACATGCAAGTAGTGCGTGTGTTTTCATTTTGTTTTTTGCTTCTAGAACTTCGTGAGGATATCCCCAATGTAAAATTAGTGCTTTTGATGTATAAACACACTAAATGCAACCCTTATTTCTGCCATATGGCAAAGTGGATTATCCCACATGCATGGAACAAGCAAAGATGTACTCTACATATAAAAGGGGTTATTTCCAAGCAATAAAAAGTACAAGCACTTGCACACATCTCAAGTCTCTCTCTCTCTCTCTCTCTCTCTCTCTCTATGAGTGCAACCTAATCTATCTTGGAACCTAATTGATTTGAGTCTATTGCACATTCACATCATCGTTGAAACAAGCAAAGATGTACTCTACCCATATAAAAGGGGTTATTTCCAAGCAATAAAAAGTACAAGCACTTGCACACATCTCAAGTCTCTCTCTCTCTCTCTCTCTATGAGTGCAACCTAATCTATCTTGGAACCTAATTGATTTGAGTCTATTGCATATTCACATCATCGTTGGATGTAATTAGCCACCATCCAGCTTAGCTTAGTGTAATCACTCATCATTAGCATATGATTAGCTTAATCCACTTGCATTAGTGAAGGTACCATGGATTTCAACGTGGTATCAATCCTTCCCTATCCCCACATCACTAATCTTGGATTAGTGAAGGTACCATGGATTTCAACGTGGTATCAATCCTTCCCTATCCCCACATCACTAATCTTAGCTCATGTTAGCTTAAACACTTCACTAATCAAGTAATTAGTCACTAATCTTCACCTTATCCACTTTCTTTTCTTTGTGGCCTACATTGACTTGCTAATTTCTCCTTAATCTCTTAACCATTTGCAAAACCCTTGAAGCCACCTCTTCTCCTCCTCAAGGCGGCCCTTCTCACTAAAGGAATTAATTGCTTTCATCTCAAATCACCCGCAACCTGGGTTTTCATGTCGACTGGTTATTTGCACCATTCGTTGAGTATGCATCGAATTAAGGCAAGCCCCTTTAGGGTTGCCTTAGCAATGTTATGACCTACTCCCAGCCAAATTTTTAATATGTTTCATCAAGTAGTTCGCGGGCGTGAGAAGACAAAACACAGTTGTTTGCAAACTGGCGCAAATCCACCGGTTTTTGGTGTTTTTGAGCTAGTTTGTTCACTCAAATCTTTGATCCTCATCAAGAGAACTAACCTTGGGTAAAAACCCCCTTCAACTTTTGCTTCCACATGCTCAATTTGATCCTCCAAGCTCAGTCTTGCTAATCACTAGGTTTTAGTCTTAATCACTATCATTAAAGGATCATTAGTACTAATTAGGTGATGAGGAAGACCTTCTTTATGACTTTGTTATTCTGCGATGACTCTCTTGATGAAGCCCATATCATATTTTGTATCGAGCCTTATATTAATACTTTTCACCATGGAATGGAGGAAATTGTAATTTTGAACAAGCTTCTTTTCCATTCTTAAATCTGATCATAACTAAATCTTTGAGGAAGAATTTTTCCTTCTCCCATCAATTTGAGAAGGATTCATAAAAAATGAACACGTTCAAGGCTTGAGCCTATCTTTTTGGAACCTTGGGTGTACTAGCGAGACACGTGGTGACAGCCCCTTTGGTGGCATACCCAAACACAAGGTCCTTTCAAAATTTGGTGCTGGGCATGAACAGGGCGTGTGAACACGCCCTTCGGATTGTCCCGCAAGTTGACACGTTGGAAATGACAGTTGACACGTGCGAAGCCTCGTAGGGGGGGCAGAGCCAACTGCCGCAACGGCCTGTCCCCCTCTCGCGCTCTCCCTCTGGTGGGCGATGGCGGCTAGGAGTACTATATTTTTTCTTTCCTCCCTCAACAGCGATGGCTGCAAAGCATTGAAAAGAAGAAGAAGGCGGTCATGGCTTCTGAGCCCTTGCAGGACCTGACGCCACAGGACTTCTTGCCCATCAGAGTTCTGGGTCATGGCGACATCGGCACTGTGTTTCTCGTGCAGCTCTGCAAGAACAACCAGAGCTATGCCATGAAGGTGATGCAGAAGGAGGTCCTCCAACGAAAAGGCGAGAAGCGGGCGGCCACCGAGAAGAAGGTCCTGTCCATGGTCGCCCACCCCTTCCTGCCCACCCTGCATGCCCACTTCCAGTCTGACAAGCACGTCTTCTTCGTCATGGACTTCTGCAGCGGTGGAGACCTCAACGTCCTCCGACAGAAACAACGTTTCAGAAAGTTCTCCGAGTCCATAACCAGGTATGCAAATTCTGGTCACACAACCTAGATGCTCCGCCACACAAGGCCGCACGGCGCTGCCCCTCTCCCCATGCCCCTCGGTGCCTTGAAGAGGCCCCCAAGTTGCCGATTTTGGGTGGGCGCGATTACGGCCGAAAAAAAACTCGGCCATGAAGTAAACTAGGGATCCTAGTTTACTCCACAGGCTGAGTTTTTTTTCCCTATACCCTAGTCTAGAATCCAGGCCGAGTTTTTTTTGTGATGTCGTGCTTCGCCTCCCCTAGTTTACAAAAGAACTAGGGCCCCGAAGTAAACTCGGGCCGCCCCGCAGTAAACTCGGGCTAGCCATGTTGCCTGGTTTACTCCAGTTCCCGAGTTTGGACTTAGAATTTTTTTGGCCTAAGTCTCAAAATGCAAAAGAAAGGTTTTGAACCCACGACGTGTCGCTAGGGAGCTTACCATTAGGCTATATTTTATCCTTTATAACTCACTTATGGCCCAAAAAGCATCTTTTTAATAATAAAAGTCTTCCTTTTTTTAAATTTTAAAAAGTTTTTAATCTTTTGCTTTCCAAAAGCTAGTCGCATCATTCCAAGCCTGTAAGGCTGCCCTATGTTGCTATCTTGCCACGTGTCAATGCCACATCACCAACGCCACATCACTTTTTTTTCTTAAAAAAAAAACTTTGGAAAAAAAAACAATAGGGATGGTATCTCCTTTCTTCTTTGCTACAATGATATTGTTGTTGCCCATGTCCCACCCACCCTTATTGCATTGCACATGGATGAAACCATCGCCCGTGTCTTGATCTTTTGGTGGTGTGGTGACCAGGCAACATTGTATCAGCATGAGGTTCGACAATGCTACGCACTGATGGTGTCCAAGATGAAGGTGCATAGTCCAAGGAGAGCAACACAAGACATGAAAGCTAGTTCCTAGGTGGTTGGTGGTTGGTGGTGTTCCACAAGACCCAAGGGAATGGTAGCCCCGTGAGTCGGATGCCACTTGGGGCATACCAAGAAAGGCCTTAAAGAAAACAGTTCCAAGGGATGATGATCATCCAAGGGATGGAGTGAGGATGCTAGACTCAATACTTAGGAAAAGAAGACCAAAGAAAGTGTTCAGGGACAAGGCATGAAGGGCCAAGGGACAAGTGGAACAGATGCACATATCTACACTAGATTTTGGAGTGGAATCAGAGACCGAAGGCAAGGTTTTTAGTGAAAAGGTTGCTAGGAAGGGAGACCATATGTGGAGACAAGGGATGATGACAGTCATCTAGGGTGAGAAGTTGGAATCCCGTCATCAAGTTTAGCAAAAGGGGATGTCATGTGCATGCACATGGACATCCTAATCCTTGAAGGGCAGCAGATAAACAGACCATTTAGGGCATGAGAAGGGCACAAGAGGACACTGGAAGGGATCCCCATTGATCAGGACTTGGTTGCCCAAGTGTGCAAGCCATTCTGGGCTGGTCGGCAGTATTTATGGATTTTATAGCAGTCAACCAGCATTAGTTGGTGTCCCAATGCCTATATAAAGGCTCAGCCAAGAACTCTTTTGGTCATAGATTAGGTTTTGGGGAATTCCTATGGCTGCCAGGAACATGTACCCTTTTGTACTTTATGAAAGGTGTATAGGGCTGAAAGAAGATACAGAGTGTAGCATACGCGGAAGCCTCGCTGTACCGATCCACAGCCCTAAGCTTGATTAAGAACATTGATGCTAATTAACACATGATTAAGACATAGAGGAGAGAGAAGAAGAGAGAGATTAGCTGTCAGGTTTTCTTGTATTACTATGGCACAAAAAGGTGACTTGATGCGTGTACATGAATGTAGGGCTATGGTCAGCCCCATAGGGGTGACGTAGGCCCCTTTTACATATGTTCTACTACTTATGGAATGAGTGAATGATTTTATGAACTGAATGAATTTGCAATTATGCTTATATATGAGCATTGAACAGCAGTCGGCCAGCATAAATGCACAAATAATGCTTGAAATAATATTCTGTTGGCTGCGTGTGTTGACTGGGCTGTCCACTTCTGCTGAGACCCTGGCTGCCTGCATGCACAAGGCTGCTGCCAGCCGACACCATGCTGCTGTCAGCCAACATCCTCTTCATGCATCCCATGTGGATGATGATGATGCTTAACCTGATGATGAGGCTGATATGATGATGGTTCTGATGCTGATGATAATGATCCTGATGGTGATGATTCTGATGCTTTGCTACTGATGATGTTAATGATGATACTGTCCTAACTACTGCACTAATCAGGGATTAAGCCAATTCATGCTGAAGATTAGCCATGGCACGGGCATGCATGTGACACAAAGCTTCTGCGCATGTAACAAAGCATTCCTGTAGCTACTTCTGGCTCAACAGCAGTACCAAATGGGAGTTCTCAATACACTTGAATTGTCCATGGATCTAGGGGTAGCTAGGGCATTGACCTTGATCAAGCTACGATGGCTGACATCATTAAATCTAGCAATGCACTACATGCTAATGCCACTACTGCTGCTGTGTACCTCAGCGGCATCTCTACCCTCATGATGGTGCTTTGTCTTTTTCAGAAGACCACGTGTTACATTCTTATGTTGATTCTTACACAACTGGTTCCGTGGGTGTCAAGCAAACATTGGGATGCCAGCAAATGCAAGATCAGTTGGAGATTTTCACCTTTGCTTGTCTTTTTCAGCAGACCACGTGTAACATTTTTATGGTGATACACAACTGGTTCCGTGGGTGTCAAGCAAACATTGGGATGCCGGCAAGTGCAAGATCTGTTGAGATCTTTCACCTTTTCTCTAATGCAAAGGCAAGCTCTGCATTAGAGCCTTCAAAATAATCATCTCTTTCATCATGGTTATCCTATTTTGTGCTCCTTCCAGCAATATAATTTGCCTCTTGTGGGTGAGTTTTCATGCCTACATTTATGCAGCATTTCATTCATGTATATAAGGTTACGGGGTTATGTGGATGGGATTTCAAGGTTGTAGGAGCCACGAGGTGCAGGTTAGGAGCCAAGTGGGTGGAGGGTTCGACCCACCCTTTGGTGCATTCCCTAGGTGAATTATGGAAAAGATGGCTTGGTAACATGAGTACGCATGCATGACTCTACTTAGGTTAAGATGCTTTCTCATGCTTCTGAGGTTGATAATGGTTATCTTTGTACTAGATTAGTGGAAGCATAGGTGGACATACTTGTGTGAGTAAGTTATGCATTATTTTCATGTTCATTCACCGGGTTGGTGAATTCGAGGAACTGTAGAAGGATAGATTTCCCGTGATCATCTTGTGTCAACTCACAGTTTAAGGTGGGAGAAGAGAGAAGATGTGTCTGTGTGTGAGAGAGTGAGTTGTCCCATATGCAAAGGGATTCTAAAGTGCCTTGGTGCCATGGAAATGTATAAAAAGGGTGCTCCCCACTCATTTGAGGAATAATAGAAGTTTCTGTTTTCATACAGTCACATGGTAGTCATGGATTCACCTATTTTGGATATTATCAATAAATGAGGAGGATCCCTACCGCTACTATCCCTACACATACAAGAGTCCCACCTTGTATTTGATAACTCTCGTTTTGTAATCTCACATGTAGCCACATGATCACTGTGATGATGATATAGATAGGGACTTAAAAAAAACTTCATGTATTTATTGTACTACGTTTGGTCTCATAGACCAATTGGATCTTTTAAAAAGACACCAATACAATTTCCTTTCTTTCTTTCTTTCTAGTCAAAATTGTTGCTGTTCTAAGGATCTACAATGACAGATGCTAGGACCCTTTGGAAGTTGAGGCAAGTCTTCAACACATCTAGAGAACTGTTATGTTGGATCTATTTTCCACAGGGACAGCAAAGCCAGACTGGAAGTAAAATGTTGGGGAAACGAAGAAGAACAAAAATCTAACTTGTAGAATCAGCTTTGCTGAGGCTCCCTTTGGCTGTCCTAGCCCTTGGAGTTCTTCAGCACTTTGTGAATTATGAGATGCCTAGAAGACTTCCTAGCCTATGCTTATATAGTCTTCATATGTGCTGGTTGGTGGATGCTTATAGGGGTTGGCCTGCTGGATAAATCCCTCCACGACCTGTTTTGCCATTTAAATGTGCGCCTTCTTGCCCATTATGCTGGTTGCCTTGGGTAAGCTGTCCAGGCTGCCTAGGCTGGCCGCCTTGCTGGACTGGCTGCCCAGGCCGTTGGGCTGGCTGACAGGCTGGCCAAGGCCTTTGGGCTGGATGACTTTCCCCCTAGCCCTTCTAGGCCTGGCCGCCTTGTTGCCTAGGCGCCCCAGGCTTGGCTGACAGCATGCCCAGCCATCATGTGGCTGTTGGGCTTGGCAATGGGCCTCCTTGGCCCTTAGGGTGGCCTCCCTTCATAGGCAAGGGTACTGGGGCTACTACAAGACGAACACCCAGAACACTTGTCATCTTTCCATAGGGTGACTCACAATACGGACCGGCACTGCTTCATGTGTGGGACCTGCACACCTGACCAAGACCATGTACGGGAGTTGTACACTTGACCTTGGACACTTACGTGGAACCCTGGCTGACTCTTCGCAGACTGGGGCTCACAAGGAACCAACCTCCACTCCAAGTCCTGCACTTGTTTGTAC
Source organism: Cibotium barometz (assembly GCF_041138505.1). Lineage (NCBI taxonomy): Eukaryota > Viridiplantae > Streptophyta > Polypodiopsida > Cyatheales > Cibotiaceae > Cibotium > Cibotium barometz. Next base: position 12,886,963 of record NC_141092.1, read on the forward strand.
AGATATGTCCACGTGGAACCCTGGCTGACTCTTCGCAGACTGGGGCTCACAAGGAACCAGCCTCCACTCCAAGTCCTGCACCTCATACTGACGGAACCACTGAATTCCTAAGATCATGTCACATCCCAAAAGAGGTGAGACGATGAAATCTCGTTGAAATGAGGCCTTCTGAACTTCAAAGGCAAATTGCTGTGCCTTCTGGGAAATGTGGGTCTGAAGACCAGGTGTAAACCCGTCCACATCCAGATGATATGGGACTAATGTGCAGTTCAATTTATTAGCCAACTGGGGAGAGATGGCGTCTTCAGAACTACCCATATCGAAAAGGACTACAAACTGGCGGCCCTGGGCAGAGCCATAAGCTCGGATGAGGCTCTTCTGAGCAGCATCGCTCTCACCCTCCTGCTTAGCATCAAATACCACGGATGGCATAGGATGCATGGAAGGTAAATGTTGAACTGCATTTGAGGTAGGAGGCGGGGCTGGAGGAGTTGGGGAGGTTGTGGCAACTGTGGCAGAAGGAGCTTTGGCGGCTTGTGCCGCTTGCCATTTGTGGCAATCCTTCTTACCATGCCCTATAATATGACAGAAAAAACATCTATTTTCTGACTGGTACTTCCTTTGCTCCTCTGGAGGAAGATAACCTCCAGTATTGCCTGCTTTAGCCTTTTCATCAGGGGTTTTCTTAGGTTCTTTATCCTTCTTACTCCCTGAACTGGAGCTATTACTGCTGTCCTTCTTAGCATCTTTAGAAGACGCGTTACCTTTCCCTGTCTGTGTAGCTAATTGCTGCTGCTGGGGTTTGGTACTGGACTGAGATGACTGCTTGGGCTTGCCCCCGTTAAGCTTCATTTCTTCATTCTGAGCGAGAGTCAGAGCCCGGTCATATGTACTTGGTTCAAAGTTATGAACTGTGAACCGAATGTTAGAGTCCAATCCACGAATAAATTGCTCCATCTTAGCCTGCTCAGATAACCCTAATTGCTGTGCTAAAGTAATAACCTTACCGGAAAACTGAAGCACTGGGGATCCGTTCTGTCTGAGTCCATAGAACTCGTCTTTCAGACCGGTCATGTACTGGGGCGGGAGATATTTGGTCTTCAGGTCATGGACAAAGATGTTTCAGTCAAAGGCTATGACACCTGTGGCCTGGTCTGTATGAATACTAGACCAATGCTGCCACCAAGTGACTGCCTCACCATTGCGATGGGGAGCCGCTAAGTGGACTTTGTCTCGTGGGTCTGTGATCCTAGCTAAAGGAAAATGAGCATTAAACTGATGAATAAATTGATTAACTGATGAATGATCACACTTACCATCATACTTACTGAAGTTTGGTTGACTGCGATTGATGGTGGTTGATGCTGTTGCGGACTGCTGGCTGGTGACACCTATGACTGGGGAGACTGAGGAGAGCTGTTGATACCTCAAGTGTATGGCCTCCTTTTCCCGTTGGTGCTCGAGTAACATACGTTCTCGATCAAGCTCACGTTGGTGTTCTCGAGCGGCGAGTTCAGCCCGACGCCGGTCTTCGTCGATCCTGCGTTGGGCTTCCTCATAGTCCCGTCTTTCTGCTTTTTCTCTTTTCCTTCGGGCCTCGTCCTCTCTCCTTTGTTGTTCCATCTGAAAGAAGAGGGAGATGTAGTCGGGTGCTGTTGGAGGTGGAGAAGGACGTGCTGCTCTGCTGCCTCCAAGAGTTGGAGATGCTCCATGAGCAGCTGGTTTTGAGCTCTAAGAAGAGCTATGGTGTCTGCTGTAGGCGGAAGAACATGGTCTCCTTTGGGGGAGACGTCTTCCGGCTGATGAGTACTCTCTTCTGTAGACATGATGCTAAAGTCGGTGGTCGTACCGGAACGCAATCTAACCATCCAAGGATGCCCCCACACTAGGATACGATGTGTGTGGACAATCTGAATCTGATACCAATGTGATATGCATCGGAAGTCTTTGTATTGGAAGATCCTGTCACACAAATGCTCACACAGTCTTCTGTATCCTGAGTTTCGTGAGTTTAGCAATCCACTTTAATACTTCAAACTTTAAAGAGATGAGAGAGAGATAAATGAGAACTGTACACCAGATTGGGTCCTGAATTACCCACTGAAGGGCCCCCTATCCCGATAACGAGATAGTATTTGCTTTATTTCTTTAGAGAGAATGACTGTGGACTGTAGATAAGCCAAACGCAAGATCTCGGAGGATCGGAGATTGGCTGAACTGTACACGGCTGTAGAAACACCTCGATGAACTGGTCTCGAGCCTATGCACTCTTCCCAAGGGCATGAGGAAGGGCTGCACACCTGAGGCTGAGAAAAGAAGATGGTGGACTGCTCTACGCTATGTTAGAATGCTGTAAATGCTTATGAATGTTGTGTTACCTTCACCAGATGACTGCTGCATGTATGGATGATGCATAGAAGGCTGGATACTGATGTAGGACTGATGCTGGACTGAAACGCAGGGCTGCAGGACTGAAACGCAGGACTGAACTGGGCTGAATACCTGCTGGCTGTTATCTATGCTCAAACGCAGAGGGTACTTGCTGAATTGGGGCTTGGCAGGGTGCTGTATACAGGCGCCTATGGACTGTACAGATGGGCTGAACCTGAACTGCTGCGTTTAGGGTAAAGATGGCTGCTGGGACTGCTGCGTTGAACTGCTGAATCTGTGGGACTGCTGCATTGAAGTACAAAGACTGCTGTACTGCTGCGTTGGACTGCTAGGGCTGACTGAAGCAAACGCAGGTTCTCAAGGGGCTGGAGAAGCAAGCGCATAAGCTCCAAGGGCTAGATTAGTCTAGGACTAAAGGCAAGGGTACTCCTAGGGTTGAGGAGGAAAGCTAGCACACTGAAGACTGAATGAGAAACTAAGCCCTATGCAAGCCTATTTATACTAACTGGAGGTTGGTCAAGTTGGCTGGTCATTTAATAAAGTTTATATTTATAAATGACAAATAATGCAAATAATGCTAAATAAATACTATAAAATATGGGAAAAATACCAGATAAATCCTAGTAAATTTCCTAAGACTTCTGGGATGTTCTAAATGATGTACAGGCATATGAATGTATATTATGCAGGATGCAGAGTGCTTTCTGATGCAAACCCTAAGGCTTCTACTAACTCTACATGCATAAATGATTCTCTCCGAGTGGGTTAAGGGACTTGACTGACTGACTGACCCGCTAAGGCTGAGGAATGACCTACGTAGCTCGTGCCTGACTTATCCTGGACTGAGGATGTACAATGGGGTCATGGTGTACGACAGTTATCATCCTATTGGGTTCTAAAACTGTACAACTGCTGCACTTCTGATGATGAGCCATCTTGTCACCATGCACTGAGTGCAGAGTGCATGTGACACATCTATTTCCCTTGTCGTGTAACGACGCGCATAAATTCTCGGAACATGGCCTTTGTGTCATTAGTGATGACCTGGCTTTCGGAAGCAGTCACTGTCGAGGAAACAATTTCTACCAGGATTTGGTTCTCTCTCATCGTCGTCGGAATTCACCATAGTGGGAGTGGTTAGGATTTTCCCGGACCACACCAGTACCATCCACTTTGTGTGGGAGACGTCCCCGGTCGCTTCCGGAGGCTATAAACAAACCATCTTTTGAGGGACGAGAGTCACACCAAAAATGGGAGTGCAATTGGTGTCTTAAAACCAACCACACAATGTTCTTGACCTTCAAGCTTCACCTTTGCTTAGGCTCCCTTTGGCTGTCCTGGATTGTTTGGGTTGTCTCCAGGGCTTTATATATAGTGTGTTAGGGTTTGACATTGGGTTGTATTGCTTGGCCATAATGTGTCATTCTAGTTCATATTTTATGTGCATGTAAACTTCGACATTGGGTTGTATTGCTCGGTTGTCGTAATGTGTTGTTTTAATTGTATGTGATTGTATACTTAGACATTGGGTCGTATTATGTTGCCGTAACATGTCGTAGTTTATATTGCAATTTGTATGTGTATGTATTCTATGTTATTTGTCTAATATGCACATTGTTTATTCTTAGTCTTAGTCTTAGTCTCCTCTCTTCATAGTCTACATTGTCTATTCTAAGAGGCGGGACTCACTCTCCGCCTGGTCACTCCGAGAGGCATTGCACTCTCGCCTTCTCAACATGAGAACCTGCAGGGGGGCCTATTGAAAGGGCTCCCAACCTGCTCATTCTCCATCTTTACCATGCTGATTCTCCTCCTTCAATTTTGCAAGCCAGCTCCAGTGGCCACGATCAGAGGGAACCAGCAGCAAAGCAGGCCCCCCTTTGCAGCAATACAAAAGCTTGTGAATGTGATACACATAATGTTGTGCAGTGTGCACCAGCCATGTGGCGCACGTGTGTGGCTTGTAAGATTTCACAATGGATCTGAGCCATGTTCAAGCACATTGTTTCAATGGTCGAGCACTGAAGCAACTGTGTTCAGAGTAAAGGACTATGTGTTTGTTAGTCTCTATTTCCGGCATATTCTATGATGTGCATACTCTGTACATTTGTGCTTCACCTTTCCAGCTCCATGCTGATGCAAATCCAACTTTTGTATTCAAATTTTGATTGTATTTTTTGTTTGTGGAAGGCATCATGAGAGAGAGAGAGAGAGGGGCTGGGGGGAGGGGGGGGGGGGGGGGGGGGGGGGGGGGGGGGGGTTGGGGTTGGGGGGGGTGTGGGAAGAGTATTCATTCTCCTCTTTGAAAAGAACAAAAAGTAGATTTTTTCTTGCGTCCTGCTCTTTCTTAGCTAACACTATTGTTTGGAAAAATTTGGAGGAGTGAGGTGATTTAGACTTTGATAAAAACATCTCCCATAGAATAGCAATTTTATGCCAAGCTTGCATCCATCGTAGCTAATGTAAACACTTCTACATCTCTTGATAGTCTTTCCTTTTTCAACTTCTTGTGGTCTGATTCAAAGGTGATTGGGACACTTCATATTTTTGCTTATCTGCAGGTTCTATGCAGCAGAAGTAGTAGTAGCATTGGAATACCTTCATCAGCAGGGAATCATCTACAGAGATTTGAAACCCGAAAACATTTTGATCCAGAGCAATGGACATATCATGCTCACAGACTTTGACCTTTCATTGGTGGTGGTCGAAAGGAAACCAGGAGACTTGCCCACAAAAAAGAGGTCGTTTGGCACCATATTCTCATGCTTCAGTCCAAAGTCAGTTGCGAGGACAAATATAAAGAAAGAAGAAAACAGCCCCGAGCTGTCACATGGAAGCGGACAAACTGAAGGTTCTGTCTCTGTTCAACAAGCAGCAAAGGCTCAAAAATTTCATTTCCCTTTCTACACTTGGCCAAGAAAGGTGCCGTCGAAGGCAAAAAATGGGTGTCGGGCATCAATCTCCCGGTCCCATTCGTTTGTAGGCACAGAAGAGTATGTTGCACCTGAGGTTTTGTGGGGAAAGGGACATGGGTTTTCAGTAGATTGGTGGACATTAGGCATCTTTCTCTTTGAGATGGTCTATGGAAAGACCCCCTTCAAAGGTCCCAATAGAAAGGAAACTTTCTATAACATTCTATGCAGAGAGCCTGAGTTTACCTCTCAATCTCCCCTCAATGACTTGATAAAGAAGCTGCTTGTAAAAGATCCAGAGTCAAGGTTGGGCTCTTCCCATGATGCAGGAGAGATAAAGAGACACTTGTATTTCAAAGGAACTGCATGGAAGCACTTGGAGGAGGTTGCCAGGCCACCTTTTGTTCCCCCTCCAGTTTCACAGGTACAAGTGGACAGTAAAGAACACCGGGAATGCCTTATAAATGCCCGTTTCCCCTCTGAGCACCATCATTCTTGTAAAGTTAATGGTAGTGCCAGGAATGAAGTCAACCATGAGACTTCGGAAAATGATGAAAAGGAAAACTCTCAGAACTCAACCAATTCTATATTGAAGAATAGCAAACATGTAGAGAATGTAGTAAATCCCAAACCCTTAAGTGAGGGCAATGATGCTGATATGAAAGGCAGAGTTGCAGAGAAGGCAGATCCTCCATTGAAGAGGGTTGAAATACCCATAAAAGCTTTGTCTTGATGAGAGAGACCACCTTTTACCAGGGGTTAAGGTCCTCTCTTGAAATGCTAACTTTGTTCTTTTCGATAGAGACAGGTTTTGCCGTGTTCTTTCTTGTCCTTGTGTGGGTTTTTACTGAGTATTTTCTTGAATTCTAGTGGTGTTTTTGCTTGCAATCTGAGTGCTATGTTAAGGCTCTTTTTTTTTTTTTGTATCGGCGGGCTCTTGCCCAAGTGGTTAGCTCATGTCCCATGGCATAGACATAGGATGCCAAACTGGAAAAAATAAGCTTTTTTGAGTCACACACTTAAAAATTTGAATTGAGCATGTGATACACATGCTTCAAATGTAGCTGGTCAGGGTGTTCAGAATATTTGATCATAGGAAGAGGGGCTTTCTGTGAAGGTCATTTGATCCCAGGGGCTGTTTATTTCTTGTAGCTTGGAGGTGTTTAAGGCTTTGCTAAGAAGACACTAGAAAAGGGATCCGTAATGGCAAGATCAATCCTTGACTTTGCATGGTCCTCAAATGTTCCTTAACCAAGAGCATGAAGATATGTTTTGGGTTTATACACACTTAAAAAGCATCACCTCTCTTGCACAGATTGCTCCCATTTACCTGAGGCAAAGAGATCCTCTTGAGATAACTTGCTGGCTTCTTATTTTTTGGCTTGCCTTCATATAAGGAGGTTTTAAGGTTTTCATTTTAGAACAGCAATTAGAAAAACACGTGTTTGTGTGTAGTCAACAAAGTTGGACTTTTCTAGAGAAAATATTCTCTTGTTTTGGTGAGTTGTATATTGTAAATTCTCGATGTTGAGGTTTAAACTCACATCCCTTTGGGGCATCATGGTGCAAGAGTCCCAACCCTTATTTCTTATTTTTTTAATTTCACAAAATTTGTGCCCAATCTTATATATTGATCCAAATGAAAGGTGAATGGCCCTAGCCTCCATCTAGGCATATAGAGAACTCTTTCTTTGTTCCATTGGCAAGGAGCATTCTGGTGTGACAGTGGAGTGAGAATGTGATGGACGATGTAGCGCACCCACATCAAGAAGTTACAATTGTGGCTCTTAAGGCAACACATACTTTGTCAAGGCTAAGGCAAGCACTTGGCTTGAATATATTTGGCAATGCTATCTCGAGGAGTAGCCTAGGGCTTAGTTGTGTTCATCTGACACCCACCAATATCGCCTGGTGTTGATTAGGAGATCACACTTTGAATAGAAGTGGAATCCACTCTGAAAGTATAAGCATTAAGCTCTAATAAGTATGGATTAGAGTGGAATAGTTGATTTTTGTTCATGTATTTCAGAATTTTCATGCATTGTTGGAATTGGTAGCTTAAAAGCATACAAAATCAACTAAAAAGCTATAGCTTAGCTAGCTTATAGCTAGGCTTAAAGGTAAGTCTTAGTTTTATGCTAAGCTTTCTAAAAGCTATAAGCTTTAAACTAAAGCTTATAAAAGTTTTCTCTCATGTGCTAAAACCAAAAGCTTATTAAATCCATTCTTTTGTGTCAAGTTAGAAAAAAAAAAACTTTCAAAACTTCAAACAAAAATTTATGTGAAAGCTTCCTCTTGTGACGCAAGAAAAAGGAGAACTTCAAAGGACTTTTTTAAGGATTATTGTTTGCGGATTTGTCAAATCAAAAAACACTTAAACACTTGCATTATCATTATTAACTAAAATTAGGATCCTTAATCACTCTCCATCAAGTCCAAAAAATTTGAAAAAAAGCCCAAAAACTAGGCCAAACGAGCTCTTGGGTTAAAAGATGTAATCCCAGAGTCTCATGAAAAAAGACGAGAGTTAAACATACAAGTCAACACACATGAGTCGTCGAGACATAAGCCATGAGTTCGGAGTCTTCAATCATGAGTATGGGCACGTGAGCCTTGTCTTTGGACACGTGAGTCAACCAGATGTTAGTTTTATAGGTAGAAGGTATACCTAATATTATACCAACGAATTTTTATTATCTTAAAGACTTGTAAGGATATATCTACTCACATTCTTTAAGGATTTTCTTCTCATACAATATGTACTAGTTATAATTTAGAAAGAATATTCTTGTTCTTTGTAATTATAACAAAATTAAAGTACAATTATTACCCAAATAATTATAAACCAATTCTATCATAAGCCTAGTGTATAAAATTATGTGTCCTAGGTAGGCCTATTGCGTTAAAATAAAGTATGTGAGCTTAGTTCATACAAAAAAGGTGTGAGCCTACAGACGTAAGCCAATATGTATGAATCAAGACACATGAGCCTAGAGATATGAGCCGAGAGACATGATCTCGGAGACGTCTCCCTGGAGACGTGAGCTTGAAGATGTGAGCCTGGACAAGTAAACCTGCAAACGTAATCCTAGCACGTGAATTGAGAGGCGTGAACCTAAAGACGTCAGTCTAGCAAAAAAGGGTTCAAAAAAATCAAAATCGAGAAAAATATATATTTTGTATGTTATAAAAAGAAAAACGTTTTTTTTGTAGCTTGAGCAAAGCAGACATGTTTGGAATCAGTTCAGACCTACTTCAGGAAGTACTACAAATCCGTTTCGCCACAGTGAAACCCTTGTTGCGAACTTGATTTGGACTAATTGTTAAAAAAACAATACAATTGACAATAGTGTATCACGCTACACTTTCTTAAACTTACCTAGCCTTTAGTCCTTGCAAAATGACCAGCATCAATCAATAGAGAATCCCCTCTGTTTAAGAAGGAAAAAAGTCTTTGGATTCACCTCAAGTGCGGAACTTTGGGATGAGATGAACCAACTAAACGCAATCGTGAGCGGAGGAACAATGGACTACCTAGATGAGGAACATTAAACCAAGAAGCCATGCTGGTGAAGGACAAGTGCCATTGTAAACCGCACAAACCAACCCCATAGGGGAAGTGATCTTGTACCCTAAAATAGAAGGTTTCATGCAACCACCTTCTTACATCGACCATGTGAAAATGCAAAAGGCATGTTAAGATGGCGTTAGAAATGGGTAGGGGGATTGTGAAAAACATAATACCTAGAGGCTTAGAGTTGGGCAAAACAAAGCCAATCCACATCTCAAGGATGATAACCAAATGTGATGGAACTAGAGATCCCATTTGGTATCTAGAGAACTTCGATTAAATTTGCAAGGCCATGAAAAGGATTGATGATTCCACCAAGATCTGCTCATTTAGACTTTGTCTTGAAGGCAAAGCATGCCAATGGTTTAGGTGTCTAAACCACATGGAAAGGCTAGCTAGGAGGCCAATGGAACATTTTGGCTTTTCGCACCCTAGGATCACATTATAGGACCCTAGTTACTTGTAGAAGTTCCAGAAATGTAATAATGGTACTAGGAAGGCACATAATTCCTTGGTAAGCATAATTTTCCACAAAGAGAGCTCTTGGAGTAGAGTTGGTCATGCTAGTAAGAGTGACTAGTTCTACTCCACGAGTGTGACCAAGAACTTTGCGAGCATATGATGCATGTTCTAGGAGTTTTGCTTCCAAATAGAAATGGCTCTTAGCAAATGTTGGTCCATTTGAGTTGCCAACCTCACAATCTTCCCTTGAATAAGCTTGGTTGATTTTAAGGGTTTATAAAGTGCCTTTTGTGAGCATGAACGCATGTTATAAATAATTATATTGGCCATTTCGTAGATATTTCTCTTGAAAATACTATAACTACTACAAACACCAAAAATGCACCAATGATATTTCTTGAAGAAAGTTGGATAATGCAAGAAAGAGGTCCACTCATTAGATGGAGTAGATAACAAGGGTGTAGGTCACCATCCTAGATCTCATATGGGAGAAGCTCACCATGAAAGATTGGGCATAAGCTCCAATAAGTCAAGATGTCTTATCATAATAGAGGTATCAAAAAGGTATAATGCCCATGAGCCCTATGACTAATATAGCCCAAGGTCCCAAAAGTAAACAATAAATAACCCTAAGCCCAGGCCCCATTCCCCATGTGCATGTGCACTTTATTACAAACCATCCCCTCCTATAATGATTTTATCCTCAAAATCAAAGGGTGGTCGTGCACAAAGAAAACATATATAAGTGGCTATGTACAAAAGCCAAAAATCACATCCATGGCTGAATGTCGATGTAGTAGAAAACCCATACATGAATCATATGACCCCTAGGGTTAGGTGGAAAGGATGAAGGGTTCCCGTCGTCAATGATGAGGCTATCTAGGCAATTGCCTGGATCGAAAGGAAATTCGAGGCATGCAAAATCCAAGGCAATGGTCCCATGATAATCTAGTGCAAGTGGAGAGGATAAGGAACCACTGTTAATGACGAAGCTAGTCGAGTATCCTCCAAGATCAAAAGGATATGTATGGTATACACCACCCTGAACTACCAAATCTGAAATGGTAGTAGCTCCTAGGTCGAAAGGAAAACTCAACTCCAACGTCGAAGAAATCATAGCTCCTCTATTAAAAGAAAAGCTCAACTCCAAAGAAATAGTAGCTCCAGGGTTGAAAGGAAAATTCATAAGCCTATCCTCATGACCACAGTGTGAATTTGGCATGAAAGGTATCAACCAAAGAAGCTTGAAACTCCCGGCTAGAATGTCAAACGGTCATGGCGCCAAAGAACCATCGTGTGTAGGCCAAGACTGAGATATGTCGTAGGTGCATCTAAAAGTTGAGCCACATATCTAAAAACTGTGCTCCTCAAGTGGCAAAGAATGCATCCAAAGGAAAATGTCTTGGCTCTAAAGAACATAGGCTCTTATCGACACCCGTGGGAGCCAAATGAACATAGCTCGAGGTTGGCCTCATGTAGAGTCAAATGTGAACCCATGCCATCATCTCATGTGGCACCACTTGAAAAGTCGAAGGCATGATCCACCAAATCAATGTATATATGAGTGTGATCCAACCCATGCACAATATCTCCATGTGAAAGACACTCTATATGTGTGTGTCCCTCTAAGACAAAGGTGGATCACCATAAAGATCACCATCACTAAGCATAGACAAAGTGTCTACACAAGAGAGATAAGTGGTATCAATCAACTCACTATCAATGGAATCTCCAAGGCCACTAAGGTCATCCACAAAGGTAATCTCCATCAATGGTGTCCCTATATGACCTAAATCCCATGATAAATCAACCTCCAACAACATCACTGGATCTAAGAAAATATCTAGATGAAATGTAAATCTCTCGAGGTCGATATCATAGGATATGCTAAAAATATGATCGATTATGCATACTCCTACGATGTCGTCTCACCTCCACGAACTCATCACTACTCTCATGCACTATCCCTGACTACTCAATCACAACAACTTGATCCACATGAATGCTGCCAAGAATGCTTTGAAAACTAGGAGTAGTGATCTATCCAAAATCTCTCCACATGTGACAACTCTAAACAGGTATCACATTACATCTAATACTAGAACCTTAGGTCTATTCTCCTCATGGTGTATGATGTGCTCATCAACATGTGAAGTGTCATCCCCATGCGTAACTAGGAATGTATGACTAAGAGAATGATCATGATGACTAATCAAATGCCTTGGGTCTATGCTCCTCATGGTCTATGATGTGCTCATCAACATGTGAAGTGTCATCCCCATGTGTAGCTAGGAATGTATGACTAACCGAATGATCATGATGACTGATCAAATGCCCATAAGATCATTGGTGGATGCATCACAATGGTCATGTAATGTATCCCCATGATCACTAGGAATAGAGCTAGGTTGCTCTATGATGCTCGTAATGCTCATGTGCTCGTTGCCATGCCTACCTCCAAGTTCATGTCCTCATGATCTAGATCACACATATCACTGCTACATACATCACCATCATCATCATGATGATGTATGTGTATGTCATCATGTGCACATGTATCACTATTATCATGTGTGTATGTGTCATGATGTGCACGTGTATCACTGTAATCATATGTGTGTGTGTGTGATATAATACATCATCATCATGATCTCAATATGTGTCGGTGTCAACTGCATCCCCAGGAACATAATCATGGTAGCTCAAGAGTGTGGGACACTCGTATAAGTGGCCAAAGAAAGAATCCTCCCATGAGAACAATGCCGAACCCTCCGTGTCAAAGTAGCCAAGCAATAGAGCAAAGAAGTCACCGTGTACGAACGATCTGGACCATCTGGCATGAATCTCCCCCTCGTTGAACAAATTTCTCTGATGGCTAGGCACCAAACTCTCAAGCTCAAACAACTAGCCATGACATGAATATGCCACCTCGTAATAACGAGAAGTTGATGAGTCGGGATCTAGAGGTCTAAGCCTTGATGTGCTGAAGGTATGTGCGAATGTCGCAAATGAGATGTGCTCCTTGAAACAAAGTGGAAACTCGTGATAACGAGCGTAGAGCCATGAAGACAATGCCATGTGCGACCCTCCTAACATCATGATCTGAGATGCTATCATAGTAATATCGATGACGAAGATGATGTGTGGTGTGTCGATCATAAGAAGGATAAAAATAGTAAGAAACACCCATAGCTGCTTGTGAACACCACTCAACAACACAACTCCAAGCGTGTGAACAAAGTCTATAAAACCCAAAGTGTATGAATAAGCCCAAAGTACGCTATGACATGTGAACAAAGGAATAGTAAAGACAAATAACTCACACCATGTGTGAATAAGCTCAAATGACACACTGATACGTGTGACACATGTGAACAATCACTAATAAAGCCCAATGCATGTGAATAATCACTAACAAATCCCAATGCATGTGAACAACCCCCAAGGTTCTCAAATCAACACTAAATCACCTCATGTGTGAAGCACATGTGAACATGCTCCACAAAACCCAAAGCGTGAAATGTATGTGACAACACCCCCCCAAATGCACCAAATCTATCCGACGGCACACGAACAACCTCCTTGTGGCTCAAGGTGTGTAAACAAGCCCCATCATCGCATGTGAATACCCTCACCACATAGGAGGCATGTGTAAGGATGTGTGGTAAATGTTAAATGCCCAATTTGGTGTACAAGCTCAAGTGTGACTGGGTAAAAGGGATCCAAGGGGACTAATGTGAAAGGAGCTATGGAAAATGTAGTGGAAAATGAAGAAAAGGGTTAAAAACCCTAGACCAAGGCGTTGAAAAGGGTTAGAACCCTAACATTCGAGAGAAAATAAATAGAAGCAGCTTTTCTTTAGCTTTGTTTTGGCGGCCACCCCATATGCTAAATTATCTTTATGATGCTCATAATTCTTGATCATTACATGGAGTAGACAACAAGGGTGTAGGTCACCATCCTAGATCTCATATGGGAGAAGCTCACCACCATGAACACTTGCCAATGGGTATAAGCTCCAAGAAGACAAGATGTCATATCATAATAGAGATATCAAAAAGGTACAATGCCCATGAGCCCTATGCCTAATATAGCTCAAGGTCCCAAAAAGTACACATGTAAATGACCTTAAGCCCAAGTGCCTAGGCCCCATCCCCCATGTGCAAGTGCATACCAAATCAACTTCATTATAGATGACAAGAATCATATTGAACTACGCCCAAAAACCACAAAACCTCTAGAATCATGATGCTCAAAACCAAGATAAAAGTGAAAGGGATCGATTCTTAGTTCCTCATCGAGTCAACTTGCTCAATGTAAATCTCTTAACTCCCTTTGTACTCATCCTAAGAGAAAGAAGAGGAATTCCAAAAATATTAAGAAATCTAAAGGAATGGTTAAGGAGCAAAGATCTAAGGTAACTATGGATATCCCATTTTTGGTGTGTTAACAAGGTGCCAATTTACTAACAAACTTTACTCAAGTCATTCAATGGTTTATCCACTTTGCTCTAGTCGTATACCTTGAATAGAAGGGTGAATTAATATAAACTAGGTTGGGCCTAGAAGTTACCACTATTGATCCAATCATATAACAGGTTAGTGTGGAATTCCGTTGGTGGGTAGTGACCATATACACATTTTATTGGAGAAAAAAACCCATAGAGACCTTTAGTTTAGCTTTACTTATATTTTTTTAATGAAGTGTTCACTTGTACATGTACATTATTCTATTGTAGAGGATGAAATTCACGTTTCTCTTGTCTCTAGAGGCTCCATTGGGAGTTTGTAAGTATCATCTCTTAGTTGGTGATAGCTCCATCGGGAGGTGGTGAGTATCATCTGTTAATTGGTGATAGCTCGTTGCATGGGTCCCTTTTTTTGCATTCATTTCCATCAATTTGATTTTCTTCTTATAATTTTGATTATGTGATGATAGAAGCACATGAGTATGTGATATAATTAGCTTGTAGGATTCAAAGGGTTATTTATCTTTTCTTTTTATGAAATTGAGTCACCAAGGTTGTGACAAAGAGGGTTTGCCATGTTGGCAAAAGGTGAATGAATGAAATTTGGCAATAGGAGTATGTGATGCACACAAAGCACTAGGAGTACGTTCTTAGGACACGGTGAATGAACGAATGAAATTTGGAAATAGGGGTATGTGATACACACAAAGCACTAGGAATATGTTCTCACTAGGAATATGTTCTTAGGACATGGTGAATATGTTCTTAGGACATGGTGAATGTGATAGACACAATGTCATATTTTTGACTATGCACATGTGGAGGAACACCATGGAAGGGTAGCCACAAACCTTGGTGTGTGTTCCAAGCATGGTTTAATATATGTGGAAGGACTCCATGGAAGGATTGAGATCCTGGTGTGAGCTCCTCGCATGATTGGTTACATGTGGAAGGGCTCCATGGAAGGATTGAGATCCTGGTGTGAGCTCCTCGCATGATTGGTTACATGTGGAAGGGCTCCATGGAAGGATTGATATCCTGGTGTGAGTTCCTGGCATGACTTAGTACATGTGGAAGGGCTCCATGGAAGGATTGATATCCTGGTGTGAGTTCCTGGCATGACTTAGTACATGTGGAAGGGCTTCATGGAAGGGTGGATACCCTAGTGAGAGTTATTGGCATTCTGATTAAGTCTCATGGAAGGGTGGACACCCTCATTGATGAGCATTCTTTATACTATATGGGTGGTGCCCGAGAAGGGTTCAGTACAAGATGAATAAGTTGGGAGATGGAATACACAATATTATGCATAAAGCATTTGTGTGTGTGCTAACATGCATGAATGACTTGTCTTGACTACCTGGACAATGCCTGGTATTTCTGCCTCTGTGATTGTCCATGAGCTCTGGGGACGTCTGGAAACCCTGTGGTGGACACGTTTGTGCACGCATGTTTGGGACTAAGGTAGTGGTATTATGTGTTTTGCAGGTGGTAAGTGACCATCAAGTGTTTAGACTTGGAGACACAAGTCCCGACCAAACTCGTCGATTTATAACTTATATTTTATTATACTAAGGTTTATGAGTGCAGGTGTTCACATACACTTCAATTTGGGTAGACAAATTATAAAGTGTTCACACTTATGTTCGGGTGGACAATTTTTAAGGTGTCACATCAAAAGGGACCAATTTTTTAACAAAGCTTGGCCAATACTCAAAGTGGGCAGCCCTCAAACCAAGAAAAGCTCCACGAGTTGCTATTTTGGGGAGGAGGGCCAAAATCAGCTAGGCGCCTCCTTTTTCCAACTGTTTTTGGCAGAGGGCTTGGCTAGTTGTGAAGAAGACATGCAAGGGAACTAGGGAGAGAGTTGGTTGACCATGAGAAAGGTTGTTTTATAGTTGGGGGACTACCTCCATAGTTGGGGCATCAAAAAGCGATTCTTCTCTGTCTCTATCTTGAAGCAGGTGACCATGCCTAGCCCCTCTACAGGGCTGGTCAACTGCCGTACAACAGGTCTTTTCGCTGGTTATTAATGCTTTGAAGGCTTGGGATCTAAGGCAAACCACAAAACACTCATTTCATCTCTTGGGTTGACTTTTATAGCATGTTTGTGGGCTGAAAACAAGACTGTGCAGTCTAATTCAGCAAGGTTCTTCATGATAGAATTATGCAAAAAAAAATACAAAAGTTTTTAAAAAAATGAAAAATTACAGAATAGGTAAAGAATATGGATTCCTAAAAAAACATAAATTATTTATTTATTTATTTTTGTTTTTTTTTCTTTTTTTTTAAAAACTAATTACACACAAGCATAAAATTAAAAAATTTAAAACAATGCAAGTTACACTAATTATGTAAAATTTTATAGAAATTTAAAAAATAAAAAATTACAAAATATATGGACTCAAAATACAAACACAAAAATTATTTTTTTGTTTTGTTTTTTTTCTTTCTTTCTTTCTTTTCTCTCTTTTTTTTTCTCTTTTTTGTTTTTTTTGAATTTAATGTTTTATGGTATTTTTTTCTTTTTTTAAAATTTTCTTTTTTTATTTTATTTTTTTAAAAAAATAAAAACAAATTAACAAATTAAAAAAAGAAATAGTCTCTGAACCTGCATGAGGCCTGTGGCTCTAGGGGTGGAACCTTCGGGTGGCTAGAGCCAAGGTTTTTCATGGCTGGTTATTCAGGACAACATCACTGTGGGAGGGTGTGATCACGTACTAGAGTGTGGTTGTGCCCGAGAGACTCTTGGAAGCTTGAGATTGAGTACTCAGGCTACTGTTTGATTTGTTTTCATCTTATTTTGGATGTATCTGGTGCCAGTTTGAAGAGTGTTTACTCTCTAGCACCCATTCTCTTGTACCTGAAAACTCTGTTGTTGTTTGGTAATAAAGATACCTCAAGGGGGGTTGTAGCATTATATGGTAGTGATGTGTGTGAACACACTTAGGACCACCGTGGGGTACTTTTTCCCCCACTAGGAGGTTTTTTTCCCCCGTGTGTATGTACACCCTCTTATCTACTCATTTTGGGACGTATACTTATCTTTTGTATCTGGCACACATTTGTTCATTCTAATCTAGTGAGTTTGTGTGCTCTCAAGCTTCTCTATCTTGTGTGTGTGCATTGTTGCAACCCTAACCCTAATTCCAACAATTGATATCAGAGCTAGCTTCCTTGACACTTGATCTACTAGTCTACCTCCTCCTTACAACCCTATTTTTCTTTCTCCAATTGAGATACCCTCTTAGGAGAAGAAGGTATATACTGTAGTGTGTTGTATACTAAGTATACAAAATTTTCAAGGTATGCGACATGGTTCAGGTGTGTTTTGGGCACCGTAAGGTTTCTGCAGATGTTCTGGAGGAGAGGTGTCAATTTGGATAGGTTCTGCTCGATTTTGGGTGTTTGGGCTATGCAGAGTGGCAAAGATTTGGTGTGCAGCAACATCTACAGTGTCTTCAACAACATCAACCATCATACTTTCACCAGTAACACTCTGTTCTCTACTCTGTGTTATTTTTCATACACTTTGCAGGAGGTGATTTAGTCAGCCAGTTGGCAGCCATCCAGGGTTACATTCAGTAAATACTGAGTACTTGCAGTGTGTTGAAAGATTTTGCATTTGGTAGAAAGTTATGGCTAGCAGTACTGTATTCAACATGTTGTCTACCGAGGAAAAACTTGATGGGACTAAATACCCATTGTGGTCCTATATAATGAGGCATGTTTTGGTTGCTAAAGGCCTTTGGAATGTGGTCAATGGTAGTGAAACTCATCGTGTTTCACAACTACCAGTGCAACCAGGTACTACAGGTGCATGTGAAGTAGAATCTGATACAGATATGGCTCCTCCATATGTACCACCAATACCTCCCACTGCTACTCAAATGAGATGGGATGGAAGAGATGCACAAGCACATGCATTGCTTGCACTTTCTATGAAGCGAAGCATTATTCCTCATATTCGGTAATGTAAGACTTCAAAACAAGCATGGGATGCACTTGTTGCTGCATTATACCAGGTGCGCAATGAAGCACATGTTGCATATTTGCACAAACAATTAGAGTTTGAGCACATTAATGAGGGAGACTCAATGGACAGCTTCTTGACCAAGATCAAAAATTTTAAGGAGCAGTTTGCTAGTGTGGATGAGATATATCTTGATAGTACATTGGTGCCCATGGTTCTCAATGCATTGCTGGATTCTTATTAGAGTTTTGCCTCTACCCTTAGACTCATGATGAAGGGAAATCCAAATGCCCTTACATTTGATGAGCTGGTTTTAGTACTCTTGCAAGAAGAGCAGTCTAGGCAAAACAGATTTGTTATTATACGAGTTGGTGACCAAGCTTTTGTTGTTAATCATAAAGGCAAAGGTAAAGCTTCTTTGCATGGTGGCTATAAGCCAAAATCAGAATCGTTAGGTAAGGATGTAGAGAAAGAAGGTGATAAGCCTAAAAAGAAGGGCAAGTGTCACTATTACAGGAAACCAGGGCACTACATAAATGAGTGCTAGAAAAAGCTAGAGAAGGAGAAAAAGAAAGAATCGGAAATTTGCACCAAGTGCAGAGAAGAAGGAATCTGCAAGTTTTGATCAAGATGATTGGACATGGACTATACATTGCAGTTTATGACCCTTTTGTTCATGATGTATGCATGTCAGTGGGGCATAATCAGATTCTTGGTACTTTGACAGTGGTGTTAGTAAGCACATTACTTCACAAAAATTTTTATTCTCATCTCTGGAATCAGTTCCAAGTGCAGGAACTGTCACATGTGCAAATGGTTCCTCATATCCTGTCAAAGGAGTTGGTAGAGTTGAGCTCATTTGCTCCCCTGTCTCAGGAATTCTGCACACTCCGGTTGCTTATGACAAGGGGACCGTAATCCAAAGCTTTTTGGTTATGCCTGCTGGTACCATGGAAGGGACTGTAAACTTGGGGCGCAAATGGATGTTGGCCACCAAGTGCAATATCGATTGGGCAACCAGACGAGTCACAACGCAAGAACCAACACTAGGTCTGACTGCTCAAAATCCCGCACCTAAGTCATCCACTCAAATGTTAGATAATGAAAAATCACCAAGTCCAGTGGCAAAACCATCTTTGATTTCTTTCTAAAGTTTTATATGTGCTAGGCATTAAGAAGAACTTGCTATCAGTGTCAACCTTAGCCTTGTCAGGCTTGATAGTGAAATTTATGGATGACAGATGTACATTTCAGGATAGAAATGATGGTTATTCTATCATTGCCTCAGGTACCTTGTTTCATGGCCTATACAAGATGGATATATTTGAGAAGTTGCAGCAGGATGCTTGCTCAGTCTCTACGACTCGTGCTATGAGTAATGCAAAATTATGGCATGCACGATTCGGCCATCTGAATTATGGCAGTTTGTTATGCCTTCAAAGGCATGATATGGTGTTTGAGATGCCAACTCTTGAAACCCCTACTAGACATGTATGTGAGGGGTGTATTCTTGGTAAAATGCATCGGCCATCATTTTCAAAGGATGGATTTGTGAGAGCTGTTAAGAAATTATAGCTTATAAATAGTGATGTATGTGGTCCTATGAGGACATCATCTATTGGGGGATATATCTACTTTGTCACTTTTATTGATGATGATTACTCTAGATATAGCTGGGTGATTAAAGAAAAATTCGGAGGTTTTTATGTGCTTTAGGCACTTTGTATCCATGGCTAAAAATGCATGTGTATGTAAAGTTGGCACCCTTCGTTCTCAGATTGAGGGGGGGAGTATATGTCCAAGGAATTTCATGCATATATGGCTGAAAAAGGCATAAGGCATCAATGTACAATGCCATACACACGTTAGAAAAATGGTGTGGCTAAGAGGAAGAACAGGTCTCTCATGGATATGGCACGATGTATGGTGAAAGCCCAAGATTTACCTCATGGTTTTTGGTTAGAGGCAACTATGTGTGCAAACTATGTGTTGAACAAATGCCCTACCAAGGCCTTGTAGTCCAAAACTCCTTATGAAGCTTGGCATGGCAGGAAGCCTTCTATGGCTCATTTGCATGTTTTTGGTTGTCTTGCTTATGCTCTTGTGCTTGAGCAACAACGTAGTAAGCTTGATGATAAGGCAATTAAATGCATATTTGTAGGATACAGTTCAAAAATCAAGGGATATAGGCACTACCATCCGGCCACAAAGCGGATTTTGGTAAGTAGAGACGTTGTTTTTTGACGAAAACTCAGTTCAACCCATGCTTTCATGCCAAAAATAGTAGAATGTATGCTCATAGGACATATTTGATTCGCTCCTACCTTTGTTTAATGGAGGGCAGCCATATGTAGATGAGGAAATTATTGAGGTGTAGTGGATGAGGAGAGAGCAGCCATACAAGAATCTAGGCATAATCCAAAATGGCTTGTGCAGACGTTGAGGGATAGCAAGTTGGAAGCTCCTTTACCTAGCAGAACTCGTGCAGGTTCTCATCATGCAGATTATTCTCATGTGGATCATGTTCTCATTTCCACTTTATGTAATGAAGGAGGAACCTGTTTCCTTTGAGGAAGCACAGGATGATGATCATGGATGCATGCTATGCAGGATGAGTATAACTCTATACTCAATAATGACACTTGGTATTTGACAGATCGACCTCATGGCAAGAAGGCCATTGGTACTAAGTGGGTTTACAAGTTAAAATGCAAAGTATATGGTAGCATTGATTGCTACAAGGCCAGACTTGTTACAAATGGGGTATGCCCAGCAAAAGGGCATTGATTATGATGAGATCTTTGCACCCACATCTTGTATGACTACCATTAGGTGTCTCGTTGCTTTGGCAGCACATCATGGGTGGAATGTACAGTTGGACATTAAGACTGCATTCTTAAATGGGGATTTACATGAGGAGGTGTATGTATCGCAGCCTCCTGGTTTTGTTGTGAAAGGAGAAGAGTCTAAAGTATGCAGGTTGAAAAAGGCTCTTTATGGCATTAAGTAGGCTCCTAGAGCATGGTATGAGAAGATTCATACATACTTGGTTGCAAATAATTTTTGCAAAAGTCCAACAGAGAGTACTCTCTATGTGAAGAGGAGTACGGACACATTTTTTGGTCATCGTTCTATACGTTGATGACATGCTGCTCCTCACGGGACCTGATATAGATTATATTTCAGCCTTTAAGGCTGATTTGGAGTCATCATTTGAGATGTCTGATTTGGGGCCGTTGCATTACTATTTGGTGATTCAGTTTATGCAGCAGCACAATGATGGCATTGTTATGCTATAGTCTAAATATATACAGAAGCTCTTGAAGAGGTTTAATCTTGAAGAATGTAAACCTGTGGCTACACCTATGGAGACAGGTTCTCGACTTAGTCTTCAAGATGTAGGAGACTCTTTTGATGCTAATTTGTATCAGCAGGATATTGGATCCCTTCTTTATGTATGCAACACATGAGGCTAGGTATACAATATGTGGTCTCACAGTTGAGTGGATTTATGCATAGCCCAGGTATGAAGCATTGGCAGGCTATAAAGCGGGTTTTTTGCTATTTATAGGGCACTCAGTATTTTGGATTGTTTTATCAAAAGGGGGGTGAGTCACACAACTGCATGCTTTTAGTGATTCAGATTGGGTTGGATGTTATGAAACACGAGTGTCCACTAGTGGGTTTTGCTTCCGGCTTGGTGATTCATGTATATCATGGCTCAACAAGAAGCAGCCTACACTTCTAGCTGTGAAGCTAAGTACAAGGCAACATTTACAGGCACAATTGAGTGTGTGTGGCTCATACATCTTATGGATGATTTGGGTGTTGGACAATCATCTGGCACTACGATTTTCACTGACAACCAGAGCGCATTAGTAGTTGCGAGGAGCCCAGTGTTTCATGCTCGCACTAAGCACATTGCGGTGCATTACCACTATGTCAGGGAAAGACTCTCTGCAGTAGAGATCAGCTTGATCTATGTGCCTACACATGACAACATAGCAGATTTATTCACGGTCTCTTCCTTGTGAAAAGTTTGAAGCTTTTTGTAAAGCTTTGGGCTTATTGCCTTTTCAGGATTGATTGGCCATACCCTGTACATGTTCACATGATTACTCCACAGGGGATTTGTAGCATTATATGGTAGTGATGTGTGTGAACACACTTAGGATTGCCGGGGTACTTTTTCCCTCACTAGGAGGTTTTTTTTCCCCCTTGCATATGTATACCCTCTTATCTACTCATTTTGGGGTGTGTACTTATCTTTTGTATCATTCTAATCTAGTGAGTTTGTTTTCTCTCAAGCTTCTCTATCTCGTGTGTGCATTGTTGCAACCCTAACCCTAATTCCAACAGGGGTGGCCCAACTTTAGTCCCTAGTGCTATGTCTTTGTGTAGATTTTTATATTTGATTTGGAAACTCTGAGATGCTAAGTTAAGTGATACCGTGATGAGAGTGTAGCATTGAGTGCTATGTAAGAAGATCCCGATGTACAGAGGGTTTTGCTGTTTACAAAAAAGAGTAACACAGATGGTGAGGTTTTTGAGGCCATAACTACCCAGTTGGGATATCCGAATCCCAAGGAATTGGCCAAATCTTATTTGTAGGAAAAAGGAGAGATGAAGAAGGATGTGTCTTATCATGCCACTTATGCAAACTCTGAGTCTGATGGAGCCTCCTCTCATTCTCGTCATGTCTCTCGAAAACGGGAACACTCTAAGCATGAGGGCTCTTTTCACTCTTGGAGTAAGAGAGACAGATCTGTTCCCCCTGGCAAGTTATGCAACATAAAGAAGACCCGGGAATTTAAATCGAGGGATAAGGACATAACATTTGAAAATATCCATGGAAAGATGGATACTACAAAGGCTCTTTATTTTTTTAGGAAATTTGAAATAGCTTTTTGTGATGGAGACTTCACAGAGAAGTCTAAGCTGTGTCATATGGGCATGATACGGCCAGTGATTGGTGGATGGCACTGCAGCTCTCTCTTGAACTAATTTTAAGAGGCAGTTTTATGCACAGTTTTTGCCACCAAATTTTGCTAAGAATGTGAAAAAAGAATGGGATTGGCTCAAGCAGAATGAGGAAGAATCTGTGCAGGTCTATGTGGGTAAATTTTAGAAGGTGCTGGTGAGGATAACCAAAGAGAATGTGGGGGAGAGAGGGAGAGCTTCAAAACCTAGCAAGCAAACACACACACACAAGAGAGAGCAAGACACAAGAAAGAGAAATGGATAACTAAATTTTCTTCTTCTCTACTCAACCAACATAACATAAGGATAAGAGTACACACTATATGGATTAGTACTCAACTACTACAACATACAAAGGTCGGTCCATAATGTGAACCCAAATAAATGAGCTGGCGCTATAACTATGCTAGTCTCTAGTAATCCAAATAGGTTGTCACACAGCCTGTCATCCACTGGCCGCATATCACCCATAATATCACCAACCATGCTAGTGGTGTAGATGCAGAATCTATCACCTAGGCGGGTCATCAATGTCCGCTAGCACTAGTTGAGCTCGATATCTCAATACTCCCCCTCGAGCTCAACTCCACACACTGCACTCCAAGTAAGCTCCTAAACCTATGGAGCTTCTCTGTGCCCAATGCCTTCGTGAAGATGTTAGCCACCTGATCCTTTGTGCTGACATATACCAGATCTACATCTCCTGCTAGAACCTTCTCCCTCACAAAGTGATAATGCACCTCAATGTTCTTCGTTCTAGCATGATATATTGGGTTACTGACCAATTGTATGCTGCTCATGTTGTCACAATATATGACAACTGCCCTATCCATGGGCTCTCCCATGTCACCAAGTAGCTTTTGAAACTAAGCTACCTTACAAGAGCTGCCATAGTAGCACCCATGTGCTCTGCCTCTGTACTACTCGTCGGACAAGGCAACTGTTGGCTGCTTCTTACTGCTCCAACTCATAGCAGCACTCCCAAATGAGAACATAAAACCACCGATAGATCTCCTGTCTGCAATACTGCCAACCCAATCAACATCTGTGTACCCATGCAATTATATCTCTGTACCAGCCTCATAGAAAAGTCCATAATCAACTGTGGACTTTATGTACTTGAGGATCTATCTAGCCGCATCCAAGTGTGGCTTCCTTTCTAGGGGCCTGCATAAACTGACTCACAAGTTCAATAGCATAGCTCAAGTCTGGCCTTGTAATGGTCATGTAGATCAAACTACCCACTATGTGCTTGTATGTAGTGGGGTCCTCCAAAAGCTCACCTATATCTGTGGAAAGCTTTGTGTTATACTCCAATGGCACTGAAATAGGCTTACAGCCTGTCATACCATACTTGGACAACATGTCCAAGCCATACTGCCTCTGCAATAGCAAAATGCCATGAGGTGATCTCACCACCTCTATGCCCAAGAAATACCGCAGCTCACCTAAATCCTTCATCTCAAACTTCTGCTTCAAAAGCATCCTGACACCATGTATGTCTATATCACTATCACCAGTGAATCAAGTCATCCACATAGATGACTAATAGCATGATCCTCTATCTGTCTTTTTCACATATAGTGAAAAATATGAATTGGATATCTGAAATCCAATGGTAACAAGATACTCCCCAATCTTGTTTGACCGTGCTCTGGGTGCCTGCTTCAAGCCATACAAGGCTTTGCGTAACCTGCACACAAAATCTAGATGTTCATCACTCTCATAACTTGGTGGCTGCATCATGTACACTTCTTCTTGCAAATCACCATGCAAGAAATAATTCTTTACGTCCATTTGATGCAAAGACCAACCCTTTGCCAGCCATAGCAATGGCAGGTCTCACAGTTGCCATTCTTGCAACTGGGCTGAATATCTCCTCATAGTCTATGCCATAAGTCTGCGCATAGCCCTTGGCAACCAATCTTTCCTTGTACCTTCTCACTAAACCATTAGCATTGTGCTTGACTTTATACACCCACTTACATCCAATTGCTTTCTTTTCCTTAGGCAAAGTCACTAACTCTGATGTTGCACATCCAATGTTGCCATCTCCTCATCCATGGCATCTTCCTATTTCTTATTTCCAATTGCCTGCTCAAAGCAAGTGGGCTCAACCTCCTGTATTTCTTTTACCATGTAAGCATAATGATGGTCTGTATATCCATCATCTCAACCTGCCAACAGGGTATCTAACCCTCGTAGACCTGCATACACCTGGATCACTGCCAGGTGTCCTCAAAATAGCCCTGGTTCTCCTTACACTAGGAGTAACTACAGACGGAATGCCAAGCTCCTCATCAAGGCTCTGCTCAGAGCCACTAGATTCACCATCCACATATGAGAGACCTGCTGACAGATTAGGCAGAAAAGGTTGATCTACCTTTTCCTTCCCTTTCTATGACACGTGTACCTACATCATTCGTCAACCTGCCTGACCACCATGAGCTAACATTGGATCCACTGCTTGAGGATTCCCCAGGTCCACTCAGCACTTGTGATTGCTACTTTACATGTGGTGCAACTGTTAGAAGTCATCTCCTTTCTAGATTTATACACCAGGGCCTTTGTTATGGGTGTGCCCGCCCTTATCAGGTGTTTTATCATTTTTCCTCACTCCCCGCATTTTCCCCCTATTTTTTTCCATTTTTTCTGTGGCTTGGGAGGCAGCCCTGAGGTGGCTGGAGGACCAGTAGAGCTGGCCGACTGCCCAGACATCAGTCGTGGACCCCTGTGATGCTGGCCGACTGGATGCAGGCAGTCGTGGGTCTTATCAGCTGCTGCTGGCCAACTGTTGCTACAGTCGTGTAGGGACTTTTCAGCAGGCCGATTGCCTATCTAGGGGCATATAAATAGGCCCCCAGCCCCCATACCATATTTGTATCATATTCGGGATCTTCTTGTGTATATCAGAGCAGAGTTACACGCCTACATCTCTCTCTCTCTTGTGTTATTTTTCTGCATGCGTTTTTTGCTCTTGTGTTCCCAGATCTGGTCATCATCTCCGCTACATATTCTGACATGGTATCAGAGCCCTAGGCTCTAGATAGGTCTTGGGATTTGTGTGAGAAAGAGGGGGCTGTTTTGTGGCTGATTGGTGGACTGTTTTGGACTGTTCGAGAAGACGAGAGGCAAGAGAACTGTACATATGCAATAAACCCAAACACTTTCAATAAACCCAAACACTTTCAAGGAAACCGAGAAAATTTTCCTTGCCCAAAAAACGGGGACGATTCCACCTTTTTGATTTTCTTAACGAATTTTCTAACGGGTCAAGAGACTAAACTATCCTTCACTTGATTAAACCAGATAGAGGGAAAACTATCACTGACTTAATTTGAAGAAATCAATGCTTTTTTCCTAACCAAAATCAGGCACAACCATTGATCTAATCATTTGAGGAAATCAATGCTTTTTTTCTAACCGAAATTAGGCACAGCCATTGATCTACTCATTTGAGAAATTCTTCAAGTTTTTATTTAACTACTGGAATTCTAAGCGTATTCCTATTGAAGTTGATTTTTATGCATAAACAGATGCATAAAGAATTTTTATATCAAAATTAGAATTCTCTTAAATTCTATGAGTAATTGATAAATGAATAATTAAATACTCTAAGAGAGAAATTTCTATCGTTTTATATTCACACGGTTTTAAAAAAAATTCAGGAAATCTATCGAGATCAAAATATTCAGATAAATGATTAATTTGTTTCTCATTAGAATTCGTAACTAATTTAGAAATCAGTTAAGTGTATATTCAAAGAAAGAAATCAGTTAAGTGTATATTCAAAGAAATAAATTCAATAAAATAGTAACTGAATTATCAAACCTTTTCGAGAAAGATAGTTCAGGAAAAAATCTTATCCGACTCGAACCTTGAATCAGATTATGACCAAGACCAAACTCTTTTGTCAGTTTCGAGAGGAAAGAAGGTGTGACCAGTTTAGAAAAGTACACTCAAAACTCCTGCCAAATTTAAAACTAAGTTTGAGACATTTCAAATTGATCTATGGATCAAGGTTATAGAATTCAAGGAATTCTGGTATGAAATTTAGAATCGATCAAGAAGTTTTGGGGATATTGACTCAAGAAATACTCCTTGTATTCAAAAGAAAATCAAACTGAAAACTTGCATAGAAACCCTATTTTCTTAAAGGATTGTCTTATGCCGGAATGCTGGAGGGAGCATTTGGTATATGTTTTTCTAAGGGAAGTTCGATTGCAACAGTTGGTGGGGAGTGTTCAAAGGACAGCTCACGCGCAGCAAAGCCTGCCCAGGTACGGTTAAAATGGTGTGCTTTCGGTACGATAGACGAGGGCTGATGAAGCGGTCCCTGATGAGTGAAGTTCCAGGATACCTAAGGAGGGTCCTGGAGGGTTCTGAGACCATGCGATGCACGGGCTCGCGATGCCTAGGACACCCATGCGTATGTCGTGGAATATATGTATGATGGACAAAATGAATATTGTAATGGCTGACCAGTTGGTCTCAACGGAGAGTCCAGAGTGATACTATTTTTTGAGAAACAAGGGACTCGATGGAATTTTTGAGTTATGACATCTGTAACCAATGTCGATGGATTATTTTATAAGTTAAAGTTTTAAAGAGGAGTGTGTGCATATCTGTATTCGAAAGCAAAAGTTAAGAAAGGCATTCAATTATGGGTGGGTGAGTAATTGTCTGGTTCTACCGACTCTAGTGGTTGGGTGGTGGCTAAAAACCCATGGGCTGGATGGGGTTAGGCTAGAATCAGTGGAGTTTTAATAATTAAACTTTTATTAAAAAAATCCTTTTATGCATGAAATCAAATTTAATGGGAATAACACTTTTAAAATAAAAAGAATTTCTTTATGCATCTATTTATGCATAAAAATTAATTTTTATAAGAATAACGCTTTTATAATAAAAATATTCCTTTATGCATCTTTCTATGCATAAAAAATCAAATTTAATAAGAATAACACTTTTATAATAAAAACTTTTCTTTTATACATCTTTCTATGCATAGAAATCAAATTTAATAAGAATAACACTTTTAAAATTAATTTTTTTTTCTTTTATACATCTTTCTATGCATAGAAATCAAATTTAATAAGAATAACACTTTTATAATAAAAAAATTTCCTTTATGCATCTTTCTATGCATAGAAATCAAATTTAATAAGAATAACACTTTTATAATTAAAAAATTTTCTTTATGCATCTTTCTATGCATATAAATCAAATTTAATAAGAATAACACTTTTATAATAAAAAAATTTCCTTTATGCATCTTTTTATATATTGCAGAAATCAAATTTAATAAGAATAACACTTTTATAATAAAAAAATTCATTATGTATCTTTCTATGCATAGAAATCAATTTTAATAACAATAACACTTTTGTAATAAATTTTTTTAATGCATCTTTCTATGCATAGAAATCAAATTTAATAAGAATAACACTTTTATAATAAAAAAATTCTATTATGCATCTTTCTATGCATAGAAATCAAATTTAATAATTAATATCAGTGATATCCATGCATATTCATAGGTGAATATTGTACATGGAGTAATTAGAATATTTCTTTTAGATGCAAAAATGGTGGGAATTACTCTTTTGGAATAACATAAAAACAAACTTTCTTTTTCACAAAATTCTGGAAAATTTTGCCATTAGCATTTGAATTTAATTCAAACATTTGCAAAACATAAAAATTAAGAAAACCATAGATTTTTTATTAAACAAGTAAGAAAATTAGCTTACATGGAGCTTGTAAGCTCTCCTTTGGCTTGAGGGATTGAGGGTTCTACTCTTGTTTGAAGCAAGAGTGGCCACCAATTCACTTTGGAGAGGATTAGGCAAAAAAACAATTGAATTATTAAAAAATTCAATGTAGATGGCTCCGGGCGACAGGAGTAGAGTAACAGTGCATAAACACCATTAAGCTTTTACAAAGGGGGAGGCTTCTATTTATAGGAAAAAGTGAGCCTCTAACGAAGCAAACTGATTCTAGAATTTTCCAGATCAGTTTGGTCAATTTTTGACCATTTTTGGGTTAGTTCAGCTGGGGATCTAGTTTTGAAACAGGAGAGAGGAAAGATGAAAATATCTCATTTTATTGATTAAAAATTGGGAGTAATGATGAGAAAAAAGTGCCTACTTCATGAGGGGAGATCCCCTAGTTTTTTAATTGTTTTCTTTGTCCACTCTTCATCTTATGTGAGCATTTACTCATTTTTTTTTTGGGGGGGGGGCGGTTTTCTTGTATTCTTCAATTTATCTCCTCCTTACAATTGGATTAATCTTATTGGTCCATAGGAACCTTAATTGGACCGTAGTCCAAAATTTTCAGAAAATCTTGACCCTTAGGCTAAGGTCTTTTCTGCACATTATAATTTATTTCTAATGCAACTTAGGAATTTCTTTTTAAACTTCTATTTTGGTGGAATTTATTTTAATAAGAAGGGATATTTTTCCATCCAAAGATATCTAAAAACTGAATTATCTCTCTCTAAAATATTTTCTCTCTCTAGGCCAAAACAGGTAGAAACAAGATCTTTTATTATTCTGAAAAGGGGATTGATTACAGGGGAAGAAACTAGACATCTTGAGGGGCTGGGGAGGAATCTTACATCCTCTCCCACTTGAAAAATGGGAGATGTCCTCATCTCGCAAACTGGGGGTAATCCCGCATCATCAGTTCGGCTTCTTTCTCCCCCAGGTGGCGTCTTAAAAGGATAGAACTTCATTTGACTAATAATTCTCTCAGAATTCTGTTCCTGAGAACCTTCTCTCAAACATCAAGGATTTCTTCAGGTTAGAGTTCCATCTACCCTTGGGTTGAAGAAGTTAAGAGTTTATCATTAAGCACATGATTCGGGCTCGGTACATACTTCTTAAGTAGGCTGACATGAAATACATTATGTACTTTGAGATGAGGAGGCAGAAGAAGTTCATAGGCTAAGTCACCTACTTTCTTTGTAATCAGATATGGCCCATAGTATCTGGGGTATAACTTCTTGTACTTCCCAAGAGATAGAGAAGAACTTTTGGGACATACTCGAATGAAGACCATATCTGCTTCTTCAAATTTTCTGTCTGACCTCTTCTTATCTGCATACTGCTTCTGTCTATCCTGGGCAGCTTTTATATCCTTGCGGATTGACTGCATCTGTTGCTCCATGTCGTCAAGCATATGTCTGGGGGGGACATCTCGACCCTAATCAATGGGTCGGACCAAGTTAATGGTGTTAGGCAGTCTTGTCCCCATATAGAGCTTTGAAAGGGCTCATCTCGACACTTCGGTGATAAGAAGCATTGTAGGCAAATTTGACTAGGTGGTGCAGATAGCTTAGCCACTTCTTGGAACACCATATTAGTGAATTTGGAAATTTTCCAATTCCCATTTTTGAATACTTAAAAAAGGGGACATGGATAACATGTTTGTAAGTTTCTCAAAACCCTATCATATGACCTATCGTTGGAAAGTGCTTGAAAAATGGAATCTAAAGAGCTATAAAGCACTCATTTTGGATTAGTTGTGTTCAAGTTATGGTTAATCTAAACTTTTGACCACGTATCCCAAACTTGTGGGAAATTCCCATATTCCCCAATATGGTGTTTTGGGTTCCCTGCCACATCTCATGACCGAAGTATATCTTTGATTACTTAGTTTACCCTTTCTATTTGACCATCGGTCTTGGGGTGGTAAGCTGTGCTGAGATCCAAGAAAGTTCCTACTGCTTCGAAGAATGCAGTCCAGAATCTTGACGTGAATTTGGGATCTCAATCACTTACAATTCTCTTGGGTAGGCCATGCAATCTGAAGATTTCCTTCAGGAACACTCTGGCCACATCTACTGCAGTGTAGGTTTCTTTTAGTGGAATCAGATGGGCAACTTTGGTTAGTCTGTTAACTACTACGAAGATGGAGTTGTAACCTGATTGCACTGAAGGTAGTCCAGTAATAAAATCCATACTGATACATTCCCACTTCATCTGGGGGATGTATAATGGATGTAACTTCCTAGGCATTTTTACTCTTTCGGCTTTGACTTTCTGACATATCAGGCATTGACATACATGATTAAGTACATCCTTTTTTAGTCAGGCATTGACATACATGATTAAGTACATCCTTTTTTAGTCTAGGCCAAAAGAAGCTTTTCTTTACTATAGACATGTAGGTCTTGATGAAACTTGGATGTCCTGCTATAAGGCTATCATGGGCTTCATTCAGAATTTGACCCTTAGTTCCCTCATCATTGGGAATGCATAGCCTGCTATTATAATACATAATTTCTTCATCCAAGCTGTACCCTTGAACTCGGTTCAACTCCTGAGGAGTTTTGCTTTCCTGCATAAGTAGGGTAGCAATAGGGCCAAAGAATCTAACCTGCATGATCTTCTCTCTTGCTTCATTAATCAATGGATTTGGCAAACACCACTGTGATTGCAAGTAAGGAGGCTTTTCTGCTAAGGACATCTGCTACCACATTTTCTTTGCCTAGGCGGTACTTGATTTCAAAATCAAATTCGTGCAGGGTTTGCATCCACCTTCTTTGGCACATGTTGAGATCCTTCTGAGAGTGAAGATCCACTTTAAGCTCTGATGATCTGTCACATCAAAGTGAATCTTTGACCCAGTAGGTAATGTCTCCACAACTTCAGGAGGGCATAGACTACTAAAAGTAGCTCCAGGTCATGGACAGCATAGTTTCTCTCATGCATTCTGAGTTTTCAGGATTCATAGGCCACTGCATGACCTTCCTGCATGAGCGCACCTCCGAGGGCAAAACCATTGGCATCAGTTACTACCTCAAAGGATAGAGAGAAATTTGGCAACTTCAGAACGGGATTGGTTACCAAGGCCGTCTTCAGCTTATCAAAAGCACTCTGACACTTGGCAGACCATTAAAACGGGGTATTCTTCTTGAGAAGATTAGTCAGGGGGGAAGCTATGAGAGCATACTTAGGTATAAAAATTCTATACCAACTAGTTAATCCCAAGAATCCCCTGACTTCTTTCACTGTCTTTGGTTCAGGGACTGTTTGGACTTTTGTGGAATCTGGAGAAATTTTATCTTTGGATACCAAAAAGCCCAAGTATTCAACATGGTCGACAGAGGAAGTGCATTTGCTCTTTTTTGCAAAGAGTTGGTGCTTCCTTAGAATCTCGAGAACTTTACGGACGTGAGCTTCATGGTCAGCTGCATTCTTTGAGTAAGCTTCATGGTCAGCTGCATTCTTTGAGTAAGCTTCATGGTCAGCTGCATTCTTTGAGTAAATAAGAATATCATCAAAGAAAACAAGAACAAAATCATCCAAGTATTCTCTAAGAATGTCTTGCATTAGAAGATTGAATGTAGCTGAGGCATTTGTCAATCCAAACGGCATGACAGTAAATTCATAGTGCCCATAGCGAGTATTGATGGCTGTCTTCAGGATATCTTGATGATTAATCCTGATCTGGTAATACCCTGATTTGAGATCTATCTTTGTGAAGATTTGGGCTCCATTTAGCATGTCCAAAAGCTCATCAATTCTGGGGATAGGATACTTATTCTTAACTGTCAACTGATTGAGGCCTCTGTAATCCACACAGAGTCTTAACGTTCCATCCTTCTTTTTTTGAAAGAGAACTGGCGCTCCCCATGATGAAACACTAGGTCTTACAAACCCTTGTTCTAAAACAGCTGCCTAAGCTGTTCCTTGAGTTCAGTGGCTTCAGGGACTGGCATTTTGTATGTGCGCTGGGCTAATGGCTGAGCTCCGGGGGTCAATTCTATCTCATGATCTACTTCCCGAATCGGAGGCATCTCAGTTAGCTCTGTTAGGAATAAATCATCATACTCACTTAACCATTCTGGTTCTTTAGCCTTTAACTTTGTCTCTACTGGATTCATTTGGACAACATAAATGAGCTGCTTCTTTCTAAGTCCTTTCAGTAACTTAGAAGCTTTTACTAATTGCAGATTTGGGGATCCTGAAATTCCAGTTCCTTGAACTTTGTTCCCGTGAAGGTCACGGAAGGAAATGGTTCCATTGTGACAGTGAATGTCAGCTTGATTTTTGTGGAGCCAATCCATTCCAAGGATTCCGTCAAAAACTCCCAGAGGTAAGACTCTGAACTAGCAGTCAGTTACATTCCCATCTAGATTAAATTGAATACGATCTGTCTCATGGTGAGTGAAAAGAATCTTCCCACTGGCCAATTCAACTTGCATAGGTTTCCTTGATTTCTATTCTAAGACTAGTGGAGAGACGGAAGACTCTCTCACTTGTAGCATGAGTAGTATGATCCGTGTGTAGCTCAATCCAATGGGATTTGCATCCCTTTCGGAGCTAGGGATTCAATCCATACCGGTGCACGAAAGCTTATCCACGAATGGAGAAAATGCTATGAACACCACTACCTTGACATAGACTTTACACACACAAGCTCAATCTTGCCATAGCTCATTCACTCATCATCCCACTCATTCATACATCCAATACAAGAAGAAAGCTAAGCTAATGCATACACAAGCTCAAAGCATACTTCATTCTCAAGCACTTACTTCCCTAGCATGCACACAAACCTTGAAGCTTAATGGAACTTGAATTAAACATGCATTCTCATTCACTACTCAAGCAATGCCTTGCCCATGGATAAGCTACAAGCTATGGAGAAGCTTAAGCTTGAATCCACTACCATACAAAGCCTAATAGAGAATCCACTAGCATCAACAAAGAAGCATGCACACTAGAGAATAGAAATGAGAAGAGAGATAAACATCATCTCATTGCATTGAATTAGAAGAGCATTGCTCATACAACAGTGTAGATGGGGAGAGAGAAGAGCTTACACCTCTATGAATAAGAGGAAGAGCTAGTCTCAAGAGAGCTCAAACATGAGTGTAGCCCAATGTGTCCATAAGCTCTCAAATGAGCCACTTTTTATACTAAAACTCCTAAAACTCCCAAAACTTCCCATGTGGGATTATTCTTAAGCCCACTCCCACACTCACCTACAACTTGGAACTTTTTACAAGAGCCCTAAATAAGAATGTCAAGTCTCTTGTTTTCCTGCTTGCATCTTTGTGTTGCATCCTTGCATTGATCACCACTTGTCACGCAACATTCCCCCCTTCCTATTTTGCGCATGTCCTCGAGCGCATAGATACCAAGGAAGAGTAGCATCTCCAGTGTGTACCTACAAGCAAAACGATAGGTGGTTGTGTGTCCTTTTTTTTTTTTAATAAAGCAAAAGTATTGACAGACAATAACGAAACAAGCAATTTTACTGAATAAGACATGGCAATAAACGTCCAATTAGCTAGAGGAAGGAAACATTGAAGCAGTGTAGAGATTGAATAGGTTTGTTCAAGCCTTAATAATTACTACCTGCAGCTAACTAAAGTAAAGAATGTTTTATGTCAAATATATTGTACTTTTCCTAGAAGGCAAAAGACATCAGTTAATCGAGGGACTATCAAGTAGTATACCTAGCCTATGCTAAGTCAAAGATGTCGGTTCAACACTAATAAATCTAACATAATTATATATTGGTAGACTCTTGATATTGCTTAGTGTTAAGGTTTATTATTTTAAGCACAACGACAACCATCCTGGATTAGACAAGCATTTCTCTTGGTGCCTTTCTGTCCCTTTTTTCTTTCTTTCTTTCTTTCTTTTTGGACAGGGCTTTCTTCAAGAGTATGTTTGCGCACCCTCGGTATGGCTATTCCTTGCTACACAAGGCATTGGTCTGGGAAAGGTATAGACCTCCCTCGCCTACCATGAATAACAAGGCAATAGGCCATAAACATATATACTTTTCTTTTATTTTTGTCATGCCAATTTTTGTTATGGAATGTTTATTAGATTGTCCCTAAGCAATGTCCTAGTAAGGGCAAGATATCCACTAACGGTCCTATGATTAATTTAGTCTCTTTGTCCTAGGTCTGGAACTCTACCTTTAGCACAAAACACTAATTACTTTGTATTGCTAAACAGGTAAAAACAATTACGGTCAAACTTACACTATCAAGTCTAAAGCTACTAAAATGCTATCCCTACTCTAGAACAAAGGAGATGCATATTGCCATGCTCAGTAAAGTGAAATTTATAAACAATCAAGCAACAAGAAAAATACAGAAAACACTAGAGATTGGCATGAGTTCACCTGTTTTTGTTAAAGCGCTGGTTGTTGTTGAAGAATTGTTTGCACTTGATTGTATGACTGTCAGTTGCGGTACTGAAGCGGAAGATGTAGTTTGGTGCTTGTATCTCTTTTATTTTGACAAAACAAACTAAAGAGAAAGAAAATTAAAAAGACAAAAAATAAAGACATTGGTGGTAAACATCGGATTTGGCCGAGGGGAAAAACCCAATGGGAAAAAGTGCCCTAGCTTCTAGTTCTTATTAAGAGAGTACAAGTGCTAGTAGTCTTGCACTGGTGGGGGTGGAATTTGATTAGGGAAAGAGTAGAATGCCGACGACATTCCAAATAGTTGGAGTTGTAGGAAGAAGCTCTTTCCTTGATAGTCAGGGAGTCTACTTGTGTAGGAGCCTGATTGAAAGTTGTCGGCTTTGTAAGACAAACTTTGACATTGCTTGTGTTTTGAGGAATAGACTTTGAACTTGATTCGGTTGCAATGTCCTCCTTCAGATGTGTTGCCTCTGAGATAGAAGTGGGTAAAGGTACCCACTTGCCTTTTTCTTCCCATGTCAGTTTTTGGAGTATCCCTTCCTGTTCGAGACCTTCTGATGATGTCCGATTGATGCATCAGCTTATGTTTCCACCTGGACTCTTTCAGGCTTGGTAAGGCGTGGTTTCCAGTATTGATTTGGTTTCTGTAAGTGAGGTGGTATTGACTGCTTTTGTTCTTGAGTAGATTCAGGAACATAATTATGTTTTGCTGCAGTAGTCCCTGTATTCTTTTTTGGTAGACACAAGGTAGTAGCACCCTCGTAGTAGCCTTGTGCTTGTAGAACCTTCTTTGGGATCCACCGTTGTTGAGTGGTCTGGTTGGAGGTGAAACTGTTGGTTTTGGTGAACCTCCTCTTTAGCTTTGTATTCCTTGGATGTTCCTTGGCAGCATTGGGTCTTGGCTTGCGAGCTGCTTTAGGTAACCAGATTTGAATTCTAAGTGCTTCCCCCCTTCCGTAGCCTTGTGCATATAAGAGAGATGTTGGCACATGCCATCCTTGAGTATTGTCATTGTCATTATTCACCCACATCATTGGATCTTTTGAGGATGTCTCTATCACAGTAGGGATGGTTTCCACCTTTTGAAAAGATGGGGATATTCTTGCAGCTTCTTAGGCAGCTCGGTCAGAGATGTGATCCTACTATTATACGCTTGAAGCGTTGCATCTAAAGGCTCGTACACCTTGCCCACAAGGACTGATCCTCCTGAGCTTTCCTCAGACTCGGATCCTTTTTCCTTTTGCTCAGTTTGAGTTTTCTCTCTGATTTGTTTCGTTTTCAACATTCCTTCTAGCTCTTTTGGGATAGAGTTTCCTCCATCAGAGCTCTTTTGCTCCTTCAACTTCTTACTCCCCTTGCTGCGTGGTTTACGTCGAGTTGATTTCTTTCTCTCTTTTCCATCTTTGGATAGAACCTTAATCTCAGAGGGTTTCTCAACAACCTCTTTGACATTCTTTTGCGCTTGGGCTCTAGTCACTACTCTTAGCGACACTAGTTCCTTCTCCTCCTCAGATGTCGTGGGTGATGGAATCACTTCAACATAGTTGAGGGGCGCTTTAGCTTTTTGTGCTGTCAGATCCACAGGCTTCAACAAGCAATCCTTTGGTAGATGGTCAATGCTACACCCTTGGCAAAACCTCTCTATAGGTGGAAACATAGATGTTGTGCCTATGTTAGCTAAGAGGGGTCGTTTCTTGTTTGGACATTCTCTCGCCCAATGTGGTCCACCACATTCGTAGCATGGCCCTATTTGTTGCGTGGGGTATAGTCTCTTTGTAGGATATGGT
Organism: Cibotium barometz; assembly: GCF_041138505.1. Taxonomy (NCBI): domain Eukaryota; kingdom Viridiplantae; phylum Streptophyta; class Polypodiopsida; order Cyatheales; family Cibotiaceae; genus Cibotium; species Cibotium barometz. The sequence goes on from NC_141092.1 coordinate 12,923,690, forward strand.
CCTGGATAACCTTGAGTCTTGGTTGGCTGAGATCCTATAAGCATCAAAGAGCTTGGGTCTCCATTAAAGTCATGAACTAGGCTTGGTCTGGTTGGGTTCTCAAAGTAGGGTTTGACAGGAGGATGCTCCACTTCGATGTAGTATGGTTGAGAGCTAACCATTTCCATACCTAATTCAGGATTCTCATATTCCACATATCTAAAGGAAGCTGTGCCAGGTGGAGGAGGTTGATCTCCTAGCACCGGCCGTGCTTGCTCTTGAGCCACTAAGGTTCTCTCATGGTTCACAACTTGCTGCCTAGGTGCAGAGTTGTTTGCTTGTTCCCTTTGTATCCTTGCAATGTGATTGCAGTCCGAAGTCACATGTGTGTAGTTCCATTTACAAAGCTGGCACCACTTCTTTGTTGGTTGATTGCCAACCAATGGTGAGAAGGTTGGGCACTGCTCGGTTTTATGGCTACCTCCACATCCTCCCCACAGACGTAGGGACCTGTAGGTATAGTATGCATGTACGATGGTTGGGGTCGGTAGGAAGGTCTGTAGTATTGCCCCATCTTTTTCAATACTATCTCGGCAATTTGATCTGGATTAACTAATGGCACACTAGAGTCAAAGCCCTTCCCAGAGCTACATTTATCGTCCGAGTAACTATCTTGGTTTCCCATGCCAGTCATGTCAAAGTTGTCATCGTAATCCATGGCATCCATGCAACACTCATTGAAGATGACATGCTTCTTTGCATACAAGTGAGCGTGAAGCGTCTTGTTTCGTAAGCCTTCCAGGAAGATAGAAATTAATCTTCCTTAGCTTGGCTTCTCATCGTCAGGGCATTGATTGATGTATTGCTTTAGCCTATTTACACAATCTCGCACAGATTCTTGATCTTTTTGCTTAAAAGCGTAAATTGAGCTACCACATTGTGCTTAATTCCCATTTTTGAAAATGCAGCTCTATAAAGCTCTTTTCCAGCCCATCGAAAGATCGCTTTGCCTCAAGCTCTAAAGTCTGAAACCATGATAAAGACTTACTCTCTAGCGTCAAGCCAAATCCTTCGATTTGCATATGCGTATCCGTGACTTGCTCCGCATGTATAGCTTGCTTAAAAGCTGCTATATGGTCATATGGGTCTCCGGATCCGTCAGACTTCTTGACAAGCTTTTGCAGTGCAGATGGTCTCACTTTTCTAGAATATTCATCGTCATGTCTCCTATATGAGTCTCAACCTCTAAATCTAGACTCTTCAAATGTCAGTTCACTTGGTCTATGGGGTTCTCTTGGAGGTACATATCCACTTGCTCGTGGTCTTTCTTCTCCCCTAGATTCTCTAATAGCCCCGGGTCTCCTCATAGGATCAATCGTTGGAAAGACTGGTCCTTGAGCAGTTGTCCGCATGGAAGGTGCTGGTCGAGCCACACTTGGGGTTCTAGCCCATGGTGGTGCTAGTGTTTCTCCTCGAAAGGCAGATTCATTTGGATGTGCCGTGTCTAAGGTAGACACCTCAGTGAAAAGGGGTCTTCCTTTCCATGTCATTGCTCTAACCTTTGGCCATTCAAGGGTTCTAAAGTCGTTCCCCCATTTCATGAACACGCTTAGTGAAACCTTCTAGATGCTCTACAGTTATTGTATGCGTGACTGGAAGCTCTAAGCTTGGGTGCTTAGTGGTTGCATAGTAGGTTTCTACCACATCCCTATACACCTCTTTAATTGGGTCGTCCTGATAGATTTTAACTACTGGAATTTCTTTTACTATGTCCCATGGGTTTTTCTTGGTCTCTTTTTCTTTTCCCGTTTTTCTATCCTCCCAATTCTTGTCGGAAAATAATTCTTCTAGTAAAGAATTGGGCGTAACAGGTCTGCGCGATGTTCCTGGCACATTTGGGTCCTTCTTCTGCTTTGCTTGTGCGCTTGGTTGAAGTACACCCAAAGCATCCACTTGTTCAAGATTTTTGGTGACCTCGTAGCATACTCCATTTCTACCCATGTACATATCGTCTTGGTAGTTTACCCATGGTGTTGGTTCAAATGCAGAATGAATGTCTGCAATTTTAACAACAAACCGGCTCATTGGATCTTTGTAGATCTCACCGCCATGCACGTTTGTATATAAGAAATGGAGTCTCATGTTGTCAATCAACTCCCCATCTGGGATTTCAAATGGATTAGTAGAATGTACCATACCAATGGGTGTGGATGGTCTATTCATGCCAAATGACTCGTTTATGTCCATTGAAATATCACTCTCGGTTCTTGAGAGGCTCTCTGTTTGAGACTCCGAAGATGTCTCAAGAATGCTCTCCAAGTTGCCAACAACCGATTGAGTGCCGCTCCCTTGAGTGGTTACCCTAGATGGTGCACTAGTGTTATGTCCCCCTAGTATTGTTCCCGAGCGTAGGTTCATATGCTGTTTTTAGCACGTTGCAGTGTCTAATTTTATATATATATATATATATATATATATATATATATATATATATATATATATATATATATGTATGTATGTATGTATTTTTTTATTTTTATTTTTATTTTTTTATAAACCCTACCTAACCACTAAATGCAACTAACGTGAATATGTGTGTAACTATCTATTTTTTTATTTTTTATTTTTTTTATTTTTTACTAATTACATAAAAATACTAATTATGCACAAAATTATAAAATTTTTTTAAAAAATACAAGTTACACTAATTATGCAAAAAAAATACAAAAAATTAAAAAATGTAGATTATACAAAAAATGTGGACTCAAAATAAAACACATAATTTACAGAATTTTTTTTCTTTTCTTTTCTTTTCTTTTTCTTTTTAAATTATTTTTATTGATTTTTATTATTTTATTATTTTATTATTTTATTATTTATTTATTTTTTATTTTTTATTTTTAAAAATACAAAGAACATGGAAATTAACAAAAAATAAAAAATAAAAATTAAAAAATTAAAAAAATACTAACCTTCAGCCTTATCGCCTCCGGGATTTCTGCAGTCGCCTCCTCTTGGCCTTTCGTTTCCACGTCGTCTGCTGTGGCACCCCTTGCGGAGTCAGCTCACCCACCGCCTTCAATGGCCAGCTCACCTCCACCTTCTTGGCTTCGCCATCGCCGCCCTCACTGCTGCAACAGTCGTCACCTTCGGCCACTTCGTGGCCCCCTTCTCCTTCGCCTCCCCGCTCTCTCTTCAGCTTTCTTCACCGCCAGAGCCACCTTCCACATCGGGCCTCTGCAACCCTCTCTTCCTGCTGTGCAGTCACCTTCGAATCGGGCTCTTGCCGCCTTCGCAACCGCCGCCCGTCCATCAGCGCTACCACTTCACCTTCAGGTCTCCTTCACCGCCTTCAACGGCTTTATTTTTGCCTCGCCTCCTTCTGGCCCCGCCGTCGACCTTCGCCTCACGGCCTCTCTTCCTTCGCCCGTGCCCAGCTCTCTCCACACGGCCGCCCTTCACAGCTACAACCGGCTAGTCGCCACCACGAGGCCCTTCAGCGGCCAGCTGTCGGTCAACTCCGACCTTGGCTTCGCCTTCGCCACCTCGCTCTCTCTTCAGCGTTGAGAAAATCTATGTGTGAGCTGCTCGGACAAGAAGACGTTGAAGACGTTGAGGACAGCCATGTGTTCTGCTCTTGCTGCTACTGTTGGTGATCGAGATTCAACTGGGGAGAGAAAACAAGCTTGAAGAAAAGCGCCTGATGAGAGGCGATGTGGAGAGAGAAGGGCTCAGCCTTCTTACTGAGCAGCCGCCTTTTCTTAGTAGGCGGCACTATTCTCCGTGAGGGAAAGCAACAGAGCAAGTGGAGTCTTAAAAAGCTCCGGCTCCTTCGCCTTCTCTTCACCGCCTCTGCTTCCTTAAGCGGCCTTCACACTTGAGAGCCTATGGAGCTTGCATAAGCTATGGAAGAGCTTAGCAACGCACCCAATAGCATTCCGCAATGCTCCATGAGAGCTACAACCCGTCACAATGCATGGTTTCTCTGTGTGTTTTAAAAAAAATATAACAAAAATAAAAAATAAAATTTGCGACCTTATCCGGCCCCTCCTTTGTCTTTGTAATCTACCTTTTTTCTCTTCTAATCATTAGCTCCGAGATTCCACACTCGTGCTAACCCTAAACCTGAAAACAAAAAGAAATAGTGGTAGTAATGCAAGCTTCTCAACCAGTTTTGAGTCTTCTCCCCGACAGCAGCGCCAATGGAGAGATGGAAGACTCTCTCACTTGTAGCATGAGTAGTATGATCCGTGTGTAGCTCAATCCGATGGGATTTGCATCCCTTTCGGAGCTAGGGATTCAACCCGTACCGATGCACGAAAGCTTATCCACGAATGGAGAAAATGCTATGAACACCACTACCTTGACATAGACTTTACACACACAAGCTCAATCTTGCCATAGCTCATTCACTCATCATCCCACTCATTCATACATCCAATACAAGAAGAAAGCTAAACTAATGCATACACAAGCTCAAAGCATACTTCATTCTCAAGCACTTACTTCCCTAGCATGCACACAAACCTTGAAGCTTAATGGAACTTGAATTAAACATGCATTTTCATTCACTACTCAAGCAATGCCTTGCCCATGGATAAGCTACAAGCTATGGAGAAGCTTAAGCTTGAATCCACTACCTTACAAAGCCTAATAGAGAATCCACTAGCATCATCTCATTGCATTGAATTAGAAGAGCATTGCTCATACAATAGTGTAGATGGGGAGAGAGAAGAGCTTGCACCTCTATGAATAAGAGGGAGAGCTAGTCTCAAGAGAGCTCAAAGATGAGTGTAGCCCAATGTGTCCATAAGCTCTCAAATGAGCCACTTTTTACACTAAAACTCCTAAAACTCCCAAAACTTCCCATGTGGGATTATTCTCAAGCCCACTCCCACACTCACCTACAACTTGGAACTTTTTACAAGAGCCCTAAATAAGAATGTCAAGTCTCTTGTTTTCCTGCTTGCATCTTTGTGTTGCATCCTTGCATTGATCACCACACGCAACAACTAGCTTACGCAAGCATCCTGGGGAGGAAATAAATGAATGAGTGCTGTTTGAATCAATCAAAAGCTTAAATGGCTTACCCTTATACTCAGCTGGAGCATGGATGACAGAGAATTGATGATTTGGCCCTTGGTTTCAATCGCGGCATAAATCTGACCTCTTTCCTCTTCCACTACTTCTTCTATCGTAACTGCTCTGGCTGCTTTGCAAATTGGGGTGGAACTCTTTCTCTTTGGTTACCCTAGTTCTGGGAGGGAGTTCTGAGATTAGATGGTTGAGCTGGAGTCCTCCTGGGATTGCCCTGATTTTGGCGAGACGGTGGACCTTGATTTGATTGATACGAAGGGGCTGGTCTCTGCACTCTGGGTCCTTGACTTCCCTGTCCTCTTGACATGGCAAGAGTCGGGCAGTCTTTAAGCTAGTGACCAAAACCCTGACACCCAAAACACCTATTCTCACTTCTAAGCTCATCCCTCTGAATCCTTGAAAAAGGTGGGGCTCCTAAGAAAGTGTTCTGAAGCGTCTTCCTTCACTTCTGAATTTCCCAGCATCTTGATTCTGATTAGGGCCTTACTGCCTCTTTGGGGGTGGAAAGTTTGAAGCACTTCCCGGGGTTTGGAACCTTTTAAAGTTTGAGGGTGCAGGCTTCGGGCGGGACCTTAACAACAAATGCTTTGGAAAAATCCTTTGCCATTCTGATAGCTTCTACCATTGAGACTGGTTTGGCATTTTTCACTAAAGTGTCCAATGGCTCGTTCATCCCTCGAATGAATCTGGCCATCAGCTGCTCTTCATCCAAAAGTCGAGAATATTTGAGGAGAAGGGCAAATGCCTGACGGTATTCTTCAATCGTCCGGCTATCTTGCTTCAGTTCCAAGAACTCATTCATTTTGGTTTCCAGGAAGCCCAGAGGACAAAAGCTCTCCTGAGGTAAGCTTTAAGATCTGACTAGGTTTGGGTATTTTGGTTGAGACGGTTTGTCTCGCAATGGTTCCTCCATGCGACCCTAGCCGTTTCCACAATTTTCAATCTGGCGAGAGCCATCTTGCTCTTCTCGTTAGGCACTAAGAACTCCATAGGCATAACTACTTCAGTACTGTAGTAGGTTAAACTGAAGGGGGAAGCATTGGTTGTTGCTGCCTTGTAAGAAGTTCAATAAGCCCAAAGTGCAACCAACAACTTTTGTTCCTAATCGTTATTGCAGGCTGACCCTCCACAGTTTTAGTTAGAAGAATGGCAAACAAGATTTTGTTCGTGATTTTCGCTTGGCCATTCGCTTATGGGTAATAGGGAGAGTACTTTCTATGAGCGACCAGGAAGAATTGGATTACCTCATTTATAAAATGCGCACCATTGTCACTCACAAACTTGACGGGGTAGCTGAAGTGTGTAATGACTAATTCATAAAGAAATTTTACAATTGATAGCAAATTAGCCTTGCAGGTAGCTCGGGCTTTAACCCATTTAGTGTAATAGCGAATAACACTTGTATAATAAAATAAAAAAAATTCATTTATGCATCTTTCTATGCATAGAAATCAAATTTAATAAGAATAACACTTTTATAATAAAAAAATTTCCTGTATGCATCTTTCTATGCATAGAAATCAAATTTAATAAGAATAACACTTTTATAATAAAAAAATTTCCTTTATGCATCTTTCTATGCATAGAAATCAAATTTAATAAGAATAATACTTTTATAATAAAAAATTCCATTATGCATCTTTCTATGCATAGAAATCAATTTTAATAAGAATAACACTTTTGTAATAACAAAATTCCTTTATGCATCTTTCTATGCATAGAAATCAAATTTTAGAAGAATAACACTTTTATAATAAAAAAATTTTGTTTTGCATCTTTCTATGTATAGAAATCAAATTTAATAATTAATATCAATGATATCCATGCATATTCAAAGGTGAATATGTACATGGAGTATTAGATGCAAAAATGGTGGGAATTACTCTTTTGGAATAACATAAAAACAAACTTTCTTTTTCACAAAATTCTGGAAAATTTTGCCATAACCTCCGTTGTATGGCTGACCATTTTTTATTTTTATCATTCTTTATTTAACTTAAATTAACCCAAGTTAGATTTACAAAACTCTAATCTACATAATTTTATAAATTCAAGAGAGTAAACAATAAGAAAAGTTTAATTAATCCCTTAGTTAATCATTCTAGGATTGAGAAAGGTTGGAATGTAAAGAAGAGAAGGGGGTGGTCTTTTTATCAAAGGCATAGCACTTGAATTTAATTCAAACATTTGTAAAACATAAAAATTAAGAAAACCATATATTTTTCATTAAACAAGTAAGAAAAGTAGCTTACATGGAGCTTGTAAGCTCTCCTTTGGCTTGAGGGATTGAGGGTTCTACTCTTTTTTGAAGCAAGAGTGGCCACCAATTCACTTTGGAGAGGATTAGGCCAAAAACAATTGAATTATTAAAAAAAGTAGATGGCTCAGGGCAGGAGTAGAGTAACAGTGCATAAACACCATTAAGATTTTACAAAGGGTGAAAAGATGCAGGGGAGAAGAGAGCTTGAGCTCTTGCAAGCACACACACTCACAAAACCCTAAAAGAGAACACACAAGGTGAGAGGCTAAAAATCTTCTTCTTCTTCACACACAAGGTGAGAGGTTGAAAATCTTCTTCTTCTTCACACACAACACTCAACACACCATATACAAAGATAAGAGTACACACAGTGAGAAGGTAATCAACCAAATACATACTAGGGTGTGAGAAAGAAGAGATTAGAGAAGAGACAATGTACTCAAGAACTCATCAATGAACCACTAGCCAACTTGATTAGAAATGAACTACAATGCCTCATATATATAGGAAAGTTCCTCCATCCTTTCCTCCACCCAAAAATGTGTGTAAATAGGAAAAAATGAAAATAAATGCTATAAATCCCAAAAATGCCTAGAGGCTAAAGAGTGTGCCACTAGCGTGACACCATCTGGAGATGACACCTATCCAAGAAAAAATAGAAATGAATGCTATAAATCCCAAAAATGCCTAGAGGCTAAAGAGTTTGCCACTAGCGTGACACCATCTGGAGATGACACCTATCCAATACCTCCTCTTCAGGTCCAGATGGGAGGACCAACACCAACGCGCTGAAGAAGATAATCCAAGGTAGGTCGAGGAAGAGGCTTAGTAAACAAATCAGCAAGGTAGGTCGAGGAAGAGGCTTAGTAAACAAATCAGCAACATTATCTTTGGTAGGACAATACTCAAGCTGAATGCGACCTTCAGAAATCCAATCACGAACAAAATGAAAATGAACATCAATGTGTTTGGATCGTCCTCGAATAACTGGATTTTTGGCTAAAGCAATAGCACTCTGTGAATCTGAGTAGATGAGTGTCGGAGTAGATGAACATCCAAGGCGATTCAGAAGTTGCTGAAGCCAAAGTGCTTCAGAAGTGGCATCAAGATATGACTTGTACTCTGCTTTGGTCGATGAAGAAGAAGTAATTTGCTGCTTTTGACATTTCCAAGAAACAAGTCCTTTACCAAGCATAAAACAATAGCCTGACATGGAACGCCTAGTATCAATACACCCTGCCCAATCAGAATCTGAGTAACCAATAAGTGTATCTCCACCTGCATAAGAAATGCCATACTCAAGAGTTCCATGAAGATATCGAAGTACCCTCAAAGCTACCTGCCAATGAGATCGACGAGGCTATGAAGAGAATTGGCTGATAATACTCATAGCATAGGAGAGATCTGGCTGAGTGTTAACCAAATAAAGTAGAGAACCAATAAGTTGGCGATACTATGTAGAATCAACCTCAGGAGAATCATCATCTTTGGATAATTTGGAATGAGGATCCATGGGACAAGTGAGTGATGCACAATCATGCATGCCATATTTCTCAAGCAACCTTAAAGTATACTTCTTTTGACAAAGAAAGATGCTAGAAGCAAATTGCCACACTTCTAAACCAAGAAAATAGTGGAGTAGTCCAAGATCAGTCATAGTAAATGATGTTGTGAGTTAAGTTTGAACCCATTTGAGTAGATCCAAATTAGATCCAGTGAGTGTCAAATCATCCACAACATAAAGCACAAGAATGCATATAACATCATCCACAATAAGCACATAAAGATTAGGATTTGCATGAGTCCTCTCAAAATGTAGAGAAAGGAGAAAACTGTCAATCTTCTGATACCAAGCTCGAGGAGCTTGCTTAAGACCATAAAGAGCTTTTTGTAATAAATACACATCATGTTCATGACCCTGTGCAATAAAACCTTCAGTTGTTCCACATAAACTTACTCCTCTAAATCTCCATTCAAGAAGGGAGATTTAACATCCATTTGATATATAGGCGGCATAGTGAGAAGCAAGAGCAAAAACAACACGAATAGTAGAATATCTGGCAGTAGGAGCAAAAGTTTCATCAAAGTCTTCACCTTCTTTTTGAGCATAACCGTTAGCAACAAGGCATGCTTGTACTTATCAAGAGTACCATCAGAATGAAACTTGACTTTGAAAATCCACTTAACACCAATGACCTTTTTATGTGAAGGTCGTGGAACTAACTACCATGTGTTATTAGATTCAATAGAAGAAATCTCTGCTTGCATTGCTTCACACCAATGTGGTAAGGAAAGAGCTTCCTTAACCGTTTCAAGCTCAAACACATCACCAATATGAGACATCAAGGCAATATTTACTGAAGGGCGTGTATGTAAGACACGTGTAGTAGATTGTTGAGCTTCTAAAAGTGATATACCTGAATCCTGAAGTAGAGAGCGAACCCATTTTGGAGGACCAGAAGTCTGTGTAGAATCCAATGAAGTAGTAGGTGTCGCAATCGAAATGGATGAAGGGGATGAAGTAGGAACTGATGGTGTAGATGAGGATGAGACTGTAGGGAATGAGAGAGGCCCAAGCTCAAGAGATGGAAATGGATCTAAGAGAGATGTACAAGGTGGTAACTCATCAAGACCAAAAACATGCTCATCAAAGGTGGCATTACGTGAAAGAACAATATCCTCACGAGAAGGATCCCAAAAACAGAACCCTTTGGAGCGAGAAGCATATCCTGTGAATATCATAGGTTTGGACTTAGCATCAAGAGTCCTCCTCTTAGAAGAAGGCACATGCACATGAGCAACACAACCAAAGACATGAAAATGAGAAACAGTAGGCTTGTGGCCTGTGAAAGCCTCCTCTGGAGTCATGCCGTCCACTGCTTTCATAAGAGAGCGATTGAGAAGATAAACTGAAGTAGCAATAGCCTCACCCCAAAAGGAGGAAGGTAGCTTCGCATGATGTAAGAGGGAGCGGGCCACTGCTTTCATAAGAGAGCGATTGAGAAGATAAACTGAAGTAGCAATAGCCTCACCCCAAAAGGAGGAAGGTAGCTTCGCATGATGTAAGAGGGAGCGGGCCATTTCCTTCACCATTCTATTCTTTCTTTCAACCACACCATTCTGCTGAGGAGTGTAGGGTATGGTGGTTTGTCATTGTATGCCTTTTGAAGCTAGAAAATCCTCAAATGCTATAAACTCACCTCCATTGTCAGTCCTGAGAAAAGATACCTTTTGACTTGCTTGATTCTCCATTTGGGCAAGCCAAACCTTAAAATGAGAAAGAGCATCAGACTTCTTAGGTAAGAAATAAACCCATGATTTGCGAGAGAAGTCATCCACAAGAAGCATATAATACTTGGATCCACCAAGCAATTGTACTTCCATAGGTCCTGCAAGATCAGCATGAATAAGCTCAAGTATGCGTGTGGCCCTATGAGTAGCCTCCTCTGGAAAAGAAGCTCAATGTTGCTTTCCTTGAGCACAAGAAGAACAAATATGATGGCGAGGTTTCTGAAGCTTTGGTAGACCTGTAACCATGTCATGTGAGACAAGATGTTGCAAAGTAGCAAGAGGAACATGGCCAAAGTGGAAATGCCATACATCACTATCTTCATTAGAAATAAGTGCTTTAGGAGAAGCAAATAATTGATGAAGATGAGACTCATGTGGTAGCAACTGTGCTGTAAAAGAGCTTATATGATAAAGCCCAGCATTTTGATAACCATGTGCCACACAAGAAAGTGACTGTCTATCAATGATTTCAATCACTTCATCATCAAAGTAAACCCCAAGACCTTTAGAAGTAGCCTTAGAGATAGAAAATAATTTGCAGACATCTTAGGCACATGCAAAACATCATGTAAGATAGCATCTCCAAAAAAAACATCACCAATACCAATCACAGGGAGAGACGAAGCATCACCAATGTGTACTAATGAAGAGATAGACTTATAGTTTTCCAATAAGGAAGAACTATTCGTCATGTGAGAGGTAGCACCACTGTCGGCAATCCACTCATCCGCAGTATGCGTATCAAGATCTTTGATTACCACAAGTGATATGTCACATGAAGAAGTAGAAGACATAGCAACATATGCAATCTTGGCGTTACCGTCTTCCGTCTTGTCTTTGTTTTTGTCATGAGAAGATGTTGATGTAGAAGAACCCTTAGATTTGGATTCAAGTTCAGCTTTTACCTTCTTGGATGCCACCTTCTTAGCAAAACAACGATCCTCTGTAAGGCCACTACGACCACAGAAAGTGCACTCCTTGGAAGAATCCTTTGATTTGTCCTTGTTGCCTTTGGTTGAAGAATCTTTAGCATTGGAATTAGAGCCTTTGCGTTGATCCTTCCCCTTGCCTTTGCCTTTGCCCTTGCCTTGGCTTACAAAAGCCGAGAGTCCTTTTTGTTTTGCTTGCGAGTAAGGCACTTATCATGAAGAAGACCCATAGTCTCTTCAAAGGAAGGGAAAGGAACTCGAAGAAAGATGTTATCTTTGTACGATTCAAAAGAAGAAGGCAATTTACCAAGTAGCAAACAAGGACCAAGTGTGGTACTTGTTTGGGGTAAGCTTTTGTGAATCGGAAAGACTTGGAAGGCTCAAAGATTGAGTGAATGGGTTAAAGGGCTGATATGATTGAGTGGGGAGAGGAGCAGTAGTGGAAGTAGTAGAAGAAGGAATCATAGTAGATGAAGTTGCCATAAAAGGCATAGAATGTAGGGGGATATACCATAGAGGGCATAGAAGTATGTGGATAGGAAGGCATAAATGACAAAGAAGAAAGAGTGAAAGAATCTGTAGAAGGTAATGGATACGACAGAAAAGAGAAAGTAGAAGCACCTACCAAAGAAGGAATTGCACCAACTTCCGTTGTAGTAGTTGGCGGTCCAACCGTCGTAGGAGATGTAGGATCCACAGTATCTTCAAGTTTGCCTTTGTCTTTTGGAGTAGAGGACTTCTGAGATCACATACGGAGAGGAGGGTGGGAAAACACAAGGGAAGAAGTGTCGTACCTCCAAAAACGTAGCCAATAGATGGGCTGTCCACCAAGGAAGTATCTCCAAAATATGCACAAAGATAGTGCAAAAATGCAGCCACAAAACGCAGCCGATATATGAACCAATAGACTCCATAGAAACCACCAAAAGAGGGCTGAGAATTTAGCCTTAGTATTAAAACCCTAAGATCTCTCTAGATAATTGTTATGCATAAACATGCATAAACTCAACCACCCAACCACCCCCGAGCCTAAGGGATGCACACATGAATAATAATGAAATACATCATACCTCTACCTTGATGTCCCATACCATCAAGAGGTATATCTCCAATCCAATAGCATGTAGCTAAAGTGTAAAATAGTAGATGAGTAGATATGAACCTCTACACAAGAGAGCATAACATAGCCTTGGCCTCATAAGCCTAAGCCTCCAAGCCTCCAAGCCCTCAAGCCCCCTTGAGTGTGCCCCATGCCCCTATTATATAGGAGGGCCCTCAAGTGACTCTTGACTTTCCATTTCTTATGTGTGACCCTTGGATGCCTAACCCTAACCTTAACCCTTAAGGTTAGTCCTAACCCATGCTCCACTAGAGCTTGTTTCCATGCTTCCATGCTCACAAGCCTAATGTGGGTAAGCCTCCTAGTATATGTACACATAATGTGCATATAACATAGCACACATAATGTACATATAACATACTTCCCCTCTCTCAAAACATTGCACTCTTGTAATGAAAAGAAGGAGAACTGCGCTGAACAATCTCAACCAACTCCCAAGTCGAATCCTCAATTTCCCTATCTTTCCACCTAATTTTAACATCAGGGATAAGTCAACTACAAAGTTTCCTTTCCTTGAATTCATGTACCTTATCAGGTTCATGTGGAACATAGGATAAATCTTCAACTTCAACGAGTTCTTGAGGAGTAACTGTGTTATCCTCACCTCCCAGTTTCCCTTTCAATCTATTGATATGAAAGACTGGATGAACTCTAACATGTGGAGGTAGTTTTAAGTTCAAACGCAACCGTGCCAATCCGATGTATAACTTGAAAATGGACCACAATATCTAGGAGATAAATTCGAGCATTTTCCCATTGACAAAGTCTGAAAATCTTTAGGAACATTAACATAAACCAACGCTCTTGGTTCAAAAGACCGAGATGAGCGTCCCCTATCAGCATACAACCGTGCCCTATCATGAGCACTCCTGATAGAATCCCGAGCTTCGGTCAGCATTTCCTACATATCACGCAAGAAATCCCTCGATGCATCAAGCTCGATGTCCTTATTTAAGACCGACATCAATAGGTGCCCTGGGTTGATACCCATACATAAGTATGCACAGACTAAAACCAATAGCCGTATATTTAAAACTGTTATAGGCAAATTCCATCATTGAAATATTTCCCAATATGATGATTTTCTAGAGACATATGCACGAAGCATATACTCTACAATCTGATTCATACACTCTGTTTGCCCATCTGCGGATGATCAGAGCAATTCACATTCAAAGTAACTTCCTCATTGTAAACCATTCGGAATAAAGTAAGAAAACATGGCATTATAACAGCAAAAACTAGGGATTCATCGGCGCCCCGACATATCCACATCTGCATATGGAATAATCGACGTCTCGAGTTACCCATATCAACATAGAGAATCATCAACGTCTCGATGAGTTACATATGTCCATCCGTAAACCTATCAAGTTGATTGTGTAAATCACCTAAAGTACGGAACTAGAGAAAGAAATGCCAACAAAGGAAGAATCCAAATTTCCTTATCCGAACACAACAAGATAAACTTGTTTGAACTCTAAAGAAAGAGATTTCAACAAGTGAAAATGCCGACGAGATTTCCCTCATCAAAACATGCAGGCTATAGATAAAAGAAGTTAATCTAAAGAATGCCTTCTAGTGAATTTAGAAAATAAGATTGTCTTTGAATGTTGAGGTCAACATGCTAAGTGATGTAAGTAAAGCAACAATCTTGAGCCCAAATTATCCCATAAGATAATATATGTGAGGGATCACTAGCGTCCCATTCCACCATGATACCATCCATACATACCTTAACAATTTGAAACTCCCTAGTATGCCGTCTAGGAAAATATGAATAAAATCCTATATAAAAGGAATAAGATGGCCTTCTCCAGACTTTCATATACTAAACCTGTCTCTATATACTTGAGGTACATCAAGGAATAAATCCTTCTAGTACATCATTAGAAAATAAATTGAATTATTGGCACCTTTCTAATGATAACTACCCAAAACACAATAAAGTTAGGGTAGAAAAATAACTCGCTTAGATATATAAGCAACTAGGTATCCGAGTTGGAATATACACAAGAGTACAAGAAATATACTCCAAAATTACGTGCAAAAAACGAAGGCAAATGCTACCTTCAAAGCACATGTAAATATTTAAAAGATCAAAAGATCCTTATAAAACCATGGATAAAAGCATAGAAGCTCCTCCAATCCATAAACACCATAGTTGATCATAAAAATCAATGCATACCATCTAATGGACATAAATCATGCCAAAAGAAGCATTAAAATTGGTGGCCAACTCATCAATACGGAGTATATGAATGTGGTGTCGTTCAAGCAAAACTCCAAAGTAAGCAAGTGAAACACATGTGTGTAGCACTTAATAAGAAAACCCTAGACACAAGTGATCTAGGCAGAACTTGATGAGTCCATATAAAACTTGGAAAACATCCAATAAAAATCCACCAAAACAAACCGATCAACTAACCCATGATAGAGGCTTAAAAATTTAAGCACAAACCACACTTTAAAAAGTGCAAAATAAATTATCATGGAAAAGTGTCAAAGGTGAAACACACTTTGAACGTAAATTATAGCCATCAAAAGAAATTAAGGAACATGTCCAGAAAGAATGGCTAAATAATGGTAAAAAATCATAAATACATCGCTTAGAATTAATCCAAATATAAATATCCATTTTTAATGCGAGGTATAATCGTATTAATAATATGCGAATAACCCGCATCTATCTAATGTCAGCATGAGAAAATGTACTTCAACATTAAATAACCCTCGAAAATATTAAATTCTCGAGAAAAAAAATTATCATGATTTTTTTCTAATTTTTTCTAATTTTATAGGGTCTCAAAATATGATAATTTTGAATTCCACCAAATCTATCTTATGGCATTCCAAACCTATATTTTTTTAGAAAATTTTTAGCAATTTAATTTACCAAAATACCATTGATATTTTAAAATACCAATTTTTAGAATTTATAAAAATAATTTCAGAATATTCCTAATTTTTCCTGTGAGAATCCCATCGTTCACGAAATTTTAAATTCCGCTCGACAATTCTCAAATCCAATGAAAATTTATAATTTTAATGGATTTTTTCTAATTTTTTGGATCAAAAAATATATTTTTAAAAGAATTTGAATGGTCACGGGCGCCCGAATAGGCACAGCACATGCCAAACACCAACCCCACATTTTTCCAAAATTTAAAATAACCTTTGTCTAATTTTCCACTACTTTTCAAGAATTTTTTGAAATTTTTAATTTACCTCGAATGCATTTAGAATACGAACGGTCAAAAAATTTCGGAATTCCAACGGTTTTCCCGGAATACGGAAAGCCAAAAGTTTTGGAAAAATGAAAAGGCAAAAAAATAAAAAATCGGAATGTGAAAGGTCAAAGGTTTCCGGAATACGGAAGGTCAAAAGTTTTTCCAGAATTCGGAAAGCGAAAAGGTTTTAGGAAAACGGGAAGCCAAAGGTTTTCCGGAAGATGAAAAGCCAAAAATTTTCAAGAAGAAATTTCCAGGAAATTTTCAGAGATTTTTTTTCTCAAATTCCAATTTTTCTCTATTTTTTAGGCTTTTTCCAAGTTTTTTTTTGAAATAAATTCAAAAGCTTTTTTTTGAAATAATAAAAAACTCATTTTTTTAAAAATAAAAAAATAAAAAGCTTTTTTTTAAGCTTAATAAGGTTTTGATTTTTTAGGGGGGGCGTTTTTTTTCGTCGGCTGCTACACAGTCCTCTCCTCCCGCCGCCTGCGCGTAGAAGAATCTGAGGAGGAAGAAGATTGTGTCTTCACTCCTCTCCTCTCCACCTTCTCCAAAACCTTCCTTCTCCACCCTCTCCTTCTCTGCTTAGAGAGGAGGCTGATTAAGTCTTAATTAATCTATTTTAATTAGTCTTAATCATAATTAAACATTAATTATGATTAAGACTAAAAAAATCCATTTTAAGAGAATTTCTCACGGAAAAAAGAAGGAAAAATCAGATTTGAGAGGCGGAGAGATCCCACGCACACGGGAGAGCATCTCATGCATCAACACGCTATCCCCTTACTGAATTTCAGTAGAAAATTGACAGAAATTTGATCGCATTCTCGTGAAAAAAACCCGCAAAAATGTATAAAAATACATTTTTAATCATAAAAATGCTCAAAAAATTCCTAAAAAATTAGGAAAAATTTCTAAATTTCTAGAAATTTATGGAATCCATTCTACAGAAAATATCCACCATAAAATATGTGGTATTTTTATAAAAATTCCATTAGTGCTTGATTTAAACCATAAAAAATAGAGAAAAATAGCATTAAACTCACGGAATTCCCCCGCAACGTCGATTCATCCATTGAATTGTAGTAACACACGTTTCAATCACCATATCGATTATCCACGTGCAATTCATCAACACAAATCAACAAAATAATATTTTATTAGTAGATATAAAATTTACTAAAAAAAATCAACAACAATTAAATAGAGATTGCTCTGATACCACTGCTAAAACCCTAAGATCTCTCTAGATAATTGTTATGCATAAACACGCATAAATCAGGCATAAACTCAACCACCCAACCACCCCCGAGCCCAAGGGATGCACACATGAATAATAATGAAATACATCATACCTCTACCTTGATGTCCCATACCATCAAGAGGTATATCTCCAATCCAATAGCATTCCAATAGCATGTAGCTAAAGGTGTGAAATGGTAGATGAGTAGATATGAACCTCTACACAAGAGAGCATAATATAGCCTTGGTCTCATAAGCCTAAGCCTCTAAGCCCCCAAGCCCTCAATCCCCCTTGAGTGTGCACCATGCCCCTATTATATAGGAGGGCCCTCAAGTGACTCTTGACTTTCCATTTCTTATGTGTGACCCTTGGATGCCTGACCCTAACCTTAACCCTTAAGGTTAGTCCTAACCCATGCTCCACTAGAGCTTGTTTCCATGCTCCTATGCTCATAAGCCTAATGTGGGTTAGCCTCCTAGTATATGTACACATAATGTGCATATAACATAGCACACATAATATAGCACACATAATGTACATATAACACTTAGGTAGAAGGAGTATGGAGGAGTTGATTGTCCACAAAAATGCAAACACAAAGTGTGTAGCAAAGTGGAATTTTCAGCCGGTAGAAAGGTGTAGAAAAGAGGATGAATATGTACCTCAAAACACCATGAAGAGGGTTGAAGTTGATGATGAAAACGCAGCCAAGAAATCTTTCCACAACAAGAAGCCTCCAAAAAAAACGCTACCGCATGTAGGAAAAACTAGTTGGCAATATTTTCACCGCAAGTAGAGTTGTAGGACTCGGATTGAAGTGCTTTAAAAACACACTTGTAGAGGATGGTAAGGGGCTAGTTTGAAGCCTCTTGCATCGTTGAATGAGTGCAAGGATGATGAGTAAGGGCTTCTGCAAAAACTGCAAGCAGAAATTCTGTATGCAGGCAATCTGTGAAGAATAACTCAAAAACGGTGAGGAATTTGCGAAAACTTTCTTCTGCAAAGTTGTAGACCACAATGATTCCAATAGGTCGCGGGCACAATCCTCAAAAACGCATTCGTTTAGCAGATAATCAAAAAATGAAAAAATGTAATTGAAAGCGGGGTTATTGAAGAGGACTAGAGGTAGAGAGGAAGAAGGATAAGGAGGCTCTATGTGCACCACCACAAAGAAGAGATGAGAGAAGAGACAATGTACTCAAGAACTTATCAATGAACCACTAGCCAACTTGACTAGAAATGAACTACAATGCCTCATATATATAGGAAAGTTCCTCCACCCTTTCCTCCACCCAAAAATGTGTGTAAATAGGAAAAAATGGAAATGAATGCTATAAATCCCAAAAATGCCTAGAGGCTAAAGAGTGTGCCACTAGCGTGACACCATCTAGAGATGACACCTATCCAACATGGGGTTCTCTATAGTGTGAACCCAACTAAATGAGCTGGCGCTATAACTATGCCAGTCTCTAGAATGGTTGTCACACAGCCTGTCATCCCACTGGCCGCATATCACCCATGATCTCACCAACCATGCCAGTGGTGTAAGTGTGGGGCCTATCCCCTAGGCGGGTTATCAGTGTCCACCACCTCACTAGATGAGCTCGATATCTCAACACTCCCCCTCGAGCTCAACTCCATCTCATGTACACCAAGCGAAGCCCTGAATTTGCAGAGCTTCTCTGTACCCAATGCTTTGGTGGAAGATGTCAGCTACCTGATCCTGTGTGGTGCTGACATAAACAAGGTCAACGTCTTCCTGTCAAGACCTTCTCTCTGACAAAATGGTAGTGGACCTCTATATGCTTTGTGCGAGCATGAAAAACTAGGTTCCTGGCCAACTGTATACTGCTAATGTTGTCACAGAAAATGACAACTTGTCTATCCACTGATAGACCCAAATCTGCAAGTAGCTTTCTCAACCAAGCTACCTCACATGCTGCCATAGCAGCACCTCTGTACTCGGCCTCTATACTGGATAGAGCAACCATAGGCTGCTTCTTGCTGCTCCAAGTCACAACAGCACTTCCCAAAGAAAACATGAAGCCACTAGTAGATCTTCTATCTGAGATACTACTAGCCCAATCAGCATCTGTGTACCCATGTACACATATCTCTGTCCTAGTTTCATAAAATAGTCCACAATGCAAAGTAGCCCTCACATACCTCAGTATGCGTCTCAATGCATCCAAATGCAGCTTCCGAGGAACTTGCATAAACTGACTCACCAACCCAATAGCATAGCTCAAATCTGGCCTGGTGATCGTCATGTAGATCAAGCTTCCTACTATGCACCTATACATAGTAGGATCCTCTAAAATCTCTCCTGAATGTACACTCAACTTGCCATTCTGATCCAATGGCACTGAGATAGGCTTACAGCCTGTCATACCATACTTGGACAACATGTCCAACCCATAATGTCTCTGCAGTAATACAATACCATGTGGTGACCTAATAACCTCAATGCCCAAGAAATATCTAAGCTCCCCCAGATCCTTCATCTCAAACTTCTGTCTAAGCAAGATCTTTACATCAAAGATCTCTGCATCATAGTCCCCCGTAATAATCAGGTCATCTACATAGATAACAACAAGCACAACCCCTCTATCACACTGTGTCTCACATACAACGAGAAGTATGCATTGGCTACATGAAAGCCAATAGTGACAAGATATTCAGAAATCTTGTCAGACCATGCTCTTGGTGCTTGTTTTAAGCATACAAGGATTTCTTCAACCTGCAAACATGGTCGGGGTGACTCACATCCTCATAACCAGGTGGCTGCAATGTATACATCTCTTCCTGCAAATCCCCATGCAAGAATGCATTCTTTACATCCATTTGATGTAAAGACCATTGCTTTGAACATAGCCACTGCTATCACAACTCTCACTGTTGCCATCTTGGCAACTGGGCTGAAAGTTTTCTCATAATCAATGCCATATGTCTGTGCATATCCTTTGGCTACCAATCTAGCCTTGTACCTTCTTATGCTTCCATCACTGTTATGTTTTACTTTGTACACCCACTTGCATCCAATGGCTTTCTTGCCTTCAGGCAATTGCACTAAATCCCAAGTCTCATTTCCATATAGTGCATCCATCTCCTCATCCATAGCTTTCTCCCAACACACATTTCCAATAGCCTCATCAATGCATGTGGGCTCTACAACCTGTACAACTTTTGCCATGTATGCATAGTGATGTGCCACATAACCATCATAGGTAAACCTCTGCACAGGATTCTTCACTCTCCAAGATCTTCGCAGCTTTGCATTCATGGCTTCCATAGCCTTCTTTACACCAGGTGTTCTCATAGCTGGTATCCCAAGCTCCTCATCAAGGCTCATCTCTCTCCACTAGACTCTCCATCAACATGAGAATGCCTTGTAGAAATGTCAGGTATACTAAGGGTCTCAACCAATTTCTCTTTGCCTTTATGTGATGTACCAATCACATTTGTAGGACTGGTATTATGATGCAGCCTTCCACTCCATGATCTATCAACTGAAGAAATAGATGAAGACTCTCTTGGTCCACTCAAAGACTCTGATTGCTGACTTGCATTCTGTGCAACCACATTTCCACTCACATCAGCCCCAACAGCTTCTTTTTTAGCAGCATACCAACTGCTCATCTCATAAAAAACAACATCCCTACTTACCCTCAACTCACGTGTAGCAGGGTTATAACACCTGTATCCCTTTTGCTCAAGGGAATATCCAATAAACACATATTTTTCAGCTTTTGGATCCAGCTTAGTTCTGAGCTCATTTGGCACAGGCACATATGTAAAGCATCCAAAGACTTTCAGATGAGACAAATCAGGTTTTCTGCCAGTAAACCTCTCCTCTTCTAGAGTTACATCATGTATGGCTGTAGTTGGAGTCTTGTTCATGATGTAAACTACTGTAGAAACAGCCTCAGCCCAATAGCTATGCGGCATATTCTTCTCTTCCACCATCAATGCTCGCGTAATCTCAGCAATGTGCCTGTTTTTCTGCTCATCAGTAACTCCATTTTGCTGCAGAGTGTATCTACATGTAAACTGTCTCCGAATACCATTCTTCTTCAAAAATTCAGAGAACTCATTGGAGAAGTACTCTCCCCCTCCATCTGGCCTCAGGCACTTTACATATTTCCCTGTTTGCTTTTCAACCATAACTCTGAAATTCTGAAAATGAGTGAACACCTCACCCTTCTCCTTCATGAAGTATACCCACACTTTTCTTGTGTGGTCATCAAAATAAATGTCACATAATACCTGCAGCCTCCCATAGACATGGTCTTCGTAGGACCCCATACATCTGAATGCACAACATCTAGTGCATTTCTGCTCACATTTTTGTTATGTGGAAATACATGCTTTGTTTGCTTTCCAAATTGGCATGCGTCGCATATTCTCTGCATACCTTCAACTTTAAACTTTGGCAGCCCACAATTCCTTTAGTCTGCATAGACTTCATTCTCTGCACATTCACATGTCCAATTCTTTTATGCCAAATGTCTGTGTCTGCAACAATTCCTGAACCATTTGCAAACATTGCAGCACTCACTTCAGGCATGTTTACATTCAGTGTAACATTCTTCCCACTCTATTGCCTTTTTGCAACCAACCTTGTCTTTAAAGTCTTCAACATAACAACTACCAGGATTAAACCGAACCTGTAAACCTCGCTCAATTATTTGGCCAACTGAAACTAGATTCTTTGTTATGTTCGAAACATGAAGTACATCTGCAAGGTACTTCACTTTGCCATCCTGCATAGTCAATGGCATATCTCTAACATGGGCAATTGGATGAGCAGTGTCATCCCTTGTTTCCACAAAACCTGGTCTTTCAAGGTTTTTCATCTACTTGAACCACTCCCCCCATGACTTGTCATGTGGTTCGAAGCACCTAAATCAACGCACCATACATCATCTTTATGTGCTGCTTCTACATTTTCAGACATGGCATTAACGACATGCTGCATAACAAACAACCTTTCATTATCCTCATTGTTTCTGCTCAAGGATGCATAGTTGTTTTGCTGCAATTTTTCATTTTGCATGTCAGCCTACTTCATATAACAATCTGCTTGCACATGTTCAGGCTTACCACAATAAAAGCATCCATGTGTATCATTATACTTTCTTTGCCAATTTCCACGACCTCTTTGACTCCCCCTGCCTCTGAATTGGCCTCTTCCACATCTGCGTGTTGTTGTTGTTGTGAATTTTGGGACTGTTGTTGTTGTTGTTGTTGCTGGCCATAGTTCTGATTACCTATTCGGCCACCTCCTTGGCCGCGTCCACGGCCTCCTCTACCTCGTCCTCTTCCTAAACTTGTGTAGAAGTCTGAACTATTTTTGTTTTGTGAAGGCTGTTGGTCTTCACCCAAGCTCTTCTCATTAACATAGACACCAAATCTGTGAAATTGGGAATGTTTTCCCCGAGTCTGAATAGACGTCTTGAACGCCTTGTATTGTGGCACGAGACCACGTAGACAGACTTCCACCTTATTATCATCATCTACTGAAACGCCAATAGATACAAGGGATTCCACAATACCCTTGATCTTCAATACATAGTCATTCACACAGACATACTCTTTTTCTCCACAGTATGAAGTTCATTCTTCAACTGTATCTTTCCTGCCTTGGTATTCGTTTCATAGAGTTTTACCAAGGTGTCCCATGCCTCCTTGGGGGACTTGGCATCCTGTACGTGCCCAATCATGGTGTCTTGTATACTGATAGAGAGCTAATACATAACTTTTCTGGCTCCTTGGTTCCAATCCTTGAACTCTTTCACATCTGCCAGCAGTCGGATTGACCGGTATCTCCGATGCCTCTTCATGCTCACCTTCTATGTAGTCCCAATAACCCTTTCCCATTAGGAAATTCGTCAACCTGAACCTCCAAGCATGGAAGTTGTTCTTATCCAGCTTCTCAGCAACAATCTAGTTTATGCCATCATTTGACATCTTGCCAGACACACAAATTTACCAGAAACAACACTCTGGTTTGTCCTGCACAAACTGCTATTTTTTGCAGTGATATTGTAGTACACTCAAATGTCACAACCAGTGACATTTGAGTGTAGTACACTCAAATGTCACAACCAGTGACCTCAATGTGCATACATACACCCAATGGGAAACTATTGACCTCCTTGCCGCACACACAATGTCTGCACAACCAATCTATCTTCCTGCAGTTCTTAAAATAGAGTTCTGCAGAGAATCGATGACTTACTTGCAGTGCTCGAAATCGTCTGCTTTCTGAAAAACGGAGGTCGTAACGTGCTTGAAACGCGTTTTCGGCCCAAAAATTATCGTCTAATAAGACAATATAATTGCCCTATAGCTTTACTCCCGCGAAGAAAGCTCCTCAATCAGAGATCGTTTGCCGATGCCTCCCGTAGAGCTCCCATTATAAGGGTGTAGTCGCAACACAAATAGGAAAGAGTAGATGAAGCTCTTACCCTCGTATTGCTTCCTATGCTTCTCTTGCTTGCAGCTTAGCCCTTAGCATAAACCAGGCTCTGAAACCATGAAAAGATGCAGGGGAGAAGAGAGCTTGAGCTCTTGCAAGCACACACACACTCACAAAACCCTAAAAGAGAACACACAAGGTGAGAGGTTGAAAATCTTCTTCTTCTTCACACAACACTCAACACACCATATACAAAGATAAGAGTACACACAATGAGAAGGTAATCAACCAAATACATACTATAGTGTGAACCCAACTAAATGAGCTGGCGCTATAACTATGCCAGTCTCTAGAATGGCTTTCACACAGCCTGTCATCCCACTGGCCGCATATCACCCATGATCTCACCAACCATGCCAGTGGTGTAAGTGTGGGGCCTATCCCCCCCAGGGTCATCAGTGTCCACCGCCTCACTAGATGAGCTCGATATCTCAACAACGGGGGAAGCTTCTATTTATAGGAAAAAATGAGCCTCTAACCAAGAAAACTGATTCTATAAATTTTCATATCAGTTTGGTCAATTTTTGACCATTTTTGGTGGGTGAGTTTAGCTTACTTTTTTTTGGGGGGGTTTCTTTTATTCTTCAATTTATCTCCTCCCTACATTTGGATTAATCTTATTGGTCCATAGGAACCTTAATTGGACCATAATCCATCTTGACCCTTAGGCTAAGGTCTTTTGTGCACATTATAATTTATTTCTATGCACCTTAGGAATTTCTTTTTAAACTTCTATTTCGGGGGAATTTATTTTAATAAGAAGGGACATTTTTCCATCCAAAGATATTTAAAAACCAAATTACCTCTCTCTAGAATATTTTCTCTCTCTAGGCCAAAACAGGTAGAAACAAGATCTTTTATTATTCTGAAAAGGGAATTGATTATAGGTGAAGATACTGGACATCTTGAGGGGCTGGGGAGGAATCTTACAATTTACGGGGTAAGGTGATGGATGAATGCCATCATGCACCGCCGTATGCAGGGCATAGAGGAATTCTTGCCACTACACAGGCTTTCGAAAAGGTACTTTTTCTGGCCAAACATGTGGAAAGACATAGACATATATGTAGAAATTTCAAATTTAGTTATACTTGATTTGCTCAAATGCTATGTAGCTGAGTGAAAATCAAATTGCGAGAAGTACTTGCCTCTTGCGGAGTTTGCTTATAACAATATGGTGCACACCTCGACTGGGAAAGCCCCTTTTGAGATTGTTTATGGCAGGGTGGTGCTTCCACCTTTCATTCGGAAAAAGGATGAAATCTTTGCTACGGATGAGTATGTTAGAGATATGGATATAGCTTTCTCACAAGTATAGACAACCATACAAAGAACACAGGAAAAGCATAAGAAAGTTGCAGATAAACATCACAGGCAAATGGATTTCAAAGAGGGTGATTGGGTGCCTCTCAAGTTTGAGAAGTTAAGCCTTTGGGAGCAAACTGGCAAGGAAGGCAAGTGTCCAAAGCTATCTCCCAGGTACTATGGTCCATACAGGTATTGGAACGAATTAATGAGGTGGCTTTCAGGCTTGCTTTGTTTGACCATTGGCACATACACAATGCTTTGTTTGACCATTGGCACATACACAATGCTTTTCATGTTAGCCTCGTCAGCAAGAAATATGTGGGTCCTGAGCCACTAGAGCCATTTATTGAGGACCAATCCAAAATTCATGAGCTTGAAGAAGTGCTTCAATCGGAATAGATTGTGTTTCATAAGGAATGGAAAGCAGCTGGTGGCAGGCTTATCCTTGCAGGTTCCTTTGTGAAGTTTAAGAACTACCCCGCTCTGGATACGAAATGGATAAATGAAGACTACTTCAAGGATTATCCGGATCTTATGTAGGTTTATTTGGCCGCATTTCAGTTTGCGGACAACTGATTATTAGAAGCCGGTGAGATGTCATATTTTGGACTATGCACATGTGGAGGAACGCCATGGAAGGGTAGGTACAGACCCTTGTGTGTGTTCCAGGTATGGTTTAATATATGTGGAAGGACTCTCTCTCTCTCTCTCTCTCTCTCTCTCTCTCTCACACACACACACACACACACACACACACGCACACACACACACACACACACATAAACACATCTCTCTCTCTCTCTCTCACACACACACACACACACACACACACACACTTAAAAAGAGAGAGACACGGGATAAATATGCACACACACTAGAATCACATTCTGCTTTTACTCTCACTCATACATAAGCATGGGCTGCCATATCTCCATCTCTGTTCTCATTCACATAAACCTATAATAGCTACAAGTGATAATGTAAGATGTCCACACTTGGCCATTGGACATGGCCATTATTCTTCACGAACACACACAATCAGCTAATATCTTATCACACTCCTCCATCTACTATCATCCCAATGAACTTAAATTCTCAAGACTTACCCTCAAGTTTATGATATCCATCTCATGTACTCCAAGCTTATCTCTGAAGTATTCATACTTCTCTTTTCCAAGAGATTTTATGAAGATGCCAACAACTTGTTCTTCACTAAGATAAATTTTATGAAGATGCCAGCAACTTGTTCTTCACTAAGATAAATTAACCTACCATCAAACACTTTCTTTCTAATGAAATGATAGTAGACCTCTATGTGTTTGGTTCTCACATGATATGCCAGATTATTGGCCCCAATTGAATACTACTCATATTGTCACACAATGTATGACAACTCCTTCGTCACATGATGCTATCCCAAATCATCAAGTAGTTTCCTTAGCCAAACCACTTCACATGCAACAACAGCTACTCCTCTTTCCAATGAAATGATAGTGGACCTCTATGTGTTTGGTTCTCGTATGATATGCCAGATTATTGGCCTTTTTGAATACTACTCATGTTGTCACAATGTATGACACCTCCTTCGTCGTGATGCTATCCCAAATCATCAAGTTGTTTCCTTAGCCAAACCACTTCACATGCAACCACAACTTCTCCTCTTTACTCTAGCTTCATGCTAGATAATCTAATTGGATTATCTAGCTTCGTTCTTGGATAATCCGATTGTGGGTTTCTTCTTGCTACTTCAACTTGTTTGCAACACTTCCCATGCTAAATTCATACCCACTAGTAGTAGATCTCCTCGCCCAATCTACATTTGTGTAACCATACACCATCACATCCTTTCCATGCTCATAAAATAGACCATAATGGGTAGTGGTCTTCACATATCTCATAATCCTCCTAACAAAATCCAAATGTGGCTTCCTAGGACTCTGTATAAAGTGGCTAACTAGTCCCACCATATAACATAAATCAGGTCTAGTGATAGTCAAGTAAATCAAGCTGACAAAACATGGTAACATAATCCAACTCCACCAAAATCAGTTCTTAGCTTTGTGTTGTCCTCCAATGGTGTCGTCAAGAACTAGCTATGAGAAGAAGAAGGAATGCCCTCTATGGCTATGGAGGGCAAAAAGAGCGATGAGGACCCAACACCTATGGAGTCCTCCTCTTGGCATGCTATGCAGAACCCACCTCCTGTTTTGGCCCCCTTTACTGCCCACTTCCTCTATTGCCCCTTTCTCTGTCGCATACCCCCATGACCCCTCTTTGGACCTTGTCTCTTTGTTTTCCCCTCATCTTCTTGGGGCCCTCTCCCTTTGCAAGGAATTGGGTGAGAATATCTCACCCAACATATCTCATAATCCTCACATATCTCATAATCCTCCTAACATATCTCATAATCCTCCTAACAAAATCCAAATGTGGCTTCCTAGGACTCTGTATATAAGCTGGCTAACTATTCTCACCGTGATAGTCAAGTAAATCAAGCTGACAAAACATGGTAACATAATCCAACTCATCACCAAAATCAATTCTTAGCTTTGTGTTTTCCTCCAATGGTGTCGTCAAGAACTAGCTACTATGAGAAGAAGAAGGAATGCCCTCTCTGTGGCTATGGAGGGCAAAAAGAGCGATGAGGACCCAACACCTCTGGAGTCCTCCTCTTGGCATGCTATGCAGAACCCACCTCCCATTTTGGCCCCCTTTATTGCCCACTTGCTCCATCGCCCCTTTCTTCGTCGCATACCCCCACGATTTCCCCTCTTTGGACCCTGTCTCTTTGTTTTCCCCTCTTTGGACCCTGTCTCTTTGTTTTCCCCTCATCTTCTTGGGGTCCTCTCCCTTTGCAAGGAATTGGGTGAGAATATCTCACCCAACAAGCTTCAAATTCAGCAGAGAATCAATGAAGGACACCTGCAACAATAAGGGCATGCAACTGGGTGTAGTAACAACATTAGCTCACTCATGACAAGAGGACTAGAGTAAGACTAATTCTCAACAGCAAAAAGCAAGCAAACAAGAAAATTTCCCAATCTAAACTTTAATTGTAGAGCCACAATATAGGTGGTAAAGAGCCTCCTACTGGCTACTATATAGATGGGTGTACATCTGAAAAATCCATTGCTTCCACATCGAGACCAAATGATGAAACTGAAGATCCCTTGCTTACTCTATTCCAGGTAAGGAAGTAACACTAGACTTGATGAACACCCCTTGGCAGGAGCTTAATATGTGTCAAGTTCAAAAGATGTTAGAGTAAACCAAGAGGATGCTTCTTATGAATAAGAAAGTCCATAACTATCCTCATGAAGATTGTGGCTGGAGATACCTACTAATCCTATCACTCCATGCACGTGGTTCTTGCTTCAGCCCATATACTGTTTTCTTTAATCTACATACATGTGTGGGAAAAATTGGGTGTAGATAACCCTGTCGTTACTCCATAAACACCTCTTTTTGTAACTCGCCATTTAAGAAAGTGTTATTGGCATCTATTTGATGTAATTCCCAACCTTTAGATGTAGCCAATGAAATCACAGATCTTACAGTAACCATTTTAGCAACTAGGCTAGATGTCGCATTATAATCAAGTCCATGAGTTTTTGCGTAACCTTTGGCGCTTGCCTTATATCTTTCCACGGATCCATCCTTACATTTGACCTTGTAAACCCATTTGCAACCACTCACATTCTTGCCATTTAGTAACTCAACCAAATCCCATGTATCATTATGTACCAATGCATCCATAGCTTTGTCCCAAGCTTCTTTTCCAATAGACTCATCAAAACATGTATGCTCCACTCTACATGCTTCACCATAAATGTCATATATGCATAATACATAGCATGCCCTCTATATGTCAATATCTGAACTGTATATCTCACCCTTTGTGACCTCCTCAATGGTTGTGGGTCACTACAAGCTCCATGAGCTCTAGCGTGGCGGTACGTACATACTTGTCATGCTTTACAGCTAGAGTCCTCACCACTAGGATTCTAGCTCATCATCAAGACTCTCCAAACAAGATGAGTCATCACATACATTCCCAATGCCATTACATTCAACCTTCTTCTTGTCATTGTCCAATACACTACTCTTAGTGCTTACATCATGTCTCAATCTCCCTGACCATGGACTCAAATTTCCACTACTAGATGTGGCTGAGACATACTCCAAAGGTAAATGCACATCCACATTGGCATCAATGTTATCAAAAATGAAATTTTCACTTTTCTTGTACCAACTAACCTTCTCATAAAACATGCCATCACGTCTAATGAGAACCTGTTTTGTCATTGGGTTGTAACATTTGTACCCTTTTGCACATACCCAATGAAAACACATTTTTGAACCTTTGGATTCAACTTGGTCCTCTTCTCATCTGGCACATATACATAAACAATACATATAAACATTTTCAAATGTCCAATGTCAGGCCTAAAACCTGTCATCCTCATCTCAAGTGTGCTCTTATTTCAGGAGTATGATCATGGAAGTTGTAGGTGTCTTGTTGAAGATGTACACTGCTGTAGCACATGCTTTTACCCAATATTAATAGAATGGCATACCCTTCTCATTCACATCATAGATCTTTGCCACTTTACCAATTTCTCTATTCTTTCTCTGAACAACCCTATTTTGCTATATGTAAGCTACCTTCTAATACCATGTTCTCTTAGAACTTGAATGCATGTGAGATATAGTTACCACCACCATCTATCCTTAAGCATTTGATCCAATGTCCATATTTCTTTTCCACAAGAGATTTGAACTCTTTGAACTTACCCAAGGCGTCACTTCTTTTTCAAGAAGTAGATCCATGTCCTCTTTTGAAATCATAGATTTCTAGTTAAATTAGTTTTGAATTGTGATTAAGTTAATTAATGTGATTAGTTTTGAATTATGATTAAGTTAATTAATGTAATTTTTTAATTCTTTAGTTTTATTTTTTTAAATAGATTTATAGCTAAGGGGGATTTGAATGACCAAAATTTGTTAGCCAAGCTGTTTGATTTGGTTCATTTCTGGCATGTGCTCCACTTGGTTGCACAAGTGAAAAATTTTACTCTAAAAGAATTTTAAAATATAATTAAAAAAAAGAAGCGTTCTCTTGGAGTCGCCACTTATACCCATTTCATTTGTTGAATAAATTTTTATGTTTGTTTTCTTAGCTTTTAGCTTTTGAATGTTCACATGTCCAAGCATTTTCTGCCACATGTCTTGTGCAATGCATGACTATGTGAAAACATGGCTAACTTCAATTTCGGAATACCTACATCCAAACTAAACAATCTTACTTCATTTTTCCCTTTGGAACGAGCGTACATTCATTCTTAAAGTCTTCCAAGCTCATAAAATCTCACTCACAATCCTTGCTCTACCATTTGTGTAATCAATGCCAAGCTCTTTATAATATAAGGCACATACAACACTTCCGACATGGTCTTCACTCTACCATCATACATCCTTAATGCTGTTAAATTTGTAGCAATGTGATGAGCTATGGTGGATCAAATGCTAGAATCAACATCATTAACAAAGAGATTAGATGATGATTAAGATAAGATTAGTGAGCAATTAATTGATAGCATGGATAATCAAAAACCAGCAAATTCTCATTAGGCCAATGCCTCAATTTATAGAGTTAATTGATAGCTTAATGTAGGGATGGATAATCAAAAACCAGAGGCCAATGCCTCAATTTATAGAGTTTACATCCAAGCATCTAATTCCGCTGATCTCTCCTTGATTCACTCCACCTCTTCCCAGAATATCTCCACCTCTTTTGCTTGATTCACTCCACCTCTTTTGCTTGATTCTCTCCACCTCTTCCCAGAATATCTCCACACATCCTAAATATTCTCATGCTACCCTTTATTCTCTCCCAGTAGATACTTCTCACCTTTTCACAGCTCCTCTCTCATTTATTATAGATTCTCTTTTATAGCCTCTTGCTAAGGGCTTGTTCCCGCACACACCCTATTCACTTGTATATTTAAACACCTCCCCTCAAGTGAATAATCCTAGCACACCTGGACCCTATACCAAGATTCCCTCTTACTTGGTAGCCCACAACCTGTACCTCAAGTCTCTAAACTCATAGTCCTTGGCACTCTCTCTCTCTATGTGTCCAAGGAGGCTACTACAAGTGCCCGTGACCTTGACTAAAGTGCTCACACATACATCTACCACACGGCCTACATCATCGATGGCTCAGAGGTGGTTTTACTCTATTGGGGCACGTTACATTGGGTTGTGGGGTTTCTCTCTCTCTCTCTCTCTCTCTCTCTCTCTCTCTCTCTCTCTCTCTCTCTCTCAGAAAAGATGATCTGACTCCACTTCCTTAGGAGCCTCCATGAAGTTTGCCGATAATGTTCCTTCTCCAAAAATATCTTCTATGCATATGTTTATGCATAAAAATCTTTTATGATAAAAGTAACACTTTTATAATTAAAAAAAAATCTTTTATGCATACTTTTATGCATGAAAATCAAATATGATAAAAGTAACACTTTTATAATAATAAAAATAATCTTTTATGCATAAAAATTAAATATAATAAAAGTAACACTTTTATAATAATAAAAGTAATCTTTTATGCATAAAAATTAATAATAATGAAAGTAATACTTTTATAATAAAACTAAATTTCTTTTATACAAATAATCAAAATGCATCTTCTATGCATGAAAATGACACTTTAGAATATAGAAATCATAAGGATTACTCTTTTAGAATAATGAAAGATAATACTTATTTTTAAATTTTTAAAAAATTTCGCCATAACCTCCTTTGTATGGCTGACCATTTTTCAATTTTAAGTCTCTAAAATTAATTAGAAATGCATCAAGAGTATTTAAATCATTCTAAAGTAACATTTTTCTACTTATTTAAGAGAAACATTATGAAAAACTTGATTTTATTCATTAATCATTCACCTAGGATAAAGAATGGTTGGATTTACTAGAGAAGAGAGGGGAATGCCTTTTGCAATGAGGCATAACATCATTTGCAATGTAGAGAAGACAAAAATCATAAAAAAACCATAAAATGAATGGGAAAGAGAAGAATCTCCAACTTACATAGATAATTTGAGAGCTTTCCTTTGGCTTGATGGTTTGAGGATTCAACTCTTGTTTGAGACAAGAGTGGCCACCAATCTTTTAGAAGAGGGAAGGTCAAAAACTAATGAATTATGAGTAAAATTAACTGTTTTTGGCACTTGGGAGAGGCAGGGTAACAGTGCAAAACACTATTGAGTTTCAACAAAGAGGAGGGCTTCTATTTATAGGAAAAAGTGAGCTTCTGACCAAGCCAACTGATTCTAGAATTTTCCAGATCAGTTTGGTCAATTTTTTACCATTTTTAGGTCAGTTTTGCTCACTTTTTGGATCTAGTTGAAAGAGGAGAGAGGAGAGATAAAAATATCTCATTATTTGGGAGTTTAAAACTCATTCAAGCATGTGAAATAGGTGCCTCCTTCATGAGGAAAATTCCCCCATACTGAGGTGTCAAAAATGCATCATTTCACCTAAATATCTTTCTTTTTTAACTATTAACCTTGTCCTTAGTCAACTCTTCATCTTATGTGAGTATTTACTCATTTTTGGGAGATTTCTCTTTTATTCTTCTATTTATCTCCTCCTTACATTTGGATGAATCTTATTGGTCCATAGGAACCTTAATTTAAAATTTCGAAAAAACTTCACTTCTAGGATTAATGCCTCTTGAACAGATTATACTTAATTTTTAATGCACCTTCTGGAAATCTTTTTGAACTTCTATTTCAGGGGAACTTATTTTAATAAGATGAGAATTTTTTCCATCCAAAAATATTTAAAATCTGAATATTCTCTCTCTAGAATATTTTCTCTCTCTAGACCAAAACTAGTAGAAACAAGATCTTTTATATTTCTGAAGAGGGATTTCATTACAGGGGAAGATGCTGGACATCTTGAGAGGCTGGGGAGGAATCTTACATTCTCTCCCACTTGAAAAACACGAGATGTCCTCATCTCGCAAACTAGGGGTAATCCCGCAAACAGATCGGCTTCATTCTCCCAGGTGGCATCTTCAAAAGGATAGAACTTTTATTTTATCAATAATTCTCTGAGAATTCTGTTCTTGAGAATCTTTTCTCGAACATCAAGAATTTCTTCAGGTTGGAGTTCCATCTGCCCTTGGGTTGAAGAGGTTAGGATTTCATCATCAAGCACATGATTTGGGCTTGGCACATATTTCTTTAGAAGGCTTACATGAAATACATTATGAACTTTGAGATGAGGCAGAAGAAGCTCGTAGGCTAAGTCACCTACTTTCTTTGTAATCAAATATGGCCCACAATATCTGGGGGATAACTTCTTGTACTGCCCAAGAGATAGAGAACTTCTTTTGGGCCGTACTCTAATGAAGACCATATCTGCTTCTTCAAACTTTCTGTCTGTCCTCTTCTTATTAGCATACTACTTCTGTCAATCTGTCGATCCTGGGCAGCTTTTATATCTTTATGAATTGCCTGCATCTGCTGCTCCATGTCGTCAAGCATCTGTCTGGACATCTCGACCCTAATCAATGGGTCGGACCAAGTTAATGGAGTTAAGCAATCTTGTCCATACAGAGCTTTAAAAGGGCTCATCTTGATACTTCGGTGATAAGAAGCATTGTAGATGAACTCGACTAGGTGCAGATAGTTTAGCCACTTCTTGGGTTCCCTACCAAGCATGACCGAAGTATATCTTCGATTACGTGGTTTACCCTTTCAGTTTGACCATCGGTCTCTGGGTGATAAGCTATGCTGAGATCTAGGAAAGTTCCCACTACTTCAAAAAATGCAATCCAGAACCTTTGAAGTAAACTTGGGATCTCGATCACTTACTATTCTCCTGGGTAGTCCATGCAATCTGAAGATTTCTTTGAGGAACACTCTGGCCACAACCACTGCAGTAGTGTAGGTTTCTTTTACTGGGATCAGATGGGCAACTTTGGTTAGTCTGTCAACTACCACGAAAATGGAGTTGTAACCTGATTGCACTGAAGGTAATCCAGTAATAAAATCCATACTGATACATTCCCACTTTATCTCGGGGATGTCCAATGGATGTAACTTCCCAGGCATTTTTACTCTTTCAGCTTTGACTTTCTGGCATGTTAGACATTGACGTACATGATTCAGTGCATCCTTTTTCAGACCAGTCCAAAAGAAGCTTTTCTTTATAGACATGTAGGTTTTGATGAAACCTGGATGTCTTGCTATAAGGCTGTCATGGGTTTCATTCAGAATTTGTCCTTTGGTTCCCTCATCATTGGGAATGCATAGCCTGCAATTATAATACATAATGCCATCATCCAGGCTGTACCCTTGAACTACTCCTGTGGAGTTTTGCTTTCCTGCATAAGTAGGGTAGCAATAGGGCCAAAGAATCTATCCTGCATGATCTTCTCTCTTGCTTCAATAATCAAAGGATTTGATATTACAGTAATTGCAAGCAAGGAGGCTTTTTTGCTGAGGGCATCTGCTACCATATTTTCTTTGCCTGGGCGATACTTGATTTCAAAATCAAATTCCTGCAGGGTCCACATCCACCTTCTTTGGCGTATGTTGAGGTCCTTTTGAGTGAAAATCCACTTTAAGCTCTGATGATCTTTTTCCCAGTAGGTAATGTCTCCACAGCTTTAAGGCATAGACTACTGAAAGTAATTCCAGCTTGTGGATAGCACAATTCCTCATGCGTTCTGAGCTTTCGGGATTCATAGGCCACTGCATGACCTTCCTGCATGAGTGCACCTCCCAGGGCAAAACCACTTGCATTAGTCACTACCTCAAAGGGTGGAGAAAAATCTGGCAGCTTCAAAACGGGACTGGTTACCAAGGCGGTCTTCAGCTTATCAAAAGCACTCTGGCACCTGGCAGACCATTGAAAAGGGGTATTCTTTTTTAGAAGGTTAGTCAAGGGGGAAGCTATGAGAGCATACTTTGGTATGAAAATCCTATACCAACCAGTTAATCCCAAGAATCCTTTGACTTCTTTCACTGTCTTTGGTTCAAGCCAATCTATGACTGCTTGGAGTTTAGCGGAATCTAGAGAAATTCCATCTTTGGATACCAGAAAGCCCAAGTATTCAAAGTGGTCGGCAGAGAAAGTGCATTTGCTCTTTTTGGCAAAGAGTTGATGCTTCCTTAGAATCTCAAGAACTTTTCTGACATGAGCCTCATGGTCAACTGCATTCCTTGAGTAAATCATAATGTCATTAAAGAAAACTAGAACAAAATCATCCAAGTATTCTTTGAGGATGTCCTGCATTAGGTGATTGAATGTAGCTGGGGCATTAGTTAATCCGAATGGCATGACAGTAAATTCATAATGCCCATAGCGAGTATTGATGGCTGTTTTCGGTATATCTTGATCATTGATCCTGATTTGGTAATACCTGGATTCGAGATCTATCTTTGTCAAGATCTGGGCTCCATTTAGCCTGTCCAGAAGCTCATCAATTCTTGGGATAGGATACTTATTCTTAACTGTCAGCTGATTTAGACCTCTGTAGTCCACACAAAGTCTAAGCGTTCCATCTTTCTTTTTTTGAAAGAGAACTGGCGCACCCCAAGGTGAAACACTGGGTCTTACAAACCCTTGTTCTAACAACTGTCTAAGCTGTTCCTTGAGTTCGATGGCTTCAGGAACTGGCATTTTGTACGTGCGCAGGGCTACTGACTGAGCTCCAGAGGGGTTAATTCTATCACATGGTCTACTTCCCGAATTGGAGGCATTTCAGTTAGTTCTACTGGGAATAGGTCATCAAATTCACTTAACCATTCTGGTTCTTTAGCCTTAAGCTTTGAGTCTATGGGTTCATTTTGACAACATAAATTTGCTGCTTCTTTCTAAGTCCTTTTAGTAACCTGGAAGCTTTTACTAACTGAAGGTCTGGGGATCCAGAAACTCCAGTTCCTTGAACTTTGTTCCCGTGAAGGTCATGGAAGGAAATGGTTCCATTTTGTGACAGTGTATGTCAGCTTGATTTTTGTGGAGCCAATCCATTCCAAGGATCCCATCAAAAACTCCCAGAGGTAAGACTTTAAACTGACAGCATTACCATCTAGATTGAACTGGATAAGATCTGTCTCATGGTGACTAAAAAGAGTCTTCCCACTGGCCAATTCAACTTGCATAGGTTTCCCTGATCCGGCCCATGGGTTAGCCACCACCCTGCCACCACTGGAATCGGTAGAACCAAACAATTACTCACCCACCCATAATTGAAATGCCTTTCTTAACTTTAGCTTTAGAAAACAGATACGCACACACACTCCTCTTTAAAACTTTCATATAAAACTTGAAAACAGATACGCACACACTCCTCTTTAAAACTTGAAAACAGATACGCACACACTCCTCTTTAAAACTTTCATATAAAAATAATCCATTGACAAAAAAAATATGGTCACAGATTTCATAATTCAAAATTTCCATTCAATCCCTTGTTTCACAAAAGCAGTACCACTCTGGACTCTCCATTGGGATGACCAACTGGTCAGCACGAGATCCAGTAAAACAGATTACAATAATCATTTCGTCACCATACATATATATATCTTCCTCGACATACGCATGGGTGTCCTAAGCACCGCGAGCCCGTGCATCGCCTGGTCAGAACCCTCCAGGATCCTTGGCACTTCACTCAGGGACTGCTTCGTCGGCCCTCGCCCATCGTACCGAAAGCACACCATTTTTCACCATACCCATGTTGGTCAAGTCCTGGGTAGGTTTTTGCTGCGTGAGCTATCCCTCGAACACTCCCCGCCAGCTGTTGCAACCGAACTTCCCTTAGATAAACATATATGCCAAATACTCCCTCCAGCATTCTGGCGTAAGACAGTCCTTTAAGAAAACAAGGTTTCTATGCAAGTTTACAGTTTTTTTTTGTTTGAATACCATGATTAAATCTTAAATCCGTATCTCAATACTTCTAGATC
Organism: Cibotium barometz; assembly: GCF_041138505.1. NCBI lineage: Eukaryota > Viridiplantae > Streptophyta > Polypodiopsida > Cyatheales > Cibotiaceae > Cibotium > Cibotium barometz. The sequence goes on from NC_141092.1 coordinate 12,960,611, forward strand.
CAAGTCTGAATTCCAAACAGAATTCCTCGAATTCTGTTAACTTGATCCTCAGATCAAAATCAAAAGTCTTAACTAGTTTAAGATTCGGTGGGTGTTTTGAGCGCATTTTTCTTGAACTGATCACATCCTCATTGACGAAGGAATTATGTCTTGGTCAATAGTCTGAATCAGAGTTTGGGTTTAGAAAGGTTCTTCCTAAACTATCTTTCTCGAAAGGTACTATTTCAATTTCTCTTTTTCTAAATTTTGTTCGACGAATATTTGCTTACAGATTTCTAAAACACGGATTTCTTAAGAGGAATAAAGGAATCATTTATCTCGATCTCCGACTTTGATAGTTTAATTCAATTTTCTTATTACCATCTTAGTGAATATGAAATGGTAGAATTTCCTCTCACATTTTATCTACCTATTCATTTTTTCATTTTTTATCATCATAAAAATCATTTATGATAGAAATCACTCTTTTAACATGAAAAAATTTCTTTTATGGTATATTTATGCATACAAATCATTTATGATGAAAATCACACTTTTAATATAAGAAAATATCTTCTATGCATATGTTTATGCATAAAAATCTTTTATGATGAAAATCACACTTTTAATATAAAAAGTATCTTCTATGCGTATGTTTATGCATAAAAATCTTTTATGATGAAAATCACACTTTTAATATATAAAAAATATCTTCTATGCGTATGTTTATGCATAAAAATCTTTTATGATGAAAATCACACTTTTAATATAAAAAAATATCTTCTATGCATATGTATATGCATAAAAATCTTTTATGATGAAAATCACACTTTTAATATAAAAAAATATCTTCTAAGCATATGTTTATGCATAAAAATCTTTATGATAAAAGTAACACTTTTATAATAAAAAAATAATCTTTTATGCATGAAAATCAAATATGATAAAAGTAACACTTTTATAATAATAAAAATAATCTTTTATGCATAAAAATTAAATATGATAAAAGTAACACTTTTATAATAATAAAAGTAATCTTTTATGCATAAAAATTAATAATAATGAAAGTAATACTTTTATAATAAAACTAAATTTCTTTTATACAAATAATCAAAATGCATCTTCTATGCATGAAAATGACACCTTAGAATATAGAAATCATAAGGATTACTCTTTTAGAATAATGAAAGATAATACTTATTTCCAAATTTTTGAAAAATTTCGCCATAACCTCCTTTGTATGGCTGACCATTTTTCAATTTTAAGTCTCTAAAATTAATTAGAAATGCATCAAGAGGATTTAAATCATTCTAAAGTAACATTTTTCTACTTATTTAAGAGAAACATTATGAAAAACTTGATTTTATTCATTAATCATTCACCTAGGATAAAGAATGGTTGGATTTACTAGAGAAGAGAGGGGAATGCCTTTTGCAATGAGGCATAACATCATTTGCAATGTAGAGAAGATAAAAATCATAAATAAAACCATAAAATGAATGGGAAAGAGAAGAATCTCCAACTTACATAGATAATTTGAGAGCTTTCCTTTGGCTTGATGGTTTGAGGGTTCAACTCTTGTTTGAGACAAGAGTGGCCACCAATCTTTTGGAAGAGGGAAGGTCAAAAACTAATGAATTATGAGTAAAATTCACTGTTTTTGGCACTTGGGAGAGGCACGGTAACAGTGCAAAATACTATTAGTGAGCTTCTAACCAAGCCAACTGATTCTAGAATTTTCCAGGTCAGTTTGGTCAATTTTTGACCATTTTTAGGTCAGTTTTGCTCACTTTTTGGATCTAGTTGAAAGAGGAGAGATAAAAATATCTCATTATTTGGGAGTTTAAAACTCATTCAAGCATGTGAAATAGGCACCTCCTTCATGAGGGGAATCACCCCATACTGAGGTGTCAAAAATGCATCATTTCACCTAAATATCTCTCTTTTTTAACTATTAACCTTGTCCTTAGTCAAGTCTTCATCTTATGTGAGTATTTACTCATTTTTGGGGGATTTTCCTTTTATTCTTCTATTTATCTCCTCCCTACATTTGGATGAATCTTATTGGTCCATAGGAACCTTAATTTAAAATTTCAAAAAAATCTTCACTCCCAGGATAATGCCTCTTGAACTGAGTATACTTAATTTCTAATGCACCTTCTGGAAATCTTTTTGAACTTCTATTTCAGGGGAACTTATTTTAATAAGATGAGAATTTTTTCCATCCAAAAATATTTAAAATCTGAATATTCTCTCTCTAGAATATTTTCTCTCTCTAGACCAAAACTAGTAGAAACAAGATCTTTTATATTTCTGAAGAGGGATTTGATTACAGGGGAAGATGCTGGACATCTTGAGAGGCTGGGGAGGAATCTTACAGAATATCTCCACACATCCTAAATCTTCTCATGCTACCCTTTATTCTCTCCTAGTAGATACTTCTCACCTTTTCACAGCTTCTCTCTCATTTACAGATTCTCTTTTGCAGCCTCTTGCTAAGGGCTTGTTCCCGCACACACCCTTCACTTGTATATTTCAACAAATGGCACACTCCCAACATGAGTAATAGGAGGCTATGTATCATCACCTATAACAACATAACCCTGTGATTATGTAGGTGACATTCTATCAAACCACTCTCCATGTGGCAAGTCATGTGGTTTTATGCTCTTGAATCCATATACCATGTCTCATCCACTAGAAAATAAATGATTTGGATTTGCATCATTGCTAGATGACGATTTGCATTTACATCATTATTGCTAGTTGATGATGTATAGTTCCCATGTTGAACTATTCCACCATGCATGTCATTTTGCAACAATCCCTTGCCATATAACTAATCTTGCCATAATAGTGACACTCAATCCCATGATTTTATTATTGAGGTTTCCAATGAACTCTTCCCCTAGAGTTAGATCTCCCATTGCCTCAAGCATATGATCCTCTACCACCATGTATGTTGTGGTGGTATATCGAACCAACCACATCACCTATGCATCCTCTAGTGAGGATATCCCCCTTCTCCTTGCACCTATCTATTTAGAATACCTGGTCTCTTTGCATGCCCACTACTACTAGATGATGTACCTAATCCAATCTTTAACACTTCCACAATAAGCAGTGAAACTAACTCCTAAAAATCCAAGGGGTCTCACCACCTCTCACTGTGATAGAGGTGAACGATGCTTCAAAAATGAATAGGCCCTTGATTTTTTGTTGCACTTCTTGGTATGATCCATTTTACATTATATAAAGGTCCACGGTCAATTATAGCACTGACTAGATGCCACCCATTTTTTGCTGCGGCACCATATTTCACCTCATATACTCAAGTTTGAGGTAAATGTATGCTAATTGGATGGTCTAGTTGAGGTTAACACCATGGATAACTCTCATTTGGGTTATTTACTATACAAAGGGTCATTAATGTAATTTGTGCTGAATTGTGGGCTACCGCCTATTGATATTTTTGCTTCTATGGAGATAGGCTATAGCTTACATGGCCTTCATACTAATGTCTATACAAGGACACATGCCTATTTCAATTGCTTCAAGCTTCAATTACTTGCCCAAACTATAATATTACCATAATTGCTCTTAAGCTTCAATGGAGAACTCCATAAATTCTATTTTTACAATGCTAATTAGATGGTTTAGTTGAGGTTTAACACCGTGGGTAGCTCTCATTTGGGTTATCTTCTATAGAGGATCATTAATGCAATTTATGTTGAATTGTGGACTTTTAGCTTCAATGGAGATAGGCTATAGTCTATAGAGCCTTCATAATAATGCTCGTACAAGCACACATGCCCATTTCAATTGCTTCAAGCTTCAATTACTTGCCCAATGTACAATACTACCACAATTACTCTCAAGCTTCAATGGAGAACTCCACAAAATCTATTTCTTGCAATGCATGTAGGGGTAGCTACCACTTTTGGCTCTAATCTCATGAAAGACTCCCTCCAATACACAAGAGTAGATAGAGTAACTCACTAATGGGCCAAAGCTTTCAAATTTGAGTGTTGAGAGTTCTTCATAGTTTCCAACAAAGGCTTCATAACTTCTTACTTTTTCATAGCTTCACTAGTTCATAAACCCTAATGTGAGAAAGAGACACACATAGAGATGGGGGAAAAATACGCACACCCTAGAATCATATTTTTCTCTCTCTCACTCATACACAAGCATGGGGTTCCATCATGTATCCATCTCCATTCTCATTCGCATAAACCACAATAGCTACAAGTGATAATGTTCACATCAAACTAATACTAGATAAGCTGTCCACATTTGGCAACCACACACACACAATCTGCTAATGTCTAATCACACTCCGCCATCTTAATCTCGATAAACTTTCATTCTTAACAACCACACACACACAATCTGCTAATGTCTAATCACACTCCGCCATCTTAATCTCAATAAACTTTCATTCTTAACAACACACACACACACACACATAAATCTCTCTCTCTCTCTCTCTCTCTCTCTCTCTCTCTCTCTAATGTTTCAGACACGAGAATCATCCACTCACCCTATCTCTCTCTCTCTCTCTCACACACACACATCTCTCTCTCTCTCTCTCTCACACACACACACACATCTCTCTCTCTCTCTCTCTCTCTCTCTCTCTCTCACACACACACACACACACACACACACGCACACACACACACACACACACACACACATACACACACACCCCTCGGGGGGTGCTCACTTAAAAAAATGTAGGATAGCATGTGAGTTCAACAGAAGGGGTTTTTTTCTCTTGTGAAAAAATTTACATACATATGGGGATTTTTAATTGAAATGGTGAAAATTTTGGTACATAAGGGGGAGTTTTATTATAAAAAGTATTACAGAAGGGGTGTTTTTAAAATTTAAAAATCTGTAGCAGGGGGGTTTTAAAATACCACTTGAATGCATGTGCTACATAGGGGGTTAATAGATTGTCCCCCTCGAGACCCACCCACCCACCCATACCACTCTCTCTCTCTCTCTCTCTCTCTCTCTCTCTCTCTCTCTCTCTCTCTCTCTCTCTCTCTCTCATACACACAACTCTCTCTCTACCTTTTTAGACATGAGAATCACCCACTCACCCACTCACCCTCTCTCTCTCTCTCTCTCTCTCTCTCTCTCTCTCTCTCTCTCTCTCTCTCTCTCTCGCACACACACATCTCTCTATCAGGACCTTTATGAAACTTAGGGAAGACATTCAAACACAAACTTTGCAACATCTTGATGCATATTAGGCCAAAGAAATCTCTGAAAATAATTTGCAAATTAGATAAAACTCCTCTATGACTAACAAAGGTAGTCGGTGAGATTTTTCAATAAATGGTCTAGTAATGCACAACTTCTTTTAAAAGAAAAGAAAACTATTGTCATAAGAATAATCCAAATGAGGTAACAAATCATTATCTTTTGATTCTTTCAAGCATGCACTAACCCATGCACCTATAACATTACCTAATTTCCTTAGACCATTCTTTGTGGTAGTGTGACTGATGCTAGTGGACATGGTATTGGTGTTGTGCTTATGCAAGATAATCATCCAATTTCTTTTGAAAGTAGAAAATTGAAACCATCCGAGGTTAAGTATAGTACTTATGATAAAGAATTAATTGATGTTATTCATGCATTAAAATTTGGAAGCATTATCTGGTGGGTTTTGAGTTTATCATTAAAACTAATTAACAACGTATTAAACATTTACTTTCACAACCTTTAATATTGGATATATATTAAGTGGGCATCTTTTATTCAAAGTTTTAATATTGGATATATATATTAAGTGGGCATCTTTTATTCAAAGTTTTCAACTAGCTATTCAATATACACTTGTTCTTGAAATGTTGTTAGTTATTATCTCTATGGTTAAGTGGGGGCACCTATGTGATCATTACTTACACATGTGAATGTGGGTGATGCCATTATATAAATCCATATGTATAATGTATGTTTATCAAGGATATTTTATGTGTGGGATGCACATTATATTTATATCATTTTTTAATATTAATATGTTTAATCAATTGTGGATTCTGGTATGATATACTCAGGATTAATGTGTTCAATCGGCTTTATGCGATGACTAATATTATTTTAATGTAGACAATGATTGAGTGGCAGACTATTTGTTAGTTGTGTGGGTGAAACATGAGTTGAACCACAATGAGATATCTTGGAAGACATGTAAACACCTATTATGGTTACATATTTTGGCATTTATATTTTTGGAAGGCTAAGGCTTCAATGAGATATCTAGGAAGACATGTGAACACACCTAGTATGGTTACATACTTTGGCATTTATGTTTTTGGAAGGCTATGTAAGATTTATGTTTTTGGAAGGCTATGTAAGATTCCTCCCTCCAGCTTTTGAGGTGTGCAGGTGCAGGTGTAAGAACCTCCCCTTTTGATCTTGTAATTATTCCCCTCTTTGAAATAAAAGAAAAATTCTGTTTTACCTTGTTTTGACTTGGAGAGAGAAAATATCTAGAGAGAGGTAATCCAAAATTGAGATATTTTTGGATATCAAAATCCTCCTAGTGCCTAAAATGGTTTCCCCTGAAATAGAAATTCAAAAAGAACTTTCCAATGTGCAATTGGAATTAATTGAAAATAGGTAAAAAGGACCTTAGCCTAAGGGTCCAGATTTTCAGAAATTTTTGGATTATGGTCCAATTAAGGTTCCTATGGACCAATAAGATTAATCCAAATATAGGGACGAGATACATTGAAGAATTAAAAGAAAAATCCCCAAAAATGAGTAAATACTCACATAAGATGAAGTGTTCACTAAGGACAAGGTTTATTAGTAAAAAACTATGAATATTACTAAAAAAATGAGATATTTTGGGTATAATGATTCAATTTTGACACCTTGGTAAGGAGAAGGGGGCTCTTCAAGGAGGTGCCTATTTCACATGTGTGGTGGAGTTTTAAACTCAAAAATATTGTGATATTTTCATCTCTCCTCTCTCCTAGATCAAACCAAATCAAAATGGAGCCAAACTAGGTCCAAATCTTGTCCAAATTCAGCCTTGAACTTGGAAAATTCTAGAAACTAGTTGGACTTGGTTAGAGGCCTCCCTCACCTATAAATAGATCCTTAGCCCTTTGCAAAAAATATGAGAACTATACCATGCCAGTATTATACTGAAATAAATATATTTTTTATTATCCTCTAAAAATCCTCTACAAATTGAAGAGATTGGAGCTTCTCTCTCTCTTCAATCTTCCTTGGAGTCTACATCAACATACCAAACCAATTGATTGGTTGGGGGTCTCTACTTTGATCAAAGAATCAAGCAATCTAGGAGGTAAAATATGGTTTATGGTCTTTTTTATTTAATCTCCAAATGTTTCTCTCTTCTCAACCCCTCTCAAGCTTGAGAAGCATTTAATTGAATGGCTTTTTAATACAATTGAAGTTCTTTAATGAATTGTAGTGATAAAACACATAAATTTCCATTTATGCTTAAATTATAATGTTTTTTAAGCATGCCTCTCTCTCCTCCAAAGAATGGTCATTCCTATGACCTATTCTATATTCAAATGAAGCTTCTCATGAAGCAAATCTCTAATTTAAAAGTAATTTCTATGCTTGTCAAATTGAGGCCAAATAAGTGGCTTTTTAATGCTTTTATGCTATTTAATTTATGGAAAAATTAGGAATTAAGTCCATAATTGGATAGTGATCTAATTAATGGTTATTCTATCATATGATATTACTAAACTTTATGCTTTCAAAATTATTGAGAATTATCAGTAATAGTAACGGAGCTATAGCAAAAAAAATTAAAAAATTAACACATAAATCATTTTCATTCATATTATGAAAAGAGGACTTCCTACCATATTCTAGGATTAATCATCCTAGATTAATTAAATGATTCTCATTAATCATGGAAAATTTGATTATTATGTTTATGCATAAATAGTTAATTAGGAAAAAGAAAAATTTCTAGTAATTCATTTTTATGTTAAAAGAGTAATCCCCATGACAATGGAAATCCATGTATTCCAATAAAGTAAGAGAAAAATTGGGATGCTAAAATAATGTAGAATTGATTTCTGTAAATCCCATGAATTCTTCTATTCCAAAAGAGGATTATTGAATTTAATTCATTTGAGAAATTGAGAATGAATATGGAACTAGTCATCGAGAAAAAGAACCTTTAATTAGGCCAAGCAATTGGCAAAATTTAGAAAAAGTCCCATTATCGGGATCAACCTAGAAAAAGTTATTAAATATGGGAATAGCATGTGAATGGATGAGATTATATGAAAATAGGATGCGATAAGATGTGTATGGGATGTGATAGAATCTAAACGGATGTGATAAGATGTGTATGGGATGTGATAAGATGAAAATAGGATGTGGTAAGATGTGATGTAATGAGAATAGATGTGGATGTGTATGTGGAAGAATGGATGTGGATGTGTATGTGGAAGAATGGATGTGGATGTGTATGAGGAAGAATGGATGTGGATGTGTATGTGGAAGAATGGATGTGTATGTGGAAGAATGGATGTGGATGTGTATGACAAAAAATAGATGTGGATGTGGATGTGTATGAGGAAGAACGGATGTGGATGTGTGTATGTGGAAGAATGGATGTGGATGTGTATGTGGGAGAATGGATGTGGATGTGGATGTGTATGTGGAAGTATGAATGTGGATGTGGATGTGTATGTGGAAGTATGAATGTGGATGTGTATGTGGAAGAATGGATGTGGTTGTGTATGTATGGATGTGGATGTGTATGTGGAAGAATGGATGTGGATGTGTATGTGAAAGAATGGATGTGGATGTGTATGTGAAAGGATGTGATGTCGATGTGAGTGAATGGATGAGATGTAATGTGATGTGAATCCGGATGTGATGAATGAGATGTGATGTCATATGAATCGGATGTAAATGAATAATATGGGATGTGAATGGATGAGATGTGATGTGATGTGAAATCAGGATAAGAATGAATGAGATGAGATGTGAAATGAATGTGATGAGGTGTGATGTAAATTGAAATAGATGTGAATGAATGAGGTGTGATGGGATGGTTGATGCGAGTGGATTAGATGTGAATATGGGTTGATGGGAGTGGATGAGATGTGATGAGGGTAAATGAGGCAAGATGTGATGAGATGAAAAATGATGTGATTGGATGAGAATAGGAATACATATGAATTGGATATGGATTAAGTAATGTAGACAGACGTGGAAAGATGTGATGAGATGAAAAATGATGTGATTGGATATGGATTAAGTTATGTAGATAGACGTGGAACAATATGAAAGACGAGATGGATTAAGTAATGTAGACAGACGTGGAAAGATGTGATGAGATGAAAAATGATGTGATTGGATATGGATTAAGTTATGTAGATAGACGTGGAACAATATGAAAGACGAGAGTTCATTATAGAAATTGTATTTATGACCTGTTTTTAAATGACTATTTTATATCAATAATGCTGGGGAAGCATTTTGACCGTCTCGAGAATGAGGTCATGGAGACCTAACTGATAAAGTTGCAACAGCTGACGGAGAGTCAATGGAGGACGTCTCGCATAGCAAGGTCAACCGAGGTCTTGACCAGCCTTGGTTTGATTTAAATGGTGAGCTTCCGATACGGTGGATGAGGGACCAAGGAAGCGGCCTATGAGTGAAGCGCTAGGTCACCTGCAAAGGATCCTAGAGGGTGCTGACCATACGGTGCTCGGGCTCTGGGGGGCCATCGAAGATACCCACACGTGCGTCTGGGGGTCATCGAAGATACCCACACGTGCGTCGGGGAAGATATTGGAACAAGGAGTAAGAGTTGTTTTTTGAAACTGGGCATGGATCTGGTTGATTGACCTTGCTGGTCAATCAACGGATCTGGTTGATTGACCTTGCTGGTCCTCAACGGATGAGTCCATGGCTCTTTTTATATGGATCTGTTGGTTGATCTTGCTTATCTTCAACAGAGATTCCATCTTGATTTTTATAAGGGAATATATTTCCGGTTACTATGAGCTAGGAACTATCGAAAAGGCCCCTGTGTGGACAAGTGGTGAGCATTCTGGTTGCCAATGATGCCATAGATACACCGATAAAGGAATGATTGGAAATTAGGATTCAACCGGATATTTTGGAGGATTATGATCAGTGACATTATGGTTTCATTAAATGATTATTTTAAAGATAGATGAATCTGTGAAAAAGGCAATTTCATTTTGGGTGTGTAAGTGATGTGACTGGTGTTAAATTTGCATGAATATCCGGCTAGGGGACCTGGGAACTCTTTTCCCATCACTACAGTGGTTGGGTGGTTGGCTAACCCATGGGACTGGATGGGGTTAGGTTGGACTGATGGATCCATAAAATGAGACTCAATTCTATTGTTATAGTATGATAGAAAGTAAATCCCGAATAATAATTGTTCTATGGAAAAAGAATCAACCAGCTATGCCTCTCTCGATGGGGAAAAAAGCGTTGGTTTTTATGATCCAAGTGCAAGTTTCTTCCTTGATCTGACCAAGTGACTTACAGGTTCAGTCGGATCAATTTGGTCAGTAATGACCTTGACTATGTTAGAGTACAAATATCCTAGAGGAATCGCCCGTGCTTTCCAGTAGGGGGAAGTTTTTTCGGGTTCGATTTTTGAAGAACCAAAGGATTAGTCTCTTGTCTGGATATCCGTGGGATGAGGCCCCGAGTGAGGGATCCTGCCCCATGCAAGAAGTGCTACTTCCGCTGCTAGCACCCCCCAATCCGTTGCGCAAAGGGGGCAGGGATCTTTCAGCTGGTATCAGAGCGAATTGGCTAAAGTCGATCAACTAAAAAGCCAAAAAATGTCAAAAATTTGTGAAGTAACAGTAAAAAGTTATAATTGTGTGATAAACATCATACAAATTGATATTCAGAATGAAGATTCATAAAATTGAAAGTGGGTCTTCAAAGGAAGTACCGCAATTGTATGGAAATCCCTGACTTGCTTGAGGCCTAGTCATGATGGTATTTACCTTGTAATTCCAAGTACCGTGACTACCCATATATATCGAGGGTATAACTACAGCTCCTTACTGGCAGTATATACGAGTAAACCTAAGACTTGAAATTATAAGCAAAAATGCTATCCAGATGATGAATTCGAATGTGGTTGATATGATTTAAAATTTTGGTTGAGAACTAATGAGTTGATTTGGATTTTGATTGAAAAATGATGATTTTTGAATTTTGGTTAAAATGTAATAAGCTGAGCAAAACCACAATGAGGATGAATGGGGCGAGTCCCTGTGATGATATTCGTAACTGGAATGACGTTAATGACTTCATCAAATCACTATGACAGATTGCTGCTGTTAATACTTGACCCAGTGGATCAAGTTAAGGGATGTTAAATTAAAAATCTGTACAATTGAAAATTCCCATGGAGGACTGCTCAGATAGAAAGTTCGGTCTAATGGACCATTATTGTGATAAGGATTTGAATGTTATGATTTGAGTGAATTGTTATCTGATGATGAGTTCTATATAAGGGATCTTTATCCCATGATTCTGTGGAGAGCTGACCAATCTAAAGAACCCCAGAATCAGTTGGATCTAAAGTCGGATTTAAATGGTAAGGAAAAGGACTTAACAAGAATTTTTGTATTGATAGGATCATGGATCAAGGTCGTCGTGGAAGGAATGATAACCCCCAACTCAATGAGGAAGAACTCGACTTGGATGTTTGTAAAACTCTTCATAGATCGCAGCCTGGACCTTTCAAGGGGGTGAAGGGGAAAACTTGGGCGAGACTGTGGAGAAGTGGATCGAAGCAATGGAAGAGTACTTCGATGTCATTGGGGACAATGAGAAGAGCAAAATGGCTCTTGCAAGGCTGAAGATAGTAGAAACAGCCAGAGCAGCATGGAGAAACCACTACGAGACAAACTATGTGGATCGAAACACTCAGACATAGAATGATCTCAAAATTTACCTAAGGAAGAGATTCTGTCCTCCCGGCTTTTTGGAAACAAAGGGGTATATGCATGAATAGGTGGTACACTAGCTACCAGATTTCAGGGTTGGGAGCTGGGAGGTAGCTCAGTTGGTAGCCATAGGAATGTTGGGAATTTTAAAAGACTTCAATAAGTTTTTTAATTTAAATTCAATTCAGGGTGCGGCAAAATCAAAGGAGTGGGGGCACTACCTTTGCATGTCTCGCAACCATCATGATGAGGAGTGCTCGTCGGTTACAGCAAGGGCCCTCATCTGGGGGAAAGCTTGCCAGCGTGGAAATTTGAGGAGTGCCCGTCGGTTGTAGCAGCAGGGGCCCTCATTTGGGGGGGAAGCTTGGTAGCGTGGAAATGCTAGAAGCTTGAGAGCAACAAGAAAGCATCCGAGAGGGAGGCCAGACACCAGGACACACAGGGGAAATGCTGCAGGTAGAGCTTCTTCTCCTGCTCCCTCAGGCTTTGAATCTTCTCCAAAGCCATCCCCAGCCAAGAAATCTCGCAGGGTGCTAGCTTCCTCCTCTCCTTCCTTAGCTACAGCAAAGACCAAAGGAGCTGCAACAAAGGCCAAAGGAGCTATAAGAAAGGGACATTATCCTCTTTCACCCAAATCACCTACTACACCAAGCAAGAAGTTCAACATGCAGCTGGGCTCAGATGCCACTCCAAGCACAGAGGTGAGCATCTTTACACATGTTGTTGTGCAGCCAATTTTTGTTTAGGTGCCTCGCTTGTGTGAATTTTTCTAGAGGTGTGTTGCACATGCATGCTAGGGTATTACCATGCTGTTCCAGGGGCTAATGGAGTGAGTGTGCTCACAATGTCATCCATGAGAAACAATGTCCCTATTGAATACCTTACAAAACAATTTTTTTGCTTCAATGATGACTCCTCACTTGTCGTGTATTGTAATAAGTGTGCTGCATACCAAAACATCCCTTGAAAAATTCAAGTTGTGGGCAATAGTGCTTTATTGAGTTTTAGTGACACTACATTGCATATTGCATGCTGACAACACACTAGAGAACACATTTTCTACACCTTTGATACTCCCACACTTTCTATACATGCGCACAAGCATTGTTAACATAAGCATACTTGTAGCCTCATGCATATATATGGAAGGTGCATGTCCAAAGCAAGCAGATCATACATGAAAATATGTTAGTATAAATGTGTTAGACTGATTCTAGTTGTGCTCTGGAATGTTGCAGGGCAAATCGCGTTGGTACCCTCCATATGTCCAGTTTGAAAGAAAGTCAGTTTTCTGTATGACCAAAGCCCAAGCACATGAAGTCTACCGTCTTTCAAATTCTGGAGTGGATACGCGAACATTGGGGTGAGGCTAATTTACAGATGCAGATTAACTATCATGTTTTGATGAGGTGCCAAGAAGGGGCAGTAAAGTAAAATGCAGGACTTTGAAGCCAGAGTTGTGGCCCAGGTTCTACACCCTTTTTACTTCGGTATATTAGAAACCTCCCAGCAACTATGGGATGGAGGTGACCAAGGCATTTGCAAGAGGTTTTCTGCATGAGTGTACAAAAGGGCCAGTCGCTTGGGCTTTATTTTTTCTGAGAGCATCATAGCGGCTATGGATGCAAAGAAGCTACAAGCAAAGAAGCACCGATGGTCTATTTTCCATGCTTCCTCTGCACCGCATACCTCCAGGTTTGAATAGGTGAAGCCTCTTGAGCAATCAGAGAGACAGTACAAAATATGCATGTGGACTAAGAGGCAATTGCTGTGTTGGACAGAATAATTGAGGTGCTTGAAAGGAAATATGCTCATGCCCTGTCAGAGCTCAACGAAGCTACGAGAAAAGTTGACAAGTACAAAGCGGATATGCATCGAGATGAAGGGGCACAGCTCTTGATTAGTAGTTTGAAAAGACAGTTGGAAGATGCACAATCTGAGTTGCAAAAGGTTGCAGACCCAGCAGATGCTGGGAAGTTACAGGAGCTGAGGATGAAAGTGGACAGATGACCATCTAAACTGTGGATGGAGTTGTTATGGGTACTGTTCCTGCTAGTGCGGGCTGTGAAAGTTAAGAGTTTCTAGAAAATGCAAAACAAATAGAGATGCATATGTGTGCTCAGGTGGATTTTGTGAAAGACATGCACCAACAAACACTATCATGGTGGATGATAGCGAGTACAAAACTTTATGGAATCCTCAAGGAACCGCATGTATAGTAAAGAAAATGGAAGATCAAGACCCTGGGGAAATGCAGGCTTATCTTACGACAGTCCTCAGAGGCTGGCTTGATACATGGCTTGGTGTCGAGGATCGCCTCACCTATACTATAGATACGTTGCTACCAATCATGAAAGATGATGACAGCATAGCTGTGCAAAGGTGGATGTACGAACATATGAACGAGCTACAGTATAGTGAGACTTGTGATCAGCCCATTATGTTCCCACAACAAACTAAATGTAATTTTTATTATGGAGTCCACTTTGGAACCTTATATATGTTGTAGAAGTTTTCTAACTGACATAATGCGATGGCCGTTTTTGCACTCTTGCAAAGCTATAGACTGGATATATAAGTTATTGTCTTGATTAAAGGTATCATTTAGTCTAAATTTGAAACACTGGTATAATGTAAAGTTTTTCAATTTCTGCTATAATGTTTTTGCACTACTAAATTTGAAACACTAGTATAATCTGTAGACTGCTACCTTGGTGCTACTTAGGTGCTACCTAGGTGCTTGCACGCTACTACCAGCTACCAAGTGCTACCTAGGTGCTTGGTGATAGATTTATTTCTAGATGCTGCTAGGTTAGTATATAGATGCTTGGTTTATTCCCAGGTGTGCTGCCAGGGTAGTATGCAGGTGCTACCATACTACTACCTGCTTGATACCATATCACTATCTTCTGCTATCTTGGTGCTACCTAGGTGCTTGTAGCCTACTACCAAGTGCTACCAAGGTCCTCCTGCTAGGTACTAGTATAGTGGTATACTTTAGAAGCTCATTAATTGTGCATCTTGAGCAATATGGCCATGCCACATCATAAGACCCATAGTGTAAAAGAATACCTTGACATGTATGGAATGTGCCTAGTAAGATTTACCATGTACCACAATTTGAGCATCCCTAAGAAAGATCAGGCAAGTTTAAATATCATTCACAGACACCCACAAGCCTGGTGTGGCTCTTGGGTGGTGACCCTTGCCTGCAAGAGATCAGCATGAGTAGACGAGGATCCAAAAAAAAACAAGTATGTCCAAAAGAAACAGCTTGAATTATTTTCAGCAAGAGCTATACATAAAAGGGAGTGCTATTGTAAATAGCCTCATATGCTTCTGGGGAAATAAAAAATCTCATCCCACATCCTTGAACCTTTTCCATTGGGAACTTGATGGATCTTACAAGGTGGGATGGCAAAATAGCTTCAGGCTTGCGCCGTAATAGCTTATACTCATAGGGATTTCCTTTCGCTTGTTTGTACCATATTCCCTTGACAACAAATGAACCAGCAAGGCAAACATTCCCCCAGCCATCTGTTAGCTTAGTACTAGATTTTTGCTTTTGAGCTGTGCATTTCAAGACATAAAAATCTGCAAGCTCCTCATTGTCATTGAGGAGCTATGATAGCAAAATTGTCACCAATGCAAAGTGCATCACTCAAAGGATCATGGTGTCCTTCGTATGCAAAATCTTCAACTTCATTAGCATCTCTGACATCTTCTGAAGGTTCAAGGGTAGCATACTCCCACTTCTTGACATGTGACTTCCTAGAGCACCTCCTCCTCCAAAGGCCTTGCATACAAGAATTGCAAAAGCATGATAGATGCCTGCATCTGAGAGCTTTTCCATTTGTTAAAGAGTAACTTGAGACACAATGTATCCCACGAGCGCCATCCATAGATTTGCAGTCCCACTTCTTGCTTCTATCCACGTCGCCTTCCTTAACTTCCCAAAACACCCTTGGTAACTGGTCTTACTTTGGATGCATATGTGGCAGCAGCCCTATCACACATGGTTTGTCTTAAAAAGGCAACCACATCCTCTGCACATTGCAATTTTCTATAGTCTAGCTTAAGCTGCTCTTGAGTCAAATGTCTTTTGATAACAGCACCTGCACCATCATGTTCACCCTTCCCATGACCGGATCCCGAGAAATGATGTGTCATCTTTAACCCTGTGAGAGTCCCATACCGGGCAACAAAGTAGAAAGGCCTCTTTGCCTTAAACTGCGAGGCTGCCCCATCTAACCACACCCATGCTCCTTGAGGGATAAGCCACACCTAGCTCTTTCAACCATCCATGATGAAGCATGAAGCAATGCTGAACAAAAAGAGTATCATGAGTTTTATCATCAGAAATGTAAAAATGATAATACTTTTGAAGACTTCCTGCAATCTGCACATATGTGATATGGACAAATATTGTAACTTGGCAAGAAAACCAATGCATTGATTGAATCTCATTTTGTTCTTTGAATGTATAATTTTCAGCAAAGTCTACAACTGAAACAACCACATTGTCAGGAAATACACGTAGACACTCTTTAAATTGCTTAGCTTGCCATCTGTAGATAAAGTTGTGCTTTATGAACTTTTGTAAGTGATCCCTAAAGAGGTCAAATAGTTCCCCAGGTTGCATCTCCTTGTGGGAGAGAACTTTTTTTTAAAGAGCTTGTATGCACAAGAACTCAAAAACCTCTTAAGGTTTATTTTTGGAGTTTTTTTTTCTTTCTAGAAACTAAGCCTTAATATATTTAAATATGGATGGGTGGTACGACAGGCCACACTTAACTAGGGAAATTAAACTCAATCTTGTGTTGAAGGTGGTCTCTCTCGTATTTTCAAGCTTTCATGTTTGTTTATTTTGGTAGAAATTTGTTTACATAAGGTTCATGCTTTTAATTTGTTTCAAGTATAGGGTTCATGCTTTTAATTTGTTTCAAGTATAGGGTTTGCAATAATTTTTGTGGTTGAGAAAAAGAATTCTTCTCCAAGTTTCATAAAGGAGATGACTCTCTCTCTCTCTCTCTCTCTCTCTCTCTCTCTCTCTCTCTCTCTCTCTCTCTCTCTCTCACGCACGCACGCACACACACACACATACGCCACTCTCTCGTTGTCTCTCTCTCTATCTCTCTCTCTCTCACACACACACTCACACACCCATTCTCTCTCTCTCTCTCTCTCTCTCTCTCTCTCTCTCAAGACACGTACACATACCATCTCTCACTCTAACCCTTGATTAATCTAATTTGTAGATCTCACCCTAACCCTTGGTTAACCCGAAACTCTAATGCTCACTAACTTAGCCCTAAAAATAGGTATGAATAGGTATGAATAGCTACTTGAATAATTTGAACATTATTTATTATTTAATCACTCTTGTTTATTGTACTCTCTATATTCACAATGGTGGAAACACTTCACTTTCTAGGGAATGATAAGGAGTCTTAAAATTCCTTCGAACAATGGCAAATGAATTATTAGTTACGATTTTCTTAAATGTCAGATAGAGCCTCTGAGTTTAGGTTTATTAAAGCACTCATTATCTCTAAAACTAGTGAGACACATTATGTGAGGCTTGTTCCGCATATTGACATACAAGGTAAATCTCGTTTTTTCCTTGATGGATTTTTCCCTCACTTTTTTAAGTTAAATGGTGCAGATGTAATAGATAAAAGTTGTCTAAGAAATAATTTTATGAACTTGGAAAGTCTAATACAAGATTCGGGCAAGGCAACAGGGAATAATATAATGATTGTTGTTGAGCCAATTTTTGTAGAGAACCCAAAGATGTGTCTGTCTTCAACCTTGGAAGCAAAAAGTGTCATGGATTATATTAATGGTCAAAGGAAAGAGAATACATTAACAAAGTACTGAGGAGAATCTTAATAATTTTTCTAGTGACAGAGCTTTAGGCTATCATGGTGATGTAATATTTGAGTTTCCACCAACATGGGGTTTGATATCCATGAAATGGATGGAATGGACCACAAGTATGATGGGCATTTGTGGAGTGAGCTAGCAACATCTAATGTGAACTTTCCAGGGGTGTGTCATATAAGTCATTGCATTCGTATACCTTTTTGGAGATGAATCTCGAGAGATTCATCCAGGTGATTGAGATCTTTTGTCGTGCATCAAGAGCGTTGATCAACTAGCATAAGTCATGTGGTTTTTGGGTACTAGGCTCTACACGCACCCCAACTTGGCACCCAATTGAGGCTTTCTAGTGGATCCCGAGTAGCACTCCATTCTGTTGTTTGGGATGCTAGTTGGGCATCAATATCTCCTCGGAGCAGCAGCTCTCCCCTCTTCTTCTGAGCATTTGGAAGAAGGTTTTGTACTGGAGTTCTACCTACGAGGCTCTGCTTAGTTGGTTGAGTGGTGGTGATAAACCAGATCCTTCTTGCCACCATGTGGCACATTAGTTCTTGTTGGGCCTTCTCCTGAGCATGCATTGGTCAAGTTTAGTAGTTTCTCTAGAACTTCTTGTGGGCCGGCAGTGATGGGAGGGCCGGACCAAGGTGGCCTAGAGAGAAATTATTCAGCTGACAACGCAAAGGTGCCTAGGCATCATTGACCTTGCCATTCAGAGTCATGTCATGCTGGGTAAGCTGATTGTTAGAGGAATCCTTCAGGTGGTGAGCCTTGGAATGACTTCCTCTTGGCCCAGATATCAGCCCATACCCCGAGCCGGGGGACCTTGGCCACAGAGTGAAAAGATGCAGGGGGGAAGAGAGCTTGAGCTCTTGCAAGCACACACACACACTCACAAAACCCTAATAGAGAACACACAAGGTGAGAGGCTGAAAATCTTCTTCTTCTCTACTCAACACTCAACACACCATATACAAGATAAGAGTACACACAATATGAAAGGTACTCAACCAAATACATACACGGGTTCTCTATAGTGTGAACCCGACTAAATGAGCTGGCGCTATAACTATGCCAGTCTCTAGAGTGGCTGTCACACAGCCTGTCATCCCACTGGCCGCATATCACCCAAGATCTCACCAACCATGCCAGTGGTGTAAGTGCGGGGCCTATCCCCCAGGCGGGTCATCAGTGTCCACCGCCTCACTAGAGCTCGATATCTCAACACTCCCCCTCGAGCTCAACTCCATCTCATGTACACCAAGCGAAGCCCTGAATTTGCGGAGCTTCTCTGTACCCAATGCTTTGGTGAAGATGTCAGCTACCTGATCCTCTGTGCTGACATAAACAAGGTCAAGGTCTCCTGCCAAGACTCTCTCTCTGACGAAGTGGTAATGGACCTCTATGTGCTTCGTACGAGCATGAAAGACTGGGTTCCTGGCCAACTGTATACTGCTAATGTTGTCACAGAAAATGACAACTTGTCTATCCACTGATAGACCCAAATCTGCAAGTAGCTGTCTCAACCAAGCTACCTCACATGCTGCCATAGCAGCTCCTCTGTACTCGGCCTCTGTACTCGATAGAGCAACCGTAGGCTGCTTCTTGCTGCTCCAAGTCACAGCAGCACTCCCCAAAGAAAACATGAATCCACTGGTAGATCTTCTGTCTGAGATACTACCAGCCCAATCAGCATCTGTGTACCCATGTACACATATCTCTGTCCCAGTCTCATAGAATAGTCCACAATGCAAAGTAGACCTCACATACCTCAGTAGGCGTCTCACTGCATCCAAATGCGGTTTCCGTGGAACCTGCATAAACTGACTCACCAACCCAACAGCATAGCTCAAATCTGGTCTGGTGATCGTCATGTAGATCAAACTTCCTACTATGCTCCTGTACATAGTAGGATCCTCCAAGATCTCTCCTGAATCTGCACTCAACTTGCCATTCTGATCCAATGGCACAGAAATAGGCTTACAGCCTGTCATACCATACTTGGACAACATGTCCAAGCCATACTGTCTCTGCAGTAATCCAATACCATGTGGTGACCTAATCACCTCAATGCCCAAGAAATATCTGAGCTCCCCCAGATCCTTCATCTCAAACTTCTGTCTTAGCAAGATCTTTACATCAAAGATCTCTGCATCATGGTCCCCCGTAATGATCAAGTCATCTACATAGATGACAACAAGCACAACCCCTCTATCACCATGTCTCACATACAATGAGAAATCTGCATTGGCTACATGAAAGCCAATAGTGACAAGATATTCAGAAATCTTGTCAGACCATGCTCTTGGTGCTTGCTTTAAGCCATACAAGGCTTTCTTCAACCTGCAAACATGCTCAGGGTGACCCACATCCTCATATCCAGGTGGCTGCAACATATACACCTCTTCTTGCAAATCCCCATGCAAGAATGCATTCTTTACATCCATCTGATGTAAAGACCATTGCTTTGACGCAGCCACTGCTATCACAACTCTCACCGTTGCCATCTTGGCAACTGGGCTGAAAGTTTCCTCATAATCAATCCCATATGTCTGCGCATATCCTTTGGCTACCAATCTAGCCTTGTACCTGTTTATGCTCCCATCACTGTTATGTTTAACTTTGTACACCCACTTGCATCCAATGGCTTTCTTGCCTTCAGGCAATTGCACTAAGTCCCAAGTTTCATTTCCATATAGTGCATCCATCTCCTCATCCATAGCTTTCTCCCAACACACATATCCAACAGCCTCATCAATGCATGTGGGCTCTACAACCTGCACAACTTTTGCCATATATGCATAGTGATGTGCCACATAACCATCATATGTAATCTCTGCACAGGGTTCTTCACTCTCCCTGATCTTCGCAGCTTTTCATTCATGGCTTCCATAGCCTTCTTTACACCAGGTGTTCTCATAGCTGGGATCCCAAGCTCCTCATCAAGACTCATATCTGAGCCACTAGACTCTCCATCAACATGAGAATGCCCTCCAGAAATGTCAGGCATACCAAGGGGCTCAACCACTTTCTCTTTTCCTTTACGTGATGTACTAATCACATTTGCAGGGCTGGTATTATGACGCAGCCTGCCACTCCATGGTCTATCAACAGACCCACTAGATGAGGACTCTCCTGGTCCACTCAAAGATTGTGATTGCTGACCTGCATTCTGTGCAACCACACTTCCACTCAAATCAGCCCCAACAGCTTCTTTTTCAGCAGCATACCAGCTGCTCATCTCATCAAAGACAACATCCCTGCTTACCCTCAACTCACGTGTAGCAGGGTTATAACACCTGTATCCCTTTTGCTCAAGGGAATATCCAATAAACACACATTTTTCAGCTTTCGGATCCAGCTTAGTTCTCAGCTCATCTGGCACATGCACATATGCAATGCATCCAAAAACTTTCAGATGAGACAAATCTGGTTTTCTGCCAGTAAACCTCTCCTCTGGAGTTACATCATGTATGGCTGCAGTTGGAGTCCTGTTCATGATGTATACTGCTGTAGAAACAGCCTCAGCCCAATAGCAATGCGGCATATTTTTCTCTTCCATCAATGCCCGCGCAATCTCAGCAATGTGCCTGTTTTTCCGCTCAGCAACTCCATTTTGCTGCGGAGTGTATCTGCATGTATACTGTCTCCGAATTCCATTCTTCTTCAAAAATTCAGAGAACTCATTGGAGAAGTACTCTCCCCCTCCATCTGACCTTAGGCACTTTACATATTTCCGTGTTTGCTTTTCAACCAAAACTCTGAAATTCTGAAAGTGAGTGAAAACCTCACTCTTCTCCTTCATGAAATATACCCACACTTTCCTTGTGTGGTCATCAATGAAAGTGACATAGTACCTGCAGCCTCCCATAGAAACGGTCTTCGTAGGACCCCATACATCTGAATGCACAACATCTAGTGCATTTCTGCTCACATATCTATTACGTGGAAACACATGCTTTGTTTGCTTCCCAAATTGGCATGCTTCACAGATTTTCTGCATACCTTCCACTTTAAATTTTGGCAGCCCTGTCACAATTCCTTTTGTCTGCATAGACTTCAATCTCTGCACATTTACATGTCCAATTCTTTTATGCCATATGTCTGTGTCTGCAACAACTCCTGAACCATTTGCAAACATCGCAGCACTCATTTCAGGCATGTCTACATCCAACGTAAACATTCTGCCCACTCTGTTGCCTTTTGCAACCAACCTGCACTTGTCTTTGAAATCTTCAACATAACACCCATCAGGGTTAAACCGAACCTGCAAACCCTGCTCAATCATCTGGCCAACTGAAACCAGATTCTTTGTTATGTTCGGTACATGAAGTACATCTGCAAGGTACTTCACTTTGCCATCCTGCATAGATAATGGCACATCTCCAATGTGGGCAATTGGATGAGCAGTGTCATCCCCTGTTTCCACAAAACCTGGTCTTTCCGGGTTTTTCATCTCCTTGAACCACTCCCCATGACTCGTCATGTGGTTCGAAGCGCCTGAATCCACATACCATACATTATCTTTTTGTGCTGCATCAACATTTTCAGACATGGCATTCACAACATGCTGCATAACAAACAGCCTTTCATTGTCCTCATTATTTCTGCTTGAGGATGCATAGTTGTTTTGCTGCACTTTCCCATTTTGCATGTCAGCCTGCTTCTTATAACATTCTGACTGCACATGTCCAGGCTTACCACAATAATAACATTCACGTACATCATTATATTGCCTTTGCCAATTTCCACGGCCTCTTTGACTCCCCCTGCCTCTGAATCTGCCTCTTCCACCTGCGTGTTGTTGTTGTTGTTGATTCTGGGACTGTTGTTGTTGCTGCTGCTGCTGGCCATAATTCTGATTACCTGTTCGGCCACCTCCTTGACCGCGTCCACGGCCTCCTCTACCTCGTCCTCTTCCTGAACTCGTGTAGAAGGCCTGTTGCTCTGAACTGTTTTTACTTTGTGAAGACTGTTGGTCTTCACCCAAGTTCTTCTCTTCGATAATCAGCATAGACACCAAATCTGTAAAGTTGGGAATGTTTTCCCGAGTCTGAATAGACGTCTTAAACGCCTTGTATTGTGGCCCGAGACCACGTAGACAGACTTCCACCTTGTCATCATCATCTACTGACACACCAATAGATGCAAGGGATTCCACAATACCCTTTATCTTCAATGCATAGTCATTCACAGACATGCTCTTTTTCTCCACAGTATGAAGTTCATTCTTCAACTGTATCTTACGTGCCTTGGTGTTTGTTTCATAAAGCTTTACCAAGGTGTCCCACGCCTCCTTGGGGGACTTGGCATCCTGAATGTGCCCAATCATGGTGTCCTGTATACTAATGGAAAGCCAATACATAACCTTCCTGGCTCCTTGGTTCCAGTCTTTAAACTCTTTCACATCTGCAGCAGTCGGATTTATATCCGGTATCTCTGGTGCCTCTTCATGTTCACCTTCTATGTAGTCCAAATAGCCTTTTCCCATTAGGAAATTCGTCAACCTGAACCTCCAAGCATGGAAGTTATTCTTATCCAGCTTCTCAGCCACAATCTGAGTTATCCCATCATTTGACATCTTGCCAAACACACAACTTTACCAGAAACTGCACTCTGGTTTTTCTGCACAAATGCTGTATTTTCTGCACAGCGGTACTGTAGTACTCTCAAATGTCACAACCAGTGACTTCAATGTGCATACATACACCCAATGGCAACTGTAGACCTCTTTGCAGCACCCACAGTGTCTGCACAGTCAATCTGTCTGCCTGCAGTTCTTAAAACAGAGTTCTGCAGAGAATCGATGACTTACCCGCAGTGCTCGAAATCGCCTGCTTCTGAAAAACGGAGGTCCAGACGCGCCCGAAACGCGTTTTCGGCCTAAAATTTCAGTCCGAAGGACTGTATAGTAAGAGTACAAGATAAGAGTACACACAATATGAAAGGTACTCAACCAAATACATACACGGGTTCTCTATAGTGTGAACCCGACTAAATGAGCTGGCGCTATAACTATGCCAGTCTCTAGAGTGGCTGTCACACAGCCTGTCATCCCACTGGCCGCATATCACCCAAGATCTCACCAACCATGCCAGTGGTGTAAGTGCGGGGCCTATCCCCCAGGCGGGTCATCAGTGTCCACCGCCTCACTAGAGCTCGATATCTCAACACAGAGCACCAAATGGGTCTTCACAAAGATGCAGGGCCGCAGATCTAGCCCAGATTTTGAGGATAGATTTACAGCCAACCTACTCCAAGCTCTGGTAGCCTCGGAGGAGCGTCTTCTTGGCAGCCTTTGATCTGGAACCCCCTCATATGTTTACGCAGTGTGACCGATCTCATATATCATGGGGATCATTGAGCATAGGACCTACCATGTCCCTTGGAGATTGACTTACACACAGGAAACTACCCCCGAAGGCTCAGGAGAGAGAGGCCTGGCTGGGATTTGGGGTAGAGACAAACTTAGCCTCGACATCGACTCTCCTATTCCCCTGGAGTGGCTGACACCTATCCCAGACCCAAAACCCCCCCCACAGTGGTGGCTAGGTGTGTACCAGGTATGATATTCTCTTGGAAGTCCATGGCGTGGTTGAGGGCTATGGTTTGCTCACTTTTTCTATTGGTCCCCATGGAAGATTAAAAAGATCTGAGCCCCCTTTGGAGGATTTCAATGGCTACACAGAGGGTGAGGGTGATTGGATTTCAAGCACATGAGTGGCACATAGACCCCCCGTTGGCTAAGGTGGCTAGGGAGATACTCTGGTGGTTATGGCTAAGGTGGCTAGGGAGATACTCTGGTGGTTATGGATTTGGGAGAGATAGCCCCTCATGTGCCTTTAGTGAGACCCGAGGGAGTGGACTTGGTGTGATCTTGCTAATTGGGAGGAGACTCTGGATACCCACTTTTTCACATACACAACATGGCTAGGCCATAGGATTCATATGCCATGAGTTGATGGCACCCCAGCAAAACCGTGGTACATTAGTAGTCACAACGATTTCTCTCAAATTTTTGGAAGAGGCTCTAGGACAGTTTCAGCCTCAAAATATCACCCTCTTTCTTTAGGTGTTGGCACATAGGAGAGCTTGGTGGTTGGCAGGTGGTTGGCCATTGGTGATTGAGTACCGCTTGTTCAAGGTGCGGCCACCCTCAGGAGTCTCAGTGACATTGTCTTTGGGATTGCCCGAAGGCTCAGTAGGTTTGGGAGCAGATTCTCTACATTTGCACGATGAATTGGACCTCAACTTATATCATTTCATGGGGCACTATCACTTGGGCAACAAAGGTTGAGATTGTCATGGATTATGAGGAGGAAGGTGGGGGGGTTAGCCCTTTAAATACCTCATCTTTGCATTTTGACAGTACTAGTCACATTCCCATCTACTAATCTCACTGGGGACTCTAGGCTCGTGCAGAGAGGGGAGATTTGTAGTAGCATTGCAGCCTGGCATATATGGAGATCTCGATGCAATGAAGCCATCAAGGGTACCCACACTCTACCTATGGACTCCATCAAGATCATTTGGCTTGACATTATTCATACTCGCAGTCAATGGGGGAAGTTACAGGGTGGCTCTGTGACCACATGCAAAAGCAGCAAGAAGCTTTCTTGAGGCTCTAGCAGCCTGGTCCTTTTCTCACGGGTCGAGGTGGTGATCCCACTTGGCATTACAAACCACCTGTGTGGTTATTCCCCTCCCTCCCCCTGTATGAGATAGCCTTCTCCTCATAGAGTGGCCATCTAGAGGAGAAGTGCATATTTCTCCACCTTCTGATTATTTGAGCCCCGCCCTGTACAAAGAGGCGAGTTTGTATCTAGCCCTTTGTGGGTGTAATTAGCCCTTTGTGGCTGGTTTTTTTGTTAACTAATAGAAGGATCTTTTTCAAAAAAAAAAGAGTCATTGCATTGGTATTCTAGAGTGTCTCCACATTGGTGTCATATAATCCACATTGGTGTGTTAGAGTGTCATATAATCCATTGCATTGGTGTGTTAGAGTGTCTCCACAAAACATGTTCTTCATATGTACACTCTAGTTTTCATAAACAGACCAATTTTTAGGGTAGCTTGAAGAAAGTTTGTGCATTGGCTAACACATATGGGAAAATGGTTTATCACTATTACAAGAAACCAAGCTTTTGTATAGCAACTTGTCGACATTGTTATGTTTATATTACATCATACTACTAATGAGACACTAACATGCTTAATGATAAGTGTCAGTCCACATCACATGCATGAAGTATAACAGGCACCTTAAATAATATTCTTGATAAGACCAATGCATGGTTAAAAAGGCTGTTAGGTATGATAGAGGAATTAGTCCAAGGAAAGTTCAATGTGTATATCCAAAGAAATAGTGTTGAATGTTTTAGGAAAGGAAGGTATCTATGGACATATTATTGGTGACACAGAGCTTACAAATGTATTAGAAGAGCTTAGACCTCTTGTTGAAAATAAGGTGTATTTCAATTTCGCTTTCTATATGTAGAAGTAAAAGAGTATCTTCATGCCTATGTAGAAGTAAAAGAGTATCTTCATGCCTATATACAAAAATGCTAAAATATACTTTAGTAGGTTATGCAAGCCAGTTGCTCAAGCAAGGCAAGGCCCCACTATAGGATCCTTTGGGTGATTTACTTCATTTAAAGAGGGACATCACATATGAGTTTTTTCATGGGAGTAGATTTCCAAGACAAGGAAATAATAAGGATCATAGTTTTGTTTTCAAAATGTCAACTAAAGGTCTAGCCTTGTGTGTTAGTAAATTGGCTGAGACACTCTAGAAATTGTGATTTAAGGAGATCACGGATTTAGTTTGACCACATTAGTACTGCGTACATCAAGCATTGGGTTTAGTTTAACCACACTAGGTGCATCAAGGATTGGATAATAATGGCATGCCATATTTATGATCCAAGGTATGTTCTAAAGACACTCTTTTTCTTACTTACTATACCTTGGGACATGTTGCTTCATCAATATTATACCTTGCAATTTGTAGGAACTCCTTGCTATTGCAACATGTGAGCTAAAGGAAGAGGACAAAACATCTCAGGTTCTTTTTAGGACTCTTTTAATGATGTGATGGAGTCAAATGGCTATAAGAAGGTGGACTTCTTTGGTTTCATGGTAGATGAAGCACATGCCATCATCGTTGTAAAACCAAATGTACTAAGACATTGTACCACTTGTATACTACCTTCTCCCTTTGAAACATGGTGCTGGAACACCCACAGTTGCACTCTTACCAAGCTTGTTTATAAGATGTCCACATCTACTACCCATGGATTCAATATCGCCAAAACATGTCACTTCACTTTTAGGTTCCATCCTATGTATGGCCCATTGTGCTAGATGCACAACACTCTCCTTACTAATTTTCATCTTCTCATGTCCACCGCACTTTGCTTGCTACTACCCCCTATGGTCTTCTTAACAATTACGATTGAGTACTTTGGTCTATTGCTATCTATGGGCAGTGTTACTCTTGGATCTACATTACCTCTCTTCCTCCTGACAATTCTCTCCTCTATCTTTGGCTTATACGTTTTTGGTGATTGCATACCAGCTTCTGACATAACTACATGTGTGAGATCTATCAACTTCTTTTTAGAAGTACTAGCATCACTTGACATAAATCTATCCCACAACTTCTCTAATGTAGGCCCAATACCTAGATTCTTGCCAGCCCCATAAACGCCTTGTAATGGGAACTTTATAACATTGCCATAGCTAATTCTGCACTACATGCCTCATAAAGGGTGATATACTTGGTGCGTCCATGTGCTGCGTGTTGAAAATACAAGTGAATAGGGTGTGTGCGGGAACAAGCCCTTGGTTAGAGGCTATAAAAGAGGATGAGTAAATGTGAAAGAACTTGTGAAAAGGTGAGAAGAATCTACTGGGAGAGAATAAAGGGTAGCATGAGAGAATTTAGGAGTGTGGAGTTATTCTGGGAGATATTCAGGGAAAAGAGAAGAGGTGGAGAGAATCAGGCAAGAGGTGGAGATATTCTGGGAGTGAATCTTGGAGAAATCAATGGGATTTGATGCTTGATGTAAACTCTATAAATTGAGGCATTGCCCTAATGAGAATTTGCTAGTTTTTGAGTATCCATGCCTACATTAATCTATTTGCTAATTACCCACTAATTACGTCTTAATTATTTACTAATCACTTTGTTAATGATGTTGATTCTAGTGTTTGATCCACCATAGCTCATCATTATGCTCAAATTTCAACATGGTATCAGAGCCATGCCTAGAATCCATCAGGTTTATGAGCCCATTAGTTAATTAATCAAGATTAGTAGATAATTAAGAAATAATCCAAATTTTAGTTATTTTTCACTTCCCTCCTTCACCCCCAGCCAGTGGAGGACTCCATTCAGCTTGTACACTCTAAATTAGGTCTTATGCTTCTAGCCCAACATAGTCAACATCCTTGGCTTCAAGGTCATCAAGACGGCGCAGCAAACCGCCAGTGAAGGAGGGAGAATATACGATTTTAGCCGGCGCGTTTTTTTCTGAGTAATCTGCAGATTTCTTCTTCATCAAATCAAATGTTTCTAATTCCTCCTAGCCCAAGGTGTATTCAAGCATGCTCTACAAGCTGGTGAAGACAGAATTCAATTTCATCAAGTCTACATTGAGATCCAAGCTCTTCATCAAATCTGCAAGTGACTTTGGTAAAATAGAGATTAAGCTTTCAATATTTGGTCAAATCTTGTGTTTCTTGGCTTAATCATCTACTAAACTCATTGCTATTGATGCCTTTGAAAGCATTTGAGCTCATTTGAAGTGTAAGGCACCAGATCTAGACTCCCCGCATACTCTGTTTTCTACACACAAAACAGAGCATTAATTTGCTAATCAGTGCTAATCACTGTACTTTGGTGCAATTGAGGGTTCAAATTAACCATTAGGTATCTGATACAGATCCCTATAGCTTCAGATTGCAAATCGGAGTTGGTTTGATACTCCAACCATCCCGTACAAATTGGTTACCCTTGATTTAGTGTAATTTCTGGTGATTTTATGCTGATAAAATTGTTGTAATCATCTATTAAACACCAGATCGAGTTGTAAAAGGGTAGACACTGCCCTTGAATCTTGAAATTGGATCAAGAGGTAAGACCCCCTTCACATCACCATGAATTCAGCACAAGAAATAGCCAAATTTAATGGGGAACAGTTTTATACATGGTAGACAAAAACCATGTATTTGCTGATGAGGAAAAATCTATGGAGATTAGTTGAAGGGGGAGATGAATGCCCAAAGAGAGGGAAAAATGAGTGGAAGAGCAGGAA
Source organism: Cibotium barometz (assembly GCF_041138505.1). Classification (NCBI taxonomy): domain Eukaryota; kingdom Viridiplantae; phylum Streptophyta; class Polypodiopsida; order Cyatheales; family Cibotiaceae; genus Cibotium; species Cibotium barometz. The sequence goes on from NC_141092.1 coordinate 12,989,766, forward strand.
TGAAAAAGCATTGGGACTTATTGCACTCAGTTTAAATGATGAAATCATTCATCACATCACAGGGATACAATGGGCAAAAGATGCATGGGATGAACTCAATAAATTATTTGGTACACAAGCAAAAAATTCAAAGATAAATCTATTAATGCAATTCTACAAATTGGACATGAAGGAAAGTGAACCTTTAATCACACACTTGAATAAATATAAAAGCATTAAGCAACAGCTGGCAGCTAAAGGTAGAAGATGATGAAGCATTAGCTGTACTTATTGCTAACAGCTGGCAGCTATTGGCAAAAAGGTAGAAGATGATGAAGCATTAGCTGTACTTATGAAGAGTGTGGACAAAGGAGATTATGAAAACATTGTAGCAACACTAAAGAATGTACCTGAATTGAATCTACAAGAGATAGAAGCAGCTCTACTAGAGCAAGAGAGCAGAGGCAAAGAGAAGAAAGGGCTCGACTCAACAGCAGGAGAAGAAAAAGCATTCTTCACCCGAGGAGGATTCTCTCGAGGACGAGGACGAGGAAGAGGCAGAGTAGGAGGGAGGACCTTCACTTGCCACAAATGTGGAAAGCCAGGACACATGGCGAGAGACTGCTACAGCAAACCCAGTGGAGAAGGAACGACATCGGCAAACTTCATGGAGGCTCCAAAGAAAGTGGAGTCGGATCATCTTTTCTGAGAGAGAGAGAGAGAGAGAGAGAGAGAGAGAGAGACCCCACAACCCAATGTAACCTGCCCCAACAAAGTAAAACCACCTTTGAGCCACCGATGATGTAGGCCACGTGGTAGATATATGTGTGAGCACTTTAGTCAAGGTTGCGGGCACTTATAGTAGCCTTGGACACATAGAGAGAGAGAGAGTGTCAAGGACTATGGAGTTTAGGGACTTGAGGCACTGGTCGCGGACTATCAAGTAAGAGGGAAACTTGATACAGGGTCCAGGTGTGCTAGGATTATTCATTTGAGGGGAGGTGTTGAAAATACAAGTGAATAGGGTGTGTGCGGGAACAAGCCCTTGGTTAGAGGCTGTAAAAGAGGATGAGTAAATGTGAAAGAACCTGTGAAAAGGTGAGAAGAATCTACTGGGAGAGAATAAAGGGTAGCAGGAGAGAATTTAGGAGTGTGGAGTTATTCTGGGAGATATTCAGGGAAAAGAGAAGAGGTGGAGAGAATCAGGCAAGAGGTGGAGATATTCTGGGAGTGAATCATGGAGAAATCAATGGGATTTGATGCTTGATGTAAACTCTATAAATTGAGGCATTGCCCTAATGAGAATTTGCTGGTTTTTGAGTATCCATGCCTACATTAATCTATTTGCTAATTACCCACTAATTATATCTTAATTATTTACTAATCACTTTGTTAATGATATTGATTCTAGTGTTTGATCCACCATAGCTCATCATTATGCTCAAATTTCAACACTGCCCTCATGCTAGGGTGTTTTATCTCTCACAAATTTGTTGTTTGGAACAAAGCCCAAGTTCTCCTATTGCTCTAGAAACATCACTCCCCATTGGATTACCCTTGTGTATAATAGTGGAGAAGAGATGATTGATCGAGAGATGTTCCTACCTTTTCCATTGGGAATAGAGTCCCAATAAGGTAATGTGTGAGAAATGGAGAACTGTATCAACTAAGGATACTACACTTGCACAAGGTCACCTCGTACAACAATGGTAGCCTAGGGACAATGTAAGAATTGGGGTGATATCCCATCCATGGATATTTGGTTGAGCTGGTGGAAAGTATGCATTGCCCATTGGGGAAATATAATGATTGTGGTATGTGAGTTAACCATTGATATTTAATTAGTATAATTTTTTAAATGTAAAGCCAATGTGATTCTTATTAGTTTAAAAATAAATTTAACGGTCAAGAAGAGTGAGGACATTGCTTGTACACCTCAAACTAAAGCATGGTAGTTGGTTGGCAGGTGAAGGGTTCAAAGCCAAATATTGTTTATATGATGCATGCATGGTAGTTGGTTGTGGCAGGTGAAGGGTTCAAAGCCAAATATTGTTTATATAATGCATGCATGTTAAATGAATTATTTTAGAGTGCAAAGAAACTTTCATACCACCTCAAAAAACATATTGGTGGAGGCCCTAGTCTACAAGAGCTAATAAATAGAGCAAATGCACATAAGAGTCCCAATCTTGCCAAATATTGTTTATATAATGCATGCATGTTAAATGAATTATTTTAGAGTGCAAAGAAACTTTCATACCACCTCAAAAAACATATTGGTGGAGGCCCTAGTCTACAAGAGCTAATAAATAGAGCAAATGCACATAAGAGTCCCAATCTTGCATAGGTTATGAAGGATCATGCAAAATAGCTCTGCACAAGCACTCCAATGTACAAAGCACTAACCCCCTTGACTGGTGATAGACAATCAGCAAAGGCACAAGAGAAAAACATTAATAGCTTGATGTGGAGGAGAATGCTAGCCATTGTCCAAAATACAATGTTCACATTAGAAATAGAAAACCTAGTGGGGACGACCAAGAAAGATTATTTTCACCAATGAGATTAGGGATGCATCTTTTGAAACTAGAGTGACTAAATTTGAGGAGACTCTTGTTCATGTGACAATTGGGCAATTATAAGAACACCTCAAAATAGTAGGGTGTGTTGAGAATCATGGATTAAGCTCTCCTAATGACATGACATCTATCTAATAAAAAACTAATCCTAATCTAATGACAACACTAATCTAAAGTGGATAAAATAAAGAAGACTCATCATGAGTATGTGTTAATTAAGATGCACTCAAGTACAATTAGACACCAAGATGAATTAGCTTGGATACATAAAAAGACTTGAGATATGTGCAAGTGATATGATTCATTGCTTGAAATGGCCCCTTTTATATTAGGAGGTACACCCTTGGGCTTGTACATCAATGTGGGATAAATCCCTTTGCTCATGTGGCTGCATGCTTTGAACTTTGGTTACTCATTCTCAGTCCCCACCTCTTCCTTGTGCTCTTTGGCACCACATTTCTCAACACACCCCCTTGGTGCCAAATCTTTGGGCTACTCAAGGTAGTTGGATGCGAGGTTTACAATATGCCATCACCCCCCTCGTTTCTAACTTGGATGTGTAACTCAAAGGCTCTTTGGCTTGGTTACTCTCTAGCTCAAAGGTTACTTTGAGAGGTGGCCATGTTGATTTTCACTCCCCCAGGGTGCTACTTTGGCTACTCACTGGTGGTCGAGTGATTTACATTTGCATCACTTCCCCTAGGTTCTCTCTGGCTATTCATAGGTGGTCAAAAGTGTGCTCAAAATGTACAAATGTGCCTACTCATTTGGTGGATTTTACAACATATCATTTAGGTTAGGGTAGTGATGGTAGCTTCTTTGTTGCTCATGTTGATGTCAATGCATGGTACACTTTTAGTTGCTATGACCTTGACTCCACTTCCTGTTCTTCTTGTTGTGATGACGTTTTCTCCTTCTTGTCCACTCTTTGGTCTTTGCTTGTGCACACCTACGCTTGCATACTCATTTGATTGCAGCATTTTTATAAGGAGTTTTCTTTACATTTTTACATACACTAGCATGCTCATTTGGCCACTTTTACATCCTGTTTTTGACTCACAGTCAAGGCATTCTTCCTTTATCACACATAAAAACCTCAAGAATGCCTCATCATATTGGTGGTTTACAAATGTTTTGGAGAAATATATTGATAATGATGAAGTTGTTGATGGAGTTACTAATTTTTATGGAGATTTCAAGGCCCAAGTTTATGAATACCATGCCAATATGAAACTATGTTAGAAATGCATGTTTGATGTTTCCCTTTGTAATGCAGTGCATGTGAACCTTCTAGGATAAGATTCAATACTGTTGGATTTTTCTTTAATGTCTTTATTTATTTTTTGCTTGTTGCTGATATCATCCACAACGTATATAATCTGTAAGTCGAGGCCGGTCCTTGGCCTCGAAGTCAGCCACACTTTCCTCTACATCAACCGCCTGGACTCTCTCACTAACGTGGATCTCTATTAGAAGGCTTGCTCAAATGCTTTCTAGCGTTGTGTTGAGCCTTGAGGCCCGCTATTGTTGCACTCCTTTTGATGCGTCTTGCTCTTTAACTACTAGTGGCTTCTACAGAGGCTGTCTAATCTGCACTGAGCTATGGCAGCTCAAGCTCTTGGATATTACACGTGTGTGTAAGGGTGTTTACACACTTGGGTGGAAGCTCACAAAAAAGTTTTGACCAACCAATTAGATCACCACAATCACCCGCTTGTCTCACATTTCTTTACAGACTATGACCACGCCCATCCACCCTCAGCGCTGATGTGTTTGCTGATTGGAGCCCAATAACCACCATTCCAATTCTGGGCAGAATAGCCTGCCCATAGCTCTCAATTGGGATGCCTTTTTTTGGGCATGCCTATGGTCTATAAAGGGTAGTGTCGCCAAGCAATTCTTTATCAAAAAGGTGCCTGCCCACAGATCTCAACCTTTTAAGTGGGCAAGCCTGTAGTCTGTAAACACCTTTAGTTGATTGTGAGGGTTTCTCCTTGTAAAGCTCAACTTTTGCTACCAATGCACTACTTTTGGCTTCAGCTATGCCACCTCCTCTCTCTACTCTCTTTTCACCACTTATAGATCCATGTAGACCATGCTCATGTTGGAGTTTCTTCTCCACACAGGATATTCCAAATGAAGATTGCTCTAAAAAACTATTGTGTTGTGTAGTGCTGCTCTCTTTTGGCTCTACATAAAGAGCACTCTTTCTTTCACACAAATGAGTCCCTAAATGTGGAGAAAGGAAAAGCAAACTTAAAAACCCTAACTAGACAAGAAGGTAACCCTAATCACCTTGCTGTTGAGATAAAAACTAAGCTGAAAGAGAGCCTCACCCTAGCTCTGATACCATGTTGAGAGGGATCAAGCTCTGCTAATGACACGACATCTATCTAACCAAAAACTAATCCTACTCTAATGACAACACTAATCTAAGGTGGGTAAAAATGAAGAAGACTCATCATCACATGAGTATGTGCTAATTACGATGCACTCAAGTACAATTAGACACCAAGATGAATTAGCTTGGATACATAAAGAGACTTGAGATAGGTACAAGTGATATGATTCATTGCTTTGATATGGCTCCTTTCTATATGAGGAGGTACAATGTGGGATAAATCCATTTGCTCATGTGGCCGCATGCTATGCTTTGCACTTTCTTGGATACTCATTCTCACTCCCTACCTCTTCCTTGTGCTCTTTGGTACCACATTTCTCAACAGAGTGAAGTGCTTGGGTCAAGTGCAAGGCATTGGTAGCAACTGTGTATGCATGATTACAAGATGTTCTCGAAGCATGTCTGCACCTTGTTTCTACTCTAGTAGATCACGTACAATAGGAAAAACACTACAAATGATGTGGTTTTGTAGTACTAATATAATAATGCATACATGGAATGTAGATAAAAATCAACCATCCACCACAACACAATGTTCTATCATTATGGCAAGTGTAGAAGAGGGTACCAATCTCTTTTAAGAAAAGGTGAAAGCTTTACTAGATGCATGGTTCAATTTATAAATAGAAGTCATTGGTCCTAGCACATAACCCATTATGAATGAAAACACTAGAAACTCCCAAATGGACATGACACGCGGTGGTATAGGCATGCTAGGTATCAACCAACCATTTCAAAGAAATCTGCCAAAAGAATTTAAGAAACACTTGAAGGGAATGCAATTATCACATAAGAGAAGGCGATTACGCCTAGGGTCATGAGATTTTTTTATGGAGACTTTAAGAGCAAATTCAGAATTGGTGAGTTATGAAGGTCATGTCAAAATTCACCCATCTTGCAGCAGGGAATGCAATTATCACACAAGCGAAGTTGATTATGCATGGAGTCATGATATTTTTTATTTAGACTTTAGGAGAAAATTTGAAAGTGGCGAGTTATGAAGTTCATGTCAAAACCCACCCATCTTGCAATAGCCAAGATTCTAAGAAAAGACTACAAAACAACAAGCCATAGTCACTGTGTAAGCACCTTTACTTTAGGGAGAGAGAGAGATAGGTGAATGAGAGAGACGGAGAAAGAGATGAGACTGGAAGAGAGGGATAGAGAGGATTTCTAGAGATGTGTGTGTGTGTGTGTGTGTGTGTGTGTGTGTGCGAGAGAGAGAGAGAGAGAGAGAGAGAGAGAGAGAGAGAGAGAGAGAGAGAGAGAGAGAGAGAGAGAGAGAGAGAGAGAGAGAGACATGAGTAAGAGAGAGAGAGATATATGTGACAGATAGAGAGAGAAAGAGGGAGTGATAGATAGGGGAAAGAGAGCGGTGGATGAGAGAGAGAGAGAGAGAGAGAGAGAGAGAGAGAGAGAGAGAGAGAGAGAGAGAGAGGTGAATAATAGAGAGAGAACGAGGGAGATATAGATATCATGATAGAGAGGAATGGATTGTTGAGAGAGAGAGAGAGAGAGAGAGGTGAATAATAGAGAGAGAACGAGGGAGAGATAGAGATCATGATAGAGAGAGGAATGGATTGTTGAGAAATGTGGTGCCACTAAGCACAAGGAAGTAGGGAGTGAGTATGAGTAGGCTCAAACATGTATCAAACCTAGCAAGAAGCCACATGAGCAAAGACGGAATTATCCCACATGAGCTACAAAGCCAAATTATACTGCACCCATATGAAAGACGTCATTTCAAGCAATGGAAGTATACAAGCATCTTAAGCTTCTCTATGAGTGTAATTTAATCTATCTTGCAACCTAATTAACTGAAGTGAAATTCTTAGTTAGGATACACACACACACCATGTGTTCACCCACCATAGATTAGGTTAACTATGTTTATGCATTTAGGGTTAGCAAGCTTCCATAGGCATTGCCTAGAGCACTATGATTCTTAAGATGGTATCAGAGCCATTGTTTAGGGCACAATAATTCTTTACATGGTATCATAGTCACCCTTCTCTCCGTGAGCCTCTCAAATTCATGCATTTAGTTTTCATTAATCTAATTTCACCATCTTGCTTAATCATTGAGATTACCAGCCTTAATCATAACCTAATCTTCTACATCCTCTTGTGGCCCAAATTTTACAAGCTTGGCATTGCCCATCCACTCAACCATTTGCAAAATCCTTCTAGCCACATATTTCTCACACCTAGATGCCTAATCTCAATAGGCAGATTAGGCAAATTTGTGTTGCATAGCCCGTAATCAGCAAAATTTACTCAACTAGTTAATTGCTTCATTCGACATCTCTGCTTTGATCTAGGTCAATCCCTTCTAGGGTTGGTTTAGCAATGCTACAAGGAGTCTACAATTGAGATATCAAGCCATTCCATCCACAACTACACCAAGCACATTCCTAGCCGACTGATTTTCTATTAAAAAAATAGTATTTTTCACTGTTTTGAGCTGAGATTTATGGCTTGGGCCACTCCACCTCATCAAGGGCAGCAACCTTATGCAAAAAGCTCCATCAATTTATTCTCATACATGCTCAATTTGATCCTCCAAATTTTGGCCCTGTTAATCATTATAGTTAAGTCTTAATCAATCAATTAACAATAAAATTATAGTAATTAGCAAAAATTGAGTTTATCACACACATTTGTCATTCAAGGATTACTAGGAGAGGGTTGGGAGGTTAATGAGGGGTCACATCAAGGTGATGTGTACAAGTGTAATGTAGTAGATTCTACAGTGTCTTTCAGATTCTTGAAGCCACGCTCTATTTTGTACATGCGTCTGCACTACCAAAGATGGATGCAAAAGCACGGGACATGGATCCCACTTCAAGCCTCAGAAGAAGAAATTATGCCTATTGAGGTAGCTGTGATGATGCAAAATGGATGGATTGAGCGAGTGGCAGCAAGCAAGCAAGCATTGGAGCCTAGCAGACCTGCATCAACACTTTAGCATCATGGGCTTTGACAATGTGGAAGAGTCAAGTTTCAAGTTGATGAGATGAAAGGTATATCTGATTCCAATACATGTCTAGAATTAACCCTTACACTTTCTGGTTATTGTGCCACTTTCTATATTTTTATAGATTGGGAAGCGTAAGGAGGGGACAACCATGGTCTTAGAATCATGGCAAATGGGGGACCTTGAATTTTCAGTAGCAACAAGGTGCATAGCCCTGCGAACACATAGTAGGCATGTGGAAGAGCTTGAAGATGAGCTGAGTATATGGGAAAATAGCCTTTGTTTTGATGCACGTAAGGGGCAAGAGTTTCAGGATCGAGGTGAAGGCAATGACAAGCTTTCAAGTCAACAAGGAGATGGAGATCAACATGAAGTAAATGTCACAACAAGAGGGGCAAAAAATGAAGACATTATAACAATTTTAGATTAGATGACATGCTTGTAATTTTGTATAGCAGGCTCTTTTTTAACCAATCTTTATTTGATTGAAATCTTAATATTTTTGCAAACTGTAATTTTTTTGTCTAGCAGTCTAGTGTGAAAAGGCCAAACTTTAAATTTTAACTATAAATAGCCAAAGGTGCCTTCTTTCTCATTTTCACGCGATAGAAACCAAGCACGAGCTCACACTATCTCTTTGCATTCACATGGCTACCTACTTTGATAACTTCTGTGAGCTCCTCTCCACCACCCCGTGGGTAGGCAAGAGCGAGCTCTTTGTCATGTTCTCTCGTGAAGTTGACTTTGAAAAGTCGCTTGCCCTTGCATCCCAACATTATGAGACGTAGATTGCATACATGGAGCAATACTTGGCTCCCCACTCCATCTCCTTTCCCCATTGCCCCAATGATCGATGGGTGCCTATTGAGCTGCTTAAGTACATTCAACAAGATGCTCGCCCCTACATCCGACGCCTTGAATGCTTCATCGACATCTGCATCCCCGCAAGAGCTTACTGTACCTTCAATAAGAAGGAGGTGAAGAGGTTGGGGAAGGGCAATTTAGGAACTAGGTTCCTCTCATGGCTAGCCACTTTTGCGTTCCTCATAGTGATGAGGATTCGGATGAGGAGGTAGAGATGCCTACATTGCAGTTAGTAGGGTATTTGAGGGATGACAAGGAAGTGAAGGCAGTAGGAACGAGTGCTGGTGTAGAAGAGCAGCTTGCATCAGAGCACTTTCCAGAGGGTGCACAATCTGCAGCTGAATAGCCCACTATAGTAGAAGATGCGGGGCCATCTTCCCCACACGAGGAGAGCAAGGTGCTGCCAGAGCTTGAGATAAATCTCTTGAGCACCATTGTGGTGGAAGGTGAAGAATACTTATTTCTTCATGACCTTGAAAAGGCAGCTGGCTTGAGAATGGATGAATGCTTGGGCATTATATGCACGCGATGTGAGATAGACCTTGATACGTCTAACCTCGGTCCTCACCTAGATAGTGCTATATTACCCCGGAGAATCTATCGCAGAGACAGTTGCTTTGGTTAAGAAAACTGTGGTTGAGACCGCGGATCAAGCCCTAGTTCCAAAGGAGAAATTCACAACCTTATAAGACAAGCTAGAGGCTGAAAAGGATACCCTTGCTACCGGAGTAATGAAGGAGACCAAAGCACCAAAAAAGGATGAGGCTAAGTCCTCGATTCCCTCTAAGCCCCCCACCAGCACTTTGGCAAAAGAAGACATTGAGCAAGAGGTAATAATCGACCTTTTACAACCTAGAAACATTTGTAATTATGTATAGGAAAATATTTTGATTTTTCCTTTGATTGCAGAGGGTGGTTGAAATTGACGCATTTGTTTGGGAGAGGCGGTGGCAGCAGAGACCTTGCAAAGGTCCATGGACATGATGCTGCGTTGGCGCACTATCTTGGTCAACTTCCTGTGGATGGCATCACCATTATCCACACAGGGACTACACCCCCTTCACTCTCTTTTTTTGAAAGCCCTCTCTAAGGTGCTCTATGTAGCCTCTATGGCACAAAGCACCAAATGTATAGTTTTGATTAGAAAATCCCTTGCCTTCGATGTTTTTGGTTCTGGATTTAGGGGTAAGCTTCTTGCTCATATAGGTATAGCCAAAAGCATAGGCATAGAGGATCCTCAAGAAATAGCACACTCTGCCCAATACAAGAGAAGGAAGCTCAATATTGTAAGAAAGCCAATCACTCCTTAAGCACACTCTGCCCAATACAAGAGAAGGAAGCTCAATATTATAAGAAAGCTTTTGTAAAGATGATGTATCACTTCTTATTATGAATACGATACAATTTTTGCAAACTTATTTTCATTAAGTATATCATTGTTTTTTCTAGTTTGTACCATCAATGTTTTTGTGAATGCATCAGAAATGACCCTGGGAGCCTGGGGGAGCAGTGCCAGAACAGTGCGAATTTTGAGCCTGCACCGCTATTGTGTAGAGCCCAAATTCACACTGTTTTGGCACAGCTTCCCCAACCCTTCAAAAGCAATTCTGATGCATTGGATGACAAATAATGTATTTTACACATGATTAAAGGTATTTTTATCTTATAAATTACTGTTTCTCATAATCAATGTACTCAACTTGATTATAAATGCATCAAAAATGATTCTGAGTGGCTGGGGGAGCAGTGCCAGAATAGTGTAAATTTTGAGCCTGCACCATTACTGTAGAGTCCAAATTCGCACTGTTCTGGCATAGCTTCCCCAGCCCTCCAGGAGCAATTCTGATGCATTGGATGACAAATAATGTATTTTTATACATGATTAAAGGTATTTTTATTTTATAAATTACTGTTTTTATAATTAATGTACTCAACTTCATTATAAATGTATCAAAAATGATCCTGAGTGGTTAGAGGAGCAGTGCCAGTACAGTGCAAATTTTGAGCCTGCACCGCCACTGCAGAGCCTAAATTCGCACTGTTCTGGCATAGCTTCCCCACTCCTCCAGGAGCAATTCTGATGCATTAGATGACAAACAATGTAATTTTACACATGATTAAAGCTATTTTTATCTTATAAACTATTGTTTCTCACAATTAGTGTACTCAACTTCATTATAAATGCATCAAAAATGATCCTGAGTGGCTGGGGGAGCAGTGCTAGAACAGTGTGAATTTTGAGCCTACAGAGCCTAAATTCGCACTGTTCTGGCATAGCTTCCCCAGTCCTCTAGGAGAAATTCTGATGCATTGGATGATAAACACTATATTTTTACACATGATTAAAGGTGTTTTTATCTTATAAACTACTGTTTCTCACAATTAGTGTGCTCAGCTTCATTATAAATGCATCAGAAATGATTCTGAGTGACTGGGGGAGCAGTGCCAGAACAGTGCAAATTTTGAGCCTGCACACTGTTCTGGCATAGCTTCCCCAGTCCACCTGGAGAAATTCTGATGCATTGGATGATAAACACTATATTTTTACATATGATTAAAGGTGTTTTTATCTTATAAACTACTGTTTCTCACAATAAGTGTGCTCAACTTCATTATAAATGCATCAGAAATGATCCTGAGTGGCTGGGGGAGTAGTGCCAGAACAGTGCGAATTTTGAGCCTGCATTGCCGATGTAGAGCCTAAATTCGCACTATTCTGGCATAGCTTTCCCAGTCCTCCAGGAGCAATTCTGATGCATTAGATGATAAACACTATATTTTTACACATGATTAAAGGTGTTTTTATCTTATAAACACTGTATTTTTACACACGATTAAAGGTGTTTTTATCTTATAAACACTATATTTTTACACATGATTAAAGGTGTTTTTATCTTATAAACTATTGTTTCTCACAATTAGTGTGCTTAACTTCATTATAAATGCATCAAAAATGATCCTGAGTGGCTAGGGGAGCAGTGCCAGAACAGTGTGAATTTTGAGCCTGCACGGCCACTGTAGAGCCTAAATTCGCACTGTTCTGGCATAGCTTCCCCAGTCCTCCAGGAGTAATTATGATGCATTGGATGATAAACACTATATTTTTACACATGATTAAAGTTGTTTTTATCTTATAAACTACTGTTTCTCACAATTAGTGTGCTCAACTTCATTATAAATGCATCAGAAATTATTCTGAGTGGCTGGGGGAGCAATGCCAAAACAGTGCGAATTTCGAGCCTACACCGTTGTTACAGAGCCTAAATTTGCACTATTATGGCATAGCTTCCCCAGTCCTCTAGGAGCAATTCTGATGCATTGGATGATAAACAGTATACTTTTACACATGATTAAAGGTGTTTTTATCTTATAAACTGCTGTTTCTCACAATTAGTGTGCTCAACTTCATTATAAATGCATCAAAAATGATCCTGAGTGGCTGGGGGAGAAGTGCCAGAACAATGAGAATTTTGAGCCTACATCACGGTTGCAGAGGCCAAATTCGCACTGTTCTTGCATAGCTTCCTCAGTCCTCAAGGAGCATTTCTGATGCCTTGGGTGACAAACTGGCACATGATAGACACTCCATGTTAAACAAACATGATGACACCGAGACATTGTAAGAGAAACTTAAAATTTTAATTATCAGAAGGTTACAAATGAAAGCCAGATAGGCTTGTTACAAAGGGGGGTTTGAAAACAAAAGAGTTGCTTCAAAAAATTTTAATTATCAGAAGGTTACAAATGAAAGCCAGATAGGCTTGTTACAAAGGGGGTTTGAAAACAAAAGAGTTGCTTCAAAAAATTTTAATTATAGGGGGGTTTGAAAACAAAAGAGTTGCTTCAAAAAAAAGGTTAACATCTTGCGCGCACTTGCAGGAACCTCATCTTGGTCTCTCTCATAGTCTGAATTCTCCTCCTTCTGTTGCTGTATCAAGTTCCTCCCGGGTGGGTAGGGGACCCTGTCCTGGTAGTAGGGTCTTGCCACCTATGGTGCTCCGCAATGTAGGAATGTTTTCACCAACCCAGTCGAACTGCTCATCATCGGCCTCTCTGTCTTGATCTCTGGGGTGGCTGCATTGTGGGGTCTTCTTCACACACTTGCTCCCACTAGAAGGGCATGCATGTGTGTGCGATGGTGTTGCTGTGGGAGGAGGGTTGGACTCTGGTGATCCCATTGGGTGTGTCCTAGAATCCAAGGGGTCACTCTCTTCCGTGGTGTTGCCAGTATGTGGTCGTTGGGTGCCTTGCACTGTGTTTTGTGAAGGCATGGTAACACGTGCAATGTTCTTGGTGCGTGCCATATCCATGTACGACTATGCTAACGTGGTGATGTGTTGGTGTCCTTACGTGGGTGTCTACATAGATCTTGAGCTCAAGCTCTCTAAAAAAGTGAAATGAAATTGAAGTGAGAGAACTATTAATAGTTTTTTTTAAAGGGGAAAAAAAAACCTAACTAAACTTGTTTTCTTAGCCTTATTACATCTAGATTTATGCTGGTGCGTGCACAACCCAATGCCTCCCTTCTCTCCTCATTCGTGCACGCCAAGCACCATGCCTATGGGGAGCAACCATTCAAGCCGAGCATGAATTTTTGCAGCCTTGTGTGCCTCTTGCACAAGCTTAGATTGTTGGGCCCGCTCCCTAACCAATACCCTTCCAAAGGTTGTGCGATAAAACCAATTGAACATCTCTTGTAGATAGTTTGTACGTGTTCCTGCAAAAGCTCCACCTCCATGTCTTGTATTTTTGAAATAAACCCCTCGCTTTATAATGTGATTTCTCCATCCCTTGGGTACTCCACATGTCGAGCGATCCATACTTGTTCATGAAATACACACCATGTGCATAAACTATGTGCTGTACACACTGACAATAGAATTTAATTAGAAAAAGTCAAGGTTAAAACACTAGTTTATTTTTTTACTGTACAACTTACCATATAGTGTGTTACTTTACTCTCTCCCCAAGCACCTAGCACACTTTTGGTGAACACTTTTACGTTCACGAGCACCATTTGGCGTTGCTTTGAGTCGTTTGATAAGTTCCTCTAGCCTTTGAATCTTTGCATCCTTCTCCACATTCTCTGCGAGGATCTCTTTCATTTTATCTGATGATGTTTTAAGTCCTTCTTGACATTATCTGATGATGTTTTAAGTCCTTCTTGACATTGTGAAAGGCTAAATTGTGATGCTTGCAATTGAGATTGGAGAATATGGGTTTGCCAAGCTCCACTTGTAGTCAATCTTCTGCAGTATCCTAACAAGCCAAGCTCTCCTTCACCAACAAATTACATAAAAGATGATAAATTGCGGAAAGGAGGGCTTGCTCTTAATGGAGGGTAAACTGGATAGAGATGCCCATCAACCCAAAGATCTACATTTTTCTCCTTAGCTATCCTACGAGCTTGGACAGATTGTGCATCAGTAGGATGGGTTTTTTTAGAGCTGCCATACTCTTCAGGAATACAAATGTGTAAATCAACCTTCCGTTTTCTAGCTTCACAAGGAGCTACACACACAGCTTGCAAAGGCTCCATAGCTAAGCAGAGGAAGAAGCTAAAGCAGAGAGATCCTCAAAGAGAGAGAGAGAGAGAGAGAGAGAGAGAGAGAGAGGGAGAGGGAGTGAGGGAGTGAGAGAGAGACTGCAAAACTTTGTTGTTGCAAGTTTAACACAAATCCGTTTTTCTAAGTAGAAAATGATATTTTCGATATACAAATATACTAACATGGAGTTTTTCATCAATAAATTACATTTATGAGAAAAATTAAAAAATAATAATTTTTGGGGTCCCCACAATTTTGGGATCTCATGGATGTAGTGGTTCCTGACAGTTAGTTATGTTTATGGGGTTGTGGGGACCTGACAGTTAGTTATGGATGTACTGGCTCCTGAGACAGGCTTCTGACGTGACCCTTGAATTACAAGCTTTTTGGAGGGAAAATTTTATTTTCATCATACATATTGGTTGGGTGGTGTTTTTTCCACCTCAAAATGTTAAAAAATAAAAAATATTTTTTTTCACTTTTTGGGGCCCACTTAAATAATACGAGAATGTTTTGCTGATGTGGAAGGGAGATATGGTGGGAGTTAATGAGAAATGAGATTTCAAACTGACAAGAAAGATTCAATTTGTAGAAAGTGAAGATAAAAAATTCAAAAAGTAAGAGAGAAAGTATGAGAAAAGTCAAAAAGTAAGAGAGAGAGTATGAGAATATTCCCTTTAAAAAATGAAACCAGGGGGGTATGGCTGATGTGGCAAGGCAAAAAATAGGGGTCATCATAGCCTTTGTCTCCTTTAAGCCCACCTTTTTAAGCTCTAATCCCTTAAAATTAGGAATCTTTAGGAGGCCCTTTTTGGGTCCAAAAAATTCCTAATGGAGGGACTCAAAGAAAACAAACTCGACTACAAGGTCCTCACTTGGTGGTTGCTTGTAGTTGCTTAAAAGAAGCAACACTTTAAGAGGAAAGGAACTTGCTATCATCAGAGGAATTTCTATCACTGTGTTTCATGCCAGTCACTTGTGCTGCTATTCGTGGAGAATGTTCATGGAGAATACAAAATCAAACAAGCATTTGATCATGTAGTGAACTTGCAACCAAAAGAGGTTTCTCCATATATTTCGATGCCAATGATCTATGCTGATGCTAGACTACATTATCTTTAAACAGGAAGTGGACAAGACTACAAGGGTGTTACCAACAAAGACCTTTGAAGCCTAGACCTTCAGCTGAGCATGTAAGTCAAGATATCTTATGCATGCCCTAAAGATGCTGGCAAATGTGTGACATGTTGGCACAACACCATCTTCCAACCATGTTCGAATGCATGGCGAAGATGGTCAAGATAATGCATGGGAAAGCTATAAAGTATATGGTGTGCATCTTGGAGGCCACCACATTCAAAGATGGTCAAGATAAGGTGATCACTAAGGGGAACGCATAGCAGTCAAGAAAATTAATCACCACAGCCGCTTGGCATAACCTTTGCCTACAATTTGTAACAACCACCACCACACATCGCCAGTCTATCGCTCGTAACCACCACCTGATTGTAAGAAGGTAAGATTTGTTTTGGAAAAAAAAAACTTAATGAACTAAGGTTTTTTTAAAAAGGTGTGATGCATAGGTGTTCACATGTAGTCTTTACACCAAGCTGCATTTTTTGCCTTTCTTGCATCTAGTGTAGAAGTATTTACTACAAGGAGATGTCCATGTTGCACATACACACTATGATCAATAAAATATTGAGGTCATTAGTTAGTTTGATTTTTCAAAAATAATAGATACCAAAGTGGGAGCCAAGTGGGTGAATGCTTCATCTTATGTTTGGGAGTCCTTATAGATATATCATTTTGGGTTTTTTCTTTGTTCCATAAAACAGAAGTTTGATTTCTTTCTTCATGATGTTGGTGGAGTTGTTTGTGGGGGTAGGGGTGAAGTGTTGGAGATGTTTCTTCCTTATCTTTGATTAGGAGTGGTTTTTATATAGAATGTGAAGTGTGTTAGTAGAAGTGAGCTGCAAAAAGAGTTTGAGATGGAGATTTAGAGTGGAAGAATAGTGTGAAGATGAAATTGAGGAGATCTGAAGAGACTCTCGGAATTTCTTTGGGGTGAAAGCAAGGGATGGTGGTACAAAATTGGTTGTCCTTGACACCACCTAGGCTTGGTAGAACAAGAGTAAAGAAAAAGAGGGCAAAAAGGAAACAAAGGAGAAATATTAAGCTGTGAAAATTCCCTGAGGTGTTATACTTTAGTCTTTTTTTGAAACGTCCCATAACAGATAGACGTGGGTGGAGACGGTGCAGACATGGGTGGAATGCAAGGAAGCAGATTTCTCTCTCTCCTTCTCTCTCTCTCTCAGACCTCCCCTCTCTCTCTCTCTCTCTCTCTCTCTCTCTCTCTCTCTCTCTCTCTCTCTCTCTCTCTCTCTCTCTCTCTCTCAGACCTCTCTCCTGCACATCCTCTATTCCCTGCGGAACACCATAGCCCTCTCTCTCTCTGTATAAACATGGCAGCTCAGGCCGTCACCATATTTACAGAGACGATGCTGGAGGTTGAGTGTGATCCCTTCACTAACCTTGAGTGTGATCCCTTCACTAACCTTGAGTCAGGGATACCTGCATTTACAGAGGATACTATCAATGAAACCCAAGTTGCTCACGAACCTGTCGGCAACCACAAATTTCTCCGGGGCTATTGGGCGCAAAAGAAACGTGAGCAACGATGCAAGGAGTGCAACCCTGCTAGGGAAGGTAGCCTTTCACAAGAACCAGGTCAAGGAAAAATATATGCAAAGCCATGGCTAGACCCAAGGACTAACAACAGTAGAACAACAGGAAATTCTAGAGCAGCTCATGCATCATCAGCCGTTTTCCAAGTTGAGGAGTTCGGATGTGCAATCAAGTCTTCTTTCCAACGTTCGCAACACATTGACTCAATTGAAAGTACCTCACTCTGCAAGTGAGCTGTTTGTAAAGAGAGCCTCTTTGATGATGATACTGAACAATGGTGATCAGAGAACAATGTCAGTGAACCAGTCCAAAATTGCTGCTGTCTTGGGTGTTCATCGACGGAATATAGCGATAGCAAGCAGTCGACTGGAAACGAAAGATGAGAATGAAGTGTTGCCACTTAGTGCTTGTCACAAGCAATTGCCTTTGTATACAAGTATCACAAGTGAAACTAGAGATTTGGTGACCGCTTTTTGGAAATCTAAGACGAGAGTTTCACCAAACAAAAAGGATATTTGTAAGCAGAGGATCGAGGCAAAATGGGTCATCAAACATCCAATTCATCTTCTAGATGACTCTCAGGTAATATGTTTTTGCTACAATGCAATCCATGGTGGCCTTGATTTCTGTTGGAATAGTTCAAAATTTGTAGTCTTTGGGCAGCACTGAAAGCTTGGCTGTTCAGTACCAAACTAGTAGTTTTTTACCAGCAATCACTCTAGGCCATAAGTACCAATTTGGTACTGCAATCATTGTAGGTACCAATTCCCAGATCCAAGTACTTACCATTGTTTGAATTCCCAGATCCATAATAGTATCATTGTAGGTGCCAATTCCACCTCCATAGGACCAAATTTGGCACTTCTCTGAATTTTGTATTGTACCCAACAGGATTCACGATACAACTTTTGGTTGCAATGTCCAAGAGTAAGGAAGCACAATCTCAATTTGGCACTTTTGAGAAGCACTCACACTTGGTAGTGTAATACCAAATTAGGTTTTGGAGACAGATTTGGTGCTTTCAATGTATCTTGCAAAGTACCAAATGGATGCATAGTACCAATTTTGGAGCGTTTTATATCCAAAAAAGTATCCAATTTTGTACTAAGCATCCAATTATGGTACTGTAAAGTATACAGAGAAATAGCCAATTTGGTACTATGGATCAAGTTCGGTACTATGCAGGGTGCTTTATAAGTGTGCCTGGTTAGTACCTAAGGTGTTCCACAGCTCCAATTTGGTTTTTTTGGGCTCACCACTTACACTTGGTAGTATAATACCAAAATGGGTTTTAGAAATAGATTTGGTGCTTTTAGGGGATACTAAAAAGTACCAAACTACATGCATAGTACCAGTTATGGCGCTCTTTGTATCCAAAAAAGTATCCAATTTCGTACTAAGCTTCCAATTATGGTACTGTGAAGTATACAGAGAAATAGCCAATTTGGTACTATGGATCAAGTTTGGTACTATGCAGGGTGCTTTAAGTGTGCCTGCATAGTACCTAAGGGGTTCCACAAATCCAATTTGGTGTTTTTGGGCACCACTCACACTTGGTAGTATTATACCAAATTGGGTTTTGGAAACAGATTGGTATCTGTTGTTGATTTTGCAGAGAATTACAGCTTTAAAGTGCAAAATGAGATCCAGTCCATGCATTGGTGGTCAACACAGGTAACAATACTGGTACACATCTCTTATATCAGAAATTCAGTAGGAGCTATTGAGAAGACTGTGCATTTTTACATATCAGATGATAAGCTCCATGACACGCTCTTTGTTCAGCATTGTTTTATGCTGCAACAACTAGATGAAACAGCAAGGACACCGTTTGCGTTATCATTGGGTATGGTCAGATGGTGCCGCTTCACAGTTCAAGGCACGAAGACCACACTATTTCGTAGCCAGGTATTATCAGTTGACAGGATTGCTTATGAT
The DNA here is from genome assembly GCF_041138505.1 of Cibotium barometz. Lineage (NCBI taxonomy): Eukaryota > Viridiplantae > Streptophyta > Polypodiopsida > Cyatheales > Cibotiaceae > Cibotium > Cibotium barometz. Next base: position 13,008,737 of record NC_141092.1, read on the forward strand.
GCATAACTTCTTTGCTTTAGGGCATGGAAAAGGAGAGCATGATGGTGCAGGTGCTATTATCAAGAGAACCCTGACGCACGAAGAGCTAAAACCCGATGGCTGGCCCATGAAGTGTGCGGCTGATGTGGTCAATTTTTTGAACGCGAGGTTTCAGCCGACAACGAAAGGTGGAAGTGCCAGCACAAGGAGGGTGTTCTGGTTGGTTTCACCGAATGATGTGATGCGTTTTCCGTTGTGGGACTGTAAACCAATTGCAGGCTCTCGCTCATTCCATTGTGTTGACGGGGCTACTCAACGCACAATCCATGTGATGCTTCTGTGATCCATGTGTGAATGGGCAGTGGAGGAGATGCAATAATAAACAGCACATTGAAGAATGGAAATATGTCTCCATCGAGCCATTGACAAAGTCAGTACAACCTACAAATAGTGATGAGGACGACGATGATGAGAAGAACTACAATGATTTTTTTTCCTCCCATGTGAGTGAGGATTTAAGCATGCCTATGTATGAAGGAGACCCTGAGGTGTTGAGCCAATTATTGTCCATTGGGGATAACTTTGCAGTGAACGGAGCCGAGGAGAAGGAGGACTTCTACCTTCTTAAGTGCTTCTACCTTCTTAAGTGCACAAAAATCGTTTATGGAGCACCAAGAGTACTGAAGGACCTTTGGCATAACAAGATCGTAAGAGGTGGATTGCTAGTTGTACTATGCCCAGGTTGAGGGCAAAGTTGATACCTATACCCTATTAGATCAGACACCACCGATGATGATCTACTCGCATCTTGTTAGAGCCATACGGTTCCCCATGGAGGCTATCCCTGGCCTCCATCACCATTTTAAACTATCCTCAGAGATATATGAAAATATCTACAACAGTATGCCATATGAAGATAGAAGTGACCAGGATGGGAGCCATACAGTGTTTACCCCAACTACAATTCTAACCACTGGCAACAGTTGTAATTCTCTTGAATAGAATCTTGCTTGTGATCAATACTGTCTAATTCTCTTGATTAGAATCTTACTTGCGATCAGTACTGTCTAATGCTATTGCTGTGTTATCAATTTGGTACTGTGCTTTATTGTTTTTAGCTCTGCTGTGTTTTTGTAGTACCAAATTTTGGTACTGTTCCTTTTTGTTTTCATCTGACTGTTGTGGCACCAAATTTGATACTCTATAGTACTGCAGTACCAAAATTTGGTGCTATCTGCTACATGTACAATCATTCAGTTACTGTTGTCTTATACAGTACCAGTCTTTGGTGGTAATATGCCAGCGAATTTGTAGAACCAAAATATGGTAAGTACTGTGCTAATAGTTTTAGCTGATTGCTGTGTACAGTTTTTTTGTAGCCGGAGTTATAAAGCCCAACAATACAGTGGTAATAAGTAGCCTTTCTGGTACTATGCAATAACTATCCACTTTCTCTCACTCATCCTCCCCTCCCTTGAACTCATCATCTCTCTCCCTTGCTTCCTGTCATCCTCTGCCTTCCTCTCATCCAGCCATGAACAAGGACTACTCACCTGGCAACTCCCACTTCTCACTAACTCCAAAGTCACGCTTGTCACCAAGTAGTAACAGAAAAGTACAAAAGCAGTAGCCAAAAAAAGTACATGTACAAAAAGATAATTATCATTAAATGCCAAAGGCAATGTACAAGCATACAAAATCTTTTACACATCAGGGAGGTCAAAGCGGTATGAATACCCCTCCATAGATACAAAGTAGTTGGTAACGAACGAGGAAATGTCATCCTCAACATCAAACAAGGGATTTCGGTGGCTGTAATAAGCAGTGGGGAACTTATCAGCTAGCCACCCAGAGATCCACGGGAAAATGACATCCATAAGATACTTCGGCTTGTCGGGGTCATAATACTTAGGCTCATATGACCAGATGTAGCAGCATGAGTCATAATCATTCTTCAAGGACTTGTATCTCGTGTCGTCCACAAGGAGGGTGTTCGTTTCATTGAATTGCGGATACTTGCGCCACACTTTTCTTAGGAGCTTCAGAAAAATAGGCTTGTTACCGAACTCCTTCGCAAGGACTGGCACATCTCTAAGTTTGGTATCCCACCTCTCACAATGAGACTGGTCAAAAATATCTGTAAAACAGGTAAACCAAGCAATTAGAATAGCAGCACAAATAAGAGTACCAAAGCTAACAAACAGTACATAACAGTGAAAAGGCACCAAACTTTGTACAAGACAGTACCAAGTACTAAATAACCAAAGTACCAAACATTATAAAATTGTGTACACAAATGTTACCAAGCACAGAACCAAGTACCATAGTATCAAAGTACCAAACAGTACCAAATTGTGTACAAAGTAAAAAACACAATTTCAAACTACCATAGCATCAGAGTACCAAAGTACCAAAGATAACCAAAGAGTACCAAATTATGTACAAAACAGTGCCAAATTGTGTACACATGAACAAACATAGTCCAAAGCAGCATAGCACCAGAGTACCAAAGTTTCAAAAAGTACCAAATTGTGTTAGTAGTGCCAAAAGTACCAAACTACCAAATAGTACCAGATTGTGTACAGAACAGTAGAGCAAAGCTAGCCAAACAGTATCAAAATCAATAAAACCAGTTGTGAAAGCTAAGGGATAAATACCTAAAAAGAGGCCTTTCATCTTCATCAACCGAGGGAAGCAAGCATTCACATTATGGCCATCAAGTTCTTCCTTTGGCTACATGACCAGAGCATCACGTCGCATCGCTTCCTCAAGTTGATGATGAAGTCCTCCGCATCAGGTCTGACGACACAATATAGACACTTGCACACTCGCACACCTCGGGGCCTAATTCCATTTGGGAACAGGAGCTGCAACAAATCCTTGGCTGCTTCAACATAATCCTTCAGTAGCACTCCATTGACATCCAAAACAACAAGGCGCCTATTGCTTGCCATTACATCTATCGGCATTGATGTATCCGGTGGTTGTTCATCTAGCCACCAATGGTCCCCTGTTGTAGTACCACTAAACTATATGAGTAGAAGAACACAGCCTTTTCGCAAAAGCAAAGTTAGACATTGGGCACCAATAAAAGGTTACAAAACAGTGACAGTAGGACATGATAGTTTACAAACACATTGACACCTTTCAAGAGTAGATCGGACACAAAACGCATCGACAAAAGCAAAATGGGCTAGTATTTCAAATTAGTCCAGAAGCAAGTACAAAATGCTGTAACATCAGCTAATTTTTGCAGGCTTGCGGCTTGAGACCACGACCAACGGGGCGCTTTCTACATTTCATAGTAGTGAAGAGCTCGAAAAGGGTGGCTGAATCATTGCTATCACCTATCTAAGGGCATTGCATCAGGTGTCTCCTCCACAGCTCTGTCCTTCCCCACACCTTTTGTATCCTCCGTGCCTTTAGGCAACTCTACACCTTCAGCCTCCTCTGTACCTTTAACCTGCTCTGCACTTTCAGTAGCTTCCCCCGCCTCTTTGGCCTCCTTCGCGCTTTTAGCCTCCTCTACACCTTTAGCCCCCTCTGCACCTTTAGCCTCCTCAGCACTTTCGGTAGCTTCCCCGCCGCTCTGGCCTCCTCATTGCTTTTAGCCTCCTCAGTGTCTTTGGGCTCCTCTGCACCTGCAGCCTCCTGTGCACTTTGAGTAGCTTCCGCTGCCCTCTTTCCGTTCTTCCTCCTCTTTCTACCTGCCTTGTCCTTTGCAGATGTTGATGCTGCAGCCAAAACCTCTGCCTCCGAAAGAACTTCAACTGTCACCTCCTCAGCACTTTCAGTAGCTTCCCCCGCCGCTTTGGCCTCCTCATTGCTTTTAGCCTCCTCAGTGTCTTTGGGCTCTCATGTATGGCAATTGCAGGTGTCTTGTTTAATACGTACACTACAATAGCACATGCTTATGCCTTATAATAAATGGCATACCCTTATCATTCATAATAGCTCTTGCAACTTCACCAATCACTCTATTCTTTCTCTCAGCAACTCCATTTTGCTTAGGGGTATACTTGCATGTGAGTGTGTTTTTTGAGGAAGCTTGGTGGAAGAAGCTTGGGAGGGATCTTTTGCTAGCAACCCTTCTCTCTTAAAGATGTGAAAATTCTCTCTCTAGTCCCTCTACCACTAGCTTCTCCTGTCTCCTCCTATGGAAGAGATGAAACTTGGAATAGGTGCCTCATCTAGCACAAATGAAAATTCAAGGGATCAAGCATTTTTCACTCATCGTGGTGCTAGAGGCAGGGGGAGATTCAGCCCAAGAGAATGTGCAGGTGGCCGTGGCTATGGGCAAGATCGATCACACCACAGTCTCAACAGTTGAGACTGAATTTTCAGCCATCATTCGGTGCTAGAGGTGGTCGTGGTTTTCACCCTCATGCTAGAGGAATGAGGAAGTATTTATGGAATAGCCAGAGGGGTATGTACACCCTAAGTATCCCACACGTGTATGTAGATTGAAGAAAGCATTGTATGGTTTAAAGAAAGCAGGCACCAAGAGCTTAGAGTGACAAAATAAGCAAGTATCTTATGAGCATTGGTTTTCATGTGGGAAACTCAGATTCTTCACTTTATGTGAAGAAGACACATAACGGATTGGTTGTGATAGTCATTTATGTGTATGACTTGATTGTGACAGGTGATCATGGGAAAGACATTGAGGATGTGAAGACACATCTTTAAGCACACAGTTTGATATGAAGGATTTGGGTGAACTTTGATTCTTTCTTGGTATTGAGGTGATCAGGACATCTCATGGTATATGGCTGGTGCAAAGGCAGTATGCCTTAGACATGTCAGCAAAGTATGGAATGACAGGTTGTAAGCCTATGATGACACCTTTGGAGCAGAATATGAAGCTTATGGCTGATTTGGGTGATGAACTGGAAGATGTCACCATGTACAAGAAAATGGTTGGTAGGCTTATCTCTACTGACTATTATGAGGCCGGACTTATGTTATGCTATGGACTAGTGAGTCAGTTGATGCAGAGTCCCAAGAAGCCTCATTTGGATGCTGTCAGGAGGATTATGAGATATGTGAAGACCACTGCCCATTATGGTCTATTAGTCAGGGAAAGAGTTGAATGTGTATGGTTACACAGATGCAAATTGGGCAGAAGCTCGAGTGTAAAGGTGGCTATGGCCGTATGTGAGGTGATGTGGCTGAAAAAGCTACTTGGTGATTTGGGTCAGCATTGTGATGATGGAGTTGCCATACACTATGACAACATGAGCAGTATCTAGTAACCTTGTCTATCATGCGAGGACCAAACACATAGAGGTCCATTATCATTTCATCAGGGAGAAAATGTTGGATGGATAGATTGATTTGTCTTATGAAGACATATTCACTAAGTCACTTGGGAAGGACAAGTTTGATTACTTCCGAGATAGGCTTGGAGTACGAGAGATGGATATGATGAGATTGAGGGGGAGTGTTGATAGCCCAAGCTCATCTTCTTCATCTATGGTTGTACATCATGAGCTTGAGAGGGGCTGTTGAGATTACAAGCTCGAATGACAGCTAGAGCTAGGCACAATATGTGCTGGCATGGTAGATAGCAGCATGTGTGTGACAATAAATGGCCGCGTCTAGCTAGCCACAGTGTGTGGACATTAGATAGGGTTATTTGGTGTGTGAACACATCACATTTAGTGTGGTGTGTAGTTCTCTTCTATTATACATTGTGTGAAAGCGGATATGGCTTCCCTCTTTGGTTAGGGTTACACTAATGGATTAGGGTTTGCTCTCTTGTGTGTGTGCTGTCTCTTTATCAGTCTTTTATCAGCAGGAGGCTTTTCGCACATCCAACAGCTTCTACAAGAGGTCCTTGATTTTTAGGCGCATGTTGTGCATGATAGCAAGGCTGGCTTGAGAGCAGAGAGGCTAGTAGCACGGGGGCCATCACTAGAACTAGCTTGTTAAACCTTGGCAGTAAGCTCTTCTGTAACCACAAAGGTGAAAGCTCTTCTGTAACCACAAAGGTGAAAGTGAAACCTTGTGGTTTGTAGGCATGTGTCACATCAGTGAGCTAGGAGATAAAGGCATCCTCGTGGGTGGCAAGCCTTTTGACGTTGTTACTGCTACTGCCGGCGTTGTTGGGCGGTGCTTCTTCTTTTGGTTTTTATTATGATAAGCACTCACCTCCGCCTGATCTTCAATAGATGCAGCAAAAGTTGGCTTTGTCCATTCATTACACGACATGAGACATATAGAGAGAGTCACGATCACCAAGATGACAACGCACACCACTCTATTGGAACTTGGACTAAAGCTTGGACTTGGAACTTGGAGTAAAGCTTGGATTGGAACTTGGACTAAAGCTTGGACTTGGAACTTGGATTGGAACTTGGATTAGAACTTGGATTAGAACTTGGACTGGAACTTGGATTTGGATTTGGATTTGGATTCATTGGACTTAGACTTGGATCTGGATATTGGATCTAGTACTAGCTCGATGAGAGATTCTTGTGAGTCATCCCCTGGTGTGCTCAGCATCAGAGATGTGCCTCGACATTGTATCTCTTACCATGATTTTGTTATCGTTGAGGTTTCCAACAACCTCCTCTTCCTCTAGAGTTAGATCTCCCCCCTACCTAGTGGATATAGTCCTCTACCACCTCATGCATCATACGAGGGCTGAAAATTCTGTTGTGGCAGTCTACCTAACCAACTGTGTCCACATGTGCATCCTCTAGAGATGAGGATATTGTTGAAATTAGATCTCGTGCCTCGACATTGTATCTCTTACCATGATTTTGTTATCGTTGAGGTTTCCAACAACCTCCTCTTCCTCTAGAGTTAGATCTCCCCCCTACCTAGTGGATATAGTCCTCTACCACCTCATGCATCATACGAGGGCTGAAAATTCTGTTGTGGGAGTCTACCTAACCAACTGTGTCCACATGTGCATCCTCTCGAGATGAGGATATTGTTGAAATTAGAGCAATGTGATGAGCTATGGTGGATCAAATACTAGAATCAACATCATTAACAAAGTGATTAGTAAATAATTAAGATGTGATTAGTGAGTAATTAGCAAATAGCTTAATGTAGGCATGGATAATCAAAAACCAGCAAATTCTCATTAGGCCAATGCCTCAATTTATAGAGTTTACATCCAAGCATCAAATCCCATTGATTTCTCCTTGATTCACTCCACCTCTCCCAGAATATCTCCACCTCTTTTGCTTGATTCTCTCCACCTCTTCACTTTTCCCAAAATATCTCCACACTTCCTAAATCTTCTCATGCTACCCTTTATTCTCTCCCATTAGATTATTCTCACCTTTTCACAGGTTTTTTCACATTTACACATCCTCTTTTACAGCCTCTAACCAAGGGCTTGTTCCCGCACACACCCTATTCACTTGTATATTTCAACACCTCCCCTCAAGTGAATACTCCTAGAACACCTAGACCCTATACCAAGTTTCCCTCTTACTTGATAGTCCACGACCAGTGTCTAGCACACCTCCCCTCAAGTTAACTTAGCACACCTCCCCTCAAGTTAACTTAGCACACCTGGAACCTATACCAAGTTTCTCTCTTACTTGATAGCCCACGACCAGTGCCTCAAGTCCCTAAACTCATAGTCCTTGACACACTCTCTCTCTCTATGTGTCCAAGGCTTACTATAGTTGCCCGCAACCTTGACTAAAGTGCTCACACATACATCTACCACGTGGCCTACATCATCGGTGGCTCAGAGGTGGTTTTACTTTGTTGGGGCAGGTTACATTGGGTTGTGGGGTCTCTCTCTCTCTCTCTCTCTCTCTCTCTCTCAGATTTTCACATGGCTCCTCACTCTTTGGAGCCTCACATCTTCTCTTGTCTTCAGTCTTCTTGTCGTGGCAACTTCTCTTCTCGTGTCCATGTCTTCCTTCAATGCTTCCTTTAGATCTTCTTGGTGTGGATCTTCTTCTTGGAAGAAGATGTTCTTCTTCTTTCATGGCTAGGGCCATGAGCTTGTCCGTCAGGTCTTCTTGCTCCATGTGAGCAATATGTTTAAACATTTTGTTGACAGTTCTTTTGGGCTTTTTCTGTTTATCTTGTGTCATTATGCAATGCAAACCCAAATCTATGCAGGAGGTCTTACCTCTTGCCTTATTCTGGACAAGGGCAATGTCTGATCCCATTTTTACACTGATGTAATGTGCCCAATACATGATGCGTATAGCATTCATTCTTATGCACATTCCCAAATGCAACTCTGGCTATGAATAATCTTGAATTTGAGTGAGATTTATAGGCATTAACCAAGGGTTAAATGCAAAATGATGATTATCATAAATTTATCAGCACAATTTGTACAGAATGGTTGGAGTATCAAACCAACTCCGATCTAAAGTTATAGGGATATGTATCGGATACCTAATGGTTAATTTAAACCCTCAATTGCACCAAAATATAGTGATTAGTATTGATTAATCACTGATTAGCAAATTAATCCACTATTTTGTGTGCAAAAAACAGAGTATGCGGGGAGTCCAGATCTGGTGCCTTAGACTTCAAATGAGCTCAAATGCTTTCAAAGCCATCGATAGCAATGAGTCTAGTAGAGGATTAAGCCAATAAACACAAGATTTGACCAAATATTGAATGCTTAATCTCTGTTTTACCAAAGTCACCTGTGCAGATTTGATGAAGAGCTTGGATCTCACTGTAGACTCAAATTGAATTATGTCTTCACCAGCTTGTAGAGCATGCTTGAAAACCCCTGGAGCTATGAGGAATTAGAGAAATTTGATTTGATGAAGTAGAATTTTCATATTTTCTCCCAAAAAACGACGCCTGCAAATCAGCGTTTCTTGGCGGTTTGCACTTCTGATTAGCTTGGCTGGAGGAGCACTGGAGTAGCTAAGTATGGCTAGAAGCAATGGACCTAATGTTGAGCATGGAGGGAGATCAAGCCCCTGGGGGTACATAAGGTTTCGTGAAAATAACTAAAAACTTGATTATTTTCTAATTATCTACTAATCCTGATTAATTAGATAATGGGCTCATAAACCTGATGGATTCTAGGCATGGCTCTGATACCATGTTGAAATTAGAGCAATGTGATGAGCTATGGTGGATCAAATACTAGAATCAACATCATTAACAAAGTGATTAGTTAGCAAATAATTAAGATGTGATTAGTGAGTAATTAATAAATAATTAAGATGTGATTAGTGAGTAATTAGTAAATAATTAAGACATGATTAGTGAGTAATTAGCAAATAGCTTAATGTAGGCATGGATAATCAAAAACCAGCAAATTCTCATTAAGCCAATGCCTCAATTTATAGAGTTTACATCCAAGCATCAAATCCCACTGATTTCTCCTTGATTCACTCCACCTCTCCCATAATATCTTTACCTCTTTTGCTTGATTCTCTCCACCTCTTCACTTTTCCCAGAATATCTCCACACTTCCTAAATCTTCTCATGCTACCCTTTATTCTCTCTCAGTAGATTCTTCTCACCTTTTCACAGGTTCTTTCACATTTACACATCCTCTTTTACAGCCTCTAACCAAGGGCTTGTTCCCGCACACACCCTATTCACTTGTATATTTCAATAGATATCCCCCTGCTTCTTGCACCTCTTGGTGTGTAGAATACATGGTCCCTTGCATGCCCAGAGCTACTAATAAGTAATGTACCTAATCCAATCTTTTACTCTTCCATAGTAAGCAGTGAAACCAACTCCTCAAAATCTAAGAGGTTTCACCACCTCTCACAGTGATAGAGGTGTTAAATGACATGTACTCCTTACCTAAGCCATTCAATTTAATAGCCACAAGATCATTGTCATCCATAGATGCATTAGATGTAAGTTCATCTTCATATCCCTTGATCTCCGATAGATAATCATGTACTCTCTTATTGTTTTGAATTATGCTATGCATCTTTTGCTTCAATTGAATCTTCCTTGCATGTGTATTGGTGTCATATAATTTCACCAAAGTGTTACATGCATCCTTGGAATTATCTGCATCCTAGATATGATAAAACATTCTATCTCTCACACAAATCAAGAAGCCGTGCAACACCTTGAATGCTTTGTCTAACTGATTTTTATGTGCAACACCTTGAATGCTTTTTCTAACTGATTTTTATGTGCTACAAGCTTTGTTAGAGTTGTGTTAACCACGAGAACCCTAGGTTCTACCTCTCACCTAGACACCAAGCTCCAATAGCCCTTGCCTTTCAAAATTTTATCATGCGGTACTTCCAAATCTAAAAATTATTCATGTCAAGTTTCTCCACCAATAATTTGTATAGGACCATCACCCGTCTTGGCCAAACACAATGCTCAATAGGCACTTAACAAAGCATCCAAATGTGATGCGGTACAATGCACAATGCTCACCACATGCACATGTAAAAACTCCTAAAATATCAATGTCAAAACCCAAACACTTGTACATCAACTAGCTCAACCACATGAATACATTCGGAATACATGATACACATCATATGCATGTCCACATTGCCATAAACACATTCAAAATACATGATACACATCATATACATGTGCACATTGCCATAAATACATTCAGAATACATGCTACACATCATATACATGTCTACATTGCCACAAATGCATTCAAAATACATGATAAACATCATATACATGTCCACATTGCCATAAATACATGGGCTTTGATTCACCAATGCCATCCATACATCCATATACATGTCCACATTGCCATAAATACATGTGCTTTGATCACCAATGCCATCCATACATCTCACAATTTCAAAGGCAATATTAATTTAGACTCGAGACCACTTGTAAACACTTATTGCTATTCTAAAAAACACCCTTGAATAAATACTCCATGCTCACTAAGAGCTTATAAACATATAGGTGCCTGTATAGATTGCATATACACCATATACATCACTTGGAGTTGTTTGGGAGCTTAATAGAGCTCATATTCATCAAGTAAGCATTCTTGTTTTTCATTTGTTATTATCAAGACTGCAAATCCTATTTTTCATTTGTTATTATCAAGACTGCAAATCCTATTTTCTTATCTTTTATTATTGATGTGGATTCCTGAAGATCTCCAACACTTGCTTAGGTACTATTTTAGTGATTCAAACCAATGGCTAGCTCTCGTTTGCATTGTATGCTAAATATGCATCTCTGTAATAGTCTGCATTGATTGTTGTAAGCAGTTCAGTGTCATTTCATGTGCATTGCTTAAGCTCACCAACACTTTATTGAGCATATGGCCATGCTCTAAGGTGTATATTCTAGGTAATAAACCCATTCTCTTGACTTCATTTGCTTCGAGTTCTTCACATCCCCACACATATAACTTAGCATTGATTTATAGTGAAACAGCCATACCTATTATGCACCAATGCTACTATGACAATTATCTAGCTCACATGAGATTCATAGAAATGCTCAATGTCCACTCTACTTGATATTCAAGCTTGTAATCAACATGTTTATAGAAACATCATACAACCTATTCTCCCTTTGAAAATTTATTGCATCATTGTCTTCACTACATACATCATTATGGAATGCAATCATGTCATCCAAAACAAACACACCTGGATCCTTCTTGTCAATTTCATCTGCAACCTATAACTCATGCCAGTCAAAAACACACATTTTATAATCATCATTGAGATTAATGTAAAAGTTAAAAAACGAGTTTGATACATTTAAGTTTCAGAATTTCAGTATTCCTTTTTGGATGCAACTTTAATTAGAAAGTCATTTAAAAAAATACAAACAAGGCACACAAATGGTAATAACATGCCTCTCCAATACTATAAATAAGAATTCAAAATTATAGAGGAGCATGAATTTATACTAAAAGAGAATACATTAAATACAAATAATGCTATCATGATCTATCTATGTTGATGCCAAAATACAATACATGAAATACAAGTAGTATCATCATGATTGTCATCCTACTAAAACATTAAATGGAAGGCCTTCTAGCTCATGCGTACATTAAGAAGGTAGTCTCTTATGCCAAGAATTAAATGCTATATTGAAATAATAGATAGTATCCCACTAACATATATGATCTTCATGACCATGAGACTCCATTGGACATGTTAATAATTTTTGCCATGTGTAAGGCCTTTCACTCTATGGGTTGTTGCAAGATCAGGGTGTCCAATTTTTTCTAGTTTATGTTAGAATGGGATAATGCTTGGAGAGAAAATTTGGGGGGGAAAGGTACTTCAAATGAGATCAAGCAACTAATAAAAAATACACATGCACTTAAATTAACCCAATATAACTTAAATTAATATAAATTAGTCTAATTAATAAAAATATGATGAAATGATTTAAAAATGATCTTTTCGTACTTAGAGTGATTTCCATAGATGCACCATTACAAGTATACTAGTCCCTATAGGTTTTAGATGATTTACATAAAAAATGCAATTTTACTAATTAGATTATTATTGAAGATTCTAACATCAAAATTTCCTGACTTATTGAAGAAAATTTAAAATACAAAAAATGTGATCAATATTATGGAACAATTTATAATTTTGAAAGTGATTTAGATAGTGAGACCAATAATGCAACCAAGAAGAAGAGGAGGGAACCAAGGATGATGTGGCATGTGAAGACGAAGGCCAAGAGAGCTGAGCCAAGTAAAGCCTTCAACAATTGCATCTACCCTCAGTGAACCTACTCATATTGATTCGACGTGATTGTAATAGATTCTCAATGATGTTAACGAGGTTAATTTTATTGACCCTCATAGTCTTCGTTGTAGTCCAAAAATCCCTCTCTTTGTAAAATATTAAGGGATAAATTAACACCATACAAATATTTTCAAAATGATGGTGTTTATGAAGATGATGGCATACACGAAATGCTTGGTGATTGGTTCCATGAGGGTGATGAGAATAGAGATGGCCAATGTTACTAGGTCTATAGAAAAATACCTTAGGAGAGAAGCATGAGCTCTCTTTATGAGCAAGAAATCCTTGCAAAGTTTCATGTCTAGTTATTCTCTCTAGTATCCAAGCTCATTATCCAAGTGCATGTCTTAGTCCACATTGTGGATGACATATCCATTGCCATAAGCACTTAATGGATGTTCTTCTTTGATAAATTTATGGGAGTTATGAAGAGATTTGCTCATTTGTTAAAGAGCTAGACCAAAAGGCTCCCATGGCAAAGGGATGGTTGGGTAAAGAGTCTATGTCTATCTTGCAAATCATAACAACTACATGTCATGGTGCTCCACAGATATGGGATGGAAGCTCTCATGAAAAGATAGTAGATGAAGCGTAATCTAGCAAAGTAGCCAAGATAATTATCGCTCCTCAAAATTGCAACAAAATAAATATGTTTATATTATACAATTTAAAGTGTGTGGATGACATAGGAGGATGAAGTAGCAAGTACATCATATTGAAGACATTGCAACACATGCATAGAGCGTGCATAAACAAAGCAACATGTGTTCTCTACATTGGATTAGTGACCAACTAAAGAAGGCATGTAAGGCATGCAATGAAGTGACTCTTGATGAGATGGAGATATTCCTAGGTTGTGACTAGCATTATAAGTCAATTGCAAACATTTGTAAATACTTCAATTTTGTTTTATTTTCTATATTAATTAGACCACTTACCCATATGTTGGTTTAGGTCAAGCTTTTAGCAACACGTGAGAAAACAATCAACTTTTATGAATTAAAAAAAAGTCACTATGGACTGATGTATTATGGCATCTTATCAACAAGCAAGTCAAGCTAGTGCTCAAGATGTTGTTGATAGCAAGCTAGGCTACATGGGGAGCAAATTATCCAAGCTAACTATATATGTTTTCAATAAGTGTGTTTTTTAGAATCACAAACAAACATTTTCATAATTGAATCATCCATAACCATTTTTGACATTGTAATGCATGTTCTAGCAGAGTTATTGAAAATACGATAATTTTGTATGGTGTATAAAGATCTAAATGCCATTTAAGTAGAAACATAATGGATTTTATAGCATTGCATCTTCCAAACTACTTCCCTTAACAGAAAATCCTTTTGTCCTTCCATATCATTACCAATAGGAATTGCATCTTCCAAACTACTTCCCTTAACAAAAAGTCCTTTTGTCCTTCCATATCATTACCAATAGGAATTCTTTTATAGGAATTCTACAAGAACACTACCAATGACAAGCATTGGCACATAGTACACATGAACCCTTCTGGGTCACTATATTTTTGACTTTTTGACACTACAACACCATATATTTTTGACTTTTTGACACTACAATAGTGAATGTCAATAAAGAAACAGTTGGTCAAGAAGATGAGCATGGAGACAGAATACCAATTGGTTAAGGAGATTATCTAGTTACTATATGGGCAAAGGATGATGAGAAAATTGAAGATAGCAATGAACAAAATGAGAACAAGGCACAGAATAACCTTGAGCCAAAAAACCAAAGTATTTTACTTAACAAGTTATAAAGGTTTGTTACAAATGAGAGGAGTTAAACAAAACCTACAAGGATGAGGATGAACTCTTTGTGCATGTCTTTGGTGAGTGATAAGAAGAAAGGTGTTATTATTATTGTATGTATAGATGCTAAGAAATTCAATGTAGTTGGGCAACATTTGAATCTTGCATTCATCAAAGCATCATCAAAAAGGGAAAGAGGTTAGGTTTTCCATACTTATAGAGGGAAGAAGCTTTGTGTAATGATATGATACCAAAACAATAGTAGTTGTGGTTATTTTTCTACGTTAGTGTCATAGTTATAGGGTGAGTAACAAATTAGGGTGAATTTCATCCTTATAATAACTTCCACAAAAGTTATGGTATGTGTACCAAAAGAGTGGTAGGTATGGACATTTTTATACATTAATGTCATAGTTGTAGCATGAGTACTAAACTAGGGTAAAATTCATCCTTATATTAGCTTTCCACAAAAGTGTTATACTTATTAATAAGCCTATTGTGCATGTGCTTACGTGTGTGCATGTGTGTGTGCATGCACTAGTGTGTGTGTGTGTGTGTGTGTGTGTGTGTGTGTGTGTGTGTGTGTGTGTGTGTGTGTGTGTGTGTGTGTGTGTGTGTGTGTGTGCGTGCGCGCACACGTGCATGCGTGTTTGTGACACATTATTTAATACATATGAATTTTAGCAATACTTAATTTATTAGAAGTTTTTGGGTACGATAGTGGTGTCATGGGCACATTTGCTTTTTACTATTTCGCACTTTTGTTTGCAATCGTAGTACCCAAATACAATCTCTATAGGTGAAATCGCATCATTATTGTTTTCTTTTACTTCTCATTTATTTCTCTTTTATCATGCAACACTTTTTATCAACATGTTTTTTGTAGCATTTTACTTTTCTCAACATGTGTGAGAGATTGAACACATCAAAGAGATTTTATTTGTTTGATTTGTCAATATTAAATCATCAAGAAAATTTAATGAACCTATTAGTTTGACCTCCTCCTTTCTAAGGTAAAGAAGATGTCTAACTTGAGTTTGGGCCTTGCATTATACCAACCTCCAATATGGATGATACAAATCAATTAATGTAAAGGAAAATTTAAAGAGGTCATTGACTTCATCCTTGAATATTTAACTAAGATGAACCTTCTTTGAAGTGTTCAATCTGGCCATATTCTTTGAAGATTGTCTCTCTTTTTTTTAAAGAAAATATTTCCTTTTATTAAAAGAAAAATGAAAGCAATACCTTGTAATAGGTCTTACCTACATATTAAGTAGGAGTTTTTTTTTTAAATCGATTTGCACTATTAGTGATACAAATTAATTAAGAAAGGCATTGAGTTAACAACCTTATTAGTGATACAAATCAACTTGCACTATTATAGTGATACAAATTAATTAAGAAAGATGTTGAGTTAACAAGCTTATTATGTTTACCTATTAATATTTCAAAAGAGAATGTATTAATTACTATTTACTTTTGGGTTCTTGCCCTTTTGAGGATTTATGGCCTCTTTATCTTAAAGATTTAAATGTCAACACCCAATTTTTGTTTGTTTTATACCTCACAAACACCTAGATTAAGTGTCTTCTTGTATTTCAAACAAACTTTTAATTAAAGTGCACATCATTTAATATAAGGGCAAATAAGAACAAGTAGAATAGTGAAGATATGTATGATCACATGGGGCCCAATTATAGTGTGGGTGTGTCTAAAAGATCCTTGAAGCTATCCTCTGACATAAAAGTTAGTAAAGTAGTATAGTGGAGTTTTTGATCATACTTGTTGTCACATGGGCCCAATTATGGTGTAAGTGTGCCCAAAAGATCCTTGAAGAAATCCTTCGACATTAAAGTTAGCAAAGTACATAAGAGTTTTTTAGTATAATACTTGACAAAAAATAAGTGTATGGCACTTCGATCATTCTCTAAATTAATTCTACATGTAAAGGCAATATGAAGAACTTGAAAAAAAACGCAATCATGATAATATGTGCATTTATAAATGACAATGCGACATTTTACTCAAAAGATTATTTATCAATGACAATGTGACATTTTACTCACAAGATTATTAATATGTGCATTTATCAATGACAATGTGACATTTTAATCAAAAGATTATTAGGAAAGGGTCTATAAATTCTTGATCGTTTTATATGAACCACCTTGGAACAAGAGATTTCAGGTGGCTCATAGAATCATCCACATATTAATAGCTAGATTTCTCCATTAAAATTGTTATTATAAGTAAGAAACAATCAATGTTCAACTTAACCACCATGTGTGAGTTCCTATAAACATGTGCAAGGATATCAGTTGAACCTCGAAAACAAGAAGCACCTTCAATACAAGCTATTACATCTATTTATTTGATTATCTTTTGCCTTCATATGCCAAACAGGCAGAAAGAAGCACCTTTCTTTCCAACTTTTTGTAGCATACAAGGAACTTCTAAAAATTCTCTATAAATTGGGTCCCATGTCTAGTAGTTCACTTTTTGTAGCTAAAGTTATCGAAGTTTGAGCAAAGTTCATTAATAAAATTAAAAAAGGCTATAAACTCTCTTAAGTAGGTTCTTGGAAGGAACATTGCAAGACGAGAAGATGTGTGTCATCGCTAAAAGAAGCATGAGCCTCTAGAGATGTGTGCTAGAGAAGATGTTTAAGTGTGACAAGAACAATGATGCAAATAAGGACCCACTACCACATTGGTTGTAGACTTAGCACTGGTAATATTGAACTTTTTCTCCGCTATAGATCGCACATTAGAACTTGGAATCAAAAAGGTGCAAAGGCATGTGTAAGGTCTCCATGGAGGGTCCCATAAACAAGGACACCAACGATAGCTTAATGAATAATGAGGATCAATGACAATAAATCCTAATACCGAGAACATGGATGATTCAAAACAAAAAAGTTGTCGTTGAAAGTTGCAATCTCATAGTGTTTAATAATGAATAGGATGTCTCAACTTCTATAGTTCAAGGGGTGATTAGTAGTAGGTAGATAGACTAATGAATAATGAGAATCAACAAGAAATACTATAACAAGAACAAAATAATCCAAACAAACATTGTCATTGAAAGTTGCAATCTAATAGCGTTAGATAATGAATAGGATGTCTTAACTTCAATAGTTCGTAGGGTATGTGAATAAGTATTATTTCTCTCCTTCTTAAAATTTACATGTTTAAGATTTTTTCCCCAAAGTTTCAGAGCTATGTTTACTTAAAAATCGAGTCGAGCTTTGGCAACGAGTGCTCGGCCTGTATTGTATTTTATTAGTGTTGGGCTTGGTCAGAAAGCTACGTAGTGGTTCTTGAAGTTGCAAATGTGTCTTAAAATTGGTGTTTTGTATGTTTGTGAGTAACAAAGACCGGTGGGATTGTCGTTGATTTGGCAGGCGAGCATTGATGAAATGCGAGTGCGATCCCCGGGGGGGGAGAGAGAGAGAGAGAGAGAGAGAGAGAGAGAGAGAGAGAGAGAGAGAGAGAGATGGGGGGACACCATTCTTCTTGTCCCTAGGAAAAATCCCAATGAAGTAATTTGTTTTTTTGGGGAAAAGGCTTTTCGGATCGGGCGACACGTGGAAAGGTGGGGAGCAATTGTGGACCATTGGATGTAGGTAGGACTTGCCGGGACGGTGGCCGACAAGCTTTGACGGCCGGCACGCCACATCACCAATTGTTTTTTTTTATAGAAAGGTAACTATTAGTATTTAAAAGGTCCCACGATCTGCTCGCAGCTCTAAGCTGATGCGGATATGATGACAGCCTATTCCAGCTCACCCAAATTGCGCGCCCACGCGTCGGCGTGGGCGCATCTCGACCGTCCAATCCCACGCCGGGCCGGCTGACGGGTCAGGGTCTGGCCCGGGTCTGCTTGCCAGGCTGGTGGCCGACACGCTGACATGGCTGCCTGCCACGTCATCATTGGCTCTGGTTGGTTAGGGTGATGCAGCATGATGGAATCATGCCGTTGCCAGCTGTCAGCGCTGCGTCATCATTGACGACGGGGGTACAAAAGGAAAGAAATGCACTACTCTCGAGAGTCTCCTCAGGGCGGTACGGTTGTCGACACGGACACGGAGGCGTATTTTCACACGAGCAGGCCGTATTTTACCATGTATATACTCCCGTCGTATTCAAAAATCTTATAAATGACGTCATCCCATCATTCACCTGCCACCTGGCAAATCCATTTTACCCTTCATATAAAGGGGATATAAAATTTTACCCCTCAAAAAAAGTCCATTTTTGAAAAATCCTTTAGTGTGCCCTTTAGAAATCTTCCTTAGGAAAAATCCTTTAGAGGAGTGAGTGCCCTTTAGAAATCTTCCTTAATATTTTACCCTTCAAATTTGAGGCCTTATCATGAGGCCTCGCACACTCCTGTGTTGAAATTTGAAGCCCTCCAAGAGGGCAGCAAAGCCCTTCAAACCTTCTAGAGCAAGCCCCTCAGAAAAAAATGAAAGCTACAGAAGGCCATTGTTTTGGAAACTTCTCTAAATTTTTCACAACCTAGTTTCTAGCCTCCAAATTGAAGGTTAGGGTGGGCCTTCAAACTTCAACCCTACCCACACCTCTCGCAGAAGAGGTTGTGGACTCAAATCTACCCAAGTGACATGTCTTTCAACTCTCACATAATAAATAAATAAATTTTGATGGGGAATGGTAAATGAGGATGGGAAGGAAGGAGGACCGCCGAGGTGGTTTTGGGTGGGGGGTGTGTGTGACCCAGCTGTAGAACTTGATTTGCAGAAGCTGAGAATGTGAGTTCAATACTCATGCCTCCCCCTTGGCCTATGAGGGGAGTGATTTAGAAAATGAACCCTCATTGCCCAAACAAACAAAAATGATGGGAAAATGAAATTTTACTCTTCAAATATTTCAAGATTTAGTTATAATTTAAATCAAAGCGTGAAGAAAATGCTTGTTCAAAATTACAATATCCTCTTCAAAATCAAAATTTACTCTAAAAAATTTAGTTATAATTAGATCAAATTGTGAAGAAAATGCTTGTTCAAAATCACAATTTCCTCTTCAATCCATGGTGGAGAGGATAGATGTATAAATAGTTTCCTTGAATACTGACCCTAGGCCTTTTTCATTCACCAAACCTACCTCGGTCATGTTGTATTTGATGATTATTTATGTTTTACATTCCCACACGTTGTTGCTTACATCATGCAAAGGAAGCTGGCCGAGTTTTAGAAGAAAATGATATAAGTGTGCCGATTTCGACACATTTACCTTTCTAATGGGCAAGTTTTCTGACAAGTTTCTCGACCCATCCGAAGATGACTTTAAACCCTAAACTCAAATAGAAGTTTATAAGGAAAACTTGAATTGAGTACCCATCTCTCCACATTAAAAAAAGGTAGAATATGTAATAATAGAATTTATTCCACTTTTTTAAAAGAATAGGTTATAAAGTAGGAATAAGCTTACTCCTTAACAACAAAATTCATAAAATTACAATTTTATACCCTTGATTGTATTACCAAGATGAGACTAAAGGAGACAAAACACAACGTTCCAAGGATAAATAGTTATGCCATATGTAACCTTATGTTGCTTTCGATCACTTCGATTGGATTACACTTTATTTTTTGAGAAGTGGAGGACCAAGTCCACTTACAAAAAGGGAAAGTTTCCTTTTATCACATTAAGACTAAAGTTGCATTTAAGGTCAGAAAACACAAAACAAATTTGAAACACTTAATGGAGATAAGGAAGAACAATTCAAAGGTAATCCATACATCCCAAGAGTTTTCATATAGAATAAAACATAAAGACCCTATGAAAAGTGAAATGTATAAATATCTTTGTAACTTACTTCCTTGTGAAAGAAAATTATAAAGGTAAAGGTTGACATTTTAAAAGTTGTTTGTCATGCCTGAATAATTTGATGTGCTTCTTGCAAGTTCTTGCCCTTTAAAAGTGATTTTAGCCAAGGGGCTATAGCCAAGTGGTTGCAAGTGCACTTGCTTAATGGAATGTTGTAGGATCAACTAGATTTTTTTTCTTGGGAGAAAGGAGGGGGGGTTGATGCTTGAACTTATTCTTTCTTTTAGTATTCATCATACGAGCATGCAATATTTGGACATTGCTTTTAACCATACACTTTTATTGTCATTTGTATTCAAAATCTTATAAATGACAGCATCTCATTTACTTGCCATGTGGCAAAATCCATAAGAAATTTTTTTCAAAAGCCTTCTTAAATTGATGGGATAAGGAAAGATTTAGCTATAATTAGATCAAAGAGTGAAGAAAATGCTTGCTCAAAATCATAGTGAAGAGGCTTCAATCCTTAGTGAAGAGGCTTGATGTAATGCTAGGTAAAAATAGTTTCTCGAACACTAGCCACGTGCCTTTCACGATGCCAAAGTTACCTCAACCATGGAAAATGATTTTTTTTAACTGTCTCATGTGTTGAAGTTTTATAAGAGAATGGTAACTATGATAATTTTGCCACTTCAGATGCCTATTTTTTCTAACAAGCTTCTTAGGTCAGCTAATTGGGTTGTGAGAAGGCTACCTTGTGGCTGGGGTTACTGCAACCCATTGAGACCTCGCCAAGAACTGCACTTCCATCCTCTCCAACCTCACCAGCTATACAATCCTATAGGCAAGCTCCATAGTGGCATCGCACATCATCTCCATCATTTCAGAGTCAGAGCATAAGAAGCTATAGCTTTAGACCCTTCAAGACCCAAGTATTAAGGCAAAGGCCACCAAAATACCATAGAACCCTCACTTCTATGATTTTAGACTATGCCTCCAATACCCTCAAACAACTCCACTAACACCATTGTGCCTTGTATCCTTGATTGAAATTGATCTTATCTCACCAAAAAAAGTATAACCACCCTAAGTACATATATTGGATCGAGTTGATATAGCCCCCTAGTTCTCAAGAGGACCCAAGTTCTGACCCTAATGATCTTATCTCACCGAAAAAAGTATAACCACCCTAAGTACATATATTGGATCGAGTTGATATAGCCCCCTAGTTCTCAAGAGGACCCAAGTTCTGACCCTAATCCCGAACAAAGGCTTACAAAACAAAAATTCAATACCCATCTCTTGCAAAACAACAAAAAAGTAGAGTAGATATTGGTATTTGATTAATGTAATTTATTTCACTTTTTCTTTAAAAATGATTTCCAAAGTAAGAACAAGCTTACTGATTAACAAAAAAAACTCATAGAATGAGCAAAATTACAATTTCCTA